>NW_024080700.1:3609637-4316112 GCF_003009895.1 Hyaena hyaena | reverse complement strand
TTTTTCTCCCAATCTCTCAGGTTTTGTAAGGTTTCCAATGGCTTCAGATCTTTTCTGTGTGATGTATGGGCGCGAGTGCAAGTACGGAGCTCCTTACTTCTCCGCCATCTTGCCCTCTCCTCTGGTGCATTCATTCTTATTTAAATCTTGCTTCACCCCATTTCCTTCTGTTTGTTTTTGTCTGACCTTAGGGGGAAAAAACTTGCTCTGAGTGGTATTTATTATGCAATAGAATTCACTACATAAATGTACCCATCTTCCCATTCAGTAAAGAACAAATGATGAGAATGATGAGATGTTCTTAAAATTCTTTAATATTTCCTGTTGATTGAGTTCTATGAACGTGTATATAATCATAATGCATGTGCATTCTTTAAAATAAGTTTTTTTACATAAATAACAAATATTCGTTGTTAAAGAAAGGAAACCTGAAAGAAATATTAAGAAAAGAATTAAATTACCTGCAATCTTATCCAAGGATGACATTTTTAACATCTTCATGTGAACTTTTTCAGTCTCTTCTCTGTGCACATGTGCAAGTGTTTTGATCCGACAACTGCGTTTGTGCTCTGAGTCCATTTTTACCTCCAGCTTTTTCCACTTAATATAACTGACAAGCATATTCTTGGGTTGCTGGCTGCATGGTTCCTATCTTAAGCAAGAATTGTAATTTATTTAGACATTTCCTATTATGAGACATTTAGGCTCTTTCCCCTTTTTTTGCTGTTGTATTTATACCACAGAGAGAGTATGCTCGACTTTATAAAAAAGAAAAATATGACTTCTTGCACTTGCTGCCTATGATCCCTGAAGCAGAGAAAGGCAACAGGTTATAAATATATCTTCAAAGTATGCAAAGCAAACAAGATTTTGCTACTTGTTCGTGGATTGCAACCACACTATTCTTGCATACGGATTAAAATGAGCGTCCTACCAAGCTCTTCTAGAATCTCTGTTTTCAGTGATGTTCTGACACACAGCAAAAGAACTGATGCTGGAAGTCCTGCCTGTGTCCCCCTCGGGGCCCTTAGGGGCAGAGTGGTGTGGTGTATCCCTGGCTCCCTACTGCCCCGCAAGACAAATAAACAGATGTGGGCCCACCACAGAGCAAGAAGTGAGTGGGTCGTTCTTGGCCAAGCACTACCTTTCCATTCACCGTTGGGCTTGACCATCACTGTAACTCTTAAAGCAGGGCTCCTAGGATGGGGCCAGTTTCTGCACATGATTGTTGATGACCATGGGCACCCCCAAGTCCCAGGTGTAGGGCGCTTCTCGAATGATCCCACAGACTGCTTCCTCCAGCCACTGTTCATCAGTCTCCCTGCTTCTGTTTAAGAAGGTTGTCCTTTTGGCAAAGATTTAGATACAATTTATGCTTTTTGGGGGGAGACAGGAAGAGAACCAGAACCAAAATAGAACAGTTAGCACAAAATTTTGTTCCTACTGAGTGTTGCCTGACATCGGGTTATCCGGAATCCATCAACCCCCAAAAAGAATTGTAGAAATGTTAGGCGGGGGGTGGGGGGGAAGGAAGGTGAAAGTTTTGCAAGGTCCGATCTGAAGCAAGAGGACCTGCCTGCGATACGACAGAGGGGCTAGAAAACAGCAACAGGAAACTTAATACAGGAAACTAAAATCCTGTGTGGGGTTCAGAAAGCAGGTTGGCATCACAGATGTGCCCCCAGGGGTCACATGAAATCCTTCAGACAATGCCACGTGGCCACTTGGGCAAGCCTCAGCGATCCACGATCAAATAAGCCTTGGGTCCTGTTTTCAGGCCTTGGGGTCTAGTTGGCCTACCACATCGATGAGGCCACAGAAAGTTATGTCCAATGTGCAGAAGGGGCCCAACAGAGGGAGCAAGAGGTCATGTCCGCCGGGAGGAGATGGGTCAGGCCCTTCCCCTGCTGATGATCTGCCATCCCAGCCGTGGAAGGACGGTGATCGAAAGACTATTTGCTGAGCATTTCCAAATGCTGTCCGTGTGCTCACCCCAGCCAGGGTCCAGCAAGGCCAGCCAGAGCCCAGGGTGTGAAGCTGAAGGAGGTGCTCCTCTTGGCCATGCAAGGCCAGGGTTAGCACCTGAGGGGGAAGCCCCCCTCACTGCTGCCTAGCATGCCCCCACTTAGTGCTACTAACACTGCATTCAGACCTCCCTGACCATCTCTCAGCCAAGGTTACAAAGCCCTGCTCCAGTAATGCCAGTCTACCTGGGGCATCCGTAAGGGTGGGTTAGTTGTCCTAACAAGTATCTGGGCATGAAGAAGAGAACATTTAAGACCCAGGGTGGGCAGTGACCAGCACCTCCCCAAAGACAGTAAACCTGTGGCTCATGGCCCAAATCCAGCCTACAGATGGCTTTGCTTCTGCTTGTGGGGCACTTTAAAATGTTTTAGGCCACTATTTAAAATTGAGTTTTTATGTGGGGTGCCTGGGTGTTCAGTAGTTGAACATCTGACTCTTGATTTCAGCTCAAGTCATGATCTCAGGGTCACTGGATCGAGCCCAGCATTGAACTCTGTGCTGAGTATGAAGTCTACTTAAGATTCTCTCTCTCTCTCTCTCTCTCTCTCTCTCTCTCTCTCTCCCTGTCTCTCTCTCTCTACCCCTCCCCAGCATGCATACACACACTTTTTTCCCTGTCTCTCTCAAAATAAATAAATATGCATGTAACAAAATAAAAATAATAAAAATGAGTTTTCACATAACACTCTGAATGTCTATGTTCTCTCAACCCACTGGAAAAGCTGGCAACACTGGGCCTGTGTGTCTGTACGGAGGACCCAGAAGCGGAGAGAAGTTGCCTGCCCCACTGCCCTCCACCCTCCATCACCTCCTAGCCAAGGTCCTGTGCCTTCCTTACAGCAAGGGCAGAGTCGCCCTGCATCCTGGGTCTGAAGAGTGTGGGTGCACTTCCAACCAGGTCAGGAGATGCAGGCCAGAGTTTTCTGAAGGCCTCTTCCTTCTCCTACAGCTGCCTGCTTGGCAAGATAATAGGAGGTGGGATGGTCTGCTGACCGGGGGCTGGTCACAGAGGGCACCTAGCCCATACCAGGGAATCCAGACCCAACTGTGAAGGCAACCAAACACCATCCAAGGGTTTTAAACAGAGGAATGACAGGCTCTGATGGAAGATCTACGGGATAGATGGGGTAACTGGGCCACCTTTCCATCATCCAACATTTATCTTTCTTCCTGCTGTGTTCCACATTGCACCTTGGGGTTGGCAGTTTGCGGCAGGAGTGAGACACCCTGTCTCCTTGTTCTCCAGGTCCCCTTCTCCTCCTGGTCCTCAACTGATGGTCCTGATTCTTATTTTAGTGATAAAAAAAGACACCATTGAGAAGGCAGCCACCACATCTCCCCACCACCAGCCTCTTAACACTAGTTGGTAGAAAGCTACCTGCTCTAATCTGAGCCAACCCCTTGGGTAGTGTGCCGGGCCTACTCAAGACTTCACCCTGCATTCTCCTCCTCTCTTGTATCATCCTGTCTTTCCTTTCAACTGGTTCTGCTCATCAGCATGCTTGTTCTATCTTCAGCCTCCCATAGAAAAATAAATAGGGGCACTTGGGTGGCTCAGTCAGTTAAGTGTCCAACTTCAGCTTAGGTCATGATCTCACAGTTCATGAGTTCAAGCCCTGCTTTGGACTCTGTGCTAAGAGTTCAGAGCTTGGAGCCTGCTTCAGATTCTGGAACCATTTTGTCAAGGTCACAATGCCCTCCATTTCACTACATTCCACACCTAGTCCTTTCTCCTCATCTCTGCAGCACTAGACACGCCGATCCATTCCTCTGCTGGAAATCCCTCCTCTGGCTTTCAGAACTCTGTACTTCCTTGGTTTCCATCTTCTACACTGTGTCACGTCGTCCACATGCATGCCACCACTTGCACAAAGGAAAATGTATGCCCTGCTGTTTGGGTGGATAAAGGAGGGCAAACAATTCTTCCTGCATCTGCTGATTCTCAATGGCCTTCAGCTTAAAATAGTCCTTGTGCCAAGGTGGCATATTTTGAGGTGACATATCCTGATGTCTTTCAACAGTCATCTGCAAGCCAAGAAGAGAGGTCTCAGAAGAAGTCAAGATTACTAACTTCTTGATCTCTGACTTTAAGCTTCCAGAACAGTGAGAAAATAGACTTCTGCTGGTTACATACCCAGATTATGGTATTGTATTAGAGTCACCTCTGCAAACTAATACACCATCACTCATTTCTTTTACTTTTATGACAGTGTTGATGACAAAGAACAGAACCCCATCTAGCACTAAAACTACAAGTGACCTTGAGCTAGCTGTCCACATGGGTTGGACCAGATGTCAACCCCAAAAGAAGGGTAATGGAATCACCAAAGAGTCTAGAGGTGAAGGACAGAGAGAGGTAGGAGATGGTGTGTAGTTTTTATTCTTCTCCATTTTCCTGATAGAAAACCAGGAGGAAATGAATAAATGCAGTGGAATAAGAAAGTGAAATTTAAGTACATTGTTAAAGTTATAAAAGTAGAATGGAAGTCTTAAAATAAATATTTTTAAAATGGAGAAGGGCAGGAAAGATGGGGAAATATTAGAGAGCCAGACTCTTCACCCATACTTTGGAAAGTGATCAGATCCAGACTAACTTTGTTAATTTATCAAATAGAGGAGTAAAAAATGTGCTTTTTCATTGTTTTAGAAAAACAACAAACAAGTAAATATGTCCTGTGTGTGTAACCAGGTTTCAGGAGTAAGCAAGATTCCTTTACTATTTCTCTGCTAGCATTCTATTTTGTCTTGATTTTTAAAATTATTTGCCCTTGGGCACCAGGTGGCTCTGTCGGTGAGTGTCCAACTTTGACTCAGATCATGATCTCACAGTTTGTGAGTTTGAGTCCCACGTCGGGCTCTGTGCTGACAGTGCAGAGCCTAGATCCTGCTTCAGAATCTGTGTCTCCCTCTCTCTCTGCCTCCTCCCCTGCTTGGGCTCTCTCTCTCTCTCAAAAATAAATAAACATTAAAATTATTTGCCCTATTGCTTTCATAATTAAAGCTTTGTTTTCTAAAGAAAATGTTCACCAAATGTTAAGTGGAAAGGACAGCATCTAAGACAATATGGTCACCTTTGAAGAACATAGTCTTGAATCTTAGAGCTCCACTTATACACAGATTTGTTCTGATAAATACAGTATAGTACTTTAACTGTATTTTCTCTTCTTTATGATGTTTTAAAACAATTTTCTTTTCTCTAGTTTACTTTATTGTAAGAATACAATATACAATACATATTAACATATAAAACATGTGTTAATTGTTACAAGTAAGGCTTCTGCTCACTAGTAGGCTATTAGTAGGTAAGTTTTGGGAGAGTCAGAGTTATGTGTGGATTTTTCACTGTGCTGGGGGATCAGCACCTCTAACACCTTGTGTTGTTCAACGGTCAATTGTACTGTATAGTATGATTCCAGTATACTTTAGATATCTAGTTATAATATATGTTCCAAAAATTATTTGGAAGAAATAAACCACATGGCTAGTAATGGCTAATTCGGGATGGGGAGAACATTGGTATTTTTAACTTCTGAAATTAAAAACAGAAAAATATCACTTTTATAATCAGAAAAAATTTTGTCTTCAGAGCTGGTACCAGAATTTTTCTCTGTGAGAGAAATTTTCAGTATATGAGATTTTTTTAATTGAGTTTTCAATTTTAATTCTAGTGTAGTTAACATAAAGCATTACATTAGTTTCAGGTGTACAATATAACGATTCAACACGTCCTTACATTACTTAGTGCTCATCCTAAGTGTACTCTTAATCCCGTTCACCTGTTGAATTCATCTCCCCACCCATCTCCCCTCTGGTAAACATCAGTTTGTTCTCTAGTTCTTGGATGGGAATATTTGAGATTTTGGAAACACCATTTTAGCCCTTGAGGTATGGGTGATAACTGAACCAAGACATGAATATCTGCCACCAGCCAGGCAGTGCTGAAGAATCCCTCTATATCCTCTCTCAAGCTGCAGAGCCAGCTATTGCTTGAAGGCCATGCCCTGGTCACAGAGGCAAGTCCAAGTTCTCAATCACTACTTTTCCATAAACTGCTTTTCCACCAAATTTCCAGACAATAGGGTCCCCACTGTGGTCTTTGTGTCTCTGTAAGAATACCAAACCACCCCTTACTAGAAGAATGAGTGTCATGAAAGTTCTCCATGAGTGATAGGAGGGAAGTCAACATGTGTAGATTGATATTCATAAGGTCTGTGTAGCTGTGGCAGGTAGAACAGGAGGGGTTGGTTCTAGTTCACAAGAAAAGCTCTAGTTCAAGACTGGACTGTCCTCTTTTGTCCAAAGAGTCTCCAGAGGACTCTATAAGTTGATGCCATGAGAGTAGAGTAAGCTAGGAGTCATCGGTGGGTGGGCTTGTTTGGTTTGATCAACTGGACAAAATCAAAGCTGTGTGCACAAGAAACCCTACCAGGGAGGTGCCAAGGTAGTTATGGGATGTACTGGAGGCAGCTAATTTTCTGTCCCTGTTTTTGTGTCCCTTTGGAAGCTTCTCAGACTGAATTCACTACTGAGCTTACAACCTTTAAGAGAGTGTCGGGGGGTCGGAGGGTCTGCAAACTCATGCCTCCAGAAGCCAGGCAGATGCATGAATATGCAAAACAGATAGGTTAAGGGAGAGTGGCAAGACCCTGAGCCGGACAGATAGAACCACAGAAACCAGGTGCAGCAAGACTTAGCCCTCTAGGTGCAGAGAGGCAGCCCTGGAGGAGAATCCTAGGCCAGTCTGATCAATTCAGATCATGAAATCACTGGAGAATCATGGCAGGACTGGAGGCATTGGCTCCAGCAGTGCTGGTCAAGGTTTCCAGACAAAACGTTAAGCTGAATACTAGCTCCACCAAATCAAGTTACATTCATCATCATTTTGCTCAATTGTTTGCTCCACTTTTCCCCCTTTTCTCCTCCCTCCTACATTTTTCTTTTTGGTTTAAGCAAAACAGACCTTGAGTTTCTTGTTTCTGGAATGTTACAAGAAACAGCTTACTCAGAAAAGCTTACTTTCCATAAATACACTGATTTCCAAATGAAAGAAAATGATAACTGGGAAGCTGCAGACATTCCTAATTTGTTTTTCTTTGTTTTCTTGACTTTCTCAGGGACACAATCATCCAATACACACATTCTTTTCAGATCTGGACATTAGCTTTGGAGAATTGACTAAAATTCCTTAAGCCAAAGGGGTTTGCAATCAAGAATTCTTCCAGAGTCCACTGACAGAGAGGAAAAATTATTATCCATATAAACAACATGAAGTTAATGATGTTCAGAATTAAAATTCCTCTTTTTTGTTTTTCTTAGATATGTCAAAACAAAACATTAAATCAGGAAAAATGACTTATCCTGATACCCCCCTACCCATCTATGATGTGCTAGCACAGCTGGAGGCCAGAAAGTTTCTAGAATAAAGAAGTAATTTATAGAACTCACCAGTGAAAACATATGGTCCCGGGCTTTTATTAATTGGGAAGTTTTTGATTATTGGCTCAACCAATAATTGATTCAATTCAATAATTTATCCCCACACCAGTTATAGGTCTGTTCAGACTTTGTACTTCTTCATGATTAAATCTTAGTAGGTTGTATGTTTCTATAAATTTATCCATTTCTTCTAGCTTTCCAATTTCTTGGCATATAATTGGTCATAGCACTCCTTTATGATCCTCTTTATCACCAATCCTTCACAAACTCTTCCAAAAAATAGAAAAGAAGGAAACATTTCCAAACTAATTTTATGAGGCCAGCATTACGCTGATACCAAATACAGAAACATAGATACCACAAGAAAACTATTGGCCAATATCTCTGATTAATATAGATGCAAAAATCGTTAACAAAATACTAGCAAATCTAATTCATGAGCACACTAAAACTATCATACAACATGATAAAGTAGGGTTTATCCTTGGGATGCAAGAATATGAAAATCAATTAATGTGATACACCACATTAAAAGAATAAGGACACAGGTGCCTGGGTGACTCATTCTGGTAAGTGACCGACTCTTGATTTAAGCTCAGGTCATGATCTTGCAGTCATGAGATTGAGTCCCACATGAGTTCTGCACTGAGTGTGGGGCCTGCTTGGGATTCTCTCCCTCCCTCTCTCTCTCTGCCCCTCCCTTGCTCATGCTCTCTCTTTCTCTCTCAGAATAAATAAATAAACCTTACAAAAAGGAAAAATAAACATAAAAACCACATGATCATTTTAATACATGCACTTGACAAAATGCAATACATTTTTATGATAAAAACTCTCAAAAAACTAGAAATAGAAGGAAATTATTTCAACAAAATAAAGTATATATATAAAAAGTCTACTCACATCATACTCATTAGTGAAAAACTGAAAGCTTGTCCTCTAAAATCAGGAATAGGGCAAGGATACCCACTCTCACCACGTCTATTTGACATAGCACTGAAATTTCTATCAAGAGCAATTAGATAAAAAGAATCAAAAGGCATTCAAATCAGAAACAAAGACTTAAAACCATCCCTGTTTGCAGACACCATGATTTTATATACAGAAAATCCTAAAGACTCCATTTAAAAAAAACTGTTAGAAGTAATAAAAAATTTAGTAAAGTTGCAGTATACAAAATCAACATTCAAAAATCCATTGTTTTTCTATTCAAGATGATCCCTCAACTAGCTGTTCCAAATTTGTGAGGCAGGTAAAGTGATATGCATTCAAGTAGAAACTGTACTTTGAATTTTGAATTTGGATCTTTTCCCGACTAGTGATATGTGGTATGATCCTCCCCCATGGTGCTGGGCAGCAGCCCCCGCCCCAGCTCCCAGTCAGCCACACCATCACAAGGGTTAATGATCGATATACTTACAACCATTCTGTATCCGTGCTACCCTTCTGTTTTTCATTTCCAGTACAGCATCAAATAAATTACATGAGATATTCAACACTTTATTGTGAAATGAGCTTTGTGTGAGACATTTTGCCCAATATAGGCTAATGGAAATATTCTGAGCACATTTGAGGAAGGCTAGGTTAAATTATGATGTTCGGTAGATTAGGTGTATTTCATGCATTTTTGACTTACAACTGGACTACATTTTGACTTATTGGGATATAACCCCATTGGAAGTCAAGAAAGATCTGTACACTAACAAAGAACTATCTGAATGGAAATTAGGAGAACAACTACATTTAAAATAGCACAAAAAAAAATAAAATATCCAGGAATAAATGTAACCAAGAAAACAAAAGAGTTGTATACTGAAAACTATAAAACATTGATGAAAGAAATTAAGACACAAACAAATGGAAAGACATTGCATGTTCATGGATTGGAAGACTTAATATTATTAAGATGTCCACACTATTCAAAGCAACTTAATACAACCCCTATAAAAATCACAGCAGCATTTTTTAAAATAGAAAAAAAAAAACCTCAAAAATTTGTATGGAAATATAAAAGATGATGAATGGCCAAATCATCCTGGAGAAAAAAAACAAAAGTAGAGGTATCACAATTCCTGATTTCAAACTGTATCATAAAGCTAAAGTACTGAAAACAGTGTGACATTGGAATAAAAACAGACACATAGACCAATATGGCATAAAAATGCAGCCCCAAAATAAACCCATGCATATATGATGAACAAATATTTAATAAGGGAGCTAAGAGCACTCAGTGGGGAAAGGTAGTCTCCTCAATAAACGCTGTTGGGAAAACTGGATATTCACATGCAGAAGAAAGAACTTGCACCCCTATCTTAAACCACACACACACACACACACACACACACACACACACACAATGTAATGGCTTAAAGATTTAAATGCAAGATGTGAAATTGTAAAACTCCTGGAAAAAAATATAATGACAAAGCTCCATGGGACTATATCAAACTAAAAAGGCTTCTGTACAGCAAAGGAAGTCATCAACAAAATGAATAGGCAACCTATGGGATGGTAGAAAATATTTACAAATAATCGTTAAAAAAAAACAAAATTCGACCAAGTAAATTTGAAGATCTAACTGGTTTTATTAAATGATTCATGAGTCAGGCAGCATTCCATCTAGAGAGTAGGGGGAGCTGCAAGGAGCCCTACACAATGTAAGGTTTTTAGGGGAAGAGAGGGCAGAGAAAAGGCATTTATTTGCAAGGAATGCATTGTTTTGGGCAAGGTTGCCTTCCTTGGGAGAATGGAAGGGGTCTCTTGGGATTGCTCTAGTGTTGACCAGGAAATTCCAGTTAGGCTGGTTAGAGATTACGTTCCTGGCCAGGGGTGGGGGACTGAAACTGTAGTTATGTTAGATATTAAGTCTTGGTTTACTGCCATGTGGCCTTAAATAGTGACACCATTGGAGACTGTGGTTTTCTTGTTAACACGGCATATCTGACAAGGAATTTATTTCCAAAATATAAAAGAACTCCTGCAATTCAATAGTGAACAAACAAATAACCCAATTAAAAAGTAGGCTACAGACTTGAATAGATATTTTTTTTCCAAAGAAGATATACAAATAGTCAATAGCTATATGGAAAAAAAACAATGTCACTGATCATTAGGGGAACACAAATCAAAGCCATAAAGAGATATCATCTCACATCTGTCAGGATGACTATTTTTAAAAAAAGAGAGACAGAGAGACAGAAGTATTGACAAGAATGTGAAGAAATTCAAATCCTTAAACACTGTTGGTAGATACAACTACCAAGGAAAACAGCATAGAGGATATTCAAACAATTAAAAATAGAACTACCATATGATTTATGGTTTATTTAAAAGTGTTTTTTTAAACAGAATTAAAATCAGGATCTTGAAGAAATGTCAACACTCCTATATTCATTGCAATAGTATTCACAATAGCCAATGTGTGGAAACAACCTAAAGGTTCATCAACAGATGGATAAAGCATGCGATGGAATACTACTCAGTCTTGAAAAAGAAGGGAAACCTCCCATATGTGACAATATACATGAACCTTGGGGACTCTGTGCGAGTCAGAGAAACACAAACACTGCATGATTCTGCTTATATGAAGTACCTAAAATAGTCAACTGCATAGAAGTAGTGAGTGGAATGGTGGTTGTCAGGGGCTAGGAGAAAGGGTTACTTATCAGCAAGCATAAAGTTTCAGTCAAGCAAGATGAATAAGCTCTAGAAGCTGCTGTACAACATTGTCTCTATAGGCAACAATCCTGCATTGTGCACTGAACAATTTGTTAAGAGGGTAGGTCTCATGTTACATATTCTTACCACAGTGAAATTAAAACTTAAAAAAATTTTTAACTGAACACCGAGTTTATCATTTTAAGGAGTGTAGCTTGATAACAAACAGGTAAAGCCTTACTTTTCTATGGATTAGCTGGCTTTTCCATCCTGGATTTTAGAACACACAGAGGTGGCCTTTATCCTCGCTGCTTAAATTGGCCAACCACTGGCTGCCCTTCCCTTTCTGGAGGGACTTGTTTTTGAAAGAAAGAAATAGGGTGTTTTCATTTTGTTGTTGTTTTGCTTTTATCTGATCTCCTTCCTCTACTTCCTGCCAACCTTAAGGGTTTTAAAACCAATGCATTTCTTCACAATAGAAGACAAATTTTGACTCTTTCCTCCCTGATTCCTGGACAAAATAGAATAGTAATTTGCCTTTTTTTTTTCTTCATGATTTTTTAGGACAAAAATAGATGATGCTGAAAACACAGAGTGAATATTGTGCATTTTAAGAGTATGTGTCCTAATAGATAGCTATCACCTGTTAAATTGCTGCCTTTCTTTTTTGAGACAACACAAAACCTACACGTAAAAAAATAAGGTTGCTTGAAGAAAAGGGGACCTCATGAGCCAGTTCTTTACCAGATCCTTATTTAGAAAGGTTCATTATCTTATTTATTTTTTTTGACTTTTTCTTTGAGGAGCAGACCTATCTTCTTGTCAAGTTAATGGCTGGGGAGTTTAGTGGGGTTTCCTTGAGATGTCTCATTTTGTGGCTATCTTCTAAATCAGGGAGATAGCTCCGGTCCCACTTCCCCCTGGTTGTGCATCTTTCATTACTTTTTCTTATGCCTCAGTTCCCTCCCTCTGTTCTCTCCCTATCCTCTCCTCTGGTTCTCACACTTTCACCCCCAACATTCTTTCTTTGCACTCCCCACTTAGACCATAAGCCCACAATTTCCCTCTTGATGGTGGGGGTCCAGCCCAGGAAGTGATTGCTAACCTCTTGATAACAAATAGGTAAAGTTTCAGTTCTCTGTACCTCTGCTAAAATGTCTTCACTACAGTACCAATGAATCTCGAAGAGCCTATCAATGCCAACGTTATATCCTATGTGTCAGAGAGTTTCACTGGTGAATTTGTGTTGCCATAAAACCTTCCGTGTTTTCATAAATGACACCAATCTGGCACCATAACCTGAGTTAGAAATTAAAGCCTCTTGTTTTACGTAGGTAAGACCTTCAGTTTAAGGGGAGGTAACAAATATGATAACATCTTGATTTTGTCAAATGTCACCAATTATTTTTCAACTATTTTAGTTCAGCAAAACCAAATCTCTTCCTTCCTGGACTTGTAAATTCATGTGTACTTTAGGTGAAATATAACCCTTATGTTCCAGTACATTTGCACTTAATATAGCCAACTGTGGGTTTTTTTAGTGTCCAAGAACATTCTCAGGGATTTTAATAAGTCTCTTTTTAAAGGCTTTCCTCCTCTCAGACCCCCAAACAGGAAATTGTATTTTACTAAGTGTAAACACATTTTATCATTTCCAAAGTTCAGATGTGGCTTCACGCCGAGCACCCAACATGATTAAAGAGGCTTCTGAATTTGACAAAATGTGTTCTGTTCCTTCTGGTTCAAAAGTGTGCATATGTAAAATTCCCAAACAAGTTTATAATTATCTAAGCTATAGTATATATATATATGCACCTAAAAACTCAGATGAGCCATCTGCATGCATAGTTCCCAGATCTTTGTCAAAAACCGTCAGCCCTCTTTCCACCTTTCATGGTATCTTAATCATGGTGTTATGACTAAGAAAAGGCATTATATTATCATCAAGTACATAGCCCTTAACAAAATCCCTGAAGCATTCCATCAAGCCTGTCTCTTAATGTCACTTTGCTCTCTTATGTGATTTAATTGGAAATATCTTTGTGCATCTAATCAAGTGGAGGTGGGTATTACCACCTACTCAAACACCTGAATTTACTCTTTACCCTTCTTTAACAATCCAGCTGACCAGCTAATGCCTTCCTCCACAGCTTATCTCTGAGCCAGGACAGGATACAGTGTCCTCCATTCAGCCCAGCTGGAAGATTCTGTGGCTACTCCAGCAAGTGTATCTTCCTGCCAGCATGCTTTGGCTGGCACATTCGTGAAAAGTGATTCTCGTCAAAATTCTCCCTTTTTATGTGTGTCAACAGCACACTTAGGAAAGGGTTCACACTTAATTCCTGGGCATTCCTTTGTACTCTGGAGGTGTGTGTGCTTAGACACACGTAGGCACACATGCATGACATACATACAAACACAAAGGCACGTGTACACAAACATAGCATATAAAACTTTTTCTATTCATTCCCACATGTCCCTGAGCCCAACATGCCTTCTACTCCATCCCAAGAAAGGGCCAGAGCTGACGTTAAAATTTTAGCACAATTATTCCAGTCCCAATAAAGAGGAATGTCACTGTGTGATGTGGGGCTCAGGACTATCCCCAGGTAGTTTGGATTTAGTAATCCCAGGTAGGATTTTATCCTCCAGTCCTTTAAGAACCTAATTCTTGTCCTCTAATCTCCCCTTTCTGGTATGGCCAACAGACAAATTTCTGTCCTCTGAAGCAGTTATCCAAATGGACAAGAGAGGCAAAGGTTGGAGAGGCTCATGTGTGAGTATTTGTTCACTGTGTTTATTCACTGATACCAAGGAAAATTATTCACGCTAATGATTCATTACTGACATTTGTTTCCTGGAAGTCCTCAGAGCCTTTCTCTGATGCTTGAAGCAAATTTCCACCTCCTTTGTGTCTTGCTCATGATTCTGCCCTGAATAGATACACCTTAGTCCGAAATGGCAAGAACGAAAATATAGGAAGGCGGTAAATGACCCTTATGACGGTTGTCTGAAGAGAGGAAAATAAAAATGAAGTGAAGAACTGCAACTCATTTTTGTATATTGATTTTGTATCCTGCAACTTTACTGAATGTCTTTATGGGGTCTAACAGTTTTCTGATGGAGTCTTTAGGATTTTCTATGAGATCATAGCATCTGCAAACAGAGACAATTTTATTTATTTGTTTCCAGTTTAGATGTCCTTTATTTTTCTTGCCTAATTGATCTGGCTAGGACTTCTCATACTATATTGAGTTTCTATACACCAACAACAAACTATCTGAGAAAGAAATAAAGAAAACAATCCCATTTATGATAGCATGAAAAACAATAAAATACTTCAGAATAAATTCAACCAAGGAAATGAAAGATCTATACACTGAAAACTTTATGACACTGGTGAAAGAAATTGAAGAAGATACAAATAAATGGAAATATTTCTGTGGTCATCCATAGAAAGAATTGAGGTTGTTAAAGTGTCCATATTACCCAAAGCTGTCTATAAATTCAATGCAATTCCTATCAAAATCCTAATGACATTCTTCACAGAAGTTGAAAAAAAATTTGTAAAGTTAGTATGGAAACCACAAAAGACCTCAAATAGCCAAAAGAATCATGAGGAAAAAGACAGAGGCATCACACTTCCTTGTTTCAAATTATATTACAAAATGAAAGTAATCAAAACAGTATGGTACTGACATAAAAACAGACTCACAGACAAATGAAATAGAATAGAAAGCTCAGAAATATATGATGAGGGAGTCAAGAACACTCAACAGAGAAAGGGTAGTCTTTTCAATAAATGGTGGTGGGAAAACTGGATATTCACATGAACCCCTATCTCACACCACTCACAAAAATGAACTTATAATGGCTTCAAGACTTAAAAGTAAGATCTGAAACTATAAAACTCTTAGAAAGAAAAACATAGAGGGGGAAAAGCTCTTTGATGTTGGTCTTGAGATTGATTTTTTTGGATATAACACCAAAAGCACAAGCAAAAAGAGAGAGGTGAACAGGTAGGACTATTATCAAACTAAAAATCTCCTGTAAAACAAAAAAATTATCAACAAAATGAAAAGGCAAGCTACAGAATGGGGGAAAGTATTTTAAGTCATGCATCTGATAAAGCATTAATATCCTAAACGTATAAGGAAGTTCTACAACTCAACAGCAAAAAAACAAATAATCGGATTTTAAAATGGCAAAGGAACTCAATAGACATTTTCCCAAAGAAAACATACCTACAAGTGTACATACATGCAAAGACAGTGTACAAATGATCACCAGCTACATGACAAGGCGCTCAACATCTTGAGGGAAATGCAAACCAAAACCACAATGAGCTATCACCTGAAACCTGCTAGAAGAGCATTATCAAAAGGAAAAGAGATAACAAGTGTTGGTGAGGCTGCAGAGAAAGGGACCCTGGTATACTGTTGGTGTAAATATAGAGTGGTGCAGCCACTGTAGAAAGCAGTATGAAGTTTCCTCAAAAGTCTAAAACTAGAACTCCCACACAATTCACTGACCTCTCTCGTGTGTATATATCCAGAGGAAATGAAATCTCTATCTCAAATTGATATCTGCCTCCCCATGTTCATTGCAGCATTATTCATAATGGCCAACATATGGACACAACCTAGGTGTCCATTGATGAATGAATGAAGAAAATCAACACAAGTGACCCTTGAGGGTACTATGGTAAGTGAGATAAGTCAGACAGAGAAAGACAAATACGAGATAAGTCAGACAGAGAAAGACAAATACTGTATGATCATGTGGAATCTAAAAAAGCTAAACTCATAGAAATAGAGAGTCGATTGATGGTTGCTGGGAGTGGGGGAAATGGAGAGATGTTGGTCAAAGGTGCAAACCTTCAGTTATAAGATGATAAACTCTGGGGAGCTAATGTCCAACATAACAACTATAATTAACAATACTATATTTTATACTAGAAAACTGCTGAGAGAATGGATTGTGGGGCACCTGGGTGGCTCAATCAGTTAAGCTCTGACTCTCCATTTAGCTTGGGTCATGATCTCACAGTTCGTGGATTCAAGCCCCACATCAGGCTCTGCACTGACATTGCAGAGCCTGCTTGGGATTCTCTCTCCCTCTCTCTCTGCCCCATCCCTTACTCACTCGCTCTCTCTCTCTCAAAATAAATAAATAAATAAACAATTTAAAAAAAAAAGAATGAGTCATAAGTGTTCTGACGACACACACAAAGGGCAATTATATAAAGTGATGGATGGGTAAATGATCCTACTGTGGTCATCATTTTGTACTATATCATATCATCACGTTGTATAACTTAAACATGTATACATCAATTACATCTCAGTAAAGCTGGGGGCAGAGTGAAGTGGATTTAAATTTAAAAACGGAACAATCAAAACAGGAAAACCTGGAATAATAGGCTAAAGAAATTAAGACAGACATTTCTTAATAGAAACTTCTCCTGTTCAACCTGTGAACTTTGGGGATGTTGGCGATCAGATGACACACAGTTCCAGGGCTATGGATCACAGATAATCCCTGGCACCTGGTACAACAGGAGGCCTCTGGGCACACTTCTGTTCCGGTTGGGTAGCCATTACAGTGGTGCACATCTTTGAACATCACTCCCGCGTAAATCACGGTGAATTCTGTCTTCGGGAATTCTGGTTGCTATAATTCAAAAAAGACTCAGTGCAACTGGAACCAGGCAACTGGGAGGTTGCCACATGAAGCAAAATACAACATCTGAGAATTTTCATCAATATAAAAGCTATAGAAAAAAAGATTCAGCCATTTAAATGTGAGCATTTGGAAGCTTCAACATGGATCATTAAAGAAAAACTAGATGCTCAGCAATATGATTGTAACCATCTTCTGGCTGATGTCAAGGAAATGGCTGCACCCTGTAATTATTAACATGGTACTTCTGTGAAAACAGAATTTTGAGCTGGGAATGGAGTATCTGCTGGATGACAGACACTTTTGTCATTGTGTCATTGTTGGCACGGGAGTGTTCGGAACAGGATGGGGAATTTTCTGCAGACTGATGGAGGGAGACCCTGGCAACTATCCCATTTTTCGACGTGGGAGTTCCAGAAGTTTCTAGTGTAGCATCCCTTGCCTCCCACGGTACTAACCTTTCATAGGCAGAACCTAAGGTTTTGGGGGTGCTGATGGAGGGTAAAAGGCAGTACAATAATGTGGGGAAAAGTTGGGACAGAGAAACCAGGAAGTAGAGTTTATATTCTAGTTCAGCCATTGAATCTCTATGAAGATTTATCATTTTAATAAAGCAATATTCCTTTTCTTCTGGTCGAGAATTACATGTACTCATAAAGCATTAAATAACAACTATCCAATTTTCCACCCCTCACAGAAGACCCACTGGATTTAATGTTCACATTCTACTGAACACATCTCTGGACATTTGTCTTCACAGTACATGTGTAAACACACAGAAGATAATATGCTCTTATGTCAGTGGAATCCTGCTTTTCATGCTGTTTTATAATAGACATTTCTAACTTAATCTATGTTGTAGATATTTTACTACATCAATATATATAGTTCTATTTCATCTTAAGAACTGAATTATGTGCAACAGTTATGTGGTTTTTTAAGTATAGTAATTTATTGAAGTAAAACCTTAGATGAGCATTTAGGTTGTTCCCATTTTTTCACTGTGGGTGAGTCTACAATGAAAATCCTTGCCTCTATACCTTATCAAACCTGCCAAATATCTTCTTACCACAGAGTTCTCAAAAAGGGATAGTGACATCAAATGACATGCTTGTTTTAAGTTTTAACCTTGTGAGACAGCTTTCTGGAAATCTGACCTAATTTTGCACTCCCACCCACAGTGCATGGGAGTTGCCATTTCATTCTGGTGACATCAACATTGAGTACCACCAACTTTTGACTTTTCCCGATCTGTTAGAAAAACATAAAGTTTGCATTTTGGTTTTACTTGCATTCTTCTGTGATGAGTGAGGTTGGGCACATGTTAATAATGTCACTGCTCTTCCTTGGTTGTTGCATTTAGAACTACCAGCAATTGTAAACTACCAGCTCTATGGAGCTGACCTGCTCTACTGTTGGATACTTTATCTTTGTCATGGTCATCTACACAAAATCTATTTCAGGGATATTAATACTTTGTCATATCTATTGTAAATATATTCTCTAGCTTGCGTTTAACTATCAACCCTTGTATATGGTATTTTCTGCCACTTAATGTGGCCCAAATTCAATGTTTTCTTGTACAGTTTCAATATTATGTCTTCCCTTATCTCAATAGTATGAAAATAGTCCATGGGATGAGTTTCAATACCTGATGATTAGTTGGACACTCAGCTTCCAAATGCAGAAACTTTATATGTTTTACTTGGTAACTCACCACTCATTCTACTCTTTGCCTCTTGAACAAGTCTCGACTCCCATTCGTAAATTCTCTTCATAGTGCTAAGAAGATCAAAATAAACCTGTTCCCCTCACCGTAGTTCTAGAAGCTTGCCATCAGCACTTGGCCTGACGAGTGCCAGGACCTGGGATCACTGGTGCCAAGAGTGACTCCGACATGGTCACAGAAAATAAACATCAGTTATCACAGCAACAGCTGTTGCACTCTGCTTCCAAGACTTCTTTCTTGCTTGGGTCTGCGTGTCCAAACTGTGCACATGTGTTGAGCACAAACTAGTATTGGTGACGGCAGTCTGAAAGGTTAGCCTCTCCTGGGACTTTAAAGCTGCTAGTTTTAAAGCTGTTTGTTTCTTTGCTAACAATTTGATGTACATGAGATAATAGTTTCCAAATGATACTAGACCAGACTTTTTTTTCGAGAGAAAGACAGAGACAGAGAGAACAGGGGAGGGGCAGAGAGAGATAGAGAGAAAGAGAGAATCCCAAGCAGGCTCCGTGCTGTCAGCCCAGAGACCAGTGTGGGGCTCCATCTCACACCAGTGAGATCATGACATGAGCCAGAAACAAGAGCTGGACGCTTAATGGACTGAGCCACCCAGGCTTTAGACTAGACTTTTAATTCTACTCCACAAAGCTAAAGAGTGAATAAAGATAAAACAAGGTGTTGAAAGTCAGTTAAGAGGGTTCAGCAATGAATCACAAACCATGGATTTCATCTGGAAGTTTCTCCTTAATAAGGCAAAAACAAAGATTTTATAAGTTAAGGAGAAGCCACTGTAAGAAATGAACACTGAAGGTCATGTGTAATGACATAGCACCTTGTACTTACAAGGCAATCTTAATGGATTTATTGAATTAATGAATGCATGCATAAATGCATGAAGGAACAAATGACTGAAAGAACAAAACTCTCAAAGTACATTGCTGTTGGATAGAACAAGTCTTCAATAATATGCCTATGGCAGGTCAAGATAAAGGAACACAATGGATTCTACTCTCTAGTTTTTTTCTTTTTTTTCTTTTCTTTTCTTTTTAAAAGTTTATTTATTTGGAGAGAGAGAGAGGGAAAACTAGTGGGGCGGGTCAGAGAGAGAGGGAGGGGGAGAATCCTAAGCAAGCTCCACACCATCAGCATGGAGCCCAATGCTGGGCTCAAACTCACGAACTGTGAGATCATAACCTGAGTTGAAATCAAGAGTCAGACGTTCAACTGACTGAGCCACCCAGGACCCCTCTAGTTTTTTCTTAAAGGGGGATTGTTTTAAATGCTTTTGATGACGATTCTCAGAGAAGTTGGATGTGGAAGCAAAGATTTATTAAAATGGCCCAAGCAGCTTTTTTTTAACTAAACATAATCTTGCTCCTTCTCGATGCATAATCCCACCTCCCTGTTTCTCCCTAATGTGGGCTACATTTAGCTAATTCCGCCTATAACCTGGTAGTCACTGATTAGGGCTAAGTAAGAAACAGGACTTCTCGAAGCATCTCTCTCCTGCTCTTGGAGGATGAGGAGCTCACTTAAACATGAAAAGATAAATTAGGTCGACTCAGAAGACTGGGATACATTTTTAGTTCATTTGTCCAGGCATTTGTATATAATGAGGCTTTAGTTAAGCATAAAATCTGTGTATCCTTCTAAAAACAGTTGAAAAGGTCTAAGTAGGAAGACAGAATCTACATTAAATAATTTCAACAGCGGGGATGTAATGCAGAGGGCCGTGGAGGAGCCAAGACAACCGGCATGAGGAGGAGGCCACTGTGGGCCTCAGTGAGAGGCAGCACTATGGCACCAGGAGCTGGGGACACGTAGCAGATACTGGAACAGGGACCAAGGGCTGCAGCTGCTGCCCAAGACACTGACACAGGCAAAGGGGAGAAACTCTCGCCCTCCCTTCCTGTGACCAGCTGCCCTCACCCCCAACTGAGCCCTGGAAGTGGCAACCAGGGACAGGAGCTGGGACATGGCCCCGTGACGTGGCCCTGGTGCTGCAGAGCAGAGCGGGCAGGGGAAGGGTTGAGGAGTGGACCCAGGGCATCCAGACCCCCTTTGCATGGACCAATGCAGTCCACATGCTGTGAGAAGCAGAGGCTACCGTACGTTCTCTGAGAGCAGGGCCAGTGCCCCTCCCGGGTCTGCCACTGAGCCTGGCAGGTGGCGGGAGAGAGCTCCATGTCCAGGATGGTAAGGAAATACTCATGAAGTACCCGCTCTTCTGCCACTTGTCCTAGCTGAGGCACACGGGCTGAACTCTTCTGAGTGTTAAATTATATTCATGCATGTTTATTCTAAAGGGTCTGAGG
Source organism: Hyaena hyaena (assembly GCF_003009895.1). Taxonomy (NCBI): domain Eukaryota; kingdom Metazoa; phylum Chordata; class Mammalia; order Carnivora; family Hyaenidae; genus Hyaena; species Hyaena hyaena. The sequence goes on along the minus strand of NW_024080700.1, from coordinate 4,295,271 downwards.
GGGCTTAATGAAAAAAGCAGACATTTACCTCGTGCCACCCGAGTGTCCATCCACCAATGAGCAGATAAACAAAAGTGCTCTGTCCATATGAGGGAATATTATTCAACCTCAGAAAGGAAGGAAATTCTGGGGTACCTGGGTGGCTCAGTCAGTTAAGCATCTAACTCTTGATTTTGCCTCGTGATCATGAGATGGAGCCCCATCTCGGGCTCCAAGCTGGGTGTGGAGCCTGCTTAAAATTCTCCCTGTCCCTCTGCCCCTCTTCCCTGCTCTCTCTCTCAAAATTAAGATTAAAGAAAAAATTAAAGGAAGTTCTGACACCTACAACATGGATGATACTTGAGAGCATTAGGTATGTTTGTCCCCAACTCTTCATCCCCTAAATCCCTTGTAATTTCTAAGGTATAAGAGCAAAAGGAGCAGATGCTATAATATTATGTTATAATAACAATTATTATTATATATAATAATTATATAATATGTCTGTATTTATATACATTTAATATTATATATTTATAAATTATTGGTAAATATTCATAAGTATAAAATATTTTATATGAGAAATATTTATATCTAATATTTGGCTTTTGTCCTCAGGTCTGAAATAGCACCTTTGGAGTACGTGTTGTTATTCATAACCAGCCTCTTCCAACTACACCAGAGTTTACGTTAATGAGGTGACTTTTGGAAAGCCCTTAAGGATGTGGCAGGTGAGGGAGGGGGAGCTAGTTGCCAGGGAAAGCCACCATGTTGGAACTTTGAACCCCACCCCTGTCAACCTCTGAGGAGAAGAAAAGGCGGCTGGAATTGACTTAATTTTCAATGGCCAATGATTAAATCAGTTGTGCTTACATAATGAAGCCTCCAGAAAAATCCCAAAAGAATAGGGTTGAGAGGGATTCTGGATTGGTGAACACATGGACGTGCCAGAAGGTGGTGCCCCTGGAGAGGGCATGGAGTCTCTGTGCCCCTTCCCACAGACCTTGCTCTACACATCTCTCCAATCTGTCTGTTCCTGAGTTGAATCCTTTATACTAAAAGGACAAACATAAATGAAGTGTTTCCTTGAGTTCTGTGAGTTGGTGTAGCAAATTGTAGAACCCAAGGAGGGGGACATAGGAACCTCTGATTTATAACCTATTGGACGGAAGTCAGAAGGAAGTCCCAGACTTGTGACTGGCATCTGAAGTAAGGTCAGTCTGGTGGGACTGAGCCCTTAATCTGTGGGATCTGACACTCACTCTAGGTGGATGGTGTCAGAACTGAACTGGATTGCAGAACACTGTTAATGTCACAGAGAATTGGAGAACTGGTTGGTGTAGAGAAAACCCCACATAATAGGTGTCCAAAGTGAAGTGTGAGCACATAAAGGAAACAAATCTGTTGTTCCCACAAGAGGATAAATCCTGCAGGATTTCGTTTGCATGAGGTCCCAAGGGTTTTCGAATTCAGGGACAGAAAGAACAGTGGCTGCCAGATAGGGGGAGAGGGTCATGCGAGGCACAGCTCAGCAGGCACAGAGTTTCAGTTTGGAAAGGTGAAAAGTTCCGGAGGTAAATGGTGGTGAGGGTTGCACATCAGTGTGAGAACTGTCCACTTAAAATGGTTAAAATGGTAAATTTCATGATATGTATATCTTACTACAGTAAAAAAATAAGATTAAAAATATATATTTACTATATTTACAAGATTCCTGAGTGACTCAGTCAGTAAAGCATCCAACTCTTGGTTTCTGCTCAGATCATGATCTCACGGTTTGACATCGAGCCCCACATCCGGCTCTGTGCTGACAGCACAGAGCCTGCTTAGGATTCTCTCTCTCCCTCTCTCTCTGACCTTCCCCAACTCATGCTCTTTCTATCAAAATAAATAAATAAACTTAAAAACATATGTATACATTTACCTTATGGTTTTCCCCTGGAACTTGTACCCATAAATCTGGGCATTTAGAACATTTCAAAATAACATTTGGAAGTCCAAAGTGAGTCATAAGGGTCATGCTTTGAGTGACTCATAAAACAATCTTGCTTCATAATTGGTTGGATCCTTTGACTTTTTGAAGCAAGGTGACACTACCCTGAACCCTAAGGAAGGTAGGTCTAGATCCAGAGAGCTAGACACACATAGGTTGACAGGGGTTATTGCATTAATAACATTGATAGCACATTAGTCATCTAGGAAAGAGTGAGGAATGCATCTCACCTTATCATGATGGGAGCAGAAGACAAATGATTCTTTTCTTCACTTCCTCTGTGCTCTTAGTTTCCATTTTTATGAAAGAGCAGCACTGATGGGTAGGCTTGCTTGGTAGTGGGAAAGAGTGTCTATCTGCTGAAGGGTAGGTTGGCTGAAAGTCTGCTGTTTCTTGTCTCTGCCTTTTCTGGCCACCAGTCAGCCACTTGAGGAAAGCAACTGACACTCAAGAAAACAGAAAATTTTCAGCAACCTGGGCAATGCCTGTGAACTGGTGAACTTCCAGTTCTCAGAAGCCCCGTCCTTGGGGACAATTGGATCTGCCTTTGGACTCTCAGACTCCTGCAGCTTAGAGGTCCCCATGTCCACCTCTGTAGGAAGAAGAATAAACAAACAGAGTGGAATAACCGTATAATAATAACATTGAACATTAACCCCATGCTTCCCAAAGATAGTGTACCATAAAAATTGTTATGTGTTCCACAGGTTCACTGAGAGAAAGGGACAGACCACTCCTTAGATTGTGTCTCACACATCAAAATGGCAGGTATGTTGTTATCAAAACATGTGTGGAGGCACCTGGCTGGCTCAGTCAGTGGAGTGTGCGATCTTGATCTTGGGTTTGTGGGTTTGAGCTCCATGTTGGGTGTAGAGATTACTTAAAAATAAAATCTTTGGAATAGAATAAAAATAAAATAAAGCACATGTATATATTAGTCTAGAAATGCAGATGACAGGAATCCACCATCACCAGCATGGTAAGAAATCCCTCCCTTGGCACTACTGGCCTGTCGCCTGACCATCACTGCACCAGAATCTAGAGGCTTGTGTGACCCACACAGTGAGAACCAGACAATCCCATCACCGAGGCAATCTCTTGGCCACTTTGGTGGCAGCAGCACAGAGAGGTTCCTACTTGTCAGAGAACCCACACACACCCTCATTTTTAGTCACAGCTCTGTGGGGTGCGGGCTAGCGGTGGAACACGGAACCAGTTCTTTATCTCTAACTGTTTCCAAAGACATCCAGTCTTTCCCCTCTGCATCAGTCAGGGTCCAGGCAGGAAAGAGATGCCACACCCAACCAAGGTCATTGGAGGAGAGTTGTTGTTGTTGTTGTTGTTTTAATGTTTATTTATTTTTGAGAGAGGGAGAGAGAGAGAGAGAGAGAGAGAGAGAGACAGCACAAGTGAGGAAAGGACAGAGAGACAGAGAGAGAGGGAGACACAGAATCTGAAGCAGGCTCCAGGCTCTGAGCTGTCAGCACAGAGCCCAATATGGGCTGGAACTCATGAGCCTCAAGATCATGACCTGAGCCAAAGTTGGATGTTTAACCAACTAAGCCACCCAGGTACCCCAGGAGAGTTTTAAAAAGGAACTATTAACAGAGGTATGGGGAACATTTGGGGAAACCAGTGAAGGACAGTGCAGAACCTTGAAAGTCATGATACCCTTCATCCCTTAGGTCAAGGAGCAGGAACTGTTCCCAGAACCCAGAGAAGGGCCTTCCCCAGAGGGAGACAACTAACCTGTGGCATCCATGCAGGGAAGATCCATGCACCAAGGGCCTGACCTCACTGTCCTGTTTCTTGATCTCTTACTGGTTCCTTCCATTGGCTAAATCCAAGCAAAAACCAGAGAACAAAGGAACCCTTTGATGTTTGCTCACATCAGCCACCTGGGCACAGAGCAAAGGTCAAGGTGGGGGTGGGCAGCAAACAGAAGACATCCCTCCATGTTTCCACTTCAGATATCCTAACATTACCCCCCTGGGAGACAGGGATGTGAGGTTTTTCCAATGTCTCCATTATTGTAAATGGCTCTAGAATTATAGGCTTGCTGACTTGATTATGGCCGATTATCTACAGCAACTGATGGGGCACATCTGGGAGTGGCTTCATGTCTAGACCCAAATTCCCCTTCAGCTCCTAATTAAATCTTGACTGGTCACCAGTTAAGGTCTGTCCCTTCCGTTGAAATTGGTGATCCCTACTGGAGCACAAGTAACTTTAAGCAAAGAATCACCAAGCTGTTACCCACAATGTGAACCACATGATAAAGATTCCAAGAGCAGATCTGATAGGAATTTGAGGGAAAGAAACAGTACATGACATCTGAAATGCAAGAGTGAGGCCAACCTGCTGGCAAACTGTTATGTTACATTTTTTGTGAGTATTTTTGTCACCTGTCTTGAAGCAGAGTGACATGTTGGATCCAGGGAATCTTGGCTGAGAAAAGCTTAGGCTTTTCTCTTCTTGGACGTGTGCTGGCTCACAGGACACAGAGACCCCCGTCCTTATTGAGTTAGCTGCCCGATTGGGTCACTTGGCTTATTTCAATACCTACACCAGCTCACTTTCTGCCAAAGTGCAAAAAGAAAGATGCCTGGACTCTATCACACCAACAAATGGTGATGCTATTTTTCAGGTTGAAACTTTCCAGAGCCGTTCTCAGACGTATTTACACTATGGGACGTTTATGCAGCCTTTTCTGCCTGTTTATTATTCTGGGAAGTGGAGAAGGAATGTTTATATAGAGATTTCAGGTGATAGCAGATGGAGTAGCTAGATCACAAAAGGAATTCACTAGAAAACAAAGACATGGTAGCAAGGATTGGGCGTTCGTCCCCACTTCTGCGGATAAACACTCAGGCACCACATTTCATGAATGACACTCTGTGGCACCCCTGACACTTGCTGAGTCTGCATCTGAGGACTTCTCAGTATAAAAGAAGAGGACTCGGGGCGCCTGGGTGGCTTAGTCGGTTGAGCGTCCAACTTTCGCTTAGGTCATGATCTCGCGGTTCGTGGGTTCGGGCCCTGCGTCGGGCTCTGTGCTGACTGCCAGCTTGGAGCCTGGAGCCTGTTTCAGTCTGTGACTCCCTCTCTCTTTGACCCTCCCCTGTTCATGCTGTCTCTCTCTCCTAGAAATAAATAAAACATTTAAAAAAAAAAGTAATTTAAAAAAAGAAGAGGACTCTGCTTCACCTTGTTCTTCTCAGCCTGCAAGAGGTGATGCTGGTCTAGGCCTCCTTCCCAAGACCATTCTCTCTGGGCTTCTGGCCTCGGCACTATGTGCTTCCTCTCCTGATCTGCTCCTCATTCTCTGGCTCCCAGACTAGTTCATCTTCTGCCACAGAATCTACTAATCCAACAAGGGCACAATCTGTGTGGGGTGATGGAGACTACGGCAAGGGCCATACACTCTGGGCCTTTCTGCCTCAAGGAGGGTGAGGAGGAAAAGGCAGTCCTGGCAGCAGTCAGGTTAGGTGGGCCTCCCAGACCCTGGAGACAGATGAGAGGCACAGGATTCCAGCTCCCAGCTCCATGGCAGGGCCTGGTGCGGCACTCAGGTGGCTGGGGGAAGCATCCCATCCTCCTTACAAAACTCAGCTCTGGTAACTTCCAGGAGTGGCAGAACCAGTTCCCAGAAAGATAAAGCCTGCCCAGCCCATCACAGCAAGGAGAATTGGTGACAGGGATGACAATGGGGCAACAACAGTCAATGGCATCTATGGTGACCAGGAGAAAGGTGCTCCACATTTAAGGTGAGAGGCTCAGGCTCACACGATGTGTGAAAACAACACATGATAGACTGTCAGCTCCTCGAGGTGAGGGTCTTATATTTGTTCAGAGCTGAAGCTCCCAGATCAAGCCAAGTGCTTGGAACATGGAAGATCCTCAGTGAATATTTATTTCCCAAGAAGTGAAGTGTACTTATGGTGGATGAGATTTCATGAGCCCCATGGGCGAAGGCCTTGTGAGCCTGGGCCTGGGGAGCAGAGATGCTGGCAGTGGTGGGGTGCTCTCAAGCAAGCTGGTGGCCAGGGGTACACTTCTAGGGCTCACACGCCTTCTGCAGGGGGTTTCTCCAGAAAGGTGTCCGTAGGGCTTTCCTGAGCCTACAAGTTTCTGGTTTTTGGGCTGCAACTCAATGCACATTTGCTAAATCGGGTCAAAATGTTTGTTCCGGGGGCACCTGGGTGACTCAGTCAGTTAAGCTTCCGACTTTGGCTCAGGTCATGACCTCATGGTTCATGGGTTAGAGCCACGCAATGGGCTCTGTGCTGACAGCCTGGAACCTGGAGCCTGTCTTCGGATTCTGTGTCTCCCTCTCTCTCTGCCCCTTCACTGTTCATGCTTTGTCTCTCTCTCTCTCAAAAATAAATAAACATTAAAAAATAATTTTTTATAGGTTTGTTCCAGACCTATACATTCTTTGGCTTTGCTCTCTGAGTTTTGGGAAAGGGGACCAAAAACCACCTGTCAGCCTTTTCTCTGTGTTATCGTGGAAGAGAAGTATGTGCCACATCCACATCCAGTTCTCCCTGACCTCAGCCACCAAGATCCTGGGCCACAGTCCCCAAAAGCAGATGCTGTTCCCTCCCACACATGCCTGCGGTGGGGTGACCATCAGCAGGCACAGCGTGTCACGTGCCACCCACCCCAAAACCATGTGCACGCAGTATGATCTTGTGAAGGGGCGGGAGCGAGTCACCATAGAGGAGGGAGAATGTTCTAGCCAGATGCTTCCAACAGCTGTTCCTGGAGCTCAGGGCAGAGCCCCACAGTCTGGTGAGCCCATACAGCAGTCCTGACGGGCTGCCTGCCATGAGGGCTCCAGTGCCTGGCCTCAGGCCTGACTTTCTCCAAGAGGAGCCCCCTTCCACCCTCCCTGGCACTAATCTCCTCCCTTGTGTGAGGAAAATGCAGGGTCTGACCTGAGACAGGAGTTACCCTTCTCACCAGATATCTGCAGGACACACACCCATGAGTAAGCCGGCTGAAGAAATCTGAGGAAGGTGGTTAGAGCTGACATAGGGCCTTAGGGGGACCATCCAGGAAGCTTTGACACCCCAAGTTCCAAAGGGTTGCTCAGCTTCAGACTCCAGGCTCTCACTCAGTGACATGTAATAGAGAGCCTATTCCTGTAACAGCGACTCAACACAGAAGCTTTGATGCTACCCCACTCTGCACTGTACACCAGGTCCTATTCATAGCGGGACCCCAATCTAGTGCCTGGACGCAGAAGAGTGGCCATTAGTGCATTAGGGCCTGGCTGTTCCTTCAGCCCTGGGAGCCCCATGGGAGGGGAGCTGCTCTTCCAATTTCACATATCAGTGGCATGTGCTCCCTCAGCACTGTCAGTGTGGAGGTCATTCCTTAAGTCCAATATAATCAAAAAGGAATCAGCACATACACATTCTTTACATGAAAGGCACAGAGAGCCTTTGTTATGTCCTGGCTGGAGCATAGATTGGGACATGTTAGGTCAGATAAAGGTGATCAGGGCATATGGGTATCTTCTATCACTCCTATTACATAAACTTTCTTATTTTCAGATTCCTCTTTCTCTTTGTGCATTTTTTATTTTCTTTTGTTGTTTTTGTTGTTTCTTCTCTCTCTTCTTGACTCACCTTTGCCTCGACAGGGGCACTCAGGGACTCTATTGGCATTCTACATCATACTGTTGGTATCAGTATAAAAAAACAAAAGGCTGACCCTGACATAGGGTCTTTCCTAACACTGGGGAGACCTCAAGGACTTCTGTAATCCTAAAATAAAGTTGGGTCCAGTAATGCAGAAACACAGAAAGCTCTCTTCTGATTTTCAGAAACATGTGTTTCAAATGAAGTTAATGTCCTCATTATAAAACATAAGATGGTCACAAGCAATTTAGAGATGACATCTGAGACAAAGAAGAAAATGACATCAGCCGTAATCCCATCATCCAGCCATAGCCACGTTTTCACATTAGGTGCTTATTCCTTTCAGGGGATATGTGTGGGGCAGATGTGTGGAGTAACTTCTTGCACATATGTCAAGTTTCCCTTAAAGTGACCTGCATTTTTACTACCACTAAGTCATAATATGGTTGCTATGTTATTAAGTATTCTTCTATGATGTTTCTAAAGGCTGCAGGGTTCCCTTTATACTACACTATTCCTCATTTAACCTTAAGTTTCTGTCATTTTATTTTGGCTGTTTCCAACTTTCCCCAGTTATTAAAAGACCCCAAGAAAGGTCCCTGCAGGTGTATCTCTGTCCACATCCATGATCCTTTCCTCAGGATAAATTCCCAGATGTGGAACCGCCGTGGTAACGCAGATCGCAGTTGCCAAATAGCTGACCCTGGCTGTCCTTCTCTCTATGCCCCTCCCCCCCCCCCATGGATGAAACACCTTCCAGAAAAAAGAAATTCAGGGGTAACTCATGAACTGGTGATCCCCCAGTGGGTTTTCTCTCTCCTCTTCTAGCATATGGTTCTAAAAAGCTCTATAACAACTCTATAAAGAAAGTGGTTTGCGGCCCAAGCATCCCTCCTAACCACGCATGTGCAGAGAGGCTGAGGAGAGAGGGCTTCCGTATATGCACTTCACTTCTAGTTTCCCTCATGCCCGGTGTTAAGATGATCCCCTGGCCTTCCCTAGAATCTTTTTCACCCAAAAGAATGTCCCTGAAGCCAGGGGAGACGGTCCGTGTGCTCCTTCCAAGAGGCAGCGCTGAAAATCCACACCAAGCCACAGAGACACTGTGTGGCCTGGGGCAAGTTTCCTTCCCCTTCTGTGCCTCCATGCCAGCCCTCTAATCTGAGGAGCTCCCAGCAATGGAGCCGCAGGCAGCCTGCCCAGAGGCTCTGCCGCTTTTATGACAAAGTGAGATCCCTTTCCGGCCCTGTGGTTTTCCCCTTCCACTGCTCCTTGAATTGCTGGAATATGTGCGGGGCCTGGGATGCCCTTGAGATGGGCAGGCCAAATGGGGAGCTGGCAGCCCCTTCCCATCTGGGGGCTGAGGCTCCTTTAATTTGGATACCTTAAAAGGCTTGCGGGAGCAAGGGGCCGGGTCCTTATCTCCTGAGCTCTGGACAGTGCCTTATTTATAGCCCTGCTGACAAGAGGCGGCACCAGGCCAGCAGCCGCATGCACGGTTGGGGCAATCCAGCAGGGTGGTTGGCCCTGCGCTGCCGTGGTCCCCTTCGGTCAGGCTGGAGGGCAGAACACAGGAGCGGTAAGCTTCCTCCTCTCCCTTGCCACTCTTCCTTCCCCATGTCTGCACAGGCTTCGATGCCAGCCGTGTAGCCTTCGTGCCCTGGGAGGGAGCTCTCTGGCACTGTGGACTTGCAGACCCCAAGCACAGACCCGGGGGGCACCAGCAGCTGGGTCCCACCAGCAGCCAGCTCCTGCTGCAGGGAGAGAATGGAACCTGCCCTCCCCAAGTGGATAGCAGGTGCCTCGGGGAATATAAAGGACTCAGAGAGCACCCTTTGCTCATCTTTCCCTCTCTTAGTGGGAATCTGAAACTACACTGAGTTTTGAACACCAGAAAGCTTTTTCTTAAGAGGAAAAAAAGAAAACAAAAAAAATATATATATATGTATAGAATAAACACTGGAGGGGGAAAACCACAGTGCCGGGAGCTTTTTCTCCCTGACAGAATTTCCGGATGGTTCGGGGTGAGGAAGCAAAGTACTGACGAGTCTGATTACCCTTGGAAAGTATGTTTATACAAGATGACTTGTAACGGCCGATGGCTCAAAAGTACAGATAGCTGTTGTGTGCTTAAAGGGGATGCATTAATATTTTACTAATTTCTAGAGCAGGATATGAGCAAGTGCGCAGTACCGAGTAATGCTGGGCCGATTGGGCAATAATGTTAGTACTGACAAAATGACGTATTATAACAGGCATCATGCATACAAATGGCCTATAGTCATAATCTTTGCGAGGCACCTTATCAGGTCCAATCTAAAAAAATATATTGTCAGGTCACTTTTTTTTTTTTTTAAAATACCTCTGAGGTCCAAAGAGAGTATTCACACTTGTGTTATTGGCTGATGTTACTTTATCACATACTTGCTCTATATAGGTCTTTTGTCGTTCTACTTGTTTCTTGAAAAATGCTATTTGAATTTTTTACTGCTGGGTTTATAACAAGGTGTGATCTAATCAAATCGATTACATTTTGAGATCTATGCAATCTTACAAGAGTTTTTAATGATGTAGCCAGCTAATCAACTCAAACGATTACATTTTGGGTGCTTTATTCTAAAACTGAGAAAGTATTTCTGGAGGGCCTGAGTTGGTTAGGGATCTGACTCTTGATCTCAGCTAAGGACATGATCTCACAGTTCGTGGGACTGAGCCCTGAGTCAGGGTCCATGCTGACAGCATAGAGCCTGCTTGGGATTTCCTCTCTCTCTCTCTCTCTCTCTTTCTCTCTCAAAATAAATAAACTTTTTTTTAAAAAAACTTTAAAAAATTTAAAAAAAGAAAATATTTCAACGTGTAACTTCCACAAAGAGTTGCTCAGTTTCCCCTAAAAGTATTCCCTGACTGCTCACTCAATCTTGCTTGCCTTTAAACACACTTTGCACTATTAGATTTCATCATCCCATTAAGTGCTTCCAGAATTTTCCATTGGTTCCAGATCCCTGAGGCTAGGCCATATCATACTTCTCTCTGTAATCTGATAAATTCTTAACCCAGGGATCTACACACTATCTACTGGTATCTGAAAGATTTCATATTTAAAATAGGTGGCCAAGAAACTGAGTTTAAATCATCTTCTCCCCACGGTCAAAAAACAAAGTTCAACTGAGTAAATTGTAAAGATCGTGTTGGTTTTATTCAATGATTCATGACCAGGCAGCACCCCACCCAGCAGGTAGAAAGGAGCTCTGAAGAGCTGTGCAAAATGGGAGACTTCTCTAGACAGAAGGGAGCAGGAACAAGGAAGTTACAGTGGACAAAAAAGTGGACTGGTTATTGCAAGACTACTTTCCTTTAGGGAATGGCAGGGGTCTATCTGGCAGATGACTTACCTCTGGTTGCTCAAGTGATTCCTGATGGACTGGTCTACAATTCCATTTCTGGAAGAGACCGAAATTGTGATTAATTTTAAGTCTCAGTTTGGTGACGTGGAATTTAGTATAAGTGACTCCATTTGGGGCCTGTTGTTTTGTTTTTAGCACCACTAAAGAAGGAAGTGAAGGGGCGCCTGTGTGGCTCAGTTGGTTAAGTGTCTGACTTCAGCTCAGGTCATGATCTTGTAGTTCGTGGGTTCAAGCCCTGCATCGGGCTCTGTGCTGACAGCCAGCTCAGAGCCTGGAGCCTGTTTCAGAGTCTGTGTCTCCCTCTCTCTCTGACCCTCCCCTGCTCATGCTGTCTGCTGTCTCTTTCTCTCTCTCTCTCTCTCTCTCTCTCAGAAATAAATAAAACATTAAAACAAAAATTAAAACAAAAAAAAGAGAAAGAAGTGAAGAAATTATGTTCATAGTGTTTATATTTTCTTTTGTTTTCTCTTACTGTGCAAATGATCACCGTTGAAAATACATTCAAGCAGAGAGAAGAAAATGAAAAATTATGGGTAGTCTTAGCACATTCATTTTTATCTTAACTATTCCTTGATTCTAAGAAGTCCCTGATTTTAAGACCAACCATTAATTTAATACTAGCTTTACAAAAAAGGAAAAAATTTCTCAACTATGTTGCCCAGATTGATATATTTTAAGATGCATCTGAAAACAACAAATTACACAGGGAAACATAAATTATAATTAAGAAAAATATATATTATCAGAATATTTGCTCACCAACTTTTGTTCAATTTAAGATTAAGGTCCTTTTACTGTGTATTCAAACTTTAATTCTTAAAAAATTGGTGATCTTTACATGACATTGCAACTTCTTTCCTTTAGCTAGAATATTCAAATACCCATAATAGCTGGCAATAATAATGATGGGAAGTAAAGAAACATAAACTGAGCTTTAGATAAGCAATTTTTATCAGAATATAACTAATTGTAAAGTATAATCTGCAGGCTCCTGGGTAGCTCTGTCGATTAAGTGTCTGACTTCAGTTCAGGTGGTGATCTTGCAGTTCGTGACTTCGAGCCCTGCGTTGGGCTCTATACGGATGAACCAGAGCTTGGAGCCTGCTTCAGATTCTGTGTCTCCCTCTCTATCTATTCCTCCCCCACTCAGGCTCTATGTCTCTCTCTGTCTCTCAAAAATAAATGTTAAACAAATTTTTTAAAAGTACAATCTGCTCATTTCTACACTATTAATGCAACCTACTGACTACTAAAAATCACTCGACCATCTTGTGCCTTGATCTGTATGACCCTCAAAAGCTTAATTCACTGATATTTTTCATTATCACTGATGCATCAGCCTTTCATCTTTTAGTCTCCAATATACCAAAATGAGGATGAAAAATAGAAAGGAAGTAACATAAGTGCTTCCCAATTTGATATTTGACAGATGTATTTCATAAATATCATTATTATTTTTTTTATTTTTAAAATTTTTAAATGTTTTATTTATTTCTGAGAGACAGAGAGAAAGACAGCGTGAGCAGGGGAGGATCAGAGAGAGAAGGAGACACAGAATCTGAAACAGGCTCCAGGCTCTGAGCTGGCTGTCAGCACAGAGCCCGATGTGGGGCTTGAACCCACGAACTGCAAGATCTGATCTGAGCCGAAGTTGGACGTTTAACCGACTGAGCCACACAGGCGCCCCTATCATTAATTATTTTTAAGTGTAAGCTTGTAAACATCAATTTTAGAGGCACCTGGGTGGCTCAGTTGATTAGGCATCCGACTTTGGCTCAGGTCATGATCTCGCTGTCTGTGAGTTCGGTCCCAGCTCTGGGCTCTATGCTGATAGCTCAGAGCCTGGAACCTGCTTCAGATTCTGTCTCCCTCTCTCTCTGCCCCTCCCCCACTTGCTTGCTCTTTTGCTCACTCTCTCTTCCGCTCTCTCTCTCTCTCAAAAAATAAATAAACATTAAAAAAATCAATCTTAACTTTTAAGTACATTTTTACAATTTGGAGCCTTGTTGAATTTAAAAGATAAATTTTTGAGAGAGAGAAGAGAAATAAAAATTCATTTTTAATAGAAGACTTTTGTTACAGTTAAAATGTAATACTGAAAAGTTAAACTGAAATGAAACCATACCAAGCCAACGACTCATAAAATATGCTCCATGTGTTTTATTAAGAAGTTATGTATGGGGCACCTGGGTAGCTCGGTCCAGTAAGCATCCAGCTCTTGATTTTGGCTCAGGTCATGGGCTCGAGGTCCATGAGTTTGAGCCCCACATCAGGCTCTGCAGTGATATTGTGGAGCCTGCCTGGGATTCTCAGTCTCCCTCTGTCTCTGCCCCTCCCCTGCTCATGTGTGCACACGTTCTCTCTCTCTCTCTCTCAAAATAAAGTAATTAATTAGAACGGAAAAGAGTAGAGTAGGCTCAAAAAATGGCTCAAAAGTGATAGAGCCATTGTATGGAATGTATATAGTCATTGAAAATAAATTTTCAAAAGCAAATAAATTTTTAAAAATTGGAATACAAAGCTATATTTGTAACATATGATCTTAACTGTGTAATAATATGTATATACACATTAAAAATATACAAAATTATTGTTTCTATGGGATAACTTTACTAGCAATTTTATATTTTCACTACATTTAACATAATTTGCTAAATTCCTACACTAAGACTAATCATGGGAGATTTTTATAATTGCAAAATTCTTAGCAAATATAAAGCACTTGAATGATTACTGGCAATGATAAAAAGTATAACTAACAACTAGAAGGGCCAGCCTTTTAAAAAACTATAGCTACAGTGTATTGAATGATTGCTGTATCTGGGTACTAGTATTAGCACATTTCACATTCCCAGCCACCCTACAGGCATTATTATAATTACTATTCCTATTTTTTAGATAAAGAAACTGGTTTAGAAGAGTGTTATCCACTGCAGAAGGTGCAACCAAGTTTAACCTCCTCTGGCTTCAAGGCCCTGGTAGTCTAATTGGCATTAAAATAACAAAAGAGCGATCTTAAGGTCATATGCAATGAATAGAGTGGTTTGAAAGGCACTTTCATACACTGTCAAACCAGTAGGCAATGTTCCTACAGGAAGGACATAAGCGGGTAAAGTTTACACCAACAGAGATATGGGGCCTAGAGGAAGTAAGGAATTACAAAAGGCAGAGACAGGTGGGGAAGAATGTGAACAGTATGGAGATGGAAGTAAATGGGATTTGCCCAGAATGAAGGGTGTGTCCTACGGGGAAAAGATGAGCTAAATGTGTGTGTGTTGGGCAGGGAGGGGTAGCTTAGGGACAGGGGTGGCTCTTCCCTTCGTACGCTTCTAAAAACCAACATTCTGTAAGAGGAAATGAAGAGGTACGTTGGCTCCCCAAAGTAAAAGAGAAAAGTAAACTTCTCTGTAAAGAATCTGAACTGGGACTGGTTTGAATTCCAAACGTAAAACAGAATGAAGCTCTGGGCTAGAGAGGTGATAGCTGTTGACTGGGTGTGAGTGTTTGCCACATGCCAGCACTGTTGTCAGCGCCACACCTGTGTACACACACACACACACACACACACACACACACACGCTCATGTGATCTTCACAGCAGCTCTGTCAAGAGCACTCTTGGTTTCCCAGCATGTAGATGAGGACAGCCAGGCGCTGAAGAGTAAGGTGCTCAGAACCAGTAGGTGGGGAAGCTGGGAGGTGAACCCAGGTAGTACGGGGCCAGGGCTGACAGGAATCCGACCAGAGATTGCTGGAAAAGTCTCTATAATGGAGAAAGAACCTCACCTTAAAAGTGGGTGAGGGCTTTCCACCTACCCTTTATGCTTCTGTTTTCAATTCTTCCTTTATTTTTAGCCCTTTCTCAAGAGCATGGGAAGAGTGTTAATCTTCTTAGTCATACCCATGAAAGAAGCTAGCACAGTGCCTTGTACACAGCAGCTGCCTAAAAAATATTTGCTGAACTAAATTATATGTAATTCAGGAGTAAGAAGTGTTAAGATGTGTAGGAAGGAGCCAGAAGCTTTCCTTATTAGCTAGTACTTTCCCCCTCTGTAATACTGGCTTGGAAAGAGGTTTGATATTCCTTTTCCATCCTTGATACACAGCACAAAGACATAATTAATGATCATAATAATGCCTCTTTAAGTGGAATTTTCATTGGGCAATAAACACTAGTATTTGATGATATCCTGGAGGAGTAAATTCTTTGACTTGGAAGTTTGTATTCACCAAGTCAATGTGGTGTGTGTGTGGGGGGGGTGTGTGTGTGTGTGTGTAAATGTGTGGTGTGTGCATGTGTAAGTGTGTGGTGTGTGTGCATCTGTGGTATGTGTGATGTGTGCATGCAAGTGTGTGGTGTGTGGTGCATGTGTTTAACTGTGTGGTGTGGTGTATGTATATGTGTAAGTCCTGGGGGCTGTTGAAGGAAGGGAACAAGGATTGGAGATGCTGTATAAATTCATCAGGAAACAATTTTGCTCTCTCCAAATATATTTTAGTAAACAAAAAAGCAGGTGAGAAATAGCCTCCTTATTTCATGGCCCTACCTCTAATTACAGCGAATGATTAACTAAATATTATGCCCTTCTGGTCCCTACGTCAACAAGACTTTCCAATCAGTTAGGTTCCGAGAAAATAGAATAACGTGTATGCAATGTAAGGAAAGCCAAGCAGTATTGTAAGTGCCTAAGACAAACTCCTTTGACGCACCCCTCTGTCTACTCCTGCAAATTGAAAAGGCAAAACTCCAATGAACAGTTGCAAACGTGTTGTCACTCGAATTAACCAGCATGGGCAATCATCCAAGTGAGAGGAGAAATACTCACGACCGCAATGCCATGTCTAATAGACTCTCAGATGGAAAAATGCTGAGGGTAGCAAGAAGGGCAGGCTGAGGATCTTCTAATTAAAATAGAATTCTCAATACGTCAGAAGGTTTGGAAATTCATAGTGGCATGTTCAACAATCTTTGAAATAATGAAATTCGGATAGAATGGATAGACCTTCTGCCTTGTTGTTAAGAAGCTGCAGTAGCCAATCGTCCAGTCTGGCTGTGAATTCGCTCTGGCAGGATCCTGGCACCCTGCCCTGGGCTGTTTCTACTTTTATACACAACACCTCACTGGGTCCTGGGGAACATCTTCAAACCTCCGCCAGCCTCAGGCAGGAACAGCTAAGGCAGCTCCAGAGGCCATCATGAGCTCACCTGAACCACAAGTCTCCTTTCAAAATTTGTTACCTTATTTGTAACTTAAATCAGACTGTGTCTCATAAACCCTCCAATGGCTTCCCAAATCAAAATAAAATCCTAATGCTATGTAACCTACAGAGCCCCACATGATCTAGGCTCTGAAATCTGACCTCATCTCCTTCCTTTTCCCCCTCCATCAAGGGTGCTCCAGTCATACTGCCTTTTCCCAACTGGGCCAAGTAGTTAGTTACCCTGCCCCCAGGCCTTTGCACTTGCTGGTGCCCATAATCCATCAGGCTCTCCTTCAAGAAAATCACATATCTCCTTCCCACCACATCTAAGCACCATCCTTGGGCATACCATTTAAAATTATACTCTTTGTCACTCTCCAGCTCCCTGCCCTGATTTTCTCCTTACCCTGATTTCTTTCTTTTTTTTTCAAAGCTCTTATTATCTCACACACATACACACACAAAATTGACATGTGTATTGGTGTCTATCTTTCCCCTATTAAGATGTGAGTTCCAATTAAAGCAGAGAGTATCAGTTGTGTTCACTGAGGTATCCCCATCACCTACAACAGCAAGCGGGGCATGGTAGGTGCTACATAAGTGTGGGTTGAAAGATGGAGGATCAGATAACATTTTTATATATTTATGAATTCTTAGAATCCCTTTCACTGTAATTCATATGCCCTTGGCCATCGCAAAGTGCTCATATTAGGGCCTACGTCTAGTACTCCAGGTCCACAATTTAAATGTCCTTTCAAAAACTCCCAGTACACTTGCATTTTGTAAAGGGAAGAAAGAGGTACTGAAGAGTGCTAGGATTTCAACTCTGACACTTACAAGGTGCTCAGGCAAGACTTCAACTTCCCAGAAACCCACTTGAAACATGGGGATGATAGCCATAACTTCTTAAAGTCCCTGTAAGGCTTAAACAAGGCAATAATAGTAATAACGGCGATCATTAAGTGAGCTCACACCATGTGCCAGGGAGCAGACTGTGCATTTGACTTGCTACATGTTGTCCTATCTTCACAGCAGTCATGGGGTATAGGCATTGTTATCATCCCAGTTTACAGATGAAGAAACAGACAGGAATCCAGAGAGGTACCTTAGCAGTGCAGATGTAGTTGCTGTATGAGTTTCTTATTGCTGCTGTAACAAATTTCCCTATGTTTATTGTCTGAACGCAATGCAAATTTAGGATCTCACAGTTCTGGAGGTCAGGAGGCTGACAGGGACTCAGTGGGCTAAAATCAGGGTTTCTGCAGGGCTGGGCTCCTTCTGGAGGCTCTAGAGAAGAATCTAGAGGAGAATCATCTCTTCCAGCTTCTAGAGACTTCCTGCATTCTTTGGCTCCACCTTCAAAGCCAAACTGTAACATCTCCAATCTCTCTTGATTCTGACTCTCCTGCTTCTTCTTCCCCTTATAAGGACCCTTCTACACGGGGCCCAGTTGGATAGTCCAAGATGATCTCCCCATCTCAAAACCCTTTGCTTAATCACCTTTGCAAAACCCCTTCATAAGTTGTGGACATGAGGACATGAACGGCTTTGGGAAGCCATTATTCTGCCTACCAGTTACACAGAGAAAGACCCGGGATTTGAGTCCCAGCCAATTTCTTAACCACTACACTTCTGTATTACACAGCAAGCCCTTTGGTATTTAGTAAATCTCTTTTCCTTTGCTGTAATGAACGGAAAAAGGAAAGCTTGGATCCCAGATTTGAATTTTGTATATGACATTAAACAGAAAGGTTTGCCCCTTTCTGCCCTGCTCCCTTATAATATGGGATGCCAAACACTCACAGTTAACAGTTAACAGTCATTTAACAGATAATCAGTCTTGCCTCATCCTCAAAAATACTATTGACGCTCAAGAAACCACAGACATTTGGTAAAAGTGGTGGTGAAGTGGAAATGAAAGGCTTGATTGGAGACAGGCCAAGCTCCCCCATGGGAGTGAGGGGTCCAGGAAGTCCAGGGTGGGCTGGAGCCAGGATGCCCCATGGTAAGAGAGCAGACCAGGAAGAGCCCATTGACACCCCATAGATGGTGGGACAGTCTGGGGCAACCTAGCTCAGGGTGCTCCAGTGAGGCACAGACAGCCCAGGGATTCAGGTGACTTGGGACAGGGAGGTGGCCCAGGTCTCAACAACAAGGACTGTGGGAATGTCAGCAAGCTGTAGAGTGGTCTGATGCACCAGAAACAAAAGGACTGGGCCAGTGAGACTATGTGCCCGCCCCATGAGGTGGTAGCAGGCCTCCACACGGGGCTGGCGGCCATGATAGTTTCAACCTCTCAGGGTCTGGAAAGAGCCCTGCTCCACCAAGGAGTGGGAAATAAGGCAGAAGCCTTATGTGGGTGCAGAAGAAGCGGGATTGCAGGAGGAGAGCAGAAGCTGGGAAGGGACTGCAGTTTGGGGAAGTTGGGGTGTCCACAGCTTGGCAAGCCCTTGACTCCCACCAAATCTGTGCCAATTGAACTATATCCCGACTTCACCTTGAGTGGCACAGGGCTGTCCTTAAA
Source organism: Hyaena hyaena (assembly GCF_003009895.1). Lineage (NCBI taxonomy): Eukaryota > Metazoa > Chordata > Mammalia > Carnivora > Hyaenidae > Hyaena > Hyaena hyaena. The sequence continues at coordinate 4,276,522 of NW_024080700.1, read as the reverse complement.
TATACACATATTCCCCTTCCACTTGAGGATGGCTCAGGAACCACCACAGTGGAAAGCGCTCTCTGCCTCCAGGTAGGAAGAGCTGGGGTAAAGATTGTAAGGAGGCTTCTGTCTCCATGACATCCATGACTTACCATGACCTTGAATTTTAGAAACAGGAACCCATTTGCATTATTCTAACACTTGCCTTTAAGTATACATCATAGGTTAGAAATCAGGGGTGAATAAACACATGGGCTATATGTTTTTGTGGCCAAGCAATAATAATAATATAGATTGTGTGCTATAGACATATTTCCTTAATTATCCATGCCAGCGTGACCGTAGAATTTATGGTACAAACGGGGTGCTCTGAAAGGGAAAGAGAGTGCTTTTAGTAAGTACACCAGGCCAACAGGTATAACTGGCAATCCAGTCCCTGAGCTCCAGGCTTCATTCCCATGCACCGAGGTTCCTGGGAAGCTGCCTTTGCCGGAAAATTAACTGTGTAGAGGGATTATTCAATGCTCACAAGCTTCCTGAAACCACACACATTTTTATTACTTTCACCAGGAAGATAAGAAACTTAGAAGAAGCAGGATTTCTTTTAAGGTGCTAGGGTACTGGCCACAGAGTTAGAATCACATGTGTGCCTTTCTTCAAGAGATGATTGACATTTGAGAGCTGCAGACCTCCCCTCACAGCTTGATTTCCCTTTAGGACATGTTCCTAAATCGGGTGCTTTTCTTCTCCGCTGTCACTCCACGAGTTCATGTGGGAACCATGAATTCAAAACTCTCCGTTGCCTGAGTCTGCCCTAAATGAGGGCTGTTCAAATGAAGGGTCCTTTTCATAATTTCACAGCGAGCCATAAAATGTATTTAATGGCTTGAGTCCTGCATATTTCTAAAAATAACATAACGTTTACCAGATTTTTTTAACGAATTAAAAAGAACAGATTATGTCTCTCATTGTAAGAAGAACTATTTCATGACAATGTTTTTTCAGGGCTGTGTGTGGGGCTATGTGATATGGTTGTGACTTAAAAATGCACTTCCTAGTGCGAGTTGCTGTCAAAGTGTTGGAGATTCACTGCTATAAACTGTTATTTGCAGATTTCTTTTCTCCTTTCTCCTGGACCCTAACAATGGGGAGACACCTCGCTTCCTCCTATACGCCCCTCAGCCGCCCTTCTCTCCGCAGATGGCTCCTCGCCCCTTTAGGCTAGAACCAATGAAATGGTATCCTACCTGATCATTTGTATAAATGGGAGTCTTTGTGGGGAAAAAAAAATGAAAACAGAATCCAGTGCCTTCACCAAAGAGTGAAAGGGAAACGTGAGTAGAAATCTCTGAGAAGCTTCCAAAAAAAAAAAGCCAAACATGGCTAATCGTCAGGAACTCCACACTTCTGGACGGTCTCCTTCCCCTGCCCTCTCTGTGTCTAAGTGTGGAAGTGCAGATTGTTCATGTAGTGTGTTCTAATTCACCTCCCTTCTGTGCCATGGAAAATGTAAAACAAATCATAGCCTGAGGCCCTGGCCCCTTGTGCGTTGTTTCAGGGTCTCTGCAGCAAGCACCGGGTTTCCAGCCGATTCCTGTAATTTGGCAGAAGGGGTTGGGTGGTAGTTAAGTGGTTACCCCCACATCAAAGGCTGCTTTTCAGGACTGCTGGCTAGGGAAAGGGGGTTGAGGGGATGTTGGGGGAGAGAAGAAGGGAGCCACCCTAGGCAGGATGTCTGAAGGAGAGATTAAGCAAACTGCAAAGGTATTTTAATAGACACCCTGTTTCCATTCTTTACCATGTGTTTTTCATTCTGTTTTTGGTTACTTTTGACTTGAATTATGGAACTCTGTCTCTTGGTTAAGGTAACTTATATGCAATTGCTTTTGTGCATCATAAATGAATAGTGACTTTTTTTGGCTGGGGTTGGGGATGACAGTAAGTAGCCAAGACAGAAAGCATGTTGCCTTTCAGAAAGTTGGACATGTTTTCTCTTCTCTCTTCCTTATGGGAGCAAAGAACGCCTGTTTCCAAAAGCCCGGAGCACTTTGACAAATGCAGATGGTAAAATCTTGCATCCACTAGGAAAAAGCAGCCCCAAGGATAAAGAGGTGTGGCCATTATAATGCCGCGGAGGAGGGAGCAGACATCTTTCCACCAGATGGGCAGGATGTCAGATAAATGGCCTTCCTGCTGCAAAAATGGGGTGGATTCAGCTGAGGTCTAAAGCAAGTACTTCCTCTTTCTGTACCACAATCTCTTCTCCTCTAAAATGCAGACAATTATATTTGTAAAAGGCTATTTTTAGAGGTTATGACATTTGCTTTGGAAATCCTCAAGTGGCTTCTCAAAGAACTGAAAGTCAGGCTACGATTTCCAGTCATTTAAAAGTTGCCCCGGGTTGCTCTCTCGGCCCTTCTCAACAGCTGGGTACCACCAGCTACCTGCATACGGTGGCAGAATACAGAAAAATCTCCATTCTTCTGTGGGCAGAGATTAGAGATAGAAGGGGAAGAGAGATCTCAGGGCCGCCTGACACCACTGCGTGAGTCTGGCCCAGAACACAGCCCTCACCCTGTCCCCAACCTGTGTCAGCCTACAGGCCAACTTGTTGCTTTCCCGTGTCATCCCAGCTGCAGGAAAAGGCAAGAAGTTGAGAGTTGACTGAAACCTTTACTCTGGTTTCCTAGTTGTCTGGGACACATGGCATCTACTGAGAAAAATCCAAATGAAAAATAGTCATTTTAGAATGGTTTTGTTATCTTAGCCCTGGCAACCCATGGTACAACTGATCTAGACGGTTGTCTTCTCAGTCAGTCAACCAATCAAATACAGAGGACACAAACACCGAGCTGAAGATGTAATCTGGTGGCCATATCAAACTGCAGACCATATTTCATTTCACTGAGATTTCTTTCATCTGGGTCATTAGGTTGTCAAAGATAAGTCACATCTGTCAGGACAAGAAAAAATTGGCAGAAAATTTATTTTAGTAGTCCTGATGTTTTTAAGTGGCTTAAGGTTCCATCTGTAGATTCATGTCTAATCTAGAGTTACAATCTTATAATAAAAAAAAAAGTAAATCAAACCATGAGGAAACTATAATTCAAAAAAGACACAAACAAACCATGCTTGTCTTTGTAGGTGACTCATTGTTCCCGTGACAGTTCTACTTCCTCGGTAGCTTTATCTTATCTGAGAAGCACCAACTAGCCATCTACTCTGTGCCCCCAGGCAATCCCCAAGCACAGGTCTGTACATGACGCTCATCTCCACACCCATCTGGCCACTGACTTTGGAAAGCCAGGAATCAGTTATTGTTCATAGGACTCCTTGTTTTTCTCAGCAATGACACGAGTATCTGAAAAACCCAAAGTTAAGAAGGCAAACAACTCCCAAATAGGAGCATACCAACATGACTTTAAGCCACAGCAGTTATTTCTTACTATCACCTTTCCTTTTCGATCCCCATCATGGCCTGGATCGCTGCTAGGCCGACACAGGGTTCAAGGACCTGTGTGTATACTAGGAAAGACAGTCCTCCACTGCCTCTCTGCACTGGGGCAGGTCCTCTGGCCGACCCTCACTCAGGGTCCAAGGACTCCAAGAGACGTGGAAAGCTGAGGGGAAGAAGAAGATTGAGTACCTAACTCTGGTCCAAATATAAAAATAGTGTGGTGAGGAAATAGAAATGTATTTTTCATTAAATCAAAGAAACAAATCTGGAAAATTAGATCCTAGCACGCTGAGTCCCTAATGGCAGGAACTGTGATTTATGAGGCCAGCACGGAGCCGTGCCTCCTGCATGGTAGATGTGCCTTGATTTAACAGTGTCGCATCTGTGTAATGAGGAGTGGATACATTTGTCTTGCGGCTCAGAAGCACCGGCTTTCTGTGAAGTCATTGTGAATACTCTCACCCAATACGCAGCACCCAGTGACCAGGCATGCAGATCTCTGGTCTCCTCCTTCTTAAGCCCCAGCCAATAACCTCAAGGAGAACAAAATACCACCATGAAGCCCCAGCTCACAGGAACCAAATCAAATTTATGAGGACTCTGTCCTAGGACTCCACATGAAGCTGGCCATTGTCCCAAGCAGTTAGCTCTGGGGCAGCGACTACGTTCACTTTATTCTCACTTGAGAGCTTTGTTCATCAATGGAGCCCAGACCACATGCGGTGTAACCAGAATCCACAACACTCCCATGGGGCTGACCTATGCATAACACAGGGCCAGCAGGCCACTGGACCACCATGGGCTCTGAACACCTCCAAGGGCCCCATCCATGGGTGTGGATCGAACCCTTGCAGCTGAGTGACTTGACATCTCTGAGAGAGACATGCCTTTCCCTTTTCTCCCAAACTCTGCCACCTAGTTCTTCCTTGGCCATCCCTCTTTCTGCCCAAGTCCCTGTGATTCTTCCTCAGGTTACAATTAGTTGTGAGCAGTTTGCTCCTCTTATTGGTAGAGGCGTCATCACTTGAATCATGTCCCTCCAGAATTCTTGTGTCAAAGTCCTAATCCACTGTATCTTAGAATAATATGACCTTGTTTGGGAATATGTTTGTTGCAGGTGTGATTAGATAACTTTGGGGAGGGTCCTTATCAAATATGACTGGTGTCCTTATAAAAAAAGAAAAAAGACACATTTGGACACACAAACACACACACAGAGAATGCCATGTGAGCACAAAGATGGAAATCAAGGCAATGTGCCCACACACCAAGGAACGCCAAAGATTGCCAGCAAAGCACCAGAAATCAAGTGAGAGGCAAGGGACAGATTCTCCCTCAGAGTTCTCAGAAAGACCTCACCCTATCAGCCCTTTGAACCTGGACTTCCAGCCTCTAGAATTGTGAGACACTAAGCTTCTGTGGTTCATGCCCCCAGTTCCATGACTCGTGACATTTTGTTCCTACAATCCTAGCAAACTAATTCATGGGAGTCTGGTGGTAACTCTCTCAGAAGATACGGCATTCTCTTCTGAAACCTGGCCCAATGCACCCCTCCACCCCCCACTGGACACATCCAGGAAGCCTGGAGTATACAGCTTTCTGCAGATCCACATGTCAGGTACAGGATAGTCTCCTTTATAGGTTATAGGCATGCATTAAACTAAGGAACAAAATACCCAGAGACATGCATACCAAGGAATTACATGTATAAATACACTTCATAGAGAGATGAGTCCTTTTGTTTTACTTCATTTTATTTTATTTTTTATTTTTGAGAGAGAGTGTGTGCACGCACGCAGGGGAGAAGGGCAGAGAGAATCTGAATCAGGCTCCATGCTCAGCACAGATCCCGACATGGAGCTTGATCCCATGGCCCTGGGATTATGACCTGAGACAAAGTCAAGAGTCAGCCACTCAACTGAATTCTATTCAGTTCAGTTTGGTTCGGTTCTATTCTATTCTATTCTATTCTATTCTATTCTATTCTATCCTAGTCTAGTCTATTATTTTATTTTTGTTTTGAGAGATGAATCCTTAAACAAGACACAGCACACTACACATTGACACAAACCTCAGTCACAGTTATACTCAAAAATATGGTGAGTGGCAGAACTGAGACAGCTTTCAAAAAATAACACATTACAATATCTCATTTTATGGACCCAATTTTCTTGATACTTGCAACTCAGACCTACCTGACCATCTGATCATATTGCTCTCTTGGTTCTTGTTGGTGTCGTTTAACCCGTGGATCTCTATAGCTTATTTTCAGTTAGAAGAAAATGAGTGGTTTCTATCAGGATGTAGCCCTATGGTCCAGACAGCTCGCTCTGTTGCTCACCTGTCTGGCTATCAGAGCATCACACTAGAAGGCCATGGATTCAGGAAGTCAGCTCATTCAGCCCAGCTGAACCTTGAGCAGCCTTCCATGGCTGTTTGCAGAGTCCAAACTAAGAACAGATGTGAGACATGAGCTATACATGCTGGCTATAAATCTCCACCATCCACTTGGATGATTGAAATTATTCCACCCCCACCTCTATGACAAAACATAATAACTGCCCAACATACAGTGGTTTAGTTCAGTGGTTCTCAGTGTGTGGTTCCTGCCCCCTATATCCCTTTCAAAGGGTTTGCAAAAACAAAAACAAAAACAAACAAACAAAAAAAACCCACAAACGATTTGCAAAGTCAAAACTATTTTCTTCACACTTGTTCACTGTGTGGACTTTTGAGCACAAAAGCAGAGGGACTCTTGTTCCTTAGCAGGAATCAAGATGGCAGCTCCTGTCAGGGAGGCTAAACTTTATCTCTACCTGGAAGGGTCTTCAGGTACATCTGAGACTTAAACTGACATAATAAAAATAAGAGAGAAGCACACAGATTCTTACATGTACATGGGAGCCTCCACAGGACAACAAAGACCCAGAGTGGTGCTGGGCATATGTTTCTGTGCCAGGTGGCACAAAAAGAGGCAATTGTGAAAAAGTAACAGAATATACAGGGAACTGAAAGGAAGATAAGAGGCATTTTAACAAGGTCTGTTTGAATAGATTTTCTCTCCCTCAACTCCCCTTCCAGTGATGAGAATGTTTCTTTCCTCCTGGCACAGGGGGGACGTCTTTCACATGGGAATACATCTCCTGCTTTCAGGAAGAAAACAGTTGACAGCATTCTTGCACCTGCTGTTTTCAAGTGCCTTTAGCATTTTAGCTTAAAATAATCCTTATACCAAAGTGGGATATTTTGAGTGGCCTATTCTGCTGCCCTTCAGGCATTAGTTCTAATCACAAGATGTGACACCCTTATTCTCATCCTTAAATGTATGTATTTTGGCCAATGGTGAGAAAGTGCCACATACTGCATATTGGTTCAATGCCTATGTTTTACCCACAAGACAGCATCCCAAACTTGCAAGGTATTTTCTCCCTCCTGGGGCCAAAATTGAGTCTTTTACACATGAGAAGATGCTCAACATCACTAATTATCAGGGAAATGCAAATCAAAACCACAACGAGATATCACCTCACACCTATTAGAACGGCTATGATCAAAAAGATAAGAAGTGTTGGTGAGGATGTGGAGAAAAGGGAGCCCTCATGTACTGTTGGTGGGAATGCAAACTGGTGTGGCCACTATGGAAAACAGTATGAAGTTTCCTCAAAAAAATTAAAAACAAAACTTCCATATGGTCCAGCAATTCTACTTCTGGGTGTTTATCCAAAGCAAACAAAAACACTAATTTGAAAAGATATATGCGTACTCATGCTTATTGTAGGATTATTTATAATAGTTAAGATATGGAAACAACCGAAGTGTCCACTGATGTATGAATGGCTAAAAAAAAAATATGGTATATATATATACAGTGGAATATTACTCATCCACGTAAAAAGGAAATCTTGCCATTTGCAACATGGATAGACATTGAGGGCATTATACTAAGTGTAATAAGTCAGTCAGAGAAAGACAAATACCATATGATCTCTTTTATACGTTATACATATATATATCTCAAGCTTATAGATACAGAGAATAGATTGCTGGTTGTCAGAGGTGGAGGTTGGAGAATAAGAGAAATAGGTGAATTGTTTGGGTTTCTTTAATTTAAATAAATAGAATAAAAATCTTTGTGCATTTCTTTTTATGTACAACAAATATATGCCAGAATAACCTTAGGGACAAAGGATGTAATATGACATTCCTTCAGCTACCGTTGTATTACAGAAAATTATAAGTCACAGGTTACTGAGCAATTAAGAAGCTATATAGTAAGCAGCACTTAGCTTAGCTGTTAACTCTAGAGTAGCTTCGGTGAGACACGGTATTCTTCTTTTCTTTAAGAAAAGAGTGGAAATTTTCTGAGAACAGTGGAAAGTTTCCTTCTTCTGACAAGGAAAGAAAAATCGGATTTTATGCCTCTTGGTCGTGGAAAATTTCTGTCCATTTTTGTCAAAGGGTGAAGCAAGAGGAGGCACACAGAGAGAAAGGGAACAGTGGAGAGGCTTTGCCTTGCACTTTTGAGAGTTTCTTCCTTGCACTGGTTGAGAAGGAGAGACTCCAAGGAGACGCAGCGGGTGTTCAGAGACTGGTAATGGCCAAATGGCTTGCTCGGGAGGCAGCGTGAGGGAAGCGAGGACACCAGCAAGACCTGGGCCAAACACTCTCTTGATCTGAATGTTGTCCACACCATTAACTTGAATTCGGGGCGCATCAGTTGGGCTCTGTGCCACAGTTTTCTCATCTGTGAAACCCCCCTATGTTGTTTCCTTTTGTTCCATCAGACTTTTTACACTGGCATCTCCACATCCTCAGTCACCGTGAACTCAGCCTGACTCAACTTGGCTGTGCTGTCACTTCATGGAAATGGATTTCAAAACTCAACTAACAGCCTCTATATTGCCTCGTCCAGGGGACTCCCAGCAGCCCTTAGCTCATTCAGTAGTGCCAACACTACTGGCACTGCTACTAGATATACTTTAGTTGTCAGCATAACCACTGTCTCCCCAGACCCCCCACCCCACCCCCTGAGAGCCTTTCTCAGTCTTTATGGACTTCCTCCCTGCCTGTCCCTTAAACCTTAGAGGCCTTGGGAACTTGATCTTTGACCTGTTCCCCACAATCCACCATCCTTCTTGGGAGACTTAGTCTACCGCGTTTGTTTGTTTATTTGTTTGTTTGTTTTAAATTACTTTTTGGTTTATGTCCCTTATGCCCATCTCTCCAGTTCTAACCTTCCCCCTTGAATCTCAAGTTCAGACAGGCTTCAAAAAGCTCTTTGTATGGCTGTCCCCAAAGTGCTTCAGTCTCAGTACATCAAAAGCGAATTTATCAAACTTGGCTTTTTCTATTTTCCTGATGATGGTGGTGGCTCACAGGTACCCAAGTCAGAAGGTTGAAATTACCCTAGGCTCATCTTCAGTATCCAATCATCTCTACCAATTTCTACTGATTTGACATCTTTAAAAAATTCTGGAAATGGACACCCTTTCCCATTCCTACTACTACCTCCCTGCCTTCTTTTCGCAGGACCAGCAGAGCAGCCTACTGTCCTGGGTTGGCTTTCCTAGGAGCAGAGTCTGGGAGGAAGTGGCAGGAAGGGGAATAAGGTACAGAAGGACACAGTTTCAGGTCTAGTGCCAGCTTCAGCCTGATCCCGCATAGGCGCTCTTGGGTATAGATCATGCCTTGGGTTTGAGCTAGTCTGAGGAAGGGAGCTGGGCTTTCACATTGCCATGCCAGTCAGTTTTTGCAAAGGACACCCCAGGAGGAGTAAAGGAGCCCCAGTAGCCCAAGGGCAATAAAAGGGACCCACAGGAACCCAAAGGGGTCTAGGCAGAATGCTGACAATATCTCCATACACCTCCTAAACGAGCCCTTGGCAGATTTCTATACTTCAGCCACATTTATCTACCAAAATCAAAGAACTGCTCAGATGAGCCTACTACTTGGACTCTTTAATAACAAGTCTTCTAATCTCTAAGGAGCACTCTGTGAAAACTGGCTTTCTTCCCCATCTTAATAGGTATCAGAACTAGACAGGGGGAAGGAGTCTGTGTTAAAATACAGCGTGGTCTTCTGAAGATTCATGCTGCACACCAGCTCATGAAAGGCTCTGAAAAGTCCTGCAGTAAAGAAACCTGTTTGCTTGTTCAGCCAGGGAATTATTAGCCCAATCTGACCTTAACTTGAGTGCTTGCTTGTGTGTGCCTTGTGGGAGGCACCCCTTACACACCGCCGTCTGCAATGCCGACCTATAGGACAAAGGTCCTCAGCATAGCACATGAGGCTCTCCGTGGGCTGGCCTCATCTCTGGCTCTAGGAATGCTGAACTGTGCACCAAGCCTTGACATGGACCCTGTCATGTCACAGGGGCCTCTGTGTCCCATTTGTGCTGTACAACTGAGCTTTCTGTCACAGCTCAGGTCTGTTGCCGTCCCTTCTGGGAAGCTTTCCTGAGACCCTTTACCAGTCAGGGTTCTCCAGAGGAACCGAACCAGATCACGGAGACTGAGAAGGCCCAAGATCTGCAGGCTGAGTAGGCAAGCTAAACACTTAAGGTAGCCAGTGTTTCAGTTTGAGTCCTAAAGCAGAAACAAATCAAAACAAAACAAAACCTGATGTCCCAGCTTGAAGGTAATGGGGCAGAAAATATTCTCTCTTACTCTGAAGAGTCGGTCTCTCTGTTCTGTGGACTATTAGGGATGGCAACTGCCTTACTCAGTCGGTCCACTGATTCACATGTCAATCTCATGCAAAAACACCCTCATAAAAACACCCCAAATAATGTTTGACCAACTCTCTGGGTACCCCATGGCCCAGTCAGCCTGACACATAAAGTAAACCATCACAGATGTAAGTGTATTTCTTGTGTTCCCATCACTTTTTTCTGTATCACTTTTTTACCATCTTAAACATTTTTAAAATGTTTGTTTATTTATTTTGAGAGAGAAAGAGAGTGGGGGGGAGGGGCAGAGAGAGAGGGAGAGAGAATCCCAAGCAAGCTCCATGCTGTCAGCACAGAGCCCAACATGGGGCTCTATCTCCTGAATCAGGAGATCATGACCTGAGCCAAAATCAAGAGTCAGATGCTTAATTGACTGAGCCACCAGGTGCCCCTCATCTTAACCATTTTTAAGTGTCCAGTTCAGTAGGGTTAAGTTTATTCACATTGTTGTGCAACAGATCTCCAGAACGTTTTCATCTTGAAAAATTGAAACCCTGTAGCCATTCAACAATAACTCCCCATTCCCTCTTCCACTTACTCTCAGCCCTGGCACCAACCATTCTTTTTTTTTTTTTTTTCTCTATGGATTCAAAGACTCTAGGAACCTCATGTAAGTAAAATTATCCAGTCATTTGTCTTTTGTGACTTGCTTATTTCATGCAGCTTAATGCCCTCAAGGTTCGTCCATGTGGTAGCATGTGATCGAATTTCCTTTCTTTTTAAGGCAGAGTAATATCCCAGTGGGGTGGGGTGGGATAAGCAAAATCCCCACATTTTGCTTATCTGTTCATCCATTGGTAGACACATGGGTGGCTTCCACATTGTGGCTGTTGTGAGCAAAGCTGCAATAAACATGCACGTGCAAACATTTCTACGTGACTCTGCTTTCAATCTTTGGGGTATATATCCCAGAATTGAATACGGTTTTCGTATCTTAACTGAGACCAGATCTTATTGGAATTACGTCTTTACCAGGTTGCCTCCCTCCCTGCCGGTCACACTGGACTTTAAGCTTTGGAAGGGAGTGGCTGAGTTTGATTCATGCTGGCAGCATGGTGAGGGTGAGCTACTTAGCAAATAACCATTTCCTGTCCAGTAGTTTCCTTGTGCCCACCCTCCTCTGTGCAATTGCTATGAGGATATCATGAGCTTTTAATGTCAGAACAGTCCCACATTCCAGAATTGTTCACAAATTCTCCATTTCAAAGAAGAAACAGATTCTAACTAAAACCAAGAGTAAGAGACAAGGGCTATTAAGATATGCTTGAAAAGAATTAAGGAAAACAATGTTGCACGTTACATTTTGTTTTCTTTAAAAGTCGCTCTGAATGTGACAGCATTGATCTTTGGTAATATTCTTTCTAAAGTTATAATTTGTTTTTTTTTTAAACTTAAAGACTTTAAACATCTTAAGACTTGAACTTAAGGGTAATACTTGGAAATTATGATGATGGCCTTTAATTTTGCCCATAGTTTAGGATACAAAGGGTGGCAGTCTGCCTTAGTTTTAGGATCAGTTTTAGTGGCTGAAATGAGAACGAAAGAATCTGAACATCTAAAGTGATATTAGTTGCCTGGTTGGTTCTGTTGGTAGAGCATGTACATGACTCTTGATCTCAGGGTCATGAGTTTGAGCCCCACACTGGGCGCAGAGCTCACTGAAAAAAAGAAACAAATAAAGTGATGATGGCAGCGTGCACACATGTGCCCACTGTGCCCATTGTGTAGTTCTTTCATTGACGTTCACATTCCTCACCTCCTGCTTTTAAATTTCATGAGGATCTCATAAACGGGCCATGGGTTCAGGGCCAAAATGGCGGACATTTTGTAAATGGTGAGATGGAACTTGGAAACCTTAGAATAAAAGTCCTTTTGTATGGGTCCTGTGATACCTTACCTGATGTGGGCTTAATATGCAACGTGCCCTTTCCCCAAAAACTCAGCATACTTCTATCATGTAACGTTTTCAAATACTCAAAGCTGTGTCGGCACCTCCTGCCTTCGGTTTCACAGCACTGTGAGCTTCTATCACAAAGAATTACTCACCTCACTGCTCCTCTCTTGAGTGCTTCAGTATTTCTTTCTCCCTGTGTGGATCCCTTGGCTTCCATGTAACAGAAACACAAGCTGATACAAGAAGACATGCATACCATAAACTTCCCTCTGCTACACCGTGCCAAGAAATCCTTCTGGTCTGAGTAAGACAATCCAACGTGTGGTTTTCAACACCAACGGCATCTAGCTGTGTAATATGTGACATGTTTCCCAGAGATGAGCAGTTAGGCGAGACTTGAACAGGCATTGCCCTAATAAATCTGCTGGCAAGTAGCTTACCAGCATTTGGAGCATTATCTGTTGAAGGACTAGCCCTACCAGGGGTGCTCACTTCAGCTGTGTGGCCCCAGGTCTATTGGGGGTTATTTCCCTCAATATGGCACAGGCCCCATTATTGTCAGGACCATGAAAGGAGACAGACACCAGGCTTCTAGAAAGTGGAGGAGTTACCTGGGTTTAAAACTCATGTCTCTGTCCAGCCAACAAGCTGCTTCTGTTTGGGAGACAAGTCTCTACCACTGCCCTCCCACTTCCTGGTGTCCTGACCCTGGTGTGAGCACTCCTCTGGGGGCTCTGCCTTCCAAATCACACGTACTGCTCCCAGCTCTGCCGGGGGACGCACGGTAATTGCAGTGTCCCCAACCCAGCCTGGTGACCAGGCCAGGGATCCTGGTATGCTTCAGCCTCTGGAATGTCCCTTCATTCCAGTTAACTTGGCCTCAAGCCCTTGTGGTAGGAACGAGGCAGGAGTCGGCTTGTCCCCCTGATGGAGGCACTGCTACGGAGCTACAGGTTTGTTACCTGCTCCTGTAGACAAGTGCAGCCACGTGCTTCTCCAGCCCAACTCACCAGGCAATGCCAGGGCACCCGGGGAGTCCACAATGGACCAGAGGCAGCTCCAGGCTGCATCTAATATTACCCCTCTGCCTCTTCTCTCTGGGACCGAGAGCGTCAATAGGCATTGCAACAATAACATCGTTATTTACTACTGTATCATAAATAGGACTTTCTATAGTAGCAGATCAGATGATAACTTCTGTTAGTCCTATACACAGCTACTTTAACAACTCTTGAACAAAATGTACAATTTACCATGACCTCGGGGGTTGACCTAAGAAGCTGGTAAGTCCCTTCTGCCGCTCCCTGATTTGCTCCTTTGCTGGGCTTATAATATCATGGCCTCCCTTGGAATACTAAAACTAAGTGCGAAGCTGTGTCGCAGAGAGAGTTTGGGGGTAACTCCCACTTCTTCCTCTGAAACCATTCCCAAACTCCAGGGATCAGCAGGTTAATAGTAGCCTGAACCTTGTCTGTCCACGTGAATTAACTAGCCACGTGCAGGCTCCTTGTATATTTCCCAGATGGAAGCCTGCTTTTATTTGCTTTTACCATCTCTTCCTTTTTCCCTCCCTCACTTCTCTGTTTTCTTACAGACAGTATCTTTTTATTCTCATTTGGACAGTCTATCCAGAAGCCCTTGGAGGCCCCTTCTCTGTGTCCCAAAGCTTTGTTGCAGAGACATTCTGGTCCTTTAAGCCACAGCCCCCTCTCAGCCTTTCCAGCCACCACCTCTGGCTGCCTCCTTGGCCCGCAGGGAGCCTCCCCACACTCCCAGTGGCTGCTGCAGGCTCCCCTGAACCAGTGCTCTGCTACCTGCCCACCACCCCTGCCATATTATGTGGGATGCAGAGCTCCCTGAAACTACCCCTCCTCCTGGAGGCTGAGGCAGAAAGGAGAAGAAATGTATCTTCCAAGACTCTGCATCTAAATCCACACCCACCTCACTCTCCTACACACAAAAAAATGCCACCATATCAGCAATCCAAAAAAAAAGAAGAAAGAAAGAAAAGAAAACATGTGTTGAAACAGTGATGATGAATGATTGCTCCTCTAAACTCTGCATTCCAGAATCAGGGATGTCAAGTTTACATTGTCTATTAGCCGCGATTCGTTCTTCTCAAGCAAGGAGCCGCTGTCCTCCCTCTGCTCGTGCATGCCCTTTGCAAGTGATCAAGAGAGACCCATCCAAAGTAAACGAGCTCTCACGGCAAGCCCAACCAGCTATGTGAAAGGGTGCTTTCCAGAAGGTTCTGCAAGTGCAGGGTGTTGGTTCCAATCTCATTGTCTGACCATGTGGAAGTCAAAATGTGGGTCCCATGACTTGGGAGCATGGATGGCCACAGTGAAGGAAAGTACAAGCTTATTAATTTGGTCTACCTTTGGTAATGTTTATACATCAACAGTATGAGTGAATGAGGGAAATATACCAGTTTTTCTTGATGAGTGATTTCACTGTAAAGCACGTATGGTTGGAAAAAGAGCCCCTATGTGGGCTCATCTCTGCAGCCTGCCTATCTAAAGCACGCTTCGGGAGTGGGGACACCCCCTTCAAAGCCACAGCAGAGCTGTTATCACTAAATAGGCTACCACAATTATACCTGCTTTGACAAATGGCCCGCCAGACACGTGCATGCAGCAGCAGAGAATGGAACCTTTACCAATTTCTGTGGGAGACCGAACCTTTGTCTTGTATGTTTCCATTTGTATAGACAGATTTAACAACAAATCAAGCATGCCCCAACCATCATTTTAAGGCAATGAATTTCCTAATTCAGTTGCTCATGTGAATTAGCAACCACAGTTGTGAATTAGCAACTTAAACCGTGGCTTGGTTTGCATGGCGACTCTGAGGCTGTTCATGGTTGAGCTGCTTTCTTCAAGGTTGAGTCAGGCCCCAGCCCCGGTGGGATGGGGGGGAAGGCCAGGAGATGCAGCTCCCTCCCCAGAAAGAGCTAGACACTCAGAGGCAGAGTGCTATGGGTCAACAGCCCCATGGACCCCTTGCAGCCCGATTTCAGCTGCTTAAGGTCCCTTTGGAAGAGGACCCTGGGAGTACTCCAGCTACTGCGGGAAGAGCTGCTCCAGGATCGCATCTACTGTTGCCGGGGAGGACAGGCCCTGCATTTCTCTTGAATGAAAGTGTTTGCAAGTCCGATCTCAGTGCAGAACTCAGATAACTGAACTGCCCACATGGGCCATGGGACGGATTGGTTGGTTCCAGGAGGCCCATATGCGCCCTTGTGTGGCAGCCCCTCATTGGTTTAGGCATTTTCAGGAAACCTGAATTGAATTCAGTGGATAATGACCAAGTTGCAGAGAATACAGAAATGAATGTCTCCATTCTGGCCTGTAAGGGGCTCACACTCTTTCCTCTGACGTTATAAACAAGGGAAAGATGGGGCAGCATGGAATGGTCAAAAGCAAGGCTACTGACGGGTACTCCAGGCAGCCTTCCCAGGGAAGATGCTTTGCCTGTGCTTCAGAGGAGGCACAGGAGTTTGCCAGGCACAACAGAGGAAAGAAAGACATCTTTTCTCACTGGTGGCATGTAGAGCATGTGGCAGCCAAGAGCCTGGGTGAGACGGGGGTCTCAAGGACCTTCTGACTTAGGAGGGAAGTCCCTCACCTCCTGACTTGACTTTCCAAACACACTCTTTGAAATAGAAAACCTCTCAAGCAGCTCTTTCATCTGCTTTCAGCATGACCTGGAAACTCAAAGGACCCGAGGCCATCCTGGGAAATAGACGCGCCACACACACAGGGTGGGAGACAGACTGAGTCCATAACACGATAACTAGGTTACTGAGGCAGGTGGTTATGATAAGGTCATCTGCCAGAGGGAAGTGTAATTTCAAATTGTTGAAAGGAAAGTAAAGAAAGGCCATGGGGGAGGGGGTTGGGCAGGAGGAAAGGATGGAAGGAAAAGAGGGAGGGAGGGAGGGAGGAAGGAAGGAAAAAAAAGAAAGAGGGAGGGAGAGATAGACAGAGGGAGGGAGGGAGGGAGGGAGGGGGGAAGGAAGCAAGGAAGGAAAAGAAAAAGAAAAAAGGGAGAGAGAGAGAGGGAAGGAGGAAGGGAAGAAGGGGTGAAGGAAGGGAGGGAGAAAGAGAATGAGGGAAGGAAGGAGAGAGGGAGAGAGAGGAAGGCAGGGAGAGGAAGAGGCGTTTACTAGGAGTTTAAGGACAGCTAGTGAAGGATTCAGGGATCTGACAGTGATTTGCCACGGGAGCCCCTCCATCCCCGCAGGAGGCAATGACTAATCTGGAACTGTCACAGAGTAATTCCTCACCATCTCTAACTGTGCAGAAGTTTCCAAAAATATTTGTGCGGTTAGGATGGCCCAGAATTTGAAAAGCTTCTTTGGAGGAGGGGGACAAATAGTACTGTCAGGATACTCTGAAGGTCAGACATTTTAGGAAATCTTCTGGTATTTCAGCAGTCAAATAGCATTACAATGATGAGAAGGAAGCCTGGCCCTTCCAGAAAGCTCTGTTGTGCCTCTCAGGCCCAACGTTAAAGCACGTTCTGAAACAGGCGGAAGATAGTCCTTGTTTTTTTTTTTTTTAGAAGAACATAAAGCAACATAAAATACACGTCTTCATCATACACAAATGTCACACACCATACCGTGGAGTCCTTTCTATGACAGGAAACATTTTAGAAAATGTTCAGTGGTTGATTAGCCATAAAAATAACTTATAGAAGGACTAGATAATTTTGAATAACCCTTTAAAGGGAGAAGAGAGGTCATCCTTTGTTTTAGAGGTTAAGTAGAGGCCACACAAAGGTCACATGGGGCACACATCCCCAGCTCCCGCCTGGACCTCCTCCCCTCCTGGCAGCCCAGGCTCCTCCTCGCTGGACCACCGGATTTTCTGTTAATGACCCTGATCAAAGTGGAAATAGTACAGAGAGGACTTTCGTGGCCAGGAGAGAGCACCGGGGATTAAAAGTTACAGTGCCGATTCCAAGTTAATTCACAATGAACTGTGACTTCGTTGTGGGTCAAAGTCAACATTCTGAACAAGAAAGGAGCGTAAGATGTTCCCATTTCAGGGACACCAGGAAGAACTGTCAGAGGCCACCCGTACAAATGCTTCCGGTATTCTAGGGAAGCAAACATGGTTCGTTCAAAATAGGATTTTGCTAGGTTTGTGCACACTTCTTTTAAATGGGTTTTGGAAGAGCAGAGTGGAAAAAAGAGTAAAACTGTTGGCAAACAGAGAAGTGACTGGGTTATTGAAGAAAAAAGCTGAAATCAGAGACATAAAGATCTCAGACAAGAAGCAAAGGTTTTCAAAGGGCTCACATTAGAAAGAGTTTCTATCTGGAAACAGTCCAGATAGTACACTTTCCTGATCCACAACTGCCCTTTGAGCCTGACAGAAATGAACTGCAGTGTGGAGGGTTTCATTTTACTGGCCATTAGGCAGCCAAACAGAACTTTTCTTAAATGAGTTATCAAAGCCACAGTGGAAACTTGCATGAAATGCTCCAAATAGGCTTTAACCAATAATGGCAAACTCAGAAAATCATGGAATTGTTTGTGGGTTTGGCTTGAAGTCAGACATGTTTTGAGGTTTTGAACACCGTGACTATTTGCCTCCAGTAAATCAGTTTGTGAAAAAGAGAGAACAAAGCAATGGGATATGGAAACTCTGCATCTTAAGAAAGAGCCAAGCCTTTTTCCCTCTAACCAGAGCACAGCAGAGGGGGGAAGGGAAGCAGAAGAGTTCGCTTTTTATGAAGGGCTGGGCTTTTCCTGAAAGTCTTACCCTTACTTACCCTGAAAGTCTTACAGGCAAAGAGGCAACATTGAGAACAAACTACAAGAACAAAGCTGCACCCAAACCAAATTCCTCAGTTTGCTGGAGGGGTCATTGGGACCAAGCTCACGGGCACAGGCAGGTGAGCATCCTGCCCACATGGTCAACTGTGATTGAGGTGTTCCTATTCTATCCAGGCACATGGTGCTTTTAGAAAAAGCAAGCCCAGGTGTCTGAACCAGCATACTGGGGTGGTGCTGTGTCATGGGGAAGCAGGCGCGCACAGACCTGCCTCCGACCCCTTTCCCCTCCTGGGAGCAGAGCAAGAACTCAAGGCTTACCGCCAGCTATTGTGATCTTAGACACTCACCCTCCAACCATAAGAGGCAATTAAGAATGATTACCTCTGAATCAAGGGCAAATCATCCAAGAGTTTCCTGCCCAGGCTTTGAGTGGGCAGAGTACTGCCTGTGAGAAGGGCTATAAAAATCCTCATTGAAATGGTCAGTGAGGGGAAGAACATAGGAGGTCTGACCTTCCACCCATGTTTTTCATTTTCCCTTTCTTCCCAGAGATGGTGAGGTCTCCTAGTACACTGGAGGTGGCCAAGGTCAGGAGGAGACCCCGCCCCTCCCTGCCTGCCCTCTTGCCCACCTGCTCCCCCACCATCAGGTCTGACTACCCTCCCAGAAGCAGTGCCTTCCTCTTGGGGCCTTCCAGAGGAGAGAAATAGGCTTCAGATTTGTACCACTGAGACCAGGCGGTAAAGGTTTGCCTTGTGAAATTTCTGCCTGTACTTCCCTCCCATATGTACCTGGCAGAGTAATACTTGCAATTGGATTTGAGGGTTCCACAGCCCAGTCTATGTTTAGTGTATCTGTTTCTACTTCCCCACCCCTAGAAACTAACATCTGGGTTTCTGGTAAATTACTGTGTCCAGAGTTGGAATTCCTAGGGAGTATTTTACCTCAAGGCACTATTCGTCATCAGAATTACCTGGAGGGCTTGTTAAAACACAGAGCATGTTTACTTCTAACCACTTTGGGTTGATCTTGATGCTGCTGGTCCCTGGCCATAGTTTGAGAACCACTGGCCTACCCCCTACAGCCTTCCCTTTCTTTCCCTGCTTCCTAGCTACCCCACCCCTGAAACCGCCCTCCACAACAGAGGAAGAAGTTAAGGCAGTGCTGGCTGAGAGAATTACAGGGGAATTGAAATTAAAACAAGAAACACTTGAATTACCTATGAGAGTTGCCACTGTGCCTTTCCCAGGAAATATAATTTCTTAATTTCTTTCTTCCATGAATTAACCTTATATCCACAGCAGAGAATCTTTCTCTCAAAATGACAAATCTTTTATCTTTAGGATACAACCTCAACTTTAATCCTTCCTTCTGAATGAGAATTAAGTCTGGTTCCTTTGCTTTTTTAATCAAGATATAATGAACATATAATATTATGTTAATTTCAGGTGGACAGCATGATGATGTGGTATTCACAGATATTGCTAAATGATCACCACAATAAGTCTAGTTAACATCCATCACAGTTATATTTTATTCTTGTGAGGAGAGCTTCTATGATCTACTCTCTTAGCAACTTTCAGATACACAATACAGTATTATTAACTATAGTCACCATGTTGTACATTATATCCTCAGGACTTATTTTACAACCAGAAGAGTATACCTTTTCACCACCTTCATATTTCCCTCTTATTCTGAATTCATCTCCACTTTACCATCAAATAAAATACCATGGAATATGGGCCCCTGGGTGGCTCATTCAGCGGCGTAGCTGACTCTTGATTTCGGCTCAGGTCATGATCTCATGATCTCTCACGAGTTTGAGCCCCAAGTGGGGCTCAGTGCTGACAATAGGCAGCCTGCTTGGGATTCTCTCTCCCTCTCATTCTCTGCCCCTCACCCACTTGTGCACGCTCTCTCTCTCAAAGTAAATGAACTTAAAAAAAACGTTACAATGGAATAAAAGCTCATATTTACTGAGTGCCTACTATGGCCAAGGGCTGTACTAATACTGCTTAGTGGTTTATGAGTCATCTCAAAGCTTCTTTCCAACAGTTTTGTAAAGTACATTATTCACCCATTTTACAAATGTGAGCAAATTATTTTTAAAATAGTTTGTCCTTTGATTAAAATTGTTCAGGGCACCTGGGTGGCTCAGTCGGTTAAGCATCTGACTTTGGCTCAGGTCATGATCTCACGATTCGTGGGTTCGAGCCCCATTTTGGGCTCTGTGCTGACAGCCAGCTCAGAGCCTGGAGGCTGTCTTTGAATTCTGTGTCTCCCTCTCTCTCTGACCCTCCCCTGCTCATACTGTCTTTCTCTCTCTTTCAGAAATAAATAAAAAACATTTAAAAATTTTTTTTAAAAATTTAAAAAATAAAAAAATTGTTCAGAAAAATTCATATCATTCAGCTTAGAATTGTATTCCTCTTGCCTCTATTTCCAGCAAACCTCCTTGATTTTCTATAAATTCTGTTGAACAGATTTGCTTCCTATTTGTCTTAAAAAGGAGCATGTGTTTCTTTCTCTTGTAAAATATTGTTATTTTTTGAATGAATAATATATTTATATAGCTCAAATTTTAAAAGAAACAAATAGGGTATAGAGTAAAACTCAAACTCCCTTCCATTTCTGACCCCAAGTTCCCCAGATCTCCCCAGAGACAACCACTGTTACTAGTATACATTGTATTCTTTCCTTCTTTTCTCAACCCAAAGGCTGGTTACTATCTACTTTTCTTTCCATGCACATAACTTGGAGATCATGCCAAATCAATAAATATAGCTACTTTGTTCTTTTTTTTTTAATTTTTTTTTTTTATGTTTTATTTATTTCTAGGAGAGAGAGAGACAGCGTGAGCAGGGGAGGGTCAGAGAGAGAGAGTCACAGACCGAAAGAGGCTCCAGGCTCTGTGCTGGCAGTCAGCACAGAGCCCAACGCGGGGCTCGAACCCACGAACCGCGAGATCATGACCTAAGCGAAAGTCGGACGCTTAACCGACTAAGCCACCCAGGCGCCCCGCTACTTTGTTCTTTTTAACAGCTATTAATAGAAATAATTCTAAACTATTTACCATATTATACAATATTTAACCAGTCCCTGTTGATGAACACGAAACATGGCCCAGTATTTTGCTATTACGAAGAATTTCACAAAGACTACTCTTATATGTATCAATTTACACATGAGCAAATCTATTTGTAAGATAATTTCCTGTAAGGGGAAATCCTGGGTCAAAGCCAAATGGTATGCACATTTGTAATTTTAAAAATGTTCCATTACAGAATTTTTCAAGTATTACCAAAGGAAAGAGACTACTAAAATGAACCCTTCACTCAACTTCAAATTACCATTAATCCATAGCTGATACTATTTCATGTATTGGCCCTATTCATTCCTCCGACTTAAATTTATTTTTAAACAATTTCAGACATATTATTTCTTTGGTAAATATTTTGGAACTATTTCTGAAAACCAGGGGCTTTTAAAATATGTGCATTGCTTCAGTATCACACCTAAAATAAATTAATAATAATTTATCAATATCATCAACTATCTTGTTAGCATCACACTTCCCCAAATGGTCTCACGAAAATGGATTTTTGAAATAGTTTGTTCTGTGTTTCAGAATCTATTCAAGTCCATGCTATTCATTGCAGCTAGTTAAATATTTAGATTCCCCCTCCACCACCCCCATCTCTCTCTCTCTCTCTCTCTCTCTTTCTGGGAGATCATTTTGTAATTTGCAACTAAACAGACAACAAATCTAGATAACTGTCTATACACAGTTTGCTCAGGATGCTGGCCTGATCTATCAGTGGGAATGCAGGTCTGGAGCCCAAGCCTCCATTCTTGGTGAGAAACTGTAAGCTTCCCAGAGGAATGGGGGAAGGAAGGCTGGGTGGGCCCACGGCTGTGGCAAGTCTCAGTCAGCCCTCTAGAGGGCACTGGGGTGACCTTCCCCTCCTGCAAGCTACTTGCGTGGCTTTGCCGTTGGACAGACCCCAGGTCAAATCTCAGCTGGCATAATTATTCTCAGGAGGCCTTGAGCCAATGTCTCTGAGCTGAAATTTCCTCACCATAAAACCAGGATATTAATCTTTATCTTAAGAGCGTGAGAATCAAACGAGATCGCAGGTGGGGCCAGGGCTCGGTAAGTGCTGGCGAATAGGACTCTCAAGGTCTGTGATGCCGCGATGGAGACCCACGGGGAGTCTAAAATACCAGCAGACACCGGGCATCAACCAGGAGAGAGCGATCAAGTCGTTCTTCCCCCTCTGCGGCGCACTGATGGTTAACCCTAGCATGCCTGCTCACCGTCCTTCCGCTCGCTCTGCCTTTGAGGCGGCCCCCTCGGCTCTTCTTCCCGCAGGTCTGCGGGCGGAGGCTGGCCAACACCCCCTCCCCCCTCCCCCCGAGAGCAAGCATTTCTGTCTTGACGCCCCCCTTTACCCAGGAGGGGGACGCAGCCTGCGCCCCCTCGCCTGCGGGCTGAGCGGTGCCATCTGTCCCTCCTCAGGCTGGGAGGCACTTTCGCCACCTGACCTTTGTTTTCTCACCCAGAGGGGAACGACAGAACGTCTAAACAGCCCTCGGGCCCCAGGGGTGCTGGAGGTGGGCGCTTCCCCGGGCCCGGCCTCGAGGAACAAAGAACCTGGCATCACTACCCACTCCTGCTGGCCATCTGCTCGGCTCGTTTCCTGACTGAGAGGGGTCTGCGGGGTAAGGCGGAAAAGGCCCGGGGCGCTGCCCTCCCGGGGCGCCGCGGTCCCCAGCCCAGCACCCCCACCCCCTCAGGCTTCCGCGGGCCGGGCGTTCCCGGGCCGCGCGCGGAGAGTGCGGGCGTGGGGAAACCCCTGCCGCTGCGCCCCTGCCGGGCCCCAAACGCGGCCCTGTGAGCCCACGCCGGGCACGAAGCTCCCGCAGCCCCCGCGCGCGCCAGAGACCCGGGAGTGGGGGAGGGGGGGTCGCAGCCCAAAGCAAACAAAGAGTCGGGGTCCGCGAGCGTCCCGGCCGCCGGGAGGCCGCCGGGCGCCCACGCCCCGCACCCCCGCGCCGCTGCCCCAGCGCCGAGGCCGCGCCGCTGGCGCCTCGGAGGCGTGCGTCTCCTTATATGGTCAAATGACACGGCGGGGGTTCTCTCGGGGGGGGGGGGGGCGCTCCACCCGGCCGGCCGCCCCGCCGCAGGCCCGCGCCGCCGCCGTCCCGGACGCTCGCCGGCTCGCACGCCCGCCGGGTCCCCGGAGCCCGCCCGCGCCGCGCAGTGAGTGCCCTCCGCCCGCGCCCCACCGCAGGGAGCCCACAGCTGGGGGGCCAGGCGGCCAGGCCTCGGGAGGGCCCGGGGGACCGGAGTCGAGGCGCGGGGGAGACCCGGGAGAGGGGACCGAGGCGCGGGGGCGAGCCGGGCGGAGGGGAGCAGAAGCGTGCGGGACACCTGGGGAGGGGAGCCCTGCCCTGCGGCGGGGGTGCGACCTGGAGACGAGTGAGCCGGGACGCGGAGGCGGACCCTGAAGAGGGAAGCTGAACCTTGGGGAGATCCACGGAGAGGGGAGCGTCTGCGGGGGTACCCAGGCCGGGGGACCCCGGGAGAGGGGAGCATAGCTGCGGGGTGCCCTGGGAACAGGGGAGCAGAAGCGTGCGGACACCTGGGAGAGGGGAGCCGAGACTGGAGGGAGACCTAGGAGAAGGGAGCTGAGTCCTGGGGACACTCAGGCAGAAGGGGGCCGAGGCTTGGGGACGACTGGGGCAAAGGGAAGCTGAACTGTGGGGGCGCCCCGGGAGAGGGAAGGGGAGCCGCGGGGTAGATCCCGAGAAACGCCGGCCTGAGGCGACCCACCGCCGGATCCAGGGAGGGGAGACAGAGATCCGAGTCCTGGTGCGGGTCAGTGCTGGGTGGGAGCAGGCGTACTGTCCCCCCCACCCCCACCCCCGGGCGGGCCCTGGGCAAGGGGTGGCGGGTGGCCGCGGGTCCGAGCGCGGGGAGGTGACCACCCCCACCCTTCCCGGAGGCCAGGACTCGAGAGTGTGAGTGAGTTGTCGGGTGAGCGGGCTGGTTGCCATCCACCAGTGAGGGTGTCCCAGGCATTTCCCTTAGGTCCAAAGATGTGCAGCCTGCCCTGTGACCTCAGGCATTGACTTGGGCAGAACTTTAAAGACTCAACTATCTCAACTATCAGACTTTAAAATACGGGCTTATTTTAAACGAGACATATTCTGATCTTAAGTTTCACTTGCATGATGTTTTAGCATACCTGAAATTTCACGAAGAAAGTGTTAAATGTTATTTCTTATTTAATCGAGAATGAGTCCTATCATTCAAATCCCAGTTTGGGTTTCCACTGGAACTAGAGTAGCCCAGGTTAAATGAAATGTATTCAGCTGCCTTCCATGATGTGCCCTTATGGGGTGCATTCCCTTGCACTCACTTTGGGAGGAAATAAATCACAGTTTGGGCTTATAATCAGGAGAACTGTGGTCAAAACAGGAGGCCACCGACTTCTTGCACTAGCGCTGCTAACCTGTGTTTTGTAATAATATGTTAGACGGAGGAAGCTCTGATAACTGGAAGGTGATTTACACCAAAGAACATCTGAGGCAAGTCTTAGAAGTATAGGGATTTCTGGTCTGAGAGTTAAACTTCCATAAAACCAAACTCCGTGAAGAACATTTCATTGTACATTTATGTAAATTTTTTCCACAGTGTTTTCCTCTGAATTTGCTCACTCTGAATTTTTAACGGTTATCAGTTAATACGTTTGACCAAATGATTGGGGAGGGGGGCCAGTTAGAGGTGCTGACACCCTGCAGTTGAAAATCCATGTATAACTTTTGATTCCCCAGGAATGTAATTACAGAGAGTCTACTGTTGACTGGAAGCCTTATAGATAATATAAACGGTTAACATATTTTATATATTGTATGTATTGTCCACTGTATCGTTACAATAGGGTAAGCTAGAGAAAAGAAAATGTTATTCAGAAAATCATGAGCAAATACATTCACAATGCTGTATTTATGGGAAAAAAAGATGCATATAAGTAGACCCACATAGTTCAAGTCTGTGTTTTTCAAGGGCCAGTTGTATATAGACTTGGGTTTCTACAGTGTTTATTAGGTGCCATGTTTTTACATGCTTCTACACAAGAGCACCTTAAATAAGGGCTAAATCGAGGTGCCTGGGTGGCTCAGTCAGTCAAGTGTTGCCTCTTGATCTCAGCTCAGGTCTTGATTTTTGGAGTTGAGAGTGCAAGTCCTGCATTGAGCTCTGCGCTGGGTGTGAAACCTATTTAAAGAAAAGGAGGGGGGGGGGGAGGCTAAATTGGTTTATTATAGACCAGGCACTGTTCTAGCCTCTGACATTCAGTCAGAGACATTCAGTCTCATTTAATTCTCACCAATATACTATAAGGCAGATGTGATAGGCTGGTGGACATGCGCATCTGGAACAAGACACCTGACATCACATTCCTCAGAGTCTAGCAGTGCAAACTTAGCAATCTCTTGGTCTCCCAGCTTCCCCAACTGGGAAACAGAGGGCAATGGTGGCTTGCTCGAAGGGTTCTTATCAAGGCTGCGCGTCATAAGCAGTATACATATTTACATCGTCTTTGTCTTTGCAGATAAAGTTAAGCATACAGAGATCAAAATAACTTCTGCTCAGGGTTTCTCAGTCAGTAAATGGTGGTCCTTTGATCTGACCCCAGGCAGCTTAACTAGAGAGGCTGAGTTCTAATCACTAAGGTACTGGGGCATACCTGAATATTTCAGTGAGGCCTTATGCTGCATACTTTGACCCATGATTGCTAGTTAACTACTTCCAGTACTCCAAGAAATCAGATTTGCACCCCAAAAAGCCCTGTAGGATATTGAAAAACAGTTCGGCAGGGCATTAGGAGGCCTTGGCTCTATTCCTGTCTTGCATCAAGGGTGGGTTACCCAGCCTCTGGGGCTGGGGCTGTTTCATTTGTCGACAAGGAGGCTGGAGTAGGTAAGCTTCTCTCCACCTCAGAGGCCACAAGATACAAAGTTCCTTGAACTTGAGTGAACAGAAGGAGATATTGGATACTTCCTGCGTAGTTTTATTATGAGATTTTTATCAAAGCCCATTTATCATGTGAGATTATACTGAGAGGCCACTGCCTGAAGATGACCACCTTGAGCACAATTCCCTGGGCTCTTCTCTAGTGTCTGAGAGCCTGGTCTTCCAGGAGATCGAGTTGGCATTGTGACTTTGGGTGAGTCACCAGGCACCTCTGTTATCCTGAACTGTGGATTTCAACTTTGGCTCCTATGATGGATAATTTTATGGCAGCCTGACTGGGCCCACTATTCCTGGGTGTATCTATGAAGGTGTTTCTGGATGAGATTAACATTTGAGTCTGTAGAGTGAGTGAAGCTGATTGCCCCTCCCAGCATGGGTGGGCCTCGTCCAATCAGTTGAAGCCCTGACCATGCAGTCGAGCAAGTGGGAATTCCTCTTACCTGACTGTTGGGCTGGGATGTCAATCTTTTACAGCCTTCAGAGTCAGACTGAAAAGGAGGCTCTCTAGGAGGGCACTTTGCCTGTCTGCCCACAGAGCTGGGACATTGGTCCCTTCCAGCCTTTGGTGTTGAGCTGAAACTCTGCTCTTCCTGGGTCTCGAGCCTGCTGACTTTGGAACTGTAACTTACATCCTGGTTCTCCAGCCTTCCACAGATCTTGGGACTTCCATAATAGTGTGAGTCGACTCTTTGTAACAAATCTCTGTATATATATAAATAACGTGTATATGTGTATATGTGTATGTGTATATATATCCTATTATTTCTGTTTCTCTGGAAAACCTGTTCTTCAGTAATTTTGCTGAAAAATTCTCCCACCAGCAATCAGTCTTGTGTGTTTTTTTTTAAGATTCCAGGACTACTTTGCTACTGATGGTGTTGATTTTCCTTTTGCTATAAAATATTATCCCTGTCCTAGAGCTCTAATGAGACTTCTGGGCAGCATCTGGTGTCTCCACCATTAGTTCATTTCTCATGGGTGGTTCTCACACCCAGTCTGAACTTGGCCATCACGTGTCATCACACTCATCCTTGGCCTTCATAATCCCTAAGTTTACCAGCTTGCTGCCCTGAGTTAGTCTGTGGCATAAGGCTCAGGGTACTCAGTGAGGCAAGTGATGTCTGTGACAGTAAGAGAAGTGGCTGCCCTGCTTTTGTGGGAAAATGAAATGAATATCACAGGGCATCCTTGAAATCTGTATATATTTAGGTTTCTAGTCAAAAAGAAAATGAGTCCGTCTGTGTTTGATGATACGGCTTTTGGAATCGTGAGATTGACCTTGGCCAGCCAGTGGACAAAATAGTAGGAGCTGTGCAAGCCTGTCCTGACAGAATCCCCATGCCGTGTGCTAAAGAAACACCATGAAGGAACAGGATGGGGAGAAGGGAGAGGCCAGCCTATTACGGGTGGTGGGTTCACCATAGAAGAGGCTGGTGGGGGCTCATCACAGATGGAAGCCCAGGCAGACAGAAAGTACACTGTGAGCTGCCTTTTGGTGACTGGGGAAGACTGATGACAGAGAGTGTGCAGATCTCTTTTTGTTTCTGTGGAAACAAAGAGTAAAAAATGTGTTACCATGTTCCCGGGAAGGTGGTGGTAGAACTATAGGGCGGGGCCTCCCCCGAAGCCCCACCCTGGGGTGATTTATGAGCCTGAGGCAGCCCAACATTCTAGCCAGCATAATTATGCTTGTCTTGAGTTGACTGAACTGACATGTTTTGAGATTAAATTACAAGCTAGTATCCTGAAAGCAATTTAAATTCTTTGGAGCTAGATCTATTCTGGAACTCTTTTAGAGATTATATGTTCTATCTCAGCCTCCCAGGGCCTAAACCAGTATGGGGAGAATAGTGGTTACTTAATACATTCTTATTGACTGCATTTAAAAGTCCGTAGGACATCAAGCCAGTATCGCGATTCTTGTATCATGGATTTAAGGTCAGAAACTAGGCATTTATTATTTACCCATTTTGTTTCCTTATTCAGTATTCCAAAGATAACCTGGAAGACAGTGGTTTACCTTAGTCAAGCATTGTCTCTCACAAAAAACATTTCTTAAAACCATCAGGGACAAATCAAGATTTTTGTTAAGTTTTTGAAGATTACTAGTTCCTATAACCAAATAATAAAACATCCCTGAGCCCAGCCCATATACTCGATACAGGCTCATTAAATTAATCCATATATATATCACATCGTGGTAGACCTTGTCAATCTTACCCTTACCCGCCATCTAAACATCGATTTCAAATTGATTCCAAATACATAATTATATTCTTTTTGAATAGCAAACTCCTTGAACTTACACCTCGCTCTTGTTCACCAAAATTTTGATTGAAAAGAAACAGTTCACCTAGACTCATAAACAAAGTTAGAAGTAGGCCATGTCCATGTATCAGTACTTCCTTTTAAAATTTTTTTAAAAGTTTATGTATTCTGAGAGAGAGTGTGAGCGGGGGAGGAGCAGAGAGAGAGAGGGGAGAGAGAGAATCCCTGCGCTGACAGTGCAGAGCCTGATGCAGGGCTCGACCCCAGGAACTGTGAGATTGTGACCTGAGCAGAAATCAAGAGTCAGACACTTACCTGACTGAGACACCCAGGTGCCCTGTGGGTCAGTACTTCTATCCATACGAGAGCAAATGCAGAATGTTCTCTGGCTGCAGTTCCAGGTATGAGAGCCCGTACCCTTGGACGAGGACCTTGGATGTGTACGGGTGCTGGGTCTGTACAGAACACCCAGCTCCCTTCCCTGACATCTGCAACCCGTGGCAGGAGGCCTAGCACCTTCTTTGCAGAGATGCTGCTGGGTTTTGCTTCTTGACCTGACTGGGCCTCCCCGGACTTTGCAGCTGTGTGTTCACATGGATGTTCAAACACAATAAGAGAAACTCTACCCTCCGTGGAAGCAGCAGTTTAGCTGGAAGGGGGAAAGGGGTCGGAGGTAGAGGAGGAAGAATGATGCTCAGGGTCTGTGGAAGCAGCAGTTTAGCTGGAAGGGGGAAAGGGGCTGGAGGCAGAGGAGGAAGAATGACGCTCAGGGTCTGTTCCAAAAGAAGTTGAATGGCGTCGATGCCAAACCGCATTACCTTTTGGGTTTGGTATGCAACAGGGATCGTTCACATAACACATTCCTCGTTTTCACTGTCCATTTTTGCCTCATGTTTGTACTCTCCATCCATTTATTCATTCATTCCACACGTGTTTAGAAGTGCCTGACCCTGTGTTTGTCACCCGCTGGCGAGGCCACAGCAGTATGCCTACCTTCACAACACTTATGGTTTGGTGGCGGACACAGGTGATGACAGTGCCACATGGTATCACAAAAAGCATTGCATTAAAACATTTTTTTTTTAATTTTAGAGAGAGAGTACAAGTAGGGGAGAGGGGCGGAGAGACAGAGAACGTTAAACGGGCAGAGCCCACATACAACGGACTGATTTTCTGAATTCTCTCCAAAAAGCTCTGTTTGATTGTTGATAAGCAGTGGGATTTCCCAGCTGGGTCATTTAAAGACGAACGTGGTTTCAGCAGGGACTGACTCACAGGCGCTACTGCTCAGTGCTGTTGCAAGGATTTGGGAACATTGCAGATCTCTCTTTAGGAACTGACTGTGTTAGAGAAGTCTTGTAAAACAGGATGGATACAGAAATACTTAGGTCTCCAGGGGGAGGAGGAAGATGGCACCTCTGGGGTCAGATCAGAGTCGGTAGCTGAATCCACGGATCTTTGAAGACCATGCCTAAGGGAGACCTCTTCCAAACCTGGCTTTTGTAGGCAAGCTCCTATGGCCCTCCAGGTGTCCTTCTGGCAAGGACAGCCCAGGCTCCTGGCACTCAGGGACTGGCCCGCTTTCCAGCCTCCTCCCTGTATTCCCAAGACATTTTTCTGGTTAAAAAAAAATGCATGAGCTTCCTGGCTCTTAATGTCCTTGTGTCTTTTCTACCTTGTCTGCTCTCTTTTCTTTCTCCCCTTTTCTGTGCTTCTCTTCTGTGTTCCCAGCTCTGACACCCCCGCTCTCAAACTTTGCTTCATGGTTTTTAAATCTGCAAAGATAAAAATAACCCACTTTTATAAGCCTATGGACTTTTTTTTAGGTTCATTTATTTATTTTGAGAGAGGGAGAGCCCGCAAGCAGGGGAGGGGCAGAGAGAGAGGGAGAGAGAAAAATCCCAAGCGGGCTCCACGCTGTCATCGAAGAGCCCGACTCGGAGCTCGAACTCACAAACTGTGAGATCATGACCTGAGCCAAAATAGAGTCAGACGCTTAACTGATGGAACCACCCAGCACCCCCGAAGCCTGTGGACTTTTTAAATAATAGTAATGTTTTCCTAAGGTGAGCCTGTGCATCATTTTCTAGTGCTCTCAGAGCCTTTGGCTTTATACCTGCCAGGAAGGTGGGCCCTGGGGGGACCCTGAGAGCCAGGTGCCTCCTCTCCTGCTTGGCCAGTGGTGCCTGGGGCTAGCCTCACCCAGTGCAGTTAGCTGGGCCTGGAGCCATGCCTGTCCCCTGCCAGCCAGCTCTTTGAAATATCCTGCTCATTCTGAGCCAAAGGGGGAATGACATCCGAGAATGATTTCCCCCTGGGAAGGGACCAGAACTCCAGGACACTGTAATTTGGGGTCTGTTCAGTGAAATAGCAAGTCAGCAGTCAAGTACCTCCTTGCACGCTGCTGCTTACCTCTCTCAGCATTTCTGTCCCAGGTCATGGACAGGAACCTGGTCTGACCTGTCACGGGGACACACAGGGAGGTTGAGAAAAAACACCAGGAGGTTGGGAAAAAACATCCTTACAGAACCAAGATGTCCTATTTTTATTTAAAGAAATGACTCAGAAGTAGACTCCGACACCCTGGAAACCTTTCTCAAGAGTCACTGCCCCTCAGTTTTGTCTTCCTCACCCCCACATGGCAAAGCCGGGCTTTCATGCAGTGAACTCTCAGCTGGGCTACCTATTACCCACTGCCTACAGAGCAAAGCCAAGTTCTCGGTCAAGACAAGAGGCCCTCCTTTCTTTGAACTTTGACTACCTTTACAGCTTCCTTCCCTGCTCCTCATCACCCCTCTGCCCTCTGCCCCTAGCCTGCAGTCATCTCCCGGCTTATCCTTTTCCAGAACAAGGAGAGAGACATCTCCAGGAAGGGGAAGCCTCTCTTGCCCTCCCTGAGGATCCTCTGTGTGTCTCCATCACTCCCTTACACATGGACCTTCACCATCTGTTTGATGCACAGTCAGCCATTAAACAACAGGGGTTTGAACTGCATGGTCTACTTAGACACAGACTTTTTTCCCCAG
Organism: Hyaena hyaena; assembly: GCF_003009895.1. NCBI lineage: Eukaryota > Metazoa > Chordata > Mammalia > Carnivora > Hyaenidae > Hyaena > Hyaena hyaena. The sequence continues at coordinate 4,245,336 of NW_024080700.1, read as the reverse complement.
TAAACACAGTATATTACGGTAAATGTATTTCCTTGCTTTATGATTTTCTAAATCACATTTTTTTCTCTAGCTTATTTCATTGCAGGAGTACGGTATGTAATACATATACAAAATATGTGTGAAGCAACTGTTCGTGTCATTGGCAAGGCTTCTAGTAAACAATAGACTTATTAGTAGTTAGGTTTTGGGGTTGTCAAATGTTACACTTGGATTTTTGACTCCTCAGGGGCTGGTACCCCAACCCCTGTGTTTTTCAGGGGTCAACTGTGTATCTGTTTTCCTCACTAGACTATAAGTTCTTTCAGGGAAGGTCTGCATCATATTCATCTTTGTATCTCTAGCACTTTCCATAACCTCTGACACAGCTCCAGCACACTGATGCTTCTGGAATGAATAAATAATCAGGTGTTCCATAGATTTAAAAATGCAAAGTTGGGGCGCCTGGGTGGCTCAGTTGATTAAGCGTCTGACTTCGGGTCAAGTCATGATCTCACGGTTCGTGGGTTCAAGCCCCGCGTCAGGCTCTGTGCTGACAGCTCAGAGCCTGGAGCCTATTTCAGATTCTGTATCTCCCTCTCTCTCTGACCCTCCTCTGTTCATGCTGTCTCTCTCTTTCTCTCTCTCTCTCAGAAATAAATAATACATAAAGATTTTTAAAATGCAAAGTTATAGGAACCTTCTAAAGTGGGACTGTAGAAAAGGTTTTTTTTTCCCCATTAAAAAGAAACTTAAGATTGATAGTGTAACTTTAAATACTCACTTTTTAAAAAAGAATATTGTACAAGTGGCTGGGTGGTCCAGTCAGTTGAGGATCTGACTCTTGATATCAGCTCAGGTCATGCATGACCTTACTGTTTATGAGTTTGAGCTCTGCATCAGGCTCTGCTTTTGACAGCATGAAGTCTGCTTGGGATTCTCTGCCCCTCCCCCACTTGTATAAGCTCTAGAAAGGATGGGAAGGAGAGGAGAGGAGAGGAGAGGAGAGGAGAGGAGAGGAGAGAAAAGGAAAAAGAATATTCTATTTGGTAGCAGTTAATTAAGGGAAAATTGGTATTAAATACTCTGTGATAGAAGGAAAGCTCTTTGAGAGTGCCTGGGTGGCTCAGTTGGTTGAGCGTCTGACTTGTGATTTTGTCATGATCCCAAGGTCATGGGATCAAGCCCCATGTCAGGCCCCATGCTGAGTGTGGAGCTTGCTTGAGATTGTCTCTCTTTCTCCCTCTGTCCGTCTCCCCCACTTGCTTTCTCTGTCTCTGTCTCTCTCTTTCTTTCTCTCTCTGTCTAAAATAAAAAATAATAATGATAGTAATAAAATAAAACAGGGATGCTCTTTGTCTTCTCATTAGCTTATGGGGTACTTGCTCTGACTCTCGGGGTCTGAGCTTCTTATAATTCTTTGGGACCATCTCAGATCAAGGGTATCCTGCTCTATTCTTCATCAGTGATGGATGCTCATTGTACATCGTAACCCATTGGTTTGACAGAAGTGCTCTCCTGATCCTTAAAATTGCAGCAACATCTGAGAGCAGATAAGGAACAAGGTGGGAGAGAGACCCACCACCATGAGAATCCCATTCAGACCCTCTGAGCAGGTGGTCACTTCTACTCTAGTCCTGCTGGGAGTAGGTGTCAATGCCAATGACATCTGCCCCCAGAGAGCCTCAGTCATATTTGGAGCAGACCGGGAGCGCTACCAGTTCTTAGAGTTTACTCCCTTAGATTATTTCTATCCCAGCCCCGTGGAATTGGAGAAGGTAGAAAATACATATGTCAGGTACCTGAGCAACATCATGATTGTTACCTTGAAGGAAATTCACCCCCTTTACTGGCTTGAGAACATTGGAAAGGCGGCTGGTGCAGTCTGCATTAAACCCTAGTGCGATCTGTGCTTTGTCTGAACCGCCTCAGAACCACTTTTTGATTTAGATCGGGAGTTTGTTTCTTCTAACTTAGATGGCTTTGTTGGGAAAGCTCATGTGAATCCTCTTTCTTCATTAATATTCCTGGGCTCTGGCTTCTCCATCCATAAAATGAGGTTGCTGTTGTAGATTCTCTCGGGATTTAGTTCCAGCTCTGAAAATTCTAGTTTATAGTTCTGTCTCTGTTTGCCGTTCTTAATTCACATTCTCAAATCCTTACTCTTATATTTTTGTGAGAAGAATAGGGAATCAGCCTCTGGTTCCACTGGTACACGGTGACCTTTATTGGAAGAATATAAAAGTTGGAAAGACAGCTCCCAATTATGATGATAGAAACAATTGCCACTTTCAAGAACTAAGGAATTACAGGAAAGCATTGAATCTTCGGCCAACATAGCAACGGCAACCCGAGATGGCCTGAGAACAAAGGATATTTATACATTGAGTTTCAGAAGAATAATTCAAGTGCACAAGAGCCTCATATTGTAGTGTTATCACAAGAGTATCCAGACAATGTTTTCTTTAACTCTGGGAAGAGCAATTTAGAAGGCTGAATCCTACCACATGTGTCCAGCTGTGTGTTTAATACTCTTGGAAGAAAATTGTTCTATAAACACAGAAATAACCAAGTATGGGTACTTGTAGGAGGTTTATTTCTTTGCATACTGTTGTCAGGACCTTGGATACATAAGAGCACAAAATTAATAAACGTCATCAAATTTGCTGTGATCATGAACAAGGCACAATGTTTTATGTGCACCACAGGCTGTTATTCTGGAACTTCACTCTTAAGATGGTTTGAAAGCACTGGACGTCGATCCCAGTGTAATTAGAGTTCACGAAACGTAGCTCAGAGTTATAGTCAGTCTACCTATTTAACAATTTGTAAAACGTTTCACTTTGAGCAAATTAAATATTGCCACTTGAGAAAATACTCCTGAAGAAGACCGAGTCTGTGTTAATGCCCCAGAGGCATGTCTCACACCAAGTACACCCATAGTAGCTTGTTTGGGGAGGCAGTTCTAACATGTTTGCAGGGTGCCAGCACATGAGGTGAGCTAAGAAGCTCATCCTGTCTTCCTCCACCCTTCCTCATCCCCTTCTCCCTGTGCACACTCTATACTCACCCTGGAAAAAATGCAGAGTGGCTGGCACGGAGATGCATTCTTGTTCCTCTCTGAAAGGCGCAAGGTATTGCCTGGAAAGCCATTTTCCGTGGTCACTGCATTTCCCAATGTGTGATAATCTCTGTTCTTGGAAGCTGGCCTTCCCCTTTATCCTGCTATCTGGATACCTGGGCGGCGGAAGGGTAATCTTTTCATAGGGGAGAAGTGACTCCTCCCCAGGGACAGTTTTTCTAGTGCAGGGGCAGGTTTTGCTTCCCAATGTCATTTCAAGGTCTCGGGTAATGCTCTTTTGGCATCTCAGGTTTACCACCTCCTGATGCCCCTCCCTCTGGGCACTGGTTTTTTACTCTTCAAATTTATGCATCATAAAGGGGAGCTCATGGAAGATCTTTTTATAGAAATGAACATATTGTTTCTATCTCGGCCTTTCTATTTTGGGGGTAGGGAGAAAGGGAAGATGTAAGGCTGCGTCACACATTTGAAGCATACACCCAGCCTTGCCCAGATGAGAACTCTGATGCCAATCTCCCTGTATCCAAAATTGACATAGCTTTTTGTGACACAGTCAACAAGAGAGAGGATGTTTAAGGAAGTGAAATGCACTTAAGCCACAAAACTGCCCCCAAACTAATTTTTAAGTATTAATGAAAATTACCACCATTAAAGGGGTGAGTTTCAGTTTTTCATGCAGAGGGGATCTCACACAGCAGGGCAGCATCGGGACTGTGCTCATAGGAACCTGTATTTTCTCTTTTTCTGATAGGTTGTTGAAAAGCTGGGCATCATGATGATGGAGCGCTTTGACTGCCACCACTGTGAAGAATCTCTCTTTGGCAAGAAGTACATCCTGAGGGAGGAGAGCCCCTATTGCGTTGGGTGCTTCGAGGCTCTCTATGCCAGCACTTGCGAGGAGTGTGGGAAGCCCATCGGCTGTGACTGCAAGGTACACCTGCTCTCCCTTCCCTGGGCAGCACCCAGTACTCCTGGATCCCTCAGTGCTCCCTGCCCTGAAACCTCAGGTTTCTCTGTGTGGTTTGTGCTGATGCCCTGATCCATAGCACCTATTGAAATTCTGTCTCTTGAGCCCTCCAAGAAATCTCTCCAAGCCTCCTCCCTTGGGCTGGTCTGGGCCCCACTCCTAATTCCGTAGCATTGGTTAGTGCATTTCCAGGACATTTATGCTTAAGGTCCTGAGCACGCTTCTTACACTCTGGGCTGTCGGTGTCCTGATCTCACCACCCCTCACCACCTCCCAGTACTGTCGCTGTCTGGAAGGCAGCACTCTCTTACTCATGTTTGCCCTTGCTGACTCAGAAGCAGTAGGAGCTGCTCAGTAAATATTTGATGAATGAATGTGCACATGAGTGAATTGGAGCTGATTTCCAGAAATATGGGCACATAAAGCACGACATTCATTGGAATATTAGGGGCTCTTTCCTTCCTAGTGGGTCAAAGAGCAGGATTTGTATTGCTTTCTCAAGGGAAAAGACTCATGCCTAGGGAATTCCCAGCTTTCCCACTGTGGATGGGAGAGCTCGTTCAACAGAAGTCACCAGTCATTTGTGCTGATTGCCCTGGGGTTAAGTGTCAAGAACCCTAGCCCACACTTCTAAGCATATCCTTAGTCCAATCTGGACCACCCAGAAATCACCCAGAGGTCCATCCATGTCTCTGAGGTCTCTGGTATCTTCACCTGCTAAACGGTTGCTAAGATACATTTGACAAGACTTTAAGTGACTGTCATCTTGAGAGCCACAGAATTGGTACAAAATGGGGTCCCTTGGGGCAGCTCCAAAGGAATTCCCAGCTTCATGGACTTTAAGGTAATTCATGCATGGCATTGCAGTGTCTCTTTTCTGCTCTCTTCCTTTGTACTCTTTAGGGAATGTGTCACTCTCCTCCGTGGTCGTGAATATCAATGTATAGCTGCTGTCCCATTAGGTTAGACTGTCTGCAGCTGGACAGTTTTAACACAGTCAGCACATGTTTCATACGTTTCTTTTTTGAAAGTTTTTATTTCTTTATTTTGAGAAAGAGAGAGAGAGAGCACATGAGCATGAGCAGGGGAGGGGCAGAAAGAGAGGGGAAGAGAGAATCTCAAGAAGGCTCTGCACCATCAGCACGGAGCCTGACTCATGGCTCGACGTGGGGCTCGAACCCACGAACTTGTAAGATCATGACCTGAACCAAAATCAAGAATTGGATGCTCAACAGACTGAGCCGCCCAGGCATCCCCATTCCTTATGTTTCTTCCCTCGCTCACATCATTCCTAGGAAAGGCAGGAAGCCGAGTGCTGCACTGTCACTTTCTGTGGCCGGATATTTGGTGGCAGTTGGGGAGTAACTTCCATCGTGTATGGAGAGAAGGCTTTGCCCCAAGCAGAGACTAAGGCTGTGCAGCCTGGACTACTTGAAACCAGGAGCAGCCATGTATCTTTTGGCTACAGAACAGGCAAGGTCTGCCAAGAGTGAAAGAAACCAAACTCGGCAGTAGTGCTGTGTAAACTTCCAAACGTGCTGAGGCTGGGCTGCCCCCAGCAGAAAGTGGCTGATCTTGCTAGTCTCAAAGGCTAGACACCATCCTGTCTGTAGTGTTGTCTGATGTACGTCTCACGGTCCCTAGTGGGTTCTTAGAGGGCTCTTAGTCCCTGTTCCTTCATTTATTGGGCCAAGTGTGAGAGCTCAGACACCAAATGGCCCGGTTCCAGTCCTGGCTCTGTGTCTCATTAGCTGTGTGAGCCTCAGCTGATTGCTTGACCCCTCTGTGCCAGTCTTTCCCTTTATGAATTGCAGCTGAAACAGGTGCCAGTGTCATGGGCTTACTACAGTATGTGGTACAGCACTTCGAGGAGCAGCTGATGGTCTTATAAGCTCCATCTGACTACTTCCCTATTGTTTCTGCAGCATGTGTCTTCCTCACCACCCTTGGAAGCTTCACTCTCTCTCTCGATCCATTCCATTATAGAAACATCCATAAAAATGTCCAGTTTGAGGAAGAATGGAGAGGCAGAGACGAAAATGAATCTTTATAAAAATTTACCCTGGAAAAGTCTTATGTAGGTGAGAGATTCATCTGTTATTCTGACAAAAAACAACTCTGGTTTAAAGGAAATGTTTTGGATATTTGGGGCCAGTCATCCTTGACTGGTGGCTAGAGGAGAAACAAAGGGCACGTCCCATTTTTCCAACATGATTGAATGGAAAGACCCTTCACACTGGCTACCCTTCAGCACATACTTGATGAGCAGATAAACAAGAATCCCCCAAATGGGGCCAAAATCAACAAGGCTGCTGCAAAGCCAGGAGTTAATCATGCTGAACTTTTCAACCCAGATTCACGGTTTACTCCACGTGGCATGATGCCATGTAGTTTTCTCCATCTTGGAAGAAAAAGAGATTCTTTCTTGAAGTTTGCCTTGGCCGTTGGGGACTCTTGAATATTTGGAAGGGTTTGCTTGACTTTCAGAAGGAATTATGTAGTTGACTTTGTGGTAGTAGCAGTGATAGGAAAAACATTCCTGTTATTTGAGGAAGTAAAGCCAAAAATCCTGGCAGGCTTGATAGAGCAATTGATCTGGCCAATCTGGTGGTCATTTTCTTTTCTTAAAATAGCAGGAGCACCATGAGCCCCACCGAGCTTCTCCTTGGAAGGACATGGGCGCATGTCTAGATTTAAAATACTGGCACACTGATGGGACTTAGGCTCATTTTGTGGTTACTGAGTGACTTTTATATGGCATAGATGAGACTTCAGGACAGGTTTCCATAGTTAGCATAGCTCCGTATGTGTGAAAATACTTCAATGCAGTTACCCAGTTGTCTTTGTTATTTCTACTTAGTTACTCTGAGGAAATGTGCTCTCAGAGGGTAAAATTCATTCACTTTATGACCAATGGAATAGTTGAGAATAGGCAATGCAAGTAAACTGTCATGATCCTCTAACACGACCCTGTTCTTGAAATTTTTCTTGGACATCTGTGGATACCAGCAAAAAATGTTTTGCTGTGACTGCAGATATTTTTGGATGGGTCCACCTATGTTCTAGGCTTCAAAAATTCAAGAAACTAAGGACAACATAGGCAGAGCCCAGAACTTCAGAGATGGCTGCTAGTACCATGCACGTAACAAATCAGTGAACGAACTCGCAGCCGTATGCCTAGCTTGGTGTGTTCCTAGAACACACTTTAAGCTTCCTACTAATTAAATGGGAAACATCGAACTGATACTCAGTTTGGCCCAAGTCCACCCACCAAACTGTAAGTTTCTAGAACTTTCTAGAAAGTTCTTAAGGAACAGAAAATCTCCAGGATCCTTTGGCAGAAAGCAGCCAGGGGACTAAAGGGGGAGACAGAGGCTCCTATCCCTCCAGGTGAAATCTAGATATCTCTGGTACACTTTTAGGAGGCTCCTGACCACAGCTGGTGTAGGAGGCATGACATTACATTGGAAACACCTGTTCTTCCTGCCCTTGAGCAGGACACAGGCCTCTCCTGCCCACCTTTCTAGGCCGTCATGGGGAAAGCTACTATTCCAGACATGTTCCAGACATGTCCTCACAGTCCAACTCCTCCACCCAGCACTTTATTTATTTGTTGAGGTGACTTTTAAGTGCTTAGAGAGTGAATCATCTTTTTTAACGTTTTCATGTAATTTGTCCACAGAGTTTGTAATGAGCACTGAAAATATGTCTATTTGTTTAGACATCCTCCTGTAAGAGAAAAATCTGTCTATGAAGGGAAGTGAATGCTGATCCGCTCACTACGCAGGATCCTTAGAAGTGGGAATGAGTCTGGTCATGTGGGTAATGCAGGACGGAACTCCCTGGCCCTGAAAACCCAAAGGAGCACCTGCAAGGCATGCCACCAAAGGACATTCAGCAGTGAGTCTGCCCTACCAGGGTGGGTGTTGAGCCAGACTTGCTGAGATGTGGCTAAGTTATGCCACCTACAGGGCTCTGTTTTCACGTCTGGAGACAGGATTGCCAGCCTGGCGACTGTCACGGGAATTTAGTTACTGCAGTTGGGACACCTGAGATGGGGCCATGCAGAGCGAGTGCTGTCCTTTCTGCCACCGTCTGTTCTTCAGGATCTTTGTTTTTAAGTATCAGAAGAAACATCCGGTTGGAAATGAGATACCCCAATAGTCTCAAAGCATAGAACATCTTTTCAAAGTGCAGAGCGTGAAGGACAGTGAGCATGCACTTATCAAGTGAAAGCTGGTGGATTAAGGAGTGGTGGGTTTGGGAAATCTTCATCTGAACTAGTCTCAGCACAGGTGGAACGTGGTGGAGGGGTGGCACCAGCTCCTGCTGCCCAGGGTCACTTCCTGTCAGCCCAGGGGACGAGGGCCCCTCCTGGCCACCTGCTCGTCCCCCTGGCTCAGCTGGCATCTCCACAAGGCACATTCGGCATCACATGAAAAACTCTTCCCATATCGGGAACACTTCTGAAATGGAAAAATATAAAATCTGAAAGGAACTATTGGAGCCTGACCTTACATTGTTTATCAATATGTTACTGCAATTTATGACACTTGTGAGAGCACAAGGTTAGCCATGGTATTTTTCCTGAGACGTGTAAAAGATTCTTTCTTTCCTTCTTCCGGTCTTTCTTCCCTTCTCCTTCTCTCTCTCTAGAAGACTTTAAATGCAGAATATTTCTAGCACATTTTGAGCTTCTCAAAAGTCAATCAGTGAGTCTGTCGGTCTTAACCTTGTACCTCCACCATCTAAAAAACGATGCCCTCTGGGGACCACATGGAGTACTTGCTACATAGCAGAAGCAAGCTAGATGCATGAGCTCAGTCCTAAGAATGAAAACTCACCGTCTGTTTGGAGCTGGGAACGTAAGAAATGAGAAGGGCCTCCAGGTACGAAGCCTTTGAGAGAAGGATTCAGAACATGACGTGAAGCTCGGGTCCAGGCACAGGGTTGCGACCCATTTAACGGCCTCTTGCCCTTTTGGTGGTTATTTTCCAGCCCACCTCTCAGCTCCAGGAATCCTGTGCCTAAAATCCTGCCCCACACCAAGACTCCGAGGAGAAATGTGTCTTGGCCGGAAGCCTCACCGTGGCCTCAGAAGGCATAGCTGGTGGTGTTTAGTTACCGTCCTCTTGCCATAAAGTCTTTTCTCACTTCCCATGCATTGTGGGCTGTCCTAAGAAGTGAGTCCAAGAGGAAACTGTGAGATGAATTTATTAGCTCAACTCAGCCTTCCAAAGAGAACACAAGCCGAGAGCCCGGGGAAAGGGAATTCCAGGGCAACCTGATAGCATAATGACTTAGATAAGGGTTTCCATGCAGGGTTTTGAAAAAGAAGTTGACTCAGGCTCTCTGCAGTGGTGTGTGAGCTGGGGTGGCACGTGGCTTCCCTTCGGCCCGGGCAGCTCCAGGAAGGTGGCAGGCAAGCTGGGCCTTACAGGGGAGCCGGGTTCTGCTAGGTGGAGAGGAGGGGCAGAGCCTATGGAGCAAGGCACAGCATGGCCCAAGGTACAGAGATGTGAAAGGTTGGGAGCCGGGCTTCGGAAGGTCCAAGAAGTCTTGCATTGATGCCTAAAGGTCTGTAAAGTCATGTGGATGGTACCCCAAATGTGGAGGAACACTTTCTAGCGACTGAAGTCTGCCAACAAATCAGCCCAACCTGTAGCGCTCGTGTTTTCATGTTAACTGTAGAAACACAGGGTTTCTGCGGTGCCTCTGAGCCCTGTGAACACTTAAACGAGGTTTTTCCGTGATGGTCTGTGCAGCTGGCCTCCGGGATTCTTCATCCTGCGAAACTGAAACTCTGTCCCCATGAGACACCAACTCCCCATCCCTCCTTCCTCAGCCCCTGGTGGCTGCCATTCTACTTTCTGTTCTGTGCATTTGACTGCCAGGTACCTCGTCTAAGTGAAGTCATTCAGTACATGTCTTTTCACGCCTGGCTTATTTCACTGAGCGTAATGTCCTTATTGTTCCTCCACATTATAGCTTGTGTCAAAATCTCCTTCCTTTTTGAGGCCAGATAATATTCTATTGTATGCATGTACCACATTCTTCTTAGCCGTCGATCCGACAATGGACACTTGGGTTTCTTCTACCTTTTGGGTGACTGTGGATAATGCTGCTATGGTACAGGTCTATAAATTCCTGCTTTAGATTCTTTATGCATATGCCCAGATGTGGAATTGCTGGATCCTTGGCAGTCTTATTTTTAACTTTTCAGGAACTGCTGACACTGGCTTCAATAACAACAAAAGAGAAAAGTTAAATGCATGTATTCCATAGCATTATCACAATGACAGTATGATTAAAAACTCCCCACTCTTTCAGCATCTGGATGACTCCGTCGGTTGAGCATCCGACTTTGGTTCAGGTCATGATCTTGCTTTCATGAGTGCGTGCCCCATGTCGGGCTCTGTGCTGACAGCTCAGAGCCTGGAGCCTGCTTCAGATTCTTTGTCTCCCTGTCTGTCTGCCCCTCCCCTGCTCATTCTCTGTCTCTCTCTGTCTGAAAAATAAATGAACATTAAAAAGTAATTTTAAAAACTACCAACTCTTCTTAAATTAGACTGACTGCTGTTCTTGTTAGAGAGCACTTCAAGTGGCTTATTTGACTTTTTTCAGAGTCTCAAGAAAGACAGTGCTGAACCGTGCTCATTTATGTACAAAATACGGCATTGTCTCTGAGTGTTTTCAGTGGATATGTACAGATCTCACCAAGGGTACAGTTTTTGAAAGCAAAAAGTAACACAGATGCTACCAAGAGTTTACCTGGAATGGTTCACTGCAAATAGCTTTTGAATCAAAAGGACATGAGCTTGAACCTTGCTTGGCTCAGCTGTGTGCCCACACATGACTGTGGGCACATTGCTGAACTTCTCTGAGCTTCTGTGATAATATTTACCTTACAGGGCTGTACAGTGCCTTGAACTCACAACCTGGCGACGAGTATCATCACCGATGCCCCCGGTAGAGAAAAATAATGATTTCTTCCTGAAAAATAGGGGCTTCCCAGTTTATAATGAGTTTGCCTATATAGTCGTTAACTCAAATTATGGCAGTTTATACTTTATCTCATTTGCCAAAATAACCAGTAAAGCACAGGATTTTCTCCCCAGATTTCTGAAAATACTTGAGGCTAGCAATGCAAGGGACAGGAGAGTCCCCAGCCCACAGGACGTGCGCCTCTTGCCTTTAGATGAGCTGTTCCTCTGGTGCCCAGCTCAGGGGATCCCAGAGACCCAGGGATGCTGGCTCTCTGGGGAGAGGCAGTTTCACAGAAACAAGTCCATTCAGTCCCGTGCTGGGAAAATTCTATGCTCACGCCCTCCTTCCTTGTTATCTTGCATCGTCCGTGGTTCCACTCACAGACGTTCACGAAGTCAGTCTCTTAACAGGAACAGTGTGAGACCGGGCAGCCTGAGGCACCCCCTTCACAGTCCCACCTGTTTGCAAGGTGATTTGCCAGTTGTACTTTTTTAAATACCCTGAACTAAAACAGTGTGCAGAGATCCCCAAACCAAATAACTTTTGTTTGGCTCCAGATCCTGGGAAAACACCCACACATACGCACATGCGTGCACGTACATGGTAGCACATCAGCAAAAAGGACCCTTTGTCCTTGCTCGGTTCCAAGTTTAGTTGGTGTTTGAGGACTTCCCAGTTCAGTGTAAGATGCGCGTTTTCACAGCCTACACTGGCTCTGGCTCCAGCTATGGGAACAATGTTAGCTCGGGGAGGACACTCTTTTTTGACTGCCCCCTACAAGAGCAGCCTGGGGGTTCAGGGAACCCACGAAACTGTGCAGTGGCCTCCAGTTCTGTTTCTGCCTCATAAATAAGTGAGCCACAGAGCAGTGGAAAAGTAACTGCCCCTGTGATAAAGCGGGATGCCAGCAGGTTAATTTTGTGTCGCCACTTTTACAATGCCACGTGTGATTTTAAAAAGTATGAGACGGGGGCACGTGCGTGGCTCAGTCGGCTGAGCGTCTGACTCTTGGTTTCAGCTCAGGACATGATCTCATGGTTCATGAGTTCAAGCCCCACGTCAGGCTCTGCGCTGACAGTTCAGAACTTGCTTGGGATTCTCTCTGCCCCTCCCCCACTCATGCTGTCTCTGCCTCTTCAAACAAGTAAATACAAATTTGAAAAAATAAAGTCTGAGATTACAGAGGATTCCTCAGGTGAAGTCAGGGGCAGCACAGAGGCCACACGAGGTTCTCTCCTGGATTCATTTCTCCTTTTCAGCCTTTGCCAGAAAGTGTGGATTCTGCCTTCTCAATAGCGCCTGCTGTCTGTTCCCCATTGCATGTCCCGCCCTCGTGCATGGCCTCAGCCGGCCCAATTCTCTGTGGTGCCTTCGGGAAGGTCTCCTTCCTGTCCCCACACATGTCCCCCACCACATGTCCCACATTGTCTTAGCCTTTCACGCCCCCGTTTAAACAGCTCATGCCTCTCCACTGCCTTCAGGATAATCTTAACCTCTGGGCACACATTAAACGGCCCTCCCGTCCTGACCTGGACTTGAACCCTCCCGCCTGGTGCCCTGGGGTGTCCCTCCAGCCAGGGACCCCTCTCTCACATACCTCAGCTATGCTCATGCCCTGTCTCTGCTCGGAAGTCCCTCCCCCACCTCCTCTGCTCACCTCCTGCTGTCCGTGGGTCATCCACACTCTGCCAGTGCCACCTGTTCTGGAAGTCTCTCCCGACCAGGTGACACCAGGTGACACCAGAGCCCCGGCTGCTTTTCTGAAGTTCCTTCTACATCCAGGCTTCTCTGACCTGCCAGGTGTCCTGGTGACCCTGCTGTCATCCTTGTTTTTGCTGGGCTCCCTCGGGCTGAGGGCTGGGCTCCGTCTCTCTCTCCCCAGTCGTCAATGAGAAGCAGCGATGAGTTACATGCTTTGTGTTTCTCTTTCTTACAGACAATACTTAAGGGAAATCCATCCATTTTTGGAAAGCACCTCTGTCTCACAAACACACACACACACACACACACACACACACACCCCGTCTAAATAGTTGCTCTGAAATGCAGCCCAGCCTTACTCATTTCACCAGCAAGGTCACGGCCCAGGAGCGCCCACAGGCCTGAGCCCCCCCCCGCCCCGGGGGCTCGCACGGCTGCCCCGCGCTGTTGGTCAGGCGGGGCAGGTTTCCGGCCCTCTCACTGTCGCTCGCTCTGCATCTGCAGGACTTGTCCTACAAGGACCGGCACTGGCACGAGGCCTGTTTCCACTGCTCGCGGTGCAAGAGCTCGCTGGTGGACAAGCCCTTCGCGGCCAAGGAGGACCAGCTGCTCTGCACAGACTGCTACTCCCACGAGTACTCGTCCAAGTGCCAGGAATGCAAGAAGACCATCATGCCAGGTCAGGAGCGCGCCCTTCTCCCTCGCGAAGCCGCCAAGCAGCCTTGCTGAATTTGTCCGAATTCAGCGAATGGGCATTGTGCCCCACTGTGCACCGGGCGCTGGGCTGGGAGCCAGGTGCTCGTAGAGCAGTGAGCCGAGAGGCATACCCAGCCCCCTGCCCTCCTGGACTTTGTGTCCTAGACAGACGGACATTCGTCTGCAGCAGCGCCAGACTTGACCACAGCTGGGTCAGGTGTAAGAGTGAGGTGACTTATCTGTTATGGGGGAGGATGGGGCTATGTCCCTTGTTTCTTGGGGCACGTTGCTTTGTTTAGTTTTGTGGATCTTTTATTTTAAAAAACTGAGTGAACGAAAATATATGGAATTTTAAAATATGGAATCAAAAAAATCTTGTAGGGGAGCCTAGGTGCCTCCGTCAGTTGAGCGTCTGACTCTTGATTTCAGCTCAGGTCATGATCTTCAAGCTGTGGGATTGAGCCTTGTGTCGGGAGCCTACTTAAGATTCTCTCTCCCTCTGTCCTTCTCTACTGCCCCTCTCTCAAAATACATAAATAAGTAACTAAAGAAAGAAAGAAAGAAGGAAGGAAAATAACCTTGATAGGCACATACAGAAATGAGGGCAAGGAGAGTAAGCCCCACGAGAAGAGGCTGAGATTTGTACCCTGGGTGAATAAGGGAAAGGTTCACATATTGGCTCTGTCTGGCTCACAGCCACATATGACTGACCAGTGGCGTCATCTGCATGACCAATAAAGACTGCCAGAGGCTAGGCTTGCCGGAGTTCACAAATAAAACTACGAGCTCCCAGTTCTATCTGAGTTGTCAGTCATTTTTTAGCATCTGTCCCACTTGGGGCATCTTGAAGCTGGCATCCCTCCCAGAGTCCCAGGAACCCAGGAGAGAGCCCTGCATGGAATGTCTGTGGGGGGCATGGCCCTCATGGAAAGCAGGCCAGCGGGAATCAGTGTGTAGGCCCCTGGAACCCAGCAGGTGGAGCAGCTCACTGACTGTGGGTCCAGCCGGCCGTGAGTAGATGGAGGGCTCAGAGAGACAAAACAAGGGCTCAGGTCGGGCCCAGCCTACCAGCCATTGAGAAGTCCCAGGCCACATCCATTGCCTAGGAGGGGGTCCACCCTAGAGACGGCCCCTTCAGCGGGTAAGCAGCCTTCAGCCCAGGGAGGTTCAGGATCAAGGGCAGACAGAAGAAATCTAACCTACTAAAGAGTAAATTAAAGGGGTGCCTGGGTGGCTCACTCAGTTGAGCATCAGACTCTTGGTTTAGGCTGAGGTCATGACACCCGGGTCGTGGGATCAAGTCCTGCATTAGGCTCTGTGCTGAACATGGAGCCTGCTTGAGATATTCTCTCTCTCTCTCTCTCTCTCTCTCTCTCTCTCTCTCCCCCTCTGCTTTCCCCTGCTCATTCTCTCTCTAAAATAAAATTTTAAAAAATACAAAAGAATAAATTGAAGTATACCAATTTTTAAAATATTTTTCTCAGAGAGAGAGCATAAGCAGGAGAGGGGCGGAGAGGGAGGAAGACACAGAATCCAAAGCAGGCTCCAGGCTCTGAGCTGACAGCACAGAGTCTGATGCGGAGCTCAAACTCACGGACCGTGAGAGTATGACCTGAGCCGAAGTCAGACACTTAACCCACTGAGCCCCCCGGACACCCCTGAAGTATACAATTGAATCCAATTGGAATTTTCTTAATTTATCAATTGCTGTGATGCTTGAGGCATTTTATGATTTATATTTATAAGCTCAATTCATTTCAACAACAATCACTGAAGAACTTGAGGTTTGGTTTGTTAGTTGTGGTTTTTAAAAGGGACGTCAAGTATGTGAAACTTTTGACTGCAGTTTTGAAGGAGTTGAGGTCGGGACCTTAGTAAATAGATGCAAGCACCAAGTCCCCTTCAAAGTGATTTTTAAAAATCCGCTGTATTCATGAATGCTGGGAGAGGATGTATAAGTTGAGTGGAGCTTGAGGGTTTCTGAGCTGGTTGCATCAGGAAGTTCAATGTTAATTTTTAAAAACCCAGGGGAGCCTGCTGAGTCACGATATTTCACACAGTAGCTGTGTGATGGGAATTAGGGCTCCTGAGGTCCTTTAGAGCCAGACTCTGGACTCTTTCATGGAAGATTGCTTGCCTTGCCCAGAGCTTTCCTTTTATTTTGGTTTGCTTTGTTGGTGGCAGTGAAGAGATGCTGAAAAGTTCTGAGCCAGAGACCAACGGGCAGGAAGTAAAATTTTAGGAAGATGTGATGGATAAGAAATAAAGGGCGAGGGCGCAAGACGGTTTCTTCCTGCTGCTGCATTTCTCTGGTTAATACATCTCCAAGATAACTGACTCCATGCTTTCACAAGGCACAAAACCGCCAGAGGAACGCCTCTTACAGAGATGCGTCAGTGCTGCAGATGTGGGGCGGGGGCCATGGAATGAGAACCAAAGCCCGCGTAAAGCAGGGCTGACCCGAGGTCACGGGTATGGAGGATCCCCAATTTCCTCCCGCTCCGGCAGTTGTGGCTCATTCAGAAGGCAGAGTAACAGAGGACACACAGGATAAGCCTTCACACAGTGCGGGTGCTCACGGCCCCACCAGAAGGAGAGCAAACAGCAGTGTCAGGATCTTGTCCAATTCAAGAGCTTGGGTGAGTCCAAGCTAGAGCAGGCCTGAGGGTCTCTGCTTTGCTGCACAGCAGCCGTGGGGCCTTAGCCACTGGGAGCTGGGGGGGCCCTTGGTCTCCCTACCCTTGCCAGTCTGAGTTACTTTAAATTCAAAGCCAGTCCTGCAGATACTGTTTTATGCCGTATGTCTGTCCCGGCTTCCCCCTCACTTTGGCGCTCCTTCCCTGAACCGTCCGTTCTCAGGGAAAACCTAGGAGCCAACAAGCTTGGGTAGCTGTTTGCTGGCTCTGACTTTCCACTGACCATTGTCCCTCATGGAGACTTCACTGGAGAAGCTGGGCTCCTACCCTCCATGATGAACCCAGAGCAGAGGAGTCAGGAAGGGACCCCAGGAATGTCACATTTGAGCACTCTTAAAGGATGAGCTGAGTTTCACCCCATGGAGCAGTCAAAAAAGGGCACTTCTGGCAGGGGAAATGGACTCAGCACCAAAGGCAGAGTGTCTAGAAAAAGCTTGGTGAGAGAGAGAGAGAGAGAGAAGAGGGAGAGGTAAGGCAAGAGGGGAGGGGAGGGAGAGGGAAAAGGAGAGAAAGAAAAGAAAGGAAAAGGAAAGAGAAAAGAAAAGAAAAAACAGGAAAGGAAAAAGAAAAAAGAAAAGCGCTAGATCCTAGAACATCTTTCTTGCTTCGGTTTCATTTTTTAACATGCTTCCAAATCTAGATGAATAGGAGTGCAGGTCATCAGCATAGCTTTTGCAGTGAACTTGGATATGCAGAGCTGCAGAGCAAGATGCGTATACTGATAAACTCGCCCACTGGCCACAACCTTGACAAAAGTCAACCTTCCAGGGTAGTCAGGAAACCAGAGCCCGGCACAAACCACAACACTAGGGCTCCCCGCTTCTCATTTATCACATGCTAAGCCTCTGTTTGCAGAGGATTCTGCAGATGCACTACATCCTCTGAGCAGACTCTCACCATTGCCAGTCTTTCAGCACTTTTATGGTACCTCACTTGTTTATTTGAATCAGGAAAAAAAAAAAAAAAAAAAACACCCCTTAGTCAAGACCAAGACGGTGTACTTGCATCTGCTGGAGAAGCTGGGCATTCTGTTAGAAGAAGGAGCTTTGCTGCCACCTGCTGGCAATGCTGTACAATAATCTACGCAGGTGTGGTGACTGCTCTAAATAAAGGGTGCCTCTCAGATGCACACCCACCACCCCGATTGGGCTTCGAGTGCCCACCAGCTTCCCGACTAGAGACAAGACAATTCCCTGAGACTGGTGCTGATATAAGACTGTTATTCTGGAACACACCGAGAATGCACTTACACGGTCTTTATCGTGATCTTTCGTGAGCATCTAATTGCCCTGTATTCATTGATAAAATCCTTTGGGTTTTGAGCTGTTTGATCAGAGGGAAGGTCAGAGATTAAAGGAGAAAGCAGCAGGGGCACTGGGGTGGGTCAGTCGGTTGAGCCTCCAGCTTTGGCTCAGTTCATGATCTCTCAGTTCGTGGGTTCAAGCTCTGCATTGGGCTCTGTGCTGACAACACTCTGCCCCTCTCTGACTCACACACACACACTCTCTCTCTCAAAGTTAAAAAAAATTTTTTTAAGCATTTTAAAAAAGAGCAAGTGGCAAAAATATGCCTGGAAAAATAAGCCCCTGGAGACAAAGAAATCATTACAGATTCATATCATAAATCTTCCATTTTTACCTGAACTTCAGTTGCTTAATGTAATTTTCCTTGTTTATGGATTCATCACCCCATGATTGGATTCCATAGCTTTGAGGATCATTATCTGCCCCGCATGAATTTCCCCACATACGTCCCTACCTTCTAGCACCTTCCAGCGCTTATACTTACCCTGAGTATTTTATATACTCTGTGAGAGGTGGTGCCCAAATGTCCTGTCTGGGTGGTACAGGAATTTGAGACAAGTGACCCAAAATGACATCTCATAAAACAATCTTGCAACGATTCTCTGCATATGTCCTAATTCCTGGAGGTTAGGACATCTCTTTGTCAGCGTTGCAAGCAAACAAAACTCAAACCCTTAGCCTGTCTTCTCGCCCATATTATCTTTGGACTTAAGCTAAAGGCAAGTTTCTAGATGCTCGAGTTACACTGCCTGCCTGATGCCAGCGTGCGGCCACCCTGGCTCAAAGCTGGCAGTCGCTCCCAGCCTAACCTTAGTCCCCCCACCCCTGCCATGCCCTGATCCCACTTTCAAGTCTAACTCATGCGCCCTTCCTTCTACAGCCCCACCCTTTTCAGTGAGTCCACAGGTTGGCCCACATGTTACCAGGAAGAATCTGACAAATATCTGGGGCCTGGAAGCCCACACTTTGTCACAACAACTCCTGTCTGCCATTGTAGGTGAAGCAGCTGGAGACAATCGAAATAAGTGAATAGGTGTGGCTGTGCCCCAGTAAACCCTCAACTGTTAAACGGGGTAACCGAGACTATGCGCACAGGCCATAGGTAGTGCACTGGCCCTGGGCGCTAGTTCTGATATTTGGAGCCCTTTTCTTTTTTTACTCCCCCTACTCTTCTTTGCCCCCAGAACCTACCTTCTGCTGCATGCAAAGGGCGCTTGCATAGATTCTGTCTTGGACCATCTCTTTCTGTAAACACAGGCCCTTTTATTTTCTGGGAAAAGTATGGGAAAACATGAATCAACACACACTGAGCATTTACTGTGAATCCAGCTTGGTGGTGCCCGTGGGGGCGAACCAAACAGCATTTCCGTTCTCCAGACTTCTAAATCTGCTTGAAGAACTCATGTAAACATATCAAATGATAATAGTCATTCGAAAGGAAATGGGATGTCAGAAGATAAGATCAGAAAATCGCTAAATGGGACATAGGAGTATTACATTGGGTTTTTAATGATAGCGCTCAGTGCAGTGCATGAAGCCACTAAGACACATCACGGCTTGGTTTCTTTACACAGCTGGTCACATAAAGTGGGTGATGTGGAGGCTCCTCACTGAATCAGGCTTGAGAATCTAGGTTCATTTACACCCCACCAATTTCGATCCCATTGAAGAGCAGAAGGGTGTTTGTTAACAGGCCGCTGGGCTCTGGAAATCTCACTCTGCCCAGGACTGGTCTGAGCTATGCCAGATTCCTCTTTATGTTTTATGGTGCCAAGAGACAGAGACAAATGTTTTCTCCACTCAATGTTCACAACCACCCTGCTGGACAAATAAATACCGAGTAGGCACAGAGACGGTTCTAGAAGTGGGGTGTACAGCAGTGAACCAAAAGACAAAGTCCCTGTTCTCTCCAAAACGTTCTTACTCAGAGGCGAGCCTCTGGGAGCTGAAGTGACTTCCTGTAGTCACAAAGCCAGATGGTAGCAGGTTTCCCATGCAGATCACGGGGGCTCTGAGCCAGTCATGTTGTCAACTCTGCTCTTTGCTGCTTCTTCTGGACTCTCATGACAGGGACCCGCAAGATGGAGTACAAGGACAGCAGCTGGCACGAGACCTGCTTCATCTGTCATCGCTGCCAGCAGCCGATTGGCACCAAGAGCTTCATCCCTAAGGACAACCAGAACTTCTGTGTGCCCTGCTACGAGAAACAGTATGCCTTGCAGTGTGTTCAGTGTAAAAAGGTACCTGTCATCCTCCCTTGGACCCCGCGCGTGCCGATCAGTCTGCCTCCATGGCCCCTGGCTGAGAGTCCTCCCTCCCCAGACAGACAGACAGACACCTGTAAGACATGACTGGCAGAGTCTTGCAAAATCCTCACGAGCATGTGTGCATTTTACCTGCTGGATGGACCCCTTCCCGGTCCCTCTTTCAACGACATGAGTGCCACGGTGACCTGAGAGAGAAATCCTGGTTCCCTCCCTCCTAGAACATTGCCAAATACTTGCTCCCATTTCTGGCTTAATGTTAAAGGGGAGGAAAACTTACTGCCCCGGAGCTGTCCTGATGTGCTTGCTCTCTGTCAGTAAACAAGAAACCAGCTGCTAACCCTAGTGGGGGGATGTGGGAAGCAGAGGGAAGTTGTGCCCCATGGACAGGGAAGCCCAGGTCCCTGCTCGGTCATGTGTCACCCTGTCACGGCTGTTAGGGGAAAGGAGCCCCATACTTGCTGCCCTTTGCTCTGGGCAGAGACAGCTGCAGAGCAATTGCAGACTCTGTTTGACTCTGGCCCCACAGAGTTACCCACTCTGCTGTTGGGCCTTTGGGGGCCCAGCCTGGTCTCTGCCTACTCTGTTCCCTGTGCCTGAATGCCCACCCTGCCTGTACCTTTTCAAAGGGTGGAGTATTACTAACTCGCCTTCTGCCTTTCTCTCTCGTTTCCTAAGTCCTTATTTCTGTGCTGTTTTTTTTTTTTTTTATTACCACTTTAAATTCCACTTCTCCCGATTTCCGCTCTTCTGGTTATACGGTTTATCTCTTGTTTATTCCTTCCTCCTCAGATGGAACTCTCATTCCTGTGTTTATATCAGGAAGCCTCTTCTCCGCTCATTCCCTTTTTTGTTTGGTGTGCTCTTTCTCACCAAGAGCCAAGGGAAGCTCATGTGATTTGCTTTCCTTCCCCCCTTCCCCTCCCAACCTTCATCGCCCTGTTCAGTTGCAAAAGCGAAGGTAACGCATCCTCTGGGCAGCACAGCCTTACATGTGTTAATCTGGACACATGAAAGCATTCATTCCAGAAACATCCATCCCTCCTGTAGGGACATACACACTCAGGGCTACCAGGGCCCAGGGGGAGATGCACTCCAGCAGCAACCATTTGAGCACTTACTGGAAGTCTGCTTTGGAGGAGAACAGAGTCTTAACAGAGTGTGTGCCGGGAAGAAGTGAGCTAGCCTGAGGGGTGGGAGCCAGGCTGGTGTTGAGGGAGGGGCGCTCTGAAAGAGTGACACTGTGCTGAGCAATGTCACAGCCAGCTGCGTGGGGATGCGGGGCGGGGGTGCGGGACACGGAACCCAGACGCACAGAGGAGGAGGGCGTGTGTTCCAGCCTGAGCAAACCTCTTACATGCACACATGGCTCTGTGTCCACACAGATACCTTGTAACAGAATATATTTTGCATAAATCCTGTTCCAACCATGACATTTATAGGAAGATCATTAATGCTTTATAGTTTCATGAAAAGAATATACGATAGAGTGAGTCCTGAACACCGGCACCTGCTTTGGCTTTAACTAGCTATGAATTCTCAAGCAAGTGACTTAATTTCTCCAGGTCTCAGTTTTGCTCATCTGTAAAATGAAAATAATATCTGTGTTATGTCTGAGTCTTTATACCATTGAGCCTTGAACAACATGGGGATTAGGGGTACCAACCCCCCCTGCACAGTTGAAAATCCACATAAAACTCTTGACTCCCCTAAAACTTACCTACTAATAGCCTGAGGTTGACCAGAAGCCTTACTGATGACATAAATTGACACATATGTTGTCTGTTATATGTATCATATACTATATTATCACAAGAAAGTAAGCTAGAGCAAAGACCATGTTATTTAGAAAATTCTAAGGGAAAGTACATCGACAGTTCCACACTGTGTTGATTGAAAGAAATCCACGTAGAGGTGGACCCGTGCAGTTCAAGCCTGTGTTGTTCGAGGGCAAGCCTGTCCCGTCTGTAAGGGCTAGAGGAGGCAGTGGATGATGGCGCCGCGTTACAGAAACAAGATGCATGACCTGCCAGGGAGAGGCGTCCCCACTCCATCATCCTCCACAGTTCTGTGCAGCTGAGACCCGCCCGTCCCTCACCCCCTGTTGCAGTAAATACGAGAGAGCAACAACATGAAGAAAACCACTGGGTAGCATTGAGGTGTCGATGACCAGTGCTGTCACATGCGGCTTCTCACTGCATTCTAAGCGGCAGGACAGCGTGAGAAGGCGGCCCCGGTGCATTTCCCCCACTCCTTCCGGGGAGCTGCCCCTGACTGCGGGGAGCTGCCCCTGACTGCGGCCTTGGTGGGCGCGGGGCCCGCGGTGTCCGCGGTGTCCAGGCCTCTCCCTTCTTCCGCCACTAGGAGGCGCGTTGCAAGTGACGTTTGCGAGTGTAGCGCCCTGAGGGAGGCACGGGGAGCTCTTCACACGTGACCCGCCCGCGGGCACAGGGCTGGTGAGGCGAGGGGGGAGCGTTCATGTCTGAGTCTCTGCCCTCCACGCCTCCCCGCTCCCCGGCACTGAGCCCCGCACAGCGGCCAAGCGGAGCTGCCTTGTGGCACCTGCGCCTTCCGATGCCGCAGCATCCCGAGGGGCTGAGGTCATGGCCAGGAAGGCCGGAGCCCTCAGCACTGCGCTGAGAGTATACAGAGGGGGCGTCAAGAGTGACTGATGAGTAGAGCCGTTGCTGGGTGACTTTTAGCCAGCCCCGGATTTGCTCCAGATGGGGGTCTGGCACCCCCCAGAGGCTGCTCAGCGAGGGACCTGAGCCTCTCCCTCCTGCCTCCTGCAGCCCATCACCACGGGAGGCGTCACCTACCGGGAGCAGCCCTGGCACAGGGAGTGCTTCGTGTGCACGGCCTGCAAGAAGCCGCTGTCGGGCCAGCGCTTCACGTCCCGGGACGAGTTCGCCTACTGCCTGAGCTGCTTCTGTGACTTGTACGCCAAGAAGTGCGCCGGCTGCACCAACCCCATCAGCGGTGAGTGTCCCGGGGGTCCCCGTGCTCACACGGCCGCCCAAGGGGTGGACAAGGCACTGGGCTTTGGCCCCTGGGTAGGTGTCCCTACCAGGACTTCAGGCCTTCCTGAGGTTCTGAACCGAGCCCATACTTTCGGCCTCCCCGCTTTGCTGTCCTTGTCGCACGGGGGCAGCTTCAGCAGGGGACGCTGCCCCTCCTGCCCGCCTGATTACTGAAAACCACTCGGCCCTTCTCAAGAGGGTTCTCATTTCTGCTTTCGGTTGTGCTGTGTCCACATAGCAGTCTGGGAGTCTGCGGCACCCAGATAAGCGCCACGAGACTGGCATTTCCAGGTGAGCCACCACACTGTTTTTGAAGGTGCTCCCTAGCCTCTTACAGGGACTTGTCTACCAGGAGCCCAGAGCATCCCCAGGGCAGAGGGCGGTGCTCCAAGTGGCTCTTTCTTAGCCCCCAAAGGCTCCCGCAGAGTGAGAGCCCAAAGTCTGGCCGGCTGCAGACCGGCATTTGTGCTCTGCTGTGAGACATGCCAAGAAATGGAGTGTGGAGGACAGATGGCCAGTCCGACTCAAGTCCTGTCAGTGTTCGCCACACGAATCAGTGACTGGGCTGGAGGGGAAAGTGAACATTCCGAATTGTTCTGTGCAAGTGGAAAAGTTCCGTGACCTGGGATTCCCAGCTCTACATTCAGGCGACTGGCTGATCCCTGTCGGTGGCAGATGGCCGATACATGTAATATAAATATAGCAGGGTGGCCAAATGGGTCCCTGCGTAGCTTTGTCTACAGATTTTACAACCCCTGCATGCTTGTCTGACTTTCTTTTTCTTGGGGTCCAGACCTGAATGCATCTAAATGCAATGTGTTTTTAAGTCTATTTATTTATTAGAGAGAGAGAACTTGAGTGAGGGAGGGGCAGAGAGAGAGGGAGAGAGAGAGAATCCCAGGGGGCTCCACATTCCTTGACTCAGGGCTTGAGCTTATGAAACTGCAAGATCATGACCTGAGCAGAAACCAAGAGTTGGACGCTCAACCAAGTGAGTCCCCCAGGCACCCCTTGAACTGAGTGCATCTAACTCAGCCAACTCACCTGATGTAGGAAGTCCCAGGTAACTAAAATAATCCTTGATGAGTAATCCAGAGTTCACATTCCCATATGAAGTTAAAATGTAAAGAAGTCCAGCATTTAAATTTTTCTGTTAATTCGATTCCAGCCGTATATACCAGATCGCCCCTTAGAATCACTGAGAGAGAAGAAATACAGTCTTTTACCCTAACATATTAATCTTAGATGCTATTTTTACAGTAACATCTATGGAAGTAGATGTTTATAAAATTAAGCTTCATAAAGCATTATAATCTAGATAAAAGCACTTTGAAATAGAAAGTGTTATATATATATATACCTATATATATATGTTGTTATATATATACCATATATATATGTTATATATATATACCTATATATGTTGTTTTATATATATATACCTATATATATGTTTTATATATATATACCTATATATATGTTTTATATATATATATACACCTATATATATGTTGTTTTATATATATATATATATATATATATGTTGTTATTTCCATGGGAGCACTGAAAAAAAGAAACACCACTAAGAAAACAATGGACACTTTCTTCCAAAATAGGAGAGTTCCTTCTCTGAAAGGCAGAGACTAATCTTTGGGAGCATACAGAGGAATTTTGAAATTGCAGCCAAATCCCCAATTGTATGAGGTTGTGAGTTTAGATTCAGTTTTTAATAGATCCTTACTTAGCACTTTTTCTCTTCAGCAAAATCTAAATGGCTTTTGTAAATAACAGAATGTGCAGTGATGCTAAATCCACTCATGCACACAGTCAGTCCTTATTACCCAGAGTCCATATCAGCAACTTGGCTGACTCACTGACATGTATTTGTAAGTCCAAAATCAACACTCAAGTTCCTTTCATGGCCACTCCCAGACATCCACAGAGTGGTGGAAAATTTGAGTTGTCTAACAATGTACACCCCCAGTGGAGATGGAATGAGGTGACACTCTGCCTTGTTTCGACTCAGGGTCATTTTCATGGCCTGTTTAGTGCCATGTCATTTCCATTTTGGTGCTTTTTGTTGGCATTTCTGCTGCTTAAAATGGCCCCGAGCAGGCAGTGCAGATGTGCTGTGTTCCCAAGCATGGCAAGGCTATGAGGAGCCTTATGGAGAAAACAACACACATTAGATCTGCTTCGTTCAGGCTGGAGCTGTGGTGCCGTTGTCTGCAAACTTCAAATAATGAGAGTTGACTGTGTGCACCTCTTTCCTTTAGGAGGATTTGTCCTCCTTGGGATATTTTTGGCTCTCATTTCTGTGACCTGCCCCACTGATTGGCATTTCAAAGCAATAGTGGAGCTTCTAAAAAGGGACCATCCACCTGGGACAGCACCCAACATAGCTCCTACTGCTAACATCCTTCTTCACCCTCCTCAGTTCGCTCAGTGCTGAGAAGAAACACAACTGCCTTCTGACTGTTCTACGGCCCTTGCCCCTAAATCAAGTTAAAGCGTTGCCTAAGCCAAGTTTTTAAACTTGGGTGCATATTTGAAACACCTGGGAAGCTTAAACAGTTATTGCTACCTGGGTCGTGATTTAATTGGTAGGGGCTATGATTGGGTGATAGGAGTTTGAAAGCTTCACCGGTGATTCAAATCTGCAGAAAAGTTTGAGACCCATGGGCCTAAATTACTGGCTTGGTTCTGCCACAGGGCTACGCATGCACTCTGTGACCACAGCCCCCTTAGGAGTCTAGCATTAGTCAAGGCAATCAATGTTTTAGTAACACTGGATATTCAGGATACCTCTGCTTTTAAAGCTATGGGGTATTCAGGAAAAGAGTCAAAAAGCCTTGCTAGTGCATACCCCACCCATGGCAGGGCTAGAGAGGGATTAGGAGCACATAACTGGTCTCTAATTAGCTGAGTGGGGTTAGCTCACAGGTCTCCCCCAGGTGAAAGGACCTAATGCCCATTCAGCCTAGCCAATTAAGTTACAAAAGGGACGAGCTGTTGACGGAATAGCAGACTTCTCATGCTAGTCTGAGACTTCAAGCCATTATAAATGGAGCAGTCAGTGTGGTTACTTCATTTTTACTGTGTTTGATTGTAACCATTATTTCCAGAAAGAACTCATTGTAATTAGAATTCATGATCCAAATTTCACCAGCACCAATCACAACTCCTTTTTTTTTTTTTAAGTTTATTTATCTTGAGAGAGAAAGAGTGGGAGGGGCAGAGAGAGAGGAAGAGAGAGAACCCCAGGCAGGCTTTCTCTGCACTGAACCCAACGTGGGGCTCAAACTCACAAACCATGAGATCATGACCTGAGCGAAAACCAAGAGTCAGATGCTTCACTGACTGAGCCACCCAGGCGCCCCTCGATCACAGCTGTGAATAACCCTGTGTATTTCATTCCATTTGATTTCACATGGCTCAGTGGCAGCACAAAGCAGCCTATTCTGATAGGTGGCCAGTGTCCCTTAAACATTTGATAAAAATTAGTCACTGAACAAGAGTGAAGCACCAAACCGACTTACTAACTTTTCTTGCTTAAAATATCAGATGACTTTCCCTACTGCCCATACATCATGTGCCCCCACCCACCTTAGCAGCCCAACTTCCACCTTTTACACCTAAATTCATGCTTCTGTAGCTTTTCTCCGGATATTCCCACTGCAAGAAATGTCCACACTCACGCCCACATGCCATTTCTTTTTTTTTTTTTTAATTTTTAATGTTTATGTATTTTGGAGAGAGACAGAGAGTGAGCGGGGGAAGGGCAGAGACAGAGAGAGATACAGAATCTGAAGCAGGCTCCAGCCTCTGAGCTGTCAGCACAGAGCCCGACACAGGGCTCAAACTCACATACTATGAGATCATGACCTGAGCAGAAGTCAGATGCTTAACGGACTGAGCCATCCAGGTGCCCCCCCACCCCCATACCATTTCTTTTGTGAGGCTTTTCCTGGCCATTCCAGAGAAAATTAGCATATGCCTCTTCTCCCCCACCTCCACTCCCACCCTTCGGCACTTCATCCATTAAATCACCAATTATTTGAGCTCCAGACAGGAGGCACCGAGTGAAGGAATAAGAGAAATCCGCACCCTGTCTCCTGGAGTTTCCTTCTGGTGGGACAAACAGCACACACACAGTGGGCTCTTCGTAATTATAGCATTGATCACACAGATTTGGAGCCAGTTTATGTATCTGTTCCTGCTGAGGTTTGTGAGCTCCTCAAGGCCATGCAGGGTGTCTGATTTCCATGTGCCAGGTGCCTGCTTCTGACTAGCAATGTCCCCTCCCCCCAACGGTGTTCTTTCCTGTCTGTTCACAGGACTTGGTGGCACCAAGTACATCTCCTTTGAGGAGCGGCAGTGGCATAACGACTGTTTTAACTGCAAGAAGTGCTCCCTCTCGCTGGTGGGGCGAGGCTTCCTCACAGAAAGAGATGACATCCTATGCCCAGACTGTGGGAAAGACATCTGAGGTCCACACCACTGACTGCTGGCGACATGCACGGATGTATATGCGCTCTCCCTCTCAGCCAGGCAGCCTTGCGTCTGGTCTCCACTGGCCACGTGGAGACTGTCTCTTGTGCTTTTCTCAGTGATAGCCACGTTTGCTTAAACCCTTGAATCCTTTGTACTAGTCCAGTCCCGGGGAAGGAGGAAACCCCTGTGTAGCCCCTCAGTTGGAAGCTGGTTTTGGATTTTTGTAATCAAGTAAGGCAAATCCGAGTGTAAAAATCCTTTTGAATGACATCTTTATAAATGTATCTTTCTTTCACTGCGTATTTAATTTTTAAGTGCAATTAACATGTCACGAACTTGAGTTTCCCAAACTACACGAGATAATGAAGAGTGGGTATTTACAAGTATGTAACTTCCTGTTGTGTAAGCCCTAAAGCAAGATTATACAGCTCACAATAAAGTTATCTAGAACAAAATGGCCACACACAGCGTGTGAAATAATGATGAAACACTGAAGTTCTGAGCACTATGGTATAAAACACGTTTGTATGTGTTCCACTGATCACTGTACTAAGTGCAAGTTCAGACGGGATGGGTCAGTGTTCACAGAAATTACATCACACCTGTCATGTCAAAGGCCTTCAGTCCTCACCACAGCTTCTCCCCGCTACCTTCTCGTTGTTCCTCTCTCCCAAATTCTCTTGCTGTGCATTGGATGCAGCAACATAAACTCCAGAATATGAGCAGCAGAATATGAACTAATGACAGTGAAAGCAGTTTGGGGGGGGTCGCTTTTTCTTTTTAGGGAGAGAGAGAGAGAGAGAACACACATGCAGGCAGTAAAGGGAGAGAATCTTTTTAAGTTTATTTATTTTTGAAAGAGTGAGCAAGAGCAGGGAGAGGCACAGAGAGAGAGAGTGAGAGTGAGAGAGAGAGAGAGAGAGAGAGAGAGAATCCCAAGCAGGCTCCACACTGCCAACACAGAGCCAGATGAGGGGCTTGAACTCACAGTGAGATCATGACCTGAGCTGAAATCCAGTTGGACACTTAACCAACTGGGCCACCCAGGCACCTTGAGAGAGAATCTTAAGCAGACTCCATGTCCAATGTGGAGCCCAACGCAGAGCTCAATCTCACAACCCTGAGACCATGACCTGAGCCAAAATCAAGAATCAGACCCTTAACTGACTGAGCCACCCAGGTGCCCCATTGGGGGTCACTTTTCTTAACAGAGCTCAGTGCTTTCCCAATGCCACGTGTCCATATCCTACCCTGACTTGCCTTCTCGTTTATTAAGTGAAGGTTTTCAAAAGGATGTAAGCACCTTGAGGCCATAGATGACCTCTTGTTCATCTGCGTATTCTTGACACCCTAGCAATTTAGGGCATGCTTTGGAAGCCTTCAGCATTTCTGAAAGGAGGGAAAGGAGAGATCACGGCTATAAAGATCTGAGCTCTTAGTTTCACGTTAGTCTGTAAAACCATCTGTGAAAGCATGGTATACAGTTGGAAAACACTGAGCCAATTTATGAGATAAGGCACTCTGTATTTCTCTTTACAGAATGGTTACACTAGTGACTTTTGTCCTTAGTTTTTTGAGACAGCACAGTACCATAAAACAATAGGCCATGCAATAGAAAAATATGGTGGAAATCAAGTCCCACCTATGCTAAGCCTGTGTGAAGTCCGTTTCTTAACCTGAGTGCTAGGGCATGTGAGAAATGTCTGTCGATGTCTGAGACAGGCTTTCTGAAAACTTCCCCGGCTCATTAGTTGTTTTGCCTTCTACTCCATAGGATAAAAGTGAAAGCACTCTTGTAAGTATGCTGTTTGAAATAAAAATAACAAAATTCAAAATAGAAAGGTGAAAGCTTTGTAATTTCATCGTGGAACACCTTACCTGTTCTTCATTAGACCAACAGTTATACGGGACACACCCAACCTTAAATTAATAGTAGGGGATGGTCCACTGCTAGTAAGTAGCTCCTGTTGGACTCCAATAATCTTCTGGACAAAATATTTAAAAACCTTTGAAAACACTAGAGCACAGCCCAAAGCAGGAATTCTTGGGAGGGGAGCAGATACTTGAAGAAGAGAACAGCAGTGGGTAGGTTTCCCATTTTTATGGCTTTTGCCCAGGGGCAGGTCCCCAAAGGGGAGCTAAAACTCTGTTAGAGAATCTATAGTCTTACTGGCTTGAAGAACCAAAGGCCAGAGCTTGGCACAAACCGTCTCTGAGAGGTAAGAGCAAAAATTGTACAAAAAAGAACCCAAAGTTCTCACGAAATCCCTACCAATCTCTGGCTGACAACTAAACCACATGCAGATGCTAGACTCCAAGTGGCCCAGCTAAGGCTCAAAGAACAGAGTGGTTGGGACTTTGAGGACGGTGGTGTTCAGAGCTCAGGGACTGTTTCCCATGTGACCATTTAATTGGGGAAACTATGCATGAGTGTGTACCAAATAAAGGTGTGTAGCACCTTACCCTAAAGGTGTGCGGCAAATGGAGAAACATGCAGGAAAATCTACTACAGGTTAGGAAGAAGAGTGGGAGTCTATAGCATTTGGGCTGCAGCCTGATCCCATTCCGCTCCACCCCCGGCCCCAGTTTCATGTGACAGCAGCTCTACTCTGGGCAAGCGTAGCCAAGAAGGTAAGGGCTCCTACTGGTCTAGGGCTGCGCCCCAGGCATGACAGTCTGAAAATCCTGGGATTCTCATCACTTCTGCGCCAGCCTGCCCATATGGTGGAGGCTCCACCTTAAGACGGGCAGTCTGAGAAGACCAGAGGCTACTCCTAGGAAGAGGACTGTGCGAAGACATTTATTAGGATGATGTTGGCATATTCTGGTAAGAAGGATACCAGCCCTCTCTATTGATCACCTACTTAAAAGTTGTGGGTGGAAGTGGAAGTTCTGTGAACTAGTAGCTCAGCAGCTCTGCAGGAAGGGACTATTTGGTACCAAAAATGGAGGAATCTGTACTAAGGGGATTATCAGAAACAATGCGGATCTTGGTGGCAAGTGACTGAGAGGGGGATGGTAGGTGTGTGATACTAGTAGCAAAAAGCAAAACAGCAGATGAGCCAGAAGTTTAACGCAGAGAACCAGGGAAAGAGACAGCTAGGGATAACCCCCCTGGGATCCCACTTATCCCTGGGGTCTGGAAGACTATGGGCATGTACCCCGTGCGTTGTATCCACTCTGGAGCAAACAGAGTGGGACACAGAGATGACTCGAAAGCATTCTCCAAGTCACACTCACAGATCATCAGCAAAGAGCATCTTATTAGCTCAAAGTGCTTAAGCAGAACCTTGAACCAAACACTGGCCAAACATATAAACATGTTCAAAAATTTAAAGGAACAGGAAATACCCGGATGCAACTAACACGGCTGCCATCAGTGAGGGACCGCAATGGAGTTCGAGTCAAGAGCTGCCTGGGAAGCGCTCAGAAGTGGGGCTTTAAAGAGGCCTGCCAAAGGACAAAAGGTGAGATTACTGGGTGGCAGGGTACTAACGAAGATCTAAGGTATGTGCCTCCGAGCTTCATGTTAACTTGCCGCCAAGTTTTCTAAATGAGCCGCTCCTCTTGGCAGGGTGGGGCGTCGTTTCTTACCCAGGCCTTCCTTGGGTGCCGGGTTTTGGTTTCTGTCACTCAGCATAGTCTGGAGTTGGGCGGGCAATGCAGGAGCTAGCCCGGAAGGAAGGGGCGGGCCGGAGGCGAGGACGGAGCGGGTCGGGGCACGCTGGGAAACTGGGGGCAGCAGAGGTTTGGGGCGCCCCGCTAAGTGCAGGAGTCCTCCAGCTGCCGTTGCTCATTGGAGTCTGGCTCCTGGTCGTTTCGCCCGACATGCATCTTGGCCGTGGGACTCTCACATTTGGCCATCTGGCTGCTCCCTGCAGACTGAACCATTCTGAGCTTTAGACTTTGACCCTCAAATAATATCCACGATGTGTATAGTGCAGCATGTGATTGGTTTTTAAAAATCCCAAACATAAGCAAACTAATAATCTTAGTTTTAAGTTTCAGAATAGGGAGACTTAACATGTTGAATATTGGGTTATTTTTAAGGCTTAAATTTGGATAACATGTTAGGGCTTGTGAAATTTTTTAACAAAAGCATTCTTACACTAATGAGTATGAGAAAATTAATATTTAAAATATTCAGAAAATTGTTGCACTTTGCTACTGCAGTTCTCATGATGAAACAGAAAGACACTAGAATTGTACCTCATGATAAGACTTTAATTGCGAGAGACTTCTGCAAATACAATTATTCTAAAAATAGATATATTCGTTTAAATTAGTTGTCCCCAGTTTTTTGTCTTCGCGTGAAACTGGAACAAATGTGAGTTGATTGGTTAACATTTTCTAGTAATTAAAACAACTTTTTAACTGTTAAAAAATTTAAAGTAACATATATAATAACAATCCTCATCAGAGAACACCAATAAAGAGATAAACATTATTAAAAAGTCAAATGGAAATTCTGGAGTTGAAAAGTATAGTAACCAAAATGGAAAATTCACTGGAAGGGATCAACACTACATTTGAGTTGAGAGAAGAACAAACAAATCAGTGAACTTGAAGATAGATCAACAGAGATGCTGATATTTGAAAAATGGGGAAAGTGAGGAAATATTAACAGAGTCTCACAGCAATGTGAAATACTGTTAAGTGAACCAACATATGTATAATGGGAGCATCAGGAAAGAGAAAAGGGACAGAAAAAAATTTTTAATCAATGGCTGAAAACTTCCCCAAGTTTGATGAAAAATTTTAATCTAATCAACCCATCCAAGAAACTGAACAAACTTTAAGGGAGAGACTTTGAAGTTTGAGTCCAACCACACTCAAAACCTGGGTCTCCTTCCAGCATGACTCTACTCAGCTTTCTATCAACTGGGAATCATGACACTGCATGATATTTCTGACTGGCTCTAAAATAATACAGTTCCATGATAATACTTTTTATTAACACTTTTTATTAAATTATGAAATAAACACAGAAGTGCATCATACAGGTGTTAGGTAAAACTAAACTATAGAGATAGGAGAATAGTGGTTACCTCTTGGGAAGACATGAGAGAAGCTTCTGGAATGTTAGAAATGTTCTGTATTATGGTTGGCAAACTATGGTCCATGGCTAAATCCTGCACACTGCTGTTTTCTTAAACGTTTTATCAGAATACAGCCATGTCCACCCCTCTACACATCGTGTGGCCCACAAGACATTTTTATTACCTGACCCTTTACAGAAATTTTGTTAACCCTTGCTTTATACCTTGATCTGGACAGTGGTTACATATTTAGGTATATATATATATTCACTCTGTATAAGACTTTTAAAACTTTATGGTAGTGTATGACACCTCAATAAAAATAAAAATATGGGGGCGCCTGGGTGGCTAGGTTGGTTAAGCATCTGACTCCTGATTTTGGCTCAGGTTTTTTTTTTCATAGTCTCATAGTCGTGAGACTGAGCCCTGCATGGGGCTCATGGGGCTCCATACTGGGGGTGGAGCCTGCTTAAGATTCTTTCTCTCCCCTCTGCCCCTCACCTGCTCACACTCTCTCAAATAAATAAAAACATAAATACATAAAATATGTAGGTTATGGGGCGCCTGGGTGGCTTAGTCGGTTAAGCGTCCGACTTTCGCTTGGGTCATGATCTCGCGGTTCGTGGGTTCGAGCCCCGCGTCGGGCTCTGTGCTGACTGCCAGCTCAGAGCCTGGAGCCTATTTCAGAGTCTGTGACTCCCTCTCTCTCTGGCCCTCCCCTGCTCACGCTGTCTCTCTCTCTCTCTCATAGACATTAAAAAATAAAAAATAAAAGAAAAAATATGTAGGTTATGCTTTTTATAGTTTCCTCTACTGAACAATTATTTTAAAGCTTACCTTTTTCTTGAAACAAAGCAAGCAAACTTGCCTCATCTTTACTTGGTTATCCTAATACGTGAAGGCTCTGGAGGTCAGTCTCTACCACCTGATGCTTCCACTGTGCCTCATGGCTGGTGCAGTGTTTCCTGGTGGGCTTGGGTAATTTTGATCTGGGTTAGTCACTGACTTTAAAAAATAATCTGTGGGGGCTTCCTCGGGCTCAGGATGACGATTTCTACTACTTCTGCCACACATCGGGAGCACCGCCAAACCGGAACCGCTTCCCAGCCACTTCCTGTGTTTCTCTCACCACGCTGGTGGTGTAAATTGTGGCTACACATCTGCCCATGGAATGCCAACCTGCTTGCTTCCAGCCTCCACCACCTCCCCTGCTCCCTTTCCTGTTCTTCCTTCCTGTTTTCCTGTTCTTTCTTCTCTTCCTTTTTGTCTTCCCGCCCTCCTTCAGCAGGGGAGGTTTTCTTCGCCTTTACCTTTACCATATGGGGTTTGCTCTTTGGGGTCTTAGCTGTTAGGTTTCCTATTTCGGGGAGCATGGGGCTTTGACATCTCTGTACTTTACATCATGGTCACCAAGACTACGGCTCACTTTTGACAGAGCCTCAAAGTGGCCTGCTTCGGATTCTAGTGTTCTGACTTGTGACTGTCAGCGCTTGAGTGCTTTTTTCCCCTTAAACATTTTTTTTTCCAACAGAATTGTTCCTTACGTTTAAAAAGTCATCTGCTTTCTCTATGGTTTGGCATAAGAAAATGACAGACATTGTTAATTTCTCTCTTTGTGACTCCGTCTGCAATGCTGAGACTTACCTTACTCTTACCTATTTTAGTATGTTGGAGCTTCGATTTAAAAATGCAGAACTATCGGGGCGCCTGGGTGGCTTAGTCGGTTAAGCGTCCGACTTTCGCTTAGGTCATGATCTCACGGTTCGTGGGTTCGAGCCCCGCGTCGGGCTCTGTGCTGACTGCCAGCTCAGAGCCTGGAGCCTATTTCGGAGTCTGTGTCTCCCTCTCTCTCTGACCCTTCCCTGCTCACGCTGTCTCTCTCTCTCCTGGAAATAAATAAAACATTAAAAAAAAAATGCAGAACTATCTTATAGAACAAGTTATATATTTATTCAAATTATTTACTTACACTTTGTGGTAATATTTAATAGTTAGGATATTGTAAAGATATTTAAGTTTATTTATTTATTTTGAGGGGGGGAAAGGGGCAGAGAGAGGAGAGAGAGAATCCCAAGCAGGCTCTGCAGTGTCAGCGCAGAGCCCAACGTGGGGCTCAATCTCAAGAACTGTGAGATCATGAGCTGAAATCAAGAGTCGGACCCTTAACTAACTGAGCCACCTGGATGTCCAAGGATACTGTAAAATTCCTTCTAGCCTACCTTCAACCCAAATCATGAAAATCTAGTCACTGAACTAACTGAAAGCAAACAGGTTTCCTTACGAGGCAGTCACCTGTTGAGGAAAGTCATCAAAGAGAAGAGACTGCTGGTTGCACACAAGCTGTGTGCTTCCCTCCCTCCCCTGCCCATGGAATGCGGGAATGCAGCTTGCCTTCCCCCCTCCCAGAGGCTGCCCCAAGGACACAGCCTTGAGATAGTGATGTGCAGTTGAGAACACCCACACAGTGTATGTGACTAAACCCTGTTAAGGCCTCTTTGTAATCTTTTACGACTTGGAAGCCAGGCACAGGGATCACTTCGTCTTGTGCCACTCAACACAAGCCTCATATAGAAGTTCCCTTTGCTTACTAAAACTGCCACCTACCACCAAATTGGAGAGGCCTGCCTTTCTCTTCAGTCTCTCCTGCCCTCCTTCAAGGGTGACGGTTTCGATTACTCCCGGGGAATCTCCTGAGATGGTTACGAACTCACAGGACCTTGCATGGACCCTGAACACAGCAAGCAGCTCAATGCATGTATGTACTCTGATACGATGAGCCCTGGAGGTAGGCTGATGACCAGCGTCTCAATATTGTCCTTAGCGACAGCTTTATCTCTTGTAAAACTTCAAAAACGTGTCTGTGAAAGTCCGCAGTGCTGTTGGCAAAGCAGAGCCCTTGGGGCCAGCAGAGAAAGCCTGGTCATCAACACGGGTGAAGCCGGAGTATATTTAGAATCCATCACTGCCTCGCCACAGATGGACACAACCCAGTCTGTAAGCACAGGGCCACCCTCAAGTCATAAATCAGCCTAATTCCCTTTGAGGAGATTTTTAAAAATTAGCTACAGTAGAATAGATGTGGTATTAACTTATTACCAGTGAATCATATTCCTTTGGAAACTTAAAATATACAAAACATAAAATCAATTCTCAAGCATTAGTGATGCCTGTTGAAACCTAAGGGCAAGTTTCTCTCATTTGCTGCCTGGCCACTAAATGACAGACTGGGGGCTCCGGGATCAGTATACGGTAGAAATATAGGGAACGAAGGTCTAGAAGAGACTTGAGGGTCGGAGAGAAGCCTGCTTCCTGACAGAGGAGGAAATGGGAGCACAGGAGGAATAAAGCTGACGCAAGGCTACCCAGGCCAACATGCTAGAACCCAGGTCTCCCAACTTTTAGCTTGATGAGAATTTTTTGAGGGCAGTAAAAAGCCACCTCCTATAAATTTTTTGTAATACTTATATCTCTCCTCTGTAACACCCAGGCTGACTGTCCTTTTGAATAACTGCTTTTCCAAAAGCTGGCACCACGGTGTGCTTTATTCCAGGGCTTGGGTTGGGGCGACTTCCAGAAAGGGACCTGCCTCTGGCTTAACACAGAAGCACAAGAGATGTCGGCTTCAGTCACTGCGCTGCCACCGTCAAACCGCATGCCTTCAGAGAAGCCACTCCTCCTCCAGCATCGGCTTCCTCTTTTGGAAAATCAGGAAGTGGGATTAGATTGTGTTTACAGTCTGAATAACATCCACTGGAAAAGAACTAGAAAAACCCATAATTGGACTTAATAAATTTCAGGGAAGGTACTATATCTAAAATAAAACACGGATTATTTTCTTACATGAAGAGATGATTACAGAGGAAATACCCTCTCTGAATACACAGCAGTTCTGCTGAAACACTGAGGAAACATCCGGGTAATACACATGACAAAATGTGCATAAACTAAGAAAATGAGCTTTTTAAGAGTGGCAAAGAAACTGGGAGGGAATAACAAATAAAACCCTGTTACAAAAATAAGAGCAATGTAACTGCATCCCCAGACATCTATCAGCAATTACAGTTAGAAGCATATGGATAAAAAAATATCCAGGAACAAGACAAACGAACACACGGCAGCAACAAAAAAACAGCAACAGACTCATAGATACAGAGAACAAAAGGGTGGCTGCCAGAGAGGGTGGGTGTGGGGAGATGGGGAAAATACATGAAGGGTATTAAGAGGTATAAACTTCCAGTTATAAAATAAGTAAGTCATGGGGATGAAAAATACAGCATAGGGAATATGGTCACTAATAGTGTAATAACACTGTATGGTGACTATTCTTAACGTGAGCATCTTATAATAGGCATAACTGTCTAATCACTATGTACTACACCTGAAACAAATATAAGTCAACTATCAAAAAACTACCCAAACCTGAGCCCCTCTTCCTTCTGCCCCCCCTACACTTTCTGCTCCCCACCAGAGAGGCAGTGGAGAGGCCAGGGGACAGGAGATGCCCTTCCTCAGGGCCCCCTGTCCATGAGAGGCCACACCTGCACATGTGGAGCCTTCTACTACCCAATCCAACACTTACCTGTTTTGATTTGTCTCAAATAAACACAGGTCATGTAAATTAATTAACTAATTAGTTTCCCCAGGGGATCTTCTAAAAGAAAAATCCATTCTGTTTTGGGTTGGCTTCCTCAGGTTTCAAAGAATTAAAAACATACCTAGTAAACTATCTAGAATGAAGAATACTGTGACTTTAACTACTGAATATTCTTCAGATGTTCTTCCTTCTCAAATTATTTGAATACTTAAGACTGAAACAATTGGGACTAATAAAAGGATAAAGCCTCTTGAGGGCGGGGAATGTCTTATTCCAACTCCTTATGAAGAGTGAAAATACAGCAAACACCTGTTGAATGAATGATACGTTTTTCCAGGGAGTTCATTTTGTTTGTGATTAATAGAGAAAAGTTAACGTAACATTCTCTTTTTCAGTACAATGGTAAAACTCCAAACCTATCTGGGGCGCCTGGGTGGCTTAGTCGGTTAAGCATCCGACTTTCGCTTAGGTCATGATCTTGCGGTTCGTGGGTTCGAGCCCTGTGTTGGGCTCTGTGCTGACTGCCAGCTCAGAGCCTGGAGCCTATTTCAGAGTCTGTATCTCCCTCTCTCTCTGACCCTCCCCTGCTCATGCTGTCTCTCTCTCTCTCCTAGAAATAAATAAAAAATATTAAAAAACAAAAACAAAAACTGCAAACCTATCTTTGTAAGTGATAATGACTTAAGTGACACCAGAAATGCGAGGAATCTGTAAGAATAAAGGCAAACAGAACTATACATAAGCACCGTACTCTAGTGGTAATGTTTTGCACAGGGGAATTGAACAATGAAGTAAATGGACGGTGGACAGTGGGAGCTGGGTTTCTTACTGTTGGGGTGGGAAATTACAGACAAGCAAGGAAGTCTAGAATGTTCCACAGGTAATGGATTCAAGTTGGAGATATCAGTATGAACTCACGTTAACTTACCAGAGATAGTTATGCATAGCGATGTTGAAGGTACATGTATATACAGGGTTAGTATACACACACATCTATTTCCTTGCTCTGTCAGTTGAGATCTAGAAGCAACAACACCCCACTCTTAGCATCCAGACCTTGCTTTCTAATACTATTCCTCAATAAAAGGAACCACAACTCCATGGAGAAATGGCTGAGTTTAGGACTGGGGCAGGAAGCTTATAAGATGAACCTAGAGCATCTGGAAGTGCTAGAAAGTAAGGAAAAGGAAGTGCTCAAAAGAAACCACAATGATGAGTCAAGATAGGGACACAGGAGCCAACTGAAAGTTTCCAATGGCCAAAGCTGGAATAATTTGAGGAAAAAAAAAAAGCATTGGCTTATAACCCACGCTGTAAGATTCTAAGTCAAGCCTGACATAAATTATTAAATAAAAAAATAGGATAGATAAATCTGCACAGAATAATTACAAGTAATTTATGTAGAACACTTGGCTCAAAAGGTGGAACATAATTCTCTACTCAGGTCTTCCTTCCAAAGACAAAGTAGGAAGAGGAGGAAAAAGAGTAGGTTTATATTAACCCAACACAGAGTACCTAAGCCTGGTGACCAAGACTAACTGCAAAAACAGTTAAATCATGTTGACAGCATGTACTCTTAACATGTGATGAAAGTGGAACTCTCCCTCGGTGATGTTCCCTCCCAAATTCATAACCCCAGTCTAATCATGAGAAAAACGTAAGACAAATTTGAACGGAAAGACATCCATACCTATCAAACCAGCTTGCTTCAAAACAGTCAAGGTCATGGGGCGCCTGGGTGGCTCAGTTGGTTAAGTGTCCGACTTCAGCTCAGGTCATGATCTCACAGTCCTTGGGTTAGAGCTCTGCATCAGGCTCTGTGGTGGTAGCTCAGAGCCTGGAGCCTGCTTCAGATTCTGTCTCCCTCTCTCTCTGCCCCTTCCCCGCTTGCTCTGTCTCTGTCTCTCAAAATAAAGACAAAAAAAAAACAGTCAAGGTCATCAAAAATCTAAGGAGAGTCTGAGAAACGGTCACAGCCAAGGGGAGCCTAAGGAGACTCTAAGGAGTCTGTGTGTACATATAATATAGTGTATGTAGGGTATTGGATACTACATAGAAGGTGGTGTCCTGGATGGGATTCTGGGACAGAAAGGCAACATTAGATAAAAATTAAGGAAGTATGAATAAACTCATACTTTATGACTTCAGCTAATAATAATGTACCGGTATTGACTGGAAGTCCACAAACGAACCATACCAGTATACATCAGTAATAGGGAAAACTGGGTGTGCAGTATACGGGCACTCTCTGTACTATCCTGGCAATTTTTCTACAAGTCTCAAACGTTCCTAAAATAAAAGGTTTATTTTTTAAGTTTATTTAAAAAATTCCATAGCAGGGCAGGACAGATGTGACAGAAAGCTTGGCTAGATATGGTGTTTCTATATTTACGAAAAATACCTTTTACCACAATTGGCGTTTTAGTTTCTTCAGGTTTAATTAATCATTAGTCAAAGAAATAGAAATATTTTAGTTCAAATTGACTGAAACACAAAATGAAAAAACTTGGATAATTTTACCAGAGAAAAAGATGTTTAGAGCCATTACATACTTTATTGAGCCAGTCTCATTTCCTTCTGGCTAAATGCTTGGTCAAGTCTGAACACAGTTAATGGTTTCCAACTGCTCTTAGAATCAAATCCAAAGTCCTGACCGTGGCCCACAGAACCCAGCCCCTGCCTAGCTGCTTTGGCTTCATTTTCTTCTACTCTTTCTGCTATTTTCACTGATGGGAGCTGCAGTCTTTCTATTCTAAAACCCTTTTCTTGGTTCTAAAACCCTATTAAGTCCCCCTTGCTTTCACTCTGTTCTTATCCACTGTTCTCTAATGCTAGGTAGCAAACCATCCCCGACACATAGTGTGGCTTAATGCAGCCCCTATTCTGTTTGCTGAGGATACTCGGAGTCTATTTGGGCTGGTCTCACCTTGGACGTTCATGGGGGGCTGTGCTCGCCTGGCAGCTGGAGCGGGGTGGGGGGATTAGGTCACACTTGGTGGTTAGTGAATGCTGTTTGCTCATATGTTTCTCTAGCAGGCTTTTTCAGGTGGCTGCAGAAGGGGTCCCAGTGAGAGGAGCATTCATCTGATGAAAGCAAATCACAAGACCGCTCTATATTCAAGCAGCAGGAAACAGACGCCATGTCTGATAGAAGCAACAAAGAATATGTAGACATTTAAAATGTATCACATGTGCCACGCTTTTCCTGAAAGCTTTCCCTAACTGTCCCCTTAAAAATCATCTTTTCGGCAGGCACCTGGCCAGCTCAGTTAGTAGAGCATGTGCCTCTCGATCTTGGAGTCGTGAGTTGGAGCCTCATGTTGGGTGGAGTTTCCTTAAAATTACAAAAGACTTAAAAACAATTTTTTTTAATCTCAGCATCTGAGCCACCCAGGCGTCCCCTAACCCGTATACTTAGAAAGCAGCTCTTCACCCTACATTCCCATCTCTCACTATTTCATTTTCTGGGTTGATTTTCTTTCCACCATTACGATGATCCATTATTTCACTGTGCAGGAATGTAATTAACGCTCCTTTATTTTTTCTGCCACAATACTATAGACAACCAGGTTCGATAACAACTGGAAAAGCAGAGCGCTTCAGTAAACAGCACTTTGGTAAAAAACAACGTAAATGAAAATAAAGGTCTCTTCTGTCCCCTTCTAAAAAATTACCAGTTTTTAAAAATTCAAGGTAGATAAAGTACCTTGAGGTGTTTACAAGTCAGTTAATGCAGAGCTTCGGTTTCCGACATTAAGATAACCAGTTTAGAGATTTACTTTTTAAAGACCCAAACACCACCTTTCCCCTGAACCTCTGGTTTGTTCCAGTTTGTTAGGAAAGCTTACACTGGATAAACTTCCCATCCATCCGAGGGACTTGTTTGCATCCACAATGGCAGTCGGCATGTCAGCCCCTGTGGCATCAGGCTCTCCCGAACACCAAGCCACTCTAGCCCACCACTACTTCACAGCAGGGTCCCCAAGATATGGCCAGACTATGGGCATCATGCCTGGTCCCAGTCAATACTGGTACAGAAGGTCTTACTGTAAAGAGTGATACTTTTCCTCGGTATAGCCTGCTCAAATAAAAGGAGACCAAGTCATTACAGAATGTTTTTCCACTTTATTTTTTTATGAACGACAGCCCTACTCAATAATTTTATTCAGTTTATTTAAATAAGGATATGGCTACTTAAAAGACCTTTACATACAAAAATGTACATTACAAGGTTAAACTCTCTGTACTGAATTACAAAACCTGCACAAGCATTTAATAAAAGAGCACGCTTAAAAACATTTTGACCATTTTGTAACCTCTAAAAATTACTGAAGTTCTGCAGTAGTAAATAGAGGAAGCTCTTACACATGTATGATTTAATCTACTGGCAGTTTTACTTAATGTAAGTTTTCAAAAGATCATTGCTATTGAATGAGTCTCTAGACCAGTTTTAGAATCCTCTCTCAAAACTAAATCAACCAAACTATTATTTCAAATAATAATTCTGAGGAATTTTAATACTAGCAAAAATATTATGGCCTCATAGTGGTAGTTGAACCTACTTTCCAAAGTGCCTGGTAGCTGTCTAGATTCATAAAGCTATTTTGGTAAACTGTATTGCCTTGCCAGCCACTGGGAAGCAATTTAGGGCCTTTGGTGCTGCAGGGGCTTGAGATTTCCAGAATTCACATGGCGGTCTATGATCCCTCAAATCTAAGAGGGCCAGGGTCCATCCTCTCTGCACTCCTCAAGAAATGTGTGGGGTCAAGCCCTATGACCTGCAAACCTAAGCCTGCCGCTTAGGCTCTGCAGAATGGAGGATGGAAAATGGAGGCAAAGGAAGTTCAAATATGGGAAAGGAGAGTATGAAAAAAGAAACGGGGAACACAGAAGTAGGGAAAGAAAAGAGCGAGATCCCCTGCCAGTGGCAGGAAGTGGTAAAGTGCCCGTGACTACACCTCGGAAGCCACTCACTGGCACAAATGCCATTCGTCTGCCTACCGCAATAATTTAAAAAAGCTAGATCTGTTGAAACAGGAAATCATTAGTAACAATAGTACCATGTTTGTGAGTCAAGAGTATTCCAAAGCTGTTTGCCACTCAAATCAAGTCCTTGTAAGCTTTAAAACACACAAAAGCAACCCTTCAAAACCTAAGATTCCCAACACTTCTGCCTCAGATTCCCATCATTCAGTAGGCGTCGTTACGTGGAGGAAGACACTTGAAGGCCAGCTGTACGTAAACACCTTGAGAAGGCACCGCGCTTTGAGACGTCGGGATTAGGTAATATATGGTCCGTGGTTTCGCACTTCTCCACATTTCAAACTCAAAATAGCTCAATAATATGCTGCTATAGGAGCATTGATTCTGAATGTTCATAATATAAACTTCAATTTGAAGCAACGTTACACAGTTCAGCTGTTGTTACCAACCTACTCTGTAAGTTAAATATACAAATTAGAAATTAATTTTTTTTGAGTAACTAAAACTAAGTTTCCACTGACTTAAAACTGTCAAATGGCTAACTCTCTCTTAACTACGAGAGAAATGCAGATGGAAGCAGAAGGGACAACTGGATATAAAATCTAATTTGTCATTCTACCCTATTTTCTGCACTGTTAAAATCTCCCTTTACAGTTATGTAGAAGGTTACAGTTGTCCTTCAACAATATTACACGTATCAGCCCTGCAGATACCTTTATAGTTAACCAATTCACCATCACGTCAATTATTTATGCAACACATCATACGTACCAATTCTCTCTTGTATGTATAGATTTATCGACTGGATAAAGGCAGAATGGCTAAAAACTGGAGGGTTAAAGTTTTAGTACCATACGTACCTGCAAGGCTGAATGAATTTTTTGTAAGGCTATTTAATAGCTGAACTAAAATACTTGTTTTAACAAATCAAAAGAGGAAGGAGACTGCTGTCAAAGGTAGAGGCGAACCCCCATTTGAAGATCTGTCACCTAAAGGATGAAGTATCCTCTGCACTTGGTTAGAAATACAAGGCAAAAATGTGGACGCGAGAACTCACGGCTCTAAGGTATACCCTACTTTCCCACTGATGGGTTGGTCACACCACTCGACCTCAGTGGATAACTGTTTGTCCTACGGAGCTGTCCCTGCCATCCCAGCGGGGAGCCCTGTCCAGCTGGTACTCGGCTCCAATGCTGTCATTCTGGGGTGACTTGAGGCTTCAGTATCTTCTCCTCGCCTGCCTACCAGATTACACTAAGCTTGCCGCTCACCATTACCCTTCCTGGACTCTCTAAAGTTCTCAGATTCCATCACCTCCTTCCTAGTCTCTAAACCATCTGCCATCAGGCGCCACCCTGAACACGACCACACCTGAGGTTTTATAGCCGGCTTCTTTTTGAAAAGCTGCAGCACCTGGGCAGGAGTGATCCTTGCGCTCAGAGTGGGAGCACGGACCACTCACGAAAACAGTAGGCAGGGCTGCTGCACAGCCCAGACATCTGAAAGGGCGGACCAGCTGTGAGAACGACCAGTCAGCGCCTAACAGACCGATTCCGTTATGACTGCACGGGAAGGAGCAACAGCAAGCACTGATGTACCTTTTGGTTTTTCTGGGAAAAAGCAATGTAAGCACTTGAAGAACAGCAGTTTCATCTGTATGTTCTGAATTTATTGGCAGCACTACAAATACTCTTTTTCTTGGTGAACCTCGAGGAGGAGTTTGGCAGTATTTATTAAAATACCGGGATAAACTGTTCAATTCTTTTGCGAGGGAAAAGAAATAAAAATTGTGAACTTCTAAAATATTTGAGTTTAAATAAAATCT
Organism: Hyaena hyaena; assembly: GCF_003009895.1. Classification (NCBI taxonomy): domain Eukaryota; kingdom Metazoa; phylum Chordata; class Mammalia; order Carnivora; family Hyaenidae; genus Hyaena; species Hyaena hyaena. The sequence continues at coordinate 4,201,708 of NW_024080700.1, read as the reverse complement.
CAAATTTCCCCAAAGACTAAAACAGGCTGAGAATAATTCATAAAATTCATCAGATGCTTCATACCAGACTTACAGCTAATGACTAGGATCACTATAAATGACTTACACTAAGCCATTTGTTTAAAAAGAAATTCCTTCTAAATCAGAGAAAAGGCAAATTAAAAAAAAAAAAAAAAGAAGGGAGGGATGGGGGAAGGGAAAAGGAAAGACTACTTTCTCAAACCTAATTTGAAACCTCTTCAGAAAATTCCACAATAATCAGGATCTCTGTAAATACTGTCAATAGATGTGAACTTGCTTGGAAAACTACAGTTACAGTTATATTTACATTTTTGGAAACTTTCCTTCACGGCCACGTAACATGTTGTATCTTCCTCTTTGCTTCTGGGGGCTTCAGGTTATTCTGAAAAGACATGAGCAGAAATCAGTATACACCTGCAGAAATGTCAGAGATGAACCTGAAATGAGCACTCTAAACCACCAGTCTACTACTAATCCACGTGTGGTAGCTCACTGCTGCCACCTGGTGGGAAAAGACTTTAGGAGCTTAGGGAAAAAAGCAAACCCCCTGCGACCCATTTTTCCAGCTATAGTTCTAATGTGGGCAGATGAGAACGGCCCACAGCACTTAAAAAGGTGCCCAGGCTTGGGCCTTATCCCACAACCCATTAAGTCAGAATCCACAGGAGGTGGCAGGACAGAAGTTCTGATATCTGTCTGGGTTTTCTGGAAGCTCCTCCAGGTGATTCTAAGGCGCATTCAGGATTGGAAACCACTAACAGGGTTCCAGACCTGCTTCCTTCCGGCCTACCCCATCGCCTTCCTCAAACTCACAATCCAAGATCTTAACACTCGTAAATTAAAAAAATAAATACAACACCTGAAAGAATAAAACTTTTCCGAGTAGAAAAATGCTTTTTAATGGGAGATGGGCATGGAGCAGGGCACTTGTGGGGATGAGCACTGGTGTTGTATGAAAACCAACTTGACAATAAACTATATTTAAAAAAATAATAAATTTAATTTTAAAATACTTTTTTTAACAGACAGAAAGAAAAGATCCTTCAGGCTAACTCTTTATTGTAATATTTGAGGTCTAAATTATTCCTCCTACCTTTTCTCTTCTTCCCTCTCTTCTCTGACACCCTCCTCCTCCTGCCCACAAAAGTGACTGAAGTCAGTCAGACTAGAGGCAGCCCGGTGTCAGAGGTGCATGCACTGAGGTGAGACAGACCTGAATGCAAACTGCAGACTGGCCACTTAGTAACTCTGACACTCTGGACAAATTTATTTAAATTACCTGAGCTGCTATTTCCTCATCTGCGAGACGAGAAAAGAACTGTGCCATGTCACAGAGTCACTGCAAGGATGAACTAACATAGGAACATGGGCTGGTCACATAGGACTTTTCTTTCTCAGGGTCTACTATTTTAGAATATTTAAAATAGTCTGAGTCTTGATCCTCCTGACACACAATCCCAAGAGGAGAATAAAGTCAATACTAATGGAATACCATAGAGACTGAACGCCTGTGCTCCCTTGAAAGTCCCAGGTTGAAACCTAACCCCCAGGGTGATGGAATGAGGAGGGAGGGCCTTTGGGAGGTGCTTAAATAACAAGGGAGGAGCTCTGATGAATGGGCCCTTATAAGAGACCTCAGAGAGCTTACTAGCCCCTCCCACCAGGTGAGAACACAGCAAACCAACCAGCTATGAACCAGAAAGTGAGCCATCACCAGACACTGAACCTGTCAGCACCTTAATTCTGGACTTCCCAGCCTCCAGAACTATAAACAATAAATGTCTGTTGTGTAATCAATGTTATTTTTTGTTATAGCAGCCTACATAGACTAAGACAAAAAGTAAAAGCTACAAAACTGGATATTTAAAAGTAAAATAAAATTCTGACAAGTCTAGGGAAGGATCAAATATACACACACACACACACACACACACACACAATCTCTTTAAATTCTAGGTAAACTCTAAATATATTGCCTATCTATACCAAATTTGCCAGTGTATGAAATGCAAGCATTTAAATGGTTAACACAGTAGATTCCCCTCAACTTCCTCTACCCTCCAAGGATAGGTAAATTTGAGATGGGGAGCTAAGTGATAAAATCCTAAACACTCTAGTGTCATTTAAGGTTAAATGGAAAACAGACAGACTAAAGATCAAGCTCTAAAATGCTACTTAATAAATATGTGACCCTGGACAAATTGTTTAACATTCTAAGCTTTGCTAACAAAGGAATATTTTCCTCTTTGAGTTCTAAGATAAAGGATCTAGAAATGAGAAAAAGCTAGGAAAAGTGCCCAAGACACTCTACACATTTTAAGCAGAAACAAATGGAGTGTACCTTAAAAACTGTTAACTTATCATCATGGATTTTATAGTTCAGGATTCAAACACAAGAGATGACATGTAAAGACATCCCTTAAGAGTTCAAATCTGCTTGTGGCTCAGCTACGAGGCCGACCGCTCCAAGACTTCATTCACATCTCCCAGTAGTACAGACATCACCGCACACTTACCGGGGCTTCAGCTTCCTCTTTAGGAGCGGCTCGCTTTAACTTCACTGGAGTAGTTCCAACAGGGGACAAAGGTGGGGACTTTGAAGGACCCAAAGGACTTTTCCTATGAGTTAAGTCATGGTTCTGCTTAGAGTCATTATTACTATGTTCCGTTGTATTGTTCACAGGCAAAGTGGAAGACAAAGTGAGGGGTGAAACACTTGAAGACGAATTTGATAATTTTCGAAAGACATTACTGGTCAAGCTTGCCTGAGGGGGAGGCTTGAGTCGATCATTATCTCCATTCTCTGTCTTTTTCACTTTGATGCTTGTCCTTGTTGAACTTCCATCAAACACAATGAGGGGTCTTTTCCTCAACCCATCCACAGTGCCGCCCCTGCAAGCACAGAGGTGTATTCACGGAAACATCACTGGAATGGCAAACCCATTCATTCTCGAGAGCTCAAAACGAAAACAATGACCAAAAAAACATATTGCTAAGACTAATCTTATTTTAAGTAGGACTCCTGGGAATGAAATGTTCTATGGTCACCCTAAATGAAATGATAATTTTCTAGGGCTTAAGAGTTTAAAATATTGGCAAGAAACATAAGTTAACTTTAATGTACACACAAGATACAAATCTTTTGAAAACATAAACCAACCAATTAACCCTAGAACTTAAAACTAGATTCTTAGTGTTAAAAAAAAAAAATTTAAGTTTTAAAAATCACCATCTAACTGATAGAATTATCTTGACTATGTATCAATTACTATTTAGAAAGAATAAACTATCGAGACTATAGCAAGACTACCACAGCAGCAGTCTACAATGAGACAGAACATTCTATTCATTAAAGTTCTCTAAAGCCAAAGCATTTTCTAACCTGTAACTATAACATCTGTAGAGTTTTCATTTAAAAATTTGGCAAGTCTTCATATTTAGCTTCTGAAAACCAAATATCCACTCTGAGTCACAAAGATAAATGATAAGAGCGTTCATCTGTCCATTATTCATTACACCTCAAGTGACACACAGGTTTGTTCTTGGGGAAAGGAAAAAAAAAAAAACAACCTTTTTATTGAACATGTAAGAACCTGCGCGGCCATTTATTAGGAAGACCGCTTTAGTCTTACATCTCGAAGTGTGGTCCAGGGACCAGAAGCATAAGCATCCTCTTGGGATGTAATCCACAGATTTACAAAAGCTAACTCTAATAAGGAGCCTATACCAATATGTAACCATCAAGCTAAAAGGATCCTTGATCTGAACTGAATGTGTTCCTGATCAAAAGAAAGACCCTATTCTCTGAAAGACTAAGAGCATACATGTTATATTCTTCAATTGTTTTCACACTTGGAGGAGTAATCTCCCTGTCAATCATGAGTTTTTCTTCGTAACTACAGATTAAAACCTGTATTCAACTCACCACCAGCATTTTCCCTCACACTCACCCCTCATTCCATCTTCTCCCACAATCACTGGTGTACTGCCTGTGACAGTACCTTACAAACAGAAACCTCCAAAAATAAACTCAGTAATTAATCAGTAGCACCCACTTGGGATAAAACAGACACTGGAAGAGAAATAACGAGCCCACTCAGGGATGTTAGGATGCCTTGTCCTCATTAAACTATCACTGTTAAAGAAACGTAGCCTTCCTTTAAAAAAGGAAATTCATTTGCTTCTGGTTTTATGAAATATTTTCTGAAATTTAAAAATTGTAAACAGTGTCCCCGAAGCTATAGGACAGTTCCTTCATTTCTGCATTATTCAAAGACCTTAAAGTCTTAACTTGACTCTACCTTTTTCTCACAGTTCGGCAAATCTTGTTGGCTCTAACTCCAAAATAAATCCAGACTCCGACCACCTCTTACCAAATTCACTCGCTCACTCAAAGTCACCACCATCTATTGCCTGGATCACAGTACAGATTCCTGTTTTGGCTTCCCTACTCCCCTCCCCCTACCTTACATTACTTCTCAGTGAGCAGCCAGAGTGATGCTGTTTAAATGTACATCATATGGTGTCGTCATTCTGCTCAAAATCTGTGGCTTCTCATCTCAGGGCAGAGCTAAAGTTCCTACAAGGACTCACACAGCTTTAGAGGATCTAACCAACGATCTCCGCTACTCACCTCCAATAAACCTCTTTACTCTCCCCTAGATTCTCTCCACACCAGCCTTGATAGCCTCTTTCTTGTTCTTGGTTTATCATGGGCACACTCTGGACTCTTGTATTTGGTCTGGAATGCTAGACTGCTCTCTACCTTCTAGGTTTCTCCGTGGAAATGTCTTTTCTCAGTGAGGCTGTTCTTGTCCACTTTACCTAAAATGGTAACCTCTCTCCCTGCTGCATTTTTCTGCGTACTACCACTATGATGACACCTACTATCACTACATAACGGACCATGTATTTTATTTCACTTTCGAAATTACGTTTCTCCCAATTAAAAAGGGAGCAGGGAATGCTGTCAGTTTTATTCATGCTATTAAGTACAGTGCCTGGTGCTCAATAAACAGTTGAGCAAATGAATTTTTCTTACCTAAGTTCACCTGGAGAAAAAGAAGAAAAGCAAAACTGGTAAGTCATATAAACCAGAACCACTGAAAAGTACCTTTTAGTCTCACTTTTCACCTCATGTTGCTCTCTTTTCTTTTCCATCATTTTCCCCCATCTGTTCTTTGGCAAATCTCTCTGAGGCAACGGAATTGCATGCTGAACATAAAGATCAGTAAGATTGTCTTTGCTTATTCTTATGTCATTTTCAACAGCTATGTTCTTCTGTGGAAAAGGAAACAAAAGTAATTTCAAAATAACATCCTTGGTTTTAATTACTACCTATGTAACAGGGCAGAACATTTGTGCTTAAATAACAAATGTTATAATTATCAAATTTGGTAATAACTTCTAAGTTATTTATAATTATAAAATGTATTTTTAATTTTATATATAACTTATAACCATAGAAATCAATATAATACACTTATAATTTAAATTTATTATTATATATTTAATATAATTATAAAATTTGTTAAGTCAGATTGTTATCTAAGTCTCACACAGACTTACAGGGACTTCGAGTACACTGCAGTGCTACACCGTACTATATACTACAAGGAGTACTACTACAGAGAGGTTCAGCTCTGCAAATACTGGGTTCAGCCACGTCTTAAAGACAATGGTCATATGTTCAGTGTGACAAGGACAGCAGTCCACAACTGGTCAGCCAGCATAGCAGGCACAAAGACCATTTCCGGTAGCATCATCTTAACCTAGGAAGTAAACGGAAAATGGGAGACTGCCTGGGGAAACGGGACAAAAGAATTCCAACAATGATGACAATTTACCCCACGGTGTCAAAAGGTTACCCAGAGTGTTACCATCACGATCAAAGTAGTGGACTGTATATCATTTCCCATGTCTCCCTAGTAATGCTTCTTAAATTGAAGTTAACCACCAAGATTTCAGATGGCCCTGTGACCCTCGTGATAACAGTGTATCCTTACAGCCTGCCCTCCAAGTTTCCACCAGTCCTTTGTTTTTATTAAATTTTTTTTCATGTTTATTTATTTTTGAGAGAGAGAGCATGAGCAGGGGAAGGCCAGAGAGAGGGGGAGACACAGAATCCGAAGCAGGCTCCAGGCTCTGAGCTGTCAGCACAGAGACTGACATGGGGCTCAAACTCATGAACAGCAAGATCATGACCTGAGCCAAAGTGGGAGCTTACCCTACTGAGCCCCCCAGGTGCTCCTCACCAGTCCTTTAGTAGCTTCCTGTCACTATCCACCAACTTTGTCAATATTACCTCATTCTCTCTCATTTTCCAATTTGCTCTCAACATCACGAAAAACATAAAGCATAAAAAAGGAGTAGCTACAGATAGAGTGTGGATTTCGAAAGGAAAATGAAGATGGTAATGAGATCACAGACTCCTCAACTGCAATTCAGAAAAGCCTGGAAACATCTGTGCTCAGCTTAATTGGCAAAACAAGCCCAATCTTGTCCTCTGATAAACTTATCCCACTTAACTCTTTTCTTCAAAATTTAAAAGCACAAATAGTACTGTTCTCTCTTACACCTGACCACCCTCTATTGTCAATTTTCACCTTCTGTTCACTGAGATATGGAAAAACCCTGGAGAGTCTCTTGAATAATATTCCTAGGGAACTCATAGGCACATCAGTTTGGGAAGCATTGCTCCAGGGTGGTGATTCTCAAACTGCCGTCCGGAACTAGCAGCAAGAACTTGTTAATGCCAAATTACAGGCCACACCCCAGGACTACTGGATCAGACACTCTGGAGATGGAGGCCAGCAATCTGTATTTTAACAAGCCCTAGAGTTATTCTGATATACCTAAAAAGTTTGAAACTTCAGGTGAAAGGTAACGGATGTCAATAAATCTGTGGGGCGCTTGAGGAAGTTAGAGAAAGAGTACTGAGGAGAAAACACAAGGAAAACAACACAACAAGCTACTTGAAATCACATAGAAACTTTCAGTAATTCTCTACTACTTTAAACTAAATTCATCGCTTCTTTTGTCTTATCTTTTGTTGACTCTCAGACCACATTAGCTCGAAAACAGGATATGCTGCACTGAGAGCCAGGAGTCCTGAATTCTCCTCCCAGCCGCACCATTTACCGATGGTGCGACCTTAAATAAGTCACTTCACCTTTCTGAGACTCCGTTTCATCTTTAAAAACGAGGTGAGACTATGGAGGCGACTTCTCCGATGCTTTCCAAAGCCCCGACCGTCTCTGATTTCTACCCTTCATTTCTTCCTCAGGCCCTTTCTCATACACGGCCGCACGGGAGTCGCCTAGGACTTGTGTCGGAGCCATCAAAGACCCAAACAAGGTAAGTCCTAATGCCCAGAAATTCCCGGTAGTCTAAGGACGTTTCTTTCCCGAACAGGGCGTGGGGACAGTTGGTCAGTCCGTGTGGAGCGGACACTGACACAAACCGGGCGGGAAAAGCGGGTGTGTCCGCCGCCACCGAGGATTACTTGGGGCCGGCTCAAGTCCGAACCCCTCTCGCAAATAGGCCCACCCGCTCCGGGGCGCCCGACCTGCTCCAGGGTGAGGAGAAGGAACTCCTGGGACAGCAGCTCCGGGTGCAGCAGCAGCTCCGAATCCGTGCAGCTGCGACCACCCACATCCCCCGCCATCGTCGTCGCCAGGAGACCCCGGCCGGCTACCCACAAGGCTCCGCGAAGGAAGCGTCCCGGAAGTGACGCAACGGACGTGGCCTCGTTGACGTCATTCTTGGTGCGTCACGCGTCCGCTCGGCTCTTCGCGGCCTGTTGCGTATTGGGTTAGATCATGCGGAGGGGAGACATCTGGGGGTGATAGAAGCGAAAGGGAGGTCCGCAGGAGAAACGATAGGCATTTGACGCCTTGCAGGAAGAGAGGGGAAAACGAAGTTCCCAGAACGGGTCACGATTGGTCGCGCTTCCTGTGACGTCCAATGGCAGAGGCCAAAGGGAATCCTTGGGCAGTCTCGCGGGAAAGAGGCGAGGCAGCCCGACGTCCGGTACCCAAAGTGTAACTGTGGTCGCCTCTGAAGTTGTCCTGGCCTCCCAGGTCGTAGGAGCTCAAATATTCCCCGAAATAATATTCCGAACTAACCTGCTCGCATGTGAAAATAATAACGAAACTGCCAGTGACAATAGCAAACATTTGTTAACATTTACGATGTGCGAGGTACTGGATTTTATATGGATAATCTTGCTCCCTCAGAACAGCACTATGAGGTGTATATTACCAGAATGCTTATTTTTCAGGTGAGGCAACAGACAGGGTAATTCGCCCCAGATCAGAGAATGAGGAAGTAGCAGCACTGACAAGTACGTTTTCTCTGCACTTGTAACTGCAATGAAGGAACAGTTCTGGCTTAAGTAGATTGTTGCACGTTCAGTTCTGATCTAATCCTTGGTAATTCACCAAAAAATCTTTCCTACTTTGATCTTTTGTGGAAGAGATACATATTCCAAAATATTAGGCACATCTAAAACAAACTTACAGGCGTGTTCTAAATGCTTATTCTAAATACTCTATGATGTATCATTTTATTGAAAATTATTGCATTAAAAAACTTAAAAATATAAGATGAAGTGAGAGATGTTTTGTAATTTTTCTTAATCATTTATGTATGTGATACTTTCATCTAGAAATTGAATTTCACAGCTGGGCAGAAACTTAAAATATAGTCCAGCCCTTTCATATTAGTGATGAGGAAGCTGATCTGAATGAAAGACATTTAAAATGACTTGCCCAAAATAGAGCAGAGTTTTAGACCCAGTTGAGGCAGGCATGTGGATGTTCTAATTTGGAATTCAGGGCATTAACTTCATGGTATTAGGATCATGGCATTTTATAACCAAAATCGAATTACATTTTCTTTTTTGAAAAAATTACTTGTTTTAGAGAAACAGAGAGAGAGAGAGAGAGAGGATGAGCAGGGGACGGGCAGAGAGAGAGGGAGACACAGAATCTGAAGCAGGCTTCAGGCTCCAAGTTGTCAGCACAGAGCCTGACGCAGGGCTCAAACCCATGAACCTGAGATCATGACCTAAGCCAAACTTGGAGGCTCAACTGACTGAGCCACCCAGGTACCCCTACGTTTTCTTAACAATAGTGAAATTAGTGTAACTGGTGGTATTATCCCCCATTTCTTTTGCCGAAAAGCACATCATTTTAATGGCAAAAGCAGTTGTCTTGGAAGGAGCCTGGCCTTGAAAACTAGACCTTAGTTCAAATTTGTTCTGCTGCAAAATGAGACTTTGGATGAGTTACTCAGGTCTCTCAGCCTCAGTCTATCAGAAACAAATACTGTGCTAAGATTTGTGAAGAATTATTAAAGGAGTACAGATTCTATAACACAGTTGGCATGGAGCAGGTACTTAGGAACTAGTAGCTGGTTTCTAGAAAGTATTTGACCATAATTATGAGGCAGTTGAGAGAATTGGACAAAAGGCAGGCTCTCAAGTGGCTCGGACTTGGATTCTAATCTGGCTTCAACATTCACCTAGGACAGATATTTCATGTCTTCCCCCTGCAGTGTCCTCACGTGTAAAATAGGAATTGTAAGTCCACCCCACAATGTGGTGCGATTGGAGCTAGAGTATCTAAGGCGCCTTCTCTGTAGCCACTACCTGGAGATTTGTTGTAGCCTATTGACCATCAACGAAGGAGGCAAGTGGCAGGATAGTGGTGTTGGTGGGGGAAAAATTGAGTTTTAAGAGTCTGAAAATGGGATTATAGGTTCTTCCTGCGCTCTTTCTCCCTGTGATTTGCTGAACCAATCACCTAACCTAAAGCCTCAAGCTTTTTCTCAGCAAAAACATTTTGCAGCAGGTAAGATCTGTTCTTTCTCTCCGTTTTTCCTAATTTCCCAGAAGTACTTCTCTGCTTTAAAACTAATCCATTAAGATAATTCCAGTTGCCTTGGAATCAAAAATCTCTAGAGAGACTGTTCCCTGGGGCAGGGAAAAAAAAACCCGTCAAGATTCAGAGCTGAGGAAATAGAGTGAGATTCTAACACTCCAAAGGAAGGAAGGACTATTTGGAAAAGCCTGTCCCCACTCCATCCTGGGCAAAGCCTGGGAGAGTGGAGCCTCAGAGAACTTGTGGTCAGGTGACTGTGCTTTAATCAGAGTCTCTGATGTAGGAAGTCAGGGTGGAGGAGAATTCGCATTTCTAACAAGTTCTGATGTGGTGTTTCAAGTATGTCCAGGCAGAAGAGCCACCTCGCAGAGATTTCTGCTGCATCACAGAGCAAGGAAGCCCAGACATTCCCTGACCCTCCAGCCAGGCCTGTCAGCACCGAAGCCATAAAACTAAAAACCAAATGCCACAGTCGACAAAGAACATCTCCACATCCCTGTGGGGATCAGTGATGCTAGGACCTGATTTTTCTCTCTCTTTTTTTTTTTAAATGTTTTATTTATTTCTAGGAGAGAGAGAGACAGCATGAGCAGGGGAGGGTCAGAGAGAGAGGGAGTCACAGACTGAAACAGGCCCCAGGCTCTGAGCTAGGTGTCAGCACAGAGCCCGACATGGGGCTCAAACCCACGAACCACGAGATCATGACCTAAGCGAAAGTCGGACACTTAACCCACTAAGCCACCCAGGCACCCCGGACCTGACTTCTCTTGCTTCTCATCTTGGCACTTGAGAAATCCCCCAACCTGATTAACACCTAACACCGCCCTGGGGAAGGGAGAGGGCCTCTGTTGATAAGATTATTGTCACTACAGCTCAGTGGGAGGGCTTGAAAAAGAAATAAAGCTCAGTTATAGAAAAAATTCTATTTGTTACACATTTGAGTTTGTAGACTGAGGTTCATTCCTGCTATGCTGTGTCCTGTGAGTATTAAATAGTAACCGTTAGTTTTTAGGTTCAGTATTATAAGAATTTTCCCTTCACTCAAAGATCGTGGGGTTTTATTCTTTTTAAAAAAATTTTTTTTAATGTTTAATGAGACAGAGAGAGAGACAGCATGAACAGGGGAGGGTCAGAGAGAGAGGGAGATACAGAATCCAAAGCAGGCTCCAGGCTCTGAGCTGTCAGCACAGAGCCTGATGCGGGGCTCGAACCCACGAACCGTGAGCTCGTGACCTGAGCTGAAGTTGGACACTTAACCGACTGAGCCACCCAGGCACCCTGCGTGGGGTTTTATTCTTTAACATTTTTATTTGGTGCCCATAGTTGACAAGAACAAACAGAGGGAAAGCAACAGACACTGCCCTGCCTGGCATCATCACCTCACTAGGTTACGAGTTCTTTTAGGACAAGTCCATACATTTCCTTTGAACCTCTTACCTGGTCAGTAGTACACATGATGCCTGCACTTAGTAGGTGCTCAGTAAATGCTGAATGAATGAGTCACGAACAAAATATGTACTGATAAAACTTTGAGTGTTGATTCTTCTTATTGGTAGTGTAATATTTAAGATTCTTATGTTCCAGGGGCACTTGGGTGGCTCAGTTGGTTCAGCGTCTGACTTTGGCTCAGGTCATGTTCTCCTGGTTTGTGAGTCTGAGCTCCACATTAGGCTCTCTGCTGTCTGTGCAGAGCTCGCTTCAGATCCTCTGTCCCTCTCTCTCTGTCCCTCCCCCACTTGCACTCTCTCAAAAATAAAACATTTAAAAAAATAAGATACTGATGTTCCAAATGTTTTAGTATTAGTTGTCAAAAATATATTTGAGTATAGATAAAATTAAGGAGCTTCAAAGTGAATGTAACAATTTTAAAGAATACTTCACATTTTGACCTGTGTTTTTAGGTATTTAAAACCACAGTTCTGCTTTGAATTTCAAATAACTACCTTCGGTACCAGAATAATAATTAATGACTATAGTTTTATTGTTATTTCTTATTCCTTTTACAATCAGATAATAATATACATTTGCATACGTAAACTACACATCTCATAGGTCACCATTAATGAGCTCCTTGAAACAGTGTTTCATTTTTGGCTTCTCCATGCCTAACACAGTGCCTGGCACACAGTATAAGGCCAATAGCCAGTGCTGAATGAAGATGAACAAACCTTTTCTGATTCACAGACACTTCTTGACTGAGCTCTCCTGTCACCAGACTTCAGAGTACATTATTCTTTGCTTTAGGGGCTGTTTAGGTGGGTATTTCTTCCACATGTTCCACTAAATCAGGGTTTCTCTGAATTGAGAAAGTATCAGTCGCCTGGAGAGTTTATGAAAAACAGTTTGCTGGGCCCCATCCTGCAGTTTCTGATTTAGGAGTTTTGGAGTAGGGACACGAGAATTTGCATTTGCAGGTTTGGAGATGCTGTTGATACCATTGATTATCGACCATACTTTACAAACCATTGCACTAAATTAAGCTGCATGAGGGTGGGGGCTGTGTTCTTCATTTCAGTATCCCCCACAGCTTCTACCATAGCACCTGGCACACAGGGGTTTCTCAAGAAGTAGTTGACTTGAATAATAGTTCAAAAAGTTTTTTACTGAATCTAGATTACAAGTATATGAATATATGTGTATGTATCCTTAAATGTGCTGATACACTTAGTGTAGTGAGCTATGTCTGCTAAAATATAATCATCAATGTAACTTTTCTTAACTTCATCTTCTAAAATGATACCCAAACTTATTGGAGAGGTGAACTCAACACATCCGCTTATTAATGAGAGTAACAGTATCTTAGCAATAAGATCCTCTTTTAAAGCCTATCTTTTAAAGATAACTTAGTTTATTAATATTGAGCATTAGGAGTTAAAAATTTTTTTAATGTTTATTTACTTTTGAGAGAGACAGGGCATGAGCGGGGGAGGGGCAGAGAGAAAGGGTGACACGAAATGTGAAACAGGCTCCAGACTCTGAGCTATTAGCACAGAGCCTAAGGCGGGGCTTGAACCCAGGAACCATGAGATCATGACCTGAGCCACCCAGGTGCCCCGAGCATCAGGAATTTTCAAAATTGCTTGAGTGCTTCCCACTTTCTTGCAGAGAGACCCAGCAAGAACATGGTAGCCACACTAGTTGCCCCCAGGAGTTTATAGCCAGTGAGGAAGCAAGGAACCCAGAGAAAGTGTGAGGAGGTATACTAGAGGATATTAAGTTTAGGGAGTAGCTGGGAACTATGAAAGGATTCAGTTGTATCTCTTCAACTCTTAATCATCATTAATCTGTTAGAATTCATCTTTTGTCTATTGTAAAAATACTCCTAACATGCTTGGTATCGGCCCTAGGGATATTTGCTAAGTATTAATAAATGAGGTTAATAATTCCTTTGGAAAACATATGACTTTGATATTTCTTCTTCAATATAACCAATCAAAATAACATGAGGAATTTGGAATGAGACTGATGCAGATAATTGCCCTTTATGGAATAGCTACTTACATCTAGGTCATATGTGAAACTGAAGTCTCAGAAAGTTCCAGAGCAGATGTTTCTAGGTGGAATAGTGTCCACATGTAGAGCTTGCCATTTTAAGAATCCTATGGTAAGCTTTTCATAAAGGAAATAATTATTTCGGAATCAACTCTTTCCCCTCTTTGTTGTTAATACATGTTTCACTTCTAGATTGTTTAAGGCAGAACACAGTGTTCCATAAACTACTTGATCAATAGAATTTGATTTTATATAGAAAAACGTTGGCTAGTTGTTGAATTTTGGATTCTTATTCCTGCTCTGTTCTTCTACCGTGGAATTTGGGACAAATCATCCAGTTTTCTTTGCCTCAGGAAACATCTATAAATTGGAGAAATTACTAGCGTCCACTGTATAAGGATATGGCAGGGCTTAAATGAGATCATTGCTGGTAGGCCAGTGTCTGGCAGTCAGGAGATGTCACCTCTGCAGCTAGTTGTATGATGTTACACTAAAATGAAGAAGCACAAATTCTAGGCCCCGCCTGGTTAAGTGTTTAGCTGATGACCACTCACATGTTCTTCGTGGGCCTGGGCAAAATGAGATTGGGCTGCATTTACTCAGATGCCTTCCTGTTCCCTGGTTCCCCTGGCTGTGGCCTCCTTAGATTTACGTCCCTTCCCTACCTCTTGCCCTTGAAGTGCACTTGCTGGTCCTAGGTCTACACTTCTAGGGAACCCATTCCCCATCTGGACATTGGTTCCACTGAGCAGAACTAAGGCCCTGTTTGGGGTTGGGGTATGTGTGTGGCCATGGACTCACAAGGGAAAGCAAGGAAGGACAGGCCACAGAACATTGCTTCTTGATGGTTCTTTATTGCCTTCATTTAACTTGATCGCCAGGTCATTTGTTCCCCTTTGAAAAAGAAGAGTCCAGTATTTGCCTCCTGGTTCAGGATAACATCTTTGTTTTATAATCCCCAGGAGCCAGAAGAAAGCTGAGGCCACAGGTCACTGGTGGGGTCTAAAGTCAGGGAAAATCACTAAGAAAATTTGCCTTTTATATGCTAATAATTGAACGCTGACAAATCTGGAGGGAGCTTCCTAATTAATCTTAAAATTGAATTGTATATATTGAAAAGAGAAGGTTCATGGATTCGTGGTACCCCAGGATTCGTCATAGTGGCTGGACCCAAAGGAATAGCTGATGGACTGTGCTAAAAAGATTGGGTAAAATAGACCCAGGACTACCTATTAAAATAAATACATCATGCAAATATACTGCTCTCTCTAGGGATTCCTTTCGGCCCCACGGACGCTGTATTAGCTGTGGGCCCGGGGGTGGTGGGCAGCTCAACTGGCCCAACGGGACATTTCAGCCCCCGGGGAACACCACCAGCCAGTCAACTCCTCAAGCAAAACTTTGTCAGAATACAGCTTGGTCAGGCCTTTCCTAGGACTCCTTGATTGATTGGTTCGTTCATTCATTCGTTCAGCGGGTTTTCCCGAGAGCCTACACTCTGCCCGGCGCAGTGCCGGTGTCCGAAATTGAGCGGTGAGCAAATCGAACAAGGCCCGGGCTTTCCCGAATCTCTGCGTGCGGGCGGGAGAGGAGAAAATACATTGACAGCAGTCCCCGGCCAGCATTTCTGGAGCACCTACTCTGTGCCAGGCAGTGTTCTAAGCGCTTTACGCGAATTAACTCCTCTGACCCTGCGCACCGCCCCGAGGCAGGCGCTGCTGTGATCCCGGCAGGCGGGAGGACACTGAGGCCCACGGAGGGGGGGCGGCCCCTCCGTGGGCCTCCGGCGCGGGGCCGGGTCGCGCCAGGCCCGCGGGCGGGCGGGCGGTGGGGGTCGCAGGCCGGGCTGGACGGCGCGGGGACAGCCGTACTCCCGCCCTCCGCCGGCGCCGGGCGGCTGCCCCACGTGACGGGAAGCGGCGGCGGCGGCGGGGCCGGGCCAGCCCAGGAGCCGCGGGCCGGGAGCGGGCGGCGGGCGGCGGGCAGCTCGGGGCCCCAGGCCCCAGGGTCGGCGCGGGACAGCAGAGGCCGACGGGCGCCGCGCTGGTGAGTGCGGAGGGCGGCGGCCTGGCCGGGCGCGGGGTGCGGCTGGGAGCGCGCGGAGGGGGTGGGCTGGAGGGCAGGGGCCGTGCGGGGGGCGGCTAGGTGGTGCCTGGAGGGGGGGCGGGGCGCGAGCCGGCAGGTGTGTGTGTGTCTGTGTGTGTGTGTGTGTGTGTGTGTGTGAGAGAGAGAGAGAGAGGGCAGGTGTGCAGACGTGGGGGGCCGGGGGCTTGTTGGGGTGAGCAACTGTGCACGTGCGTGTGGGCTGGGGCAGGTGTGCCCGAGCGTGGGGTCCGCGGGGGTGGATGGTGTGGGGTGTGCGTGTGTTTAGGGCAGGGACAGATCGAAGGAGACCCAGTCCCGAATTTGGGGTAGGCTTTCGGTTTTCTGAGGGGAGGAGCCCAGGACTCCACCCCTGCGCCCCAAGCCCCGCCACCCGGTGTAAGGAAGGGTTTTGTCGCTTTAATGGATGTTTCCTGGAGCTCTTGGGATTTGAGAGTTCAAATTCCGGGTCACGTTCGGGCATGAATTTTTGCCCCGAAGTGGGAGACTGGGCAGGGGTGTGTTGGAGAGGAGGGAAGAGACCACGAGTGCTGGAAGCAGCCATCCCTGTGGGATTTTTTTCCTTTCCATTGCTGTCTAAAGGTGCAGGTGGAATTTGGGTTCTTCGCTGGCCTCCTGTGTGTTATATATGGGGATGACTTTAAAGGCAGAAGCTGTGGTCTTCGGTTGTCTGCACCTGTCATTCCTTATGTCCCGGGCCTGTTGGGTGACGCTGAGAAAGCCCTCCAGGCTGTTCGCCCTCGGGATTCTCTCTGGCTGCTGGAAATGGGGTTCCTACAGTGCTTCTTATTGCTAATGGACTGTGTGGGGTGCTGGGGTCTGAGCAGGATTTAATCGGGGATGAGGTGCTTGTGGGTAGGCGCCTGTCCGACCGGAGTGAGGGAAGGCAGCTGCCATTGTGATGCTAGGGACACATTAAGGCACCAGAAGTGGGTGAGGAGGGTCCTAGGGCAGTGTGGGCTGGCCGACTGGAGTCAGAACCCGAGCGGAGGTCGTGGAGGGGCCTGCTAGTGCCCCCTGTTCCCTCCGGGTGGACTTGCTTCTCTGCTGCTCAGCTGGGAGCTCCCAGCTGTGGTCAGATAGGAAGGAGCTGCTGGCTGGCTGCTTCCTTTGCTTTTTCCTTCCATTTCTGCTAACCGGGCAGATTCAGCAGTCATGCAAGTGGCCCCTAGGACGTGTGGCACCAGGAAGAGTTACTGACCCGAATCCCCTGGAACTTGTCCACAGCTAGCCTTCTAGTTCCTCTCTGAAATGGGGCAGAGCTGCTCCATGATGGTAATGAGCGTGGAGCTGTGGGTTCGTACTCTGCCCCTGCTTCCTAACTGTGAGCCTTAGGCGGTTTACTGGATGTTCTGCGACTTGATTTCCTCAATCAAAATAGTGGTAATATTGGAAAGCTACATGCGTTCTGATAAGAAAATGTGCGTTTGGCACAGGGCCTGGCACTTAGTAGGTGCTCGATAAATTATTAAGAAATATAAATGAGGACCTAGGGCTGTATATCACTCAGCTCTGAAAATCAATGGTTTTATGCTCTGAGAAATTGTTAACGCAATGAGTACTTTACTCGTTAGACTCCTTGTGGGTTCTTAGTCCAGGTTGCTGTACACAGCACAGTATACATTTTACAGAGAAATCAGATGAGAGGTGTGCCCCTCGCCTTCGAGTCCTCTGCTTTTCCTCCTCTACTCATGACCATGAACAGCAGCCCCGTGGTCTGAGAATCGGTGGGGATCTCCTCCAACCACCACAAGCCCTGGGGCTGCTTCGGCTTCACCTAACCCTCCAGCAACAGCAGCTTGTAACAGGGCATCTTCCTCTAGGTGACATGTTTTAAAAGGACAGAGTTCACTATTCTAAAAATGCTAAATTTTCTAGGTCTGACTGGCAGCCAGCATTTCTAGTCAGGGAGAAAGAAAAAAAAGGCGTTATTATGGCCTCTCCTTCACATTCATATTAAAAATTTGTGATCCTTTAAGAAAACTTGAGGGAATTTTCCTTATTGGGTTAAGCATCTTCATCTTGGTCTGAATCCAGTCCTCATTAGAAATACATTAAAGTAATCATTTGTGGCAGCCAGGTGTTTGGATACTGCTGGAATAATTGGCCGGGACTTTACAACTCATCTCCTCTGTGGCAAACCTGGCCCGTTTTTCTTTATTAAAAAATGCGTAACTACTAAATGAATGTAGAAGTAACAAGTTAATTTGGGGATGCCCCAGATGAGCTTGAGTGCTTCATGCAGAAGAACAGGCACACTCATTGAGCATTTTGTGAAATCTTGCAGATTTGAGAGCGAGATCTTTTCTCAATAATAACCACTATTGAGTAAATTGAAGACTCAAGAAAATAATGTACATAAAATAGAACAGGTGCCTAGCTTCCAGTGGGCGCTTGGTAATTCTTTATGGCTGTTTAAAGGTCCAGTATTGAGGGATGGTCTAAAGGAGATGCCCTTGAGACCTATACTCCCATTCTGGTCCTCTTCCCCCCTCCTTTCCCTCCCATATCCCTTCAGTTATAACTGTTGATGGTACTATTACAGGACGTATGTTATATACATCTATGTACATGCCACATATACGCACATGGTGTGTGTGTAACTGTATACATAGATGTGTGTATGTTCGTAGTATATATACATATGGACATCTGTATAGTGTATATGTGCATATAGGGTGTGGGGGTATATGTGGTATGTATAAGTAGTTATGTATATGCATATATACACACATATATATATATGTTTACGTGTGTCTAAATGATTTTGATTAGTATTGCTCAGAAAAAGGATACCAACTATGAATAGTTACATATAGGTATATTCCCGGATAATATCCAGATGACAAGTTAGATGTTAGACCTTAGCTGTTCTTTTTTTTTTTTTTTTCTTCTGTTTGAAGGTACACTTTTGGGTCACTGGAGCAGGTTTACTGTGCTGTAGCTGGTCTTACACTATCTCTGTCACATGAGTGCAGAGATAACATGAAATGGTTGTCAGGTAGTGTCCTGATCAATAGCAGGAGACATTGTGGCACAAGTCAATAAGTTTGCTGTTGACTCCTGGCAAATTTCAAGTTTGAGTCATTCAGCAGATGGCGGTGAGAACTTAGTGAAGAATTCAGGGGCCAGCATGGGGTGCTGTTCCATGAGAACAATTTATGTCACATGAACACATACCCTGTTTTGATAAGATTACTAGGTTCATGGAGAAGTGTAAAGATCTCGTTTCTGCGTCTAAAATGTAGCAGGGCAGTGCCCAGACTGAACCCCATTTGGTAAGAGTCATTTATTTGTGACAAAAGTTGTTTAGGGGGCCACAGCAGGGGTAGGCCATTTGGCAGCAAGAGGGTGAGCTTCATCCTTCAGGATGATACTAGGGTTCCTCTTCTGGACTCAGGATGGGAAAGCGAGGGCTGTGCTTAAAACAAGCGTCCCTGAGGAGGAGGGACATCATCTGGTGGCCTCATGTTTGGAGTTGTCAATTCCTGAAGGAATCCTAGAGAGGATCTGAAATCAACTTGTCATTGGAGTGGAAAGAAAATGGCACCATGGAGTCAGAGACAGAAACATCCATTAGGCAGTATCCACCCAAACTCATTGCCTAGGGGCTCTCAGGAGGCAGCGTCTGGGCATTCGTGAGGGCTGTTACTGTTTGGTGCCCGTCCTCAGTCCAGACGTGGAGCAGTCATTACCCCTGGGCAGCAGTGCTTCAGGGTGTGGGCCCTTGAGTCAAGCTGCCTGGGTTGGAATCAGCTCTCCATGGTCACTTAACCTTTCTCAGCCTGGGTGCTCCCCTGCAGAATGGAATCACAATAGTACTCCTCTGTAGGCTCCTTGTGAGTGTGGAGATAGCACTTAATACAGTCTGGTACACAGCATGCATTCTGGAAGTCTTCGCTCCCCTACAGCACTGTTATTAATACCCTTCCTCCAGAGTAGCTTGAGAATAGTACAGAGGAAGCATGTAGTCCGGTCCAAATTCCTATTTTTACAAGGATGCAATGGGCCCAGAGGCTTTAAGTGACTTGCTTAAGATCGTCAACAGGTGCCCAAGCCACAAGGGCTCAGGATCCCCAGATTAATATTGAGAATGCCTGCCTTGGATCAGGCTTGCTTTACCACTGTTTGCTGAGTTCGTTCTGGGGCCTCTATCCTTACAGAGGGCATCAGAAGGCTTCATCTCTGCTCTTTTCCAGGTCTGCTGGCCCAAAGCCCCACTGTTCTCTATCAGAGCCCTTCACCTGCCTACTTCTTCTGAAGTTCATTAGGATATTAGATTTGGGACCCAGCAGGAATCAGCTCACATCTACCCCATTCGGTCTGAACTTGTCTATGGGAAGAAATACTTCACATGAGCAAAAGTCCCAAACTCTCCTTTTTGAAATGCGTTCTCGGGGCGCCTGGGTGGCTCAGTCAGTTAAGCCTCCGACTTCGGCTCGGGTCATGATCTCATGGTTCATGGGTTCGAGCCCCGCGTTGGGCTCTGTGCTGACAGCTCAGAGCCTGGAGCCTGTTTCAGATTCTGTGTCTCCCTCTCTCTCTGACCCTCCCCTGCTCGCTCGCTCTCGCGCTCTCTCTCTCTCTCTCTCTCAGAAATAAGTAAAACATTAAAAAAAATTTGAAATGCATTCTCAGGAGAAAAAACCAACACAAAACTTAATTTGTAGGTATTACTCCATCCATACCTGCCATTTTAAGCTAGGACACCAAACGTCAGAAAAATCGTTTCCAAAAGCTGGTAAAATCGCCCCAGTAGCCTGAGGCACAAGGGGCATTCTGCTTGAGTGCTGGCCGTTGCTTACTCCTCTTGGACCTTTTTGGTTACTGACACTCAGGATCATTCTGAGTGGCTCCTTTCCTGCTAGAAAAGGACATTCTTGGAGCTCTCTTAATCTCTTTTAGATTCAGGCAAGGTAATAAATCAATACACTGAGATTACACTTATCTTTTCAACTTTCTGTTTTGGAGTGACTTTGGGCTTACTGAAGAATGAGAAAATAGTACAGAGCTCACGTGTACCCTTCCCAACTTCCCCTTTTGTTAACACCTTGTGTGACCACGGTACAGCGATCAACACGGATGCATTAACATCAGTGCTGTAAACCAAACTACACGCTCTATTTACGTTCACCAGTTTTTCCACTGGCGTCTGTTTTCTGTTCCAGGATTCTGCTTCCGGTCCCATTTCCCCACTTTGCATTTAGTTGTCATGTCTCCTTGGTCTCCGTCTTTCTTCATCTGTCGTGACCTTAACGCTCTCGAAGAGTCAGGGATTTTGTAGACTGTCCCTCGATGTGGGCTTGTCTGGCATTGTCTCACACTTAGGTTGCAGTGATAGATATTTGTGTAGAATACCACAGCGGTGACGTGCCGCAATTACATGTTGGTTTAATGTTGGGATGCATTTCTTGTTTCCACCCCCACACCCCGAAACAGCAGGGGAAACCGTGCTGAAACTTCACTGGATCCTTCCTACTCTGCCCAGTCCCTAGTACGCGATTCCCTTGCCCGTGCCCCTCCTGAGCCAGGACATAAATGGCCTCTTTGTCCCCTTTGCATCCCGTTTGCTTCTACATGTACAGTCCCCTGATTACCCTGTTATATTCCTTGAGGATTTAGGGGAGATTTTCAGAGGAGCCAATTTGCAGTTTAAAAAACAAAAATGTCAAGCTTTCTTTTCATTAAAAAAAACTTGTTTGTAAGCAATGAATCATGGAAATCTACTCCTGAAGCCAAGAGCACACTGTATACACTGTATGTTAGCTAACTTGACAATAAATTATATTAAAAAAATAAAAAAATAAAAAATACATAATAAGTCATTGTCAAGGAAAAAAAATGTTTGTGACCACGGAGCCTTCGAGCCCTATCAAAGCTCATCTGACTTGAGAACGGTCAGTACGATGTCGTATATTTTTCTTGACCTCAATTGAAGTTACAGCAGTTTATATCCTAAGAAGAATGCTGGTTGGCCCACAGGGTTACCACAGTTCACCTTTTCGGTGTGAACCGAAGTTTTGAGGCACCAGTGTGGTTTTATTAAATGTCTTATGTCTGTAGACTGAAGGCAACTGTCGGTGCCCATAGGATTTGGGGGTGTTTAACACTTTGTTTTTAGTGGGAGACTTCACCAATTGACATTTTATTTTGCACTTTAGCACAAAGAAAGCATCTGAAGTTGGCTTGCAGTGGAAGAACTTTGGCTCACAAGATATGCCTCTTCCCACCCAAGAGAGACTTTTGAGTCTGTGACTTGGCTATTCATTCAGTCAGGAACATAACATAGGAAATAGAGGTTTCCAGGCCAGAGGCAAAGTGAGTGTCCAGCCTCACCTACCTGCTCTGCTTGATGGCCACAGTGAGCATGGGGATGGAGGGAGAAGGATGGGCGGGTCAGAGTTGGTGTTCAGTGCCATCAGGTACAGAGAGGGAGGCTGGACACACGGCAGCAGGGCCCACGCCACTGCCCCGCACTTCCTGCTATATGTAGCAAGCTGACCCAGGTGGGACTGACTCCAGCACATGCCCTCTACCCTCCCGAGGCCATCTCTTGATGGTTCTGGCTGGCCTAGTACAGGTGTCAGGTCAGCCTCCACAGCTGGGACCAAGAAAATGGCCTCTGCACTGGCTTCTAATGTTTCTCACCTGAAATATCCCTCAGGACCAGCCTGAAACAACCCAGGAGTGAGGCAGAATGTTCTCCTGTGTTGCAGAGCACTCCCTTCTGGGCCCTTCTTCTTCCCCATGATGCTGTGTTGTCAGCACTGTTCTCTGCCCTTCCTCTCTCTCTCTCCTGATCACAGGGGACCAGCGTACTAACACGTTGACATGGAGCCGAAAACAGCTGATGATGCCTGGAAGGCTCTGTGTTCCCTTCCACCCCTTTCTAAGAGTGTGAGAATGGATGACAGCTTTGCTTAATTCCCTCCTAGGTTTGGTTTTTAGAGCTGATGTTTTCAGTTTTTGCAAAGATTTTCCCTTGTAATATGTATTGACTATAGCCTATGGCTTCACAGTCTTAATAACTTTGTTTACCCAGGATAAGTGAGAAACTTCTTAGGAAACATTTTTTTCCTTATAAAAGGAAAGACATTTATTAAAATGGCAAAATACAAACTTTTTATAAGTCTTTTTTTTTTTATAGAAATACTGCAAATCACAGGAAGATTCAGGAAAGCAGGCATACTTCCAACTAATACCTGAATTCCTGTGATAAGCCAGTGAAGGGCTGTGGATAAGCCTCGGTCCCCTCATCCACATGTCTGACACCAACTTGACCCCATATTACTTCTTTGCATGTGTACAGATGACTACATTTGGCCAATGGGAATGAGGCAGCGTTTTCTACTTTAGGGATTATTTATGCTGTTAAATTCAAGCAAATCATTGTAGTTAATGATAACTATTTTCTGATTAATGTTTTCAGTCACTTGAAAAGGTGCCCAGAAAATAGTTTGGGCTCAGGATCCCTCTTCATTCACAACTAGTTGGTTTGTAGAGCACCTTGGACATTTGCAGACTTAGATACTGGCACTTTGAAACTCCAGCAGCTAGCGGACTCAAGAATTCAGAATTGAATGTAACTAAATAATAATAAAACAAGGAACTAATGTGGATAATATGAATAGGTTAATACCTATAATGTTATAAATAAGAGCAGAAAGGTTGGCTGGAGTTGGATTTTTAAGGGCTGCATATCTTATGCTAAGTTTGGAGTTCATCTTTTAGGCAGTGGTATCCTCTCTAAAGCGTTTTAGGGACAGTAACAACATAGTGATGTTTTAGGCATGAGATCCACATTCCTGCCCTTCCTCATGCATGACCTTGAACCTACCCTGACTTTGACCCAAACATAAAGATAACCACTTATGATAGACTATCAGAAACTCAAAAGAAATTAATGTAAATTGAGAAAAATAGCAGAGTGTCCTTTTTAATTTGTAGATGAAGAATTTATCCTTAGCTTGTTCATACAAAAGCACCTCCTGTTAAAAGGCTGTTCTACACGTTGATGAGTTTTTGAGTGTTTACCCTCTGAAGTGATGACTCTCTGCACATATAGCTGCACAGGGCTTTAAAGAATTTGCTTCATTTTAAAGTGTTGATGTCATTCTCCAACATGAGATTTTTTTTTGGTAGACGCACAGGACACTGTGTCCATCTTGAGGTTTCTCTCTGATTCTGTGCACATTCTGTGACCGGAGATAACAGAGCATCATTCTTTTGGCTCAAGAAAACTAATTACTGGAAAAGATCTCATCTTAATAAGTGTCACTTTGTCATAGCCTTCTTGTGGCAGAATGTATTTATTTCTGGCTCAGATCAAGGGTCTCTATATGTGTTTTTTTTCTTTAACCTTGTAATGTTGTACCTAGAAGCCCTTTCTATATCTACATAATCGGTTTCAAACATTGCTGTTACTCCATGCTTGTTCTTTCTGTATGACTTTTTAAAATGAGGCCTGGCCTTGGTGAAACTTAGTACAGAGAAGATGAAAAGGGAGAACAAGGCAGTTAGTGATCCCAGTCTTCAACTGGTTGAAAAATAAGAGTGGAGTTACAATTGACCCTTGGAAAACACAGGTGTGAACTGCACAGTTTCACTCACACTCGGATTGTTTCCCACAAATACAATACCGTAGTGTAAACATATTTGTCTTCCTTATGATTTCCTTAGTAACATCTTTTCTCTAGCCTATGTGATTGTAAGAATACAGTATGTAATACACATACCATACAAAATATGTGTTAATCCATTGATTATGTTATCAGGAAGGCTTCTGGTCACCAGTAGGCTATTAGTAATTCAGTTTTGTAGGGAGTCAAAAATTATAAATGGATTTTGGGTTGTGCTGAGGGGTGGCACCCCTAGCCCCTGGGTCATTCAAGGGTCAACATACTTGTATGAAAGCTGAGGCTGGGTAGAGATCCAGGAGGTAAGAGGCTGGCCTCCTGGAGGCTGGGACCCCAGGAGGTGCAAAACCAACACTGTCCAGGGTATTTACCTTATTGGGCATTCCATCACGTTAGTATTTTCCTCTGTCTTCCAACAATCCAGAGGGATTTGTGGAAATAGCTGATAGGTAGCCCTCGATTGAACTTTGTAATTATGGGTACAGTAAAGTAAGCACTGGGTTTAGATGAACTGAGAAATTATAAGTAAACCACTTGCATCTGTGATAAATGTTTTCATTGATGCAATTTTAAGCAAGGAACATGCATGCTGTGAATCTTACCGAGTTTATTAAACTGAGGTTCTGTATCTATTTCCACAGTAAGCTGGTTTGAGGAAATAAGTAGAGTTTTAGTGTGTGTGTGTGTACATATATAATTTAATTACTATTTAATAACCTTAAAGAAATAGTTATAGTCTGGGTTAAGATATAGGGAGTAATAATAGAAGCAACCTCAGCTTAAGAAACAGAACATTACGAATACCTTTGAAACCGAGCCTGTCCTTATTTTCCATCCAGCCTCCCTGGGTTTGTATTTATCATTCCCTTACATTGCTTTATGATCTTACTGTATATATGTCTGAAACCTTAAACCATTATTAGGTGGATGGTCATGTTTTTGAGTGACACAGAGCCTTGTATATCATTCAGTGTAGAGTGATCCGGGACTTGCCCCTGAGCTTGAGATCCATGCCTGTGGGTAGTCTCAGCTCTATCTGTCCTGCAGTTGAGTATTTCATCTGGTCCAGGGAATGTGAGTAGTTCCCAGCTTTCCTCTCAAACAAGATGGCAGCCAGCGTTCTTGTTTATGGCCTGGTACACATAAACTCTGTAGGGCATATGCCTAAAAGTAGAGTCCCTGGCTTACCCCCCATGTCAAGGGCTTCTGCATAATGCCAGAATGGTCTTGCCAGTTTAGAAGCTTCCACCAGCAACGTAGAGAGTGATTGCTCCATGTTCTTGCAGGCAGCTGCTATCATCAGATGTCAAATGTTCTGTCAGTTTCATGGGTATAAAATGAAGTCTCATTGTAGTTATAATTTATAGTTCCCAATGATGAATCAGGTTGAGCATTCTTTCACGTCTGTTGGCCATTCATTTTTCCTCTTCTGTGAGATGCTTATTCATGTATCTTGCTCATTCATCTATGAGATTGCTGTAACTTTCTTTCTGTAGGTGTTTCCTGTATCATCCAGGGATCTTTTATGATCATATATGTGATGTCAGTGTCTTTTTTCATCTCAATCCATCGCTGTCTTCATGGTGTATTTTGAAGAACAGAGGTTTTACATTTTAATGCAAACAAACTCTTTTCCTGGGGTTTCTGCTTTTTTTTTAAATATCTTTATATCTTACTTTTTTATATCCCTATCCCAAGATCATAAACATATTTTTTCCATATTTTCCTCTCAAAGTTTTAAAGATCCATACCTAAGGATCTTAATCCATCTGAAATAATTTTAATACATGGTATAAGATAGGAATCTAGTTTTTTTTCTTTCTTTGTGGATATCCAGCTATCTATCCTGTACTGATCATTGAACTGATCCATATACACCCCATGCTATACAGTGCCTCTCCTGTCATAGTTCATGGTTCCATATGCACACATCTGTTTCCGGACACCCAGATGTGTTCTCTTGAGCTTACATCATACCAGTACCCTGTTATCTTAATAACCATAGCTTTATATTACATTTCGTCTGTTAAGTCAAGTCTCCTTACTTATCTTTTCCAGAAGTGTCTTGCTTTTTTTTGCCCTTCTCTGCCATATGAATTTTATAATCTCCTTTTTTGAGTTACACGCGCGCGCACACACACACACACACACACACACACTCCTGTGAGAATTTTTACTGGAATTGCATACACAGACCCTAAGTGTATATAGCTCAGTGGATTTTGACAAATGTATACACCTGTGTGACTGATAGCCCAAACAAGATCTTGAGTATTTCTGTCACCCCAGAAAGTTTCCTTGTGTCCCTTTCTGCTTGGTCACCCCTTTCTCTTCAAGGTAAACACTGTTCTGATTTTGTGGCTAGAGATGAGTGTTTCCTACTTTTGAACTTCATATAGATGAAAACATACAGTATGTGTATAGATTCTTTCAGTGTTTTTTATTTCATCTGTGTTGTTGCCTGGCAGTTGTTTATTCCTTTTTACTTCCAAGTTGTGTGAACACCCCACACTGAAATGGAGACAAAGGGGTAAAACTGAGCTGTTTCCTTCTTGGTGCTTTTATGAATAAAGCTACTATGCACATTTTCATAAAAGTCTTTTTGCAAATATTGATATATACTCAAGAGAACTGGAAACCTTCAGAGTAAAATTGTGGAGTACCGGGATAAATGCGTGTTTTACTTTAAAAAAAACACCCACTTTCCAAATGATGGCACTGCTTTTTTTTTTCGTATATCAACGAAAGTATATCGACACACAATGTTAAATTAGTTTTAGGTGTACAACATAATGATTTCACAATTCTGTAATTCTGTACATTACTCTGCTCACCATGACAAGTGTGGTCACCATCTGTCACCATACAATGTTATTAAAATATTATTGGCTATATTGCCTATGCTGTACTTTTCATCCCTTGAGTTTGTACCTCTTAATCCTCCTCACCTTTTTCTTCCGTCCCCCCAATCCCCTCCACTCTAGCAACCACCAGTTTGTTTCATGGTTCTCTGTGTGTGTGTTGTGTTTTGGGCAGGGTTGTTTTTGTTCTTTGGTTCCACATGTAAGTGAAATCACATGGTGTTTGTCTTGCTCTGACTTATTTCTCTGAGCATAATACCCTCTAGGTCCATCCATGTTGCTACAAATGGCAAGATCTCATTTCTTATGGGTAATATTCCATTATATATATTATATATATACACACACATATAGTATATATGTGTTATATATATAGGATATATGCATATATATATAATATATATCACATCTTTATCCATTCATCTCTCAGTGGACACTTGAGTTGCTATTGTATCTTGGCTATTGAAAATAATGCTGCATTAAACTTGAGGGTGCCTATATCTTTTTGAATTAGGGTTTCCATTTTCTTTGGGTAAATACTAATAATGGAATTACTAGATTGTACAGTATTTTTATTTTTAAGTTTTTGAAGAACGTCCATACTGTTTTCCATAGTAGTTGCATCAATGTACAATTCCCACAACATTCCATGCGGGTTCCCTTTTCTGCACATCCTCACCGGCATTTATTATTTCTTGTGTTTTTGATACTAGCCATTCTGACAGGTGTAAGGTGTTATCTCATTGTGCTTTTGATTTTCATTTCCCATGATGAGTGATGCTGAGCATTTTGTCATGTGTCCATTAGCCATCTTTATATCTTCTTTGGGAAAATGTCTATTTAAGTCCTCTGCTCATTTTTAAATCATATTATTTGTTATTTTGGTGTTGAGTTTTATAAGTTCTTTATATATTTTGGGTATTAACTCCTTACTGGGTATATCATTGCAAATATCATCTCCCATTTAGTAGGTTGCCTTTTCATTTGTTGATGGTTTCCTTTACTGTGTAAAGCTTTTTGTTTGGTATAGCCCCAATAGCTTATTTTTGCTTTTGTTTTCTCTTGCATTAGGAAACCTATCTAGAAAAATGTTGCTAAGGCTGAAGTCCAAGAGTTAACGCCTATGATTTCTAAGAGTCCCAAGGTTTCAGGTCCCACATTTAGGTCTTTAATCCGTTTTGATTTAATTTTTGTGTATGGTGTAAGAAAGTGATCCAGTTTTATTCTTTTGAATATAGCTGTCCAGTTTTCCCAGTGCCATTGATTGAAAAGACTATCTTTTCCCCATTGTATATTCTTGCCTCTTTTTTTTTTTTTTTTATAGATTAATGACCATGTTCAGTGTCTTTCTGTCCTGGGCTCTGTCCTGTTCTATTGATCTATGTGTCTGCTTTTGTGCCAGTATCATACTATTTTGGTTACTATAGTTTTGTATATCTTGGAGTCTGGGATGGTGATGCCTCCAACTTTATTCTTCTTTCTCAAGGTTACTTGGCTATTCAGGGTCTTCCATGATTCTATACAAATTTCAGGATTATTTAGGATTATTATAGTCCTGAGGAAGATACTGTCTGTGTTTTGATTGGAATTGCATTGAATCTATGGATTGCTTTGGGAGGTATGGACATTTTAACAATATTAATTGTTTAATTGTTTAACAGTATTATTCCAATCCATGATCATGGTATATCTCTCCATTTGTGTTGTCTTCAATGTCTTTCAACAATGTTTTAATAGTTTTCAGAGTACAGGTCTTCTACCCTCTTGATTAGATTTGTTTTTTGGTATTTTATTCTTTTTGATGGAATTGTAAATGATATATTTAAAATTTTTTTCTTTCTACCACTTCACTATTAATGTATAGAAGCATAACAGATTTCTATGTGTTAACTTTGTACCCTTGGACTTTACAGGATTCATTTATTCTAACTGTTTTGGTGGAGTCTTTAGGGTTTTCTATATAGTCTCATGTCATCTGCAAATACTGACAGTTATACCTCTTCCTTACCAATCTAGATGATTTTTATTTATTTTTCTTTTGTGATTGCTGCAGCTAGGTCTTTCAATACTATGTTGAATAAAGGTGACAAAAATGGACATCCTTGTTTTGTTCCTGATCTTAGAGGAAAAGCTTTCAATTTTTTATAATTGAATATGCTAGCTGTAGGGATGGTACCATTTTATGCATCCTCCAAGAAAGTATGAGATTGTTAGTTGTTCTGCATCCTCATTAACATTTAGTGTTGTCAGTCTTTATTTTTTTTTTTAAATATTTGTTTTTGGAGAGAGCAGAAGCAGGGGAGGGGCAGAGAAATGGGAACAGAGGATCTGAAACAGGCTCTGCACCAACAGGCTGACAGCAGTAACCCTAATGTGGGGCTTGAACCCATGAGCCACAAGATCATGACCTGAGCTGAAGTCAGATGCTTAACTGACCAAGCCACCCAGGTCTTTTTAATTGTAACCATTCTAACAGGTGTGAAATGGTATCTCCTATGTCTTGAAATAAATTTCTCTGATAACTAATGATGGTGAACATCTTTTCATGTACTTATTGGTCATTCATGTACCTCTTTTTTGGATTAAGAAAATAAATTTGTCTTTTTATTATTAGTGTATAGAAGTTTTTGTATGTTTTAGATATGAGCCCTCTGCTGGATATATATTTTGTAGATTTTTCTCCCAGCCTGGGGTTTGCCTGTTCATTTCCCTAGTGTTGACTTTCAGTGGACACAAGTTTTTCATTTTTATGAAATCCAGTTTTCAACCTTTTTTTAATGGTTAGTGCTTTTCGTATCCTAAGAAATCTTTATGTACCCCAAACTCCCAAAGATAATCTTCTGTGTTTTCTTCCAGAAGCCTATAGTTTTAGCTTTTACTTTTAAAATAATTTGATGCATCTCAAATTAATTTTTGTGTGTATTGCGTGAGATAGGGATAATTCACCTCCCCTCCCCCCCTTAAGGTCATCCAGTTGTTCCAGCACCTTATGGAATGACTCTGGGTATTTGGTATTGGTGTCTTTGTCAAGAACCAATTGAATATATATGTGTGGGTCTAATTTTGGACTTTATCGTCTGTTCTATTGATTTGTCTCTCGTGATATCTTAATTACTATAATTTTATAGCAGTTTTGAAAACAGTTAATGTAGGTCCTTCAAGTTTGTTCTTCATTTTCAAGATTGTTTTCACTATATAGGTACTTTAATTGCCATTTACATTTTAAAACCAGCTTGTCAATTTTTGTGGGAAAGTCTGCTGGGATGATAATTTAGTCTCTCTTTTTTTATGTTTACTTATTTTTGAGAGAGAGAGACAGACAGACAGAACGAGTGGGGGAGGGGCAGAGAGGGAGGGAGGCACAGAATCTGAAACAGGCTCTAGGCTCTGAGCTGTCAGCACAGATCATGACCTGAGCTGAAGTCAGACGCTTGACTGACTGAGCCACCCAGGCGCCCCTAATTAAGTCTTTCGTACTGTCTGACAAGATGACTTTATGGTTTTCTCCATAGAGGTCTTCTGCATCCTTGTTAGATAATTCCTTCATACTTAATTTTTAATGCTATTGTAAATAACTCTTTTAAGATGAAAGCTTCTAATTCTTGTTTGTGTATAGAAATGCAGATTACTTTGATATTTTGATTTTTTTAAATATTTTTATTTATTTCTAGGAGAGAGAGAGAGAGACAGCGTGAGCAGGGGAGGGTCAGAGAGAGAGGGGGATACAGAATCTGAAGCAGGCTCCAGGCTCTGAGCTGGCAGTCAGCACAGAGCCCGACGCGGGAGTCGAACCCACGAACCGCGAGATCATGACCCAAGCGAAAGTCGGACGCTTAACCAACTAAGCCACCCAGGAGCCCCGATATTTTGATTTTTTAAAATAAAGGATAGTTCTAGAACTTTAGTAACTCTAATAGATTATTTGTGAGTTTCCATGTAAACAATGGCAGCATCTATAAATATTTATAGTATTATGTCTTTGTTTTCAGTTTTTTATAATTGTTCTTCTTTAACTGGCAAAGACTCCCGGAACAATGTTGAGTAGATTGGTGCCTTCTAGTAGAAAGTTGGTACTTCGTTTGCTAGGCCTGCCATAACAAAGGACCATAGACTGGCTGGCTTAAACAACACACATTTATTGCCTCACAGTTCTGGAGGGTAGAAGTCGAGGTCCCGGTGTCTGAGGGCTCTGAGAGACACCTGCTTCTGGAAGCCCCAGGCGTTCCTTGGCTTACACATGGCCACTTTCTCCCTGTGTCTTCACATGTCTTTCCGCTATGTGTGTCTGTTTTGTGTCCAAATTTCCCCTGTTTTATAATGATACCTTCCCTATTGGATTAGGGCTCACCCTAATAACCTCATCTGAACTTGATCATCTGCAGGGACCCTGTTTCCACATAAGGGCCTATTCACAAGTAATGGGAGTTAGGACTTGAAAATATTTGGGGGGACGTAATCTACCCAGAACAGATGGTAATAGTCTTGTTCCTTGTTTTATGCTTTTTTCTCTTATTTTGTCAATGTGAATTAAACCAACAGATTTTATTACCTTAAGCCAATACCGCATGCCAACTTATTCATACTGTGTGTCTGTGTATTCAGTGTGCTAATATTTAATACTTTTCCATGTTGATTCATAAGTGAGAATGACTGGGATTTTCGTTTTGCCCACGTCCTTATCTGGTTTGGATATTAAAGTTATGCTTTATACTGGCTTTATAAAATGAAGTGGGATGTGTGCCCCCTCCCCCCTTTTTTTATTCTCCAGAAGATTTAGTATTTAAAATTGGTATTATCTGATTGCTAAATGCTTGGCAGAACTTGCTAGGAGAGCCATGTGGACATGGGGCTTGCTTTATGGGACCGTCAGTGTCCATGAAAGTGGTATGTAGTCAGTGCCCTAGGATTGCTTATGAACTCATCCCATCAGCTCTCTTGGGCTTCTAGAAGCCTGTCTAATACTGTTGTCAGAGGTCTGAAGTCAAGAACACGGAAAACATTTTTGAAGCTTATGGGTAACATCAGACTCTCTGGTGCCTAGCTCAGTATGTAGCGGAAAGAAATGGAATTGTCATCTTTGAGCTGACGTTGAAGAAGCCTAAAGAATCTAAGGGAGGATGCTAAAGAAGCAGGGCCCTTCACCAGTGGCTATAGGTGTGAACTAAAAGCTAATGTTTCTGTGTACACCTGCACAAGAAAGTTCATATTTTTCCATTAGTGTTTTCAAAGACGCTCACTTGGATTCTAATGTCACCAGTGGCGTGTATATGCTCAGTTTGGTAGAAAGCCATTGCTAATATTTTGACTTTGGTCGTTAGCACGTATTTCTTTACAGTGTTACATGCTTCTTTTCCTCGTACTTCTTCCTTAGTAAGATGGGGATACATTTGGGAAATGGAACAGTGCCTTTCTCTTTTATTTTATTATTTTATTTTATTTTAGCACAGTTAGAAGTGTTTATTGCATTTATAATGGCACCTTTATTTAAACTATTGCTCGTGAATGTACTAGTATTTTTAAGTCTCTTTCCCTCACTAGGTTTGTACTTTGCAGTTTTGAAACAAAATGTTAAAATGTTGACTTTGCAAATGATAACCATGCTTTCAAGCTGCCATTCTATCATAAAGTGAGTTTAAATTTCAGTTGAATTTGAGATCACATAATCACGTGTGAATTAAAACCTCTGACTTCAGACCCAAGCAAGTTGGACTTAAAGATAATAAGGAGAGGCATGGCCTGTGGTTTATCTTTTCATGATTTCTGTTTTCTCTAAGTGAGTTTATCCAATGAATTAGATCATGGAGAAAACTTCCCTGCCTCATGGAGGAATAAACCACTTGTAAGTACCAGAATGTTAACTTCATCAGCTTTCAGTAAACCGCCGTGTGATTCTGTTTCAGCAACTGTGAAGTTCATAATACAGTGTGGCCGATAATCAGGAAGCTGTGCATTGGTTCTCCAGGACTTGTCTATCCCCCAGTTCCAAGTTTGTGACCTAAACAACATCTCCCCAGTTCCCCCACCTGCAGTGTCTGCTAAGAACCATTTATCTCTCTGTATTTATGAGTTTGGCTTTTTTAGATTCCACATATAAGTGAGATTGTGCAGTATTTGTCTTTCTCTCTCTAACTGATCTCACTTAGCAGGATGCCCTCTAGATCCAACCATGTTGTTGCAAATGGCAGGATTCCTTTCTTTTTCATGGATGAATAATATTCCATTGTATATACACACCACACTTTCTTAATCCATTCCTCAGTTGAAAGACATACCTGGCCTGTGAGGGGAAAGTCCAAAATCCCTGAATAGCCTAATGGGGTTCCTTTGAAGTTTACAACGTTTTTTCCCCTGGCTGCTTTTAAAATTCTTCCTTTCATCTTTGATTTTTGACAGTTTCATTGTAATGTGTTTTTATGCATTGAGATAATAGGGTGATCTTTTAGCTTTGTGAACTTGGATGTCCCATTCTCTCCCCAGGTTTGGGAAATCCTCAGCTATTATTTCTTTTTTTTTTTTTTTTTATTTATTCCTAGGTGGGAGAGAGAGAGAGACAGCGTGAGCAGGGGAGGGTCAGAGAAAGAGGGAGACACAGAATCTGAAACAGGCTCCAGGCTCTGAGCTGGCAGTCAGCACAGAGCCCGACGCGGGGCTCGAACCCACGAACTGCGAGATCATGACCCAAGCGAAAGTCGGACGCTTAGCCGACTAAGCCACCCAGGCGCCCCCCTCAGCTATTATTTCTTTAAATAATTTTTTGCTCCTTTCTCTCTCTCCTTCTGAAACCCCAGGTTTTCCCTTATTTAGTCTTTTGAAGGAATTCTGTTGATTGCTTAGGCTTTCTTCACTCATCATTCTCTCCTCTTTGTCCTCCCCTAGACTGGGTTGTTTGAGAATCCCTGCCCCCTAACGTTTTCCTCCATCCTCTTTACTGCAGATGCCTTATTGCATCTTTCTTTCTTTTTCTTTCTTTCTTTCTTTCTTTCTTTCTTTCTTTCTTTCTTTCTTTCTTTCTTTCTTTCTTTCCATTTTGACAAAGAGAGAGCACGTGCTTAAGTGAGAGAGAGGGCAGAGGGAGAAAGAGAGAATCTTAAGCAGGGTCCATGCTCAGCTCAGAATCAGTCACAGGGCTCAGTCCTACAACCCTGGGATCATAACTTGAGCTGAAATCAAGAGTCAGATGCTCAACCCAACTGAACCACCCAGCTTCCCCCTTCCCTCCCGCCCTGCCCCCAATGCATTTTCATTTTTCATTTTACTCACTGAGCTCTTGAGTTCCAGAATTTCTGTTGGGTTCGTTCGTTTTCTTTCTTTCTTTCTTTCTTTCTTTCTTTCTTTCTTTCTTTCTTTCTTTCTTTCTTTCTTTCTTTCTTTCTTCTTCTTCTTCTTCTTTTTCTTCTTCTTCTTCTTCTTCTTCTTCTTCTTCTTCTTCTTCTTCATGATTTGTTTCTCTGGTACAAATCTTATTTTGAGCCTATCTTTTTTCGAAGTTGCATTGAATTGTCTTCCTGAGTTTTCTTCCTAGCTCACGAGTTTCTTCAGAGCGACTACTTCGAATTTTTTATCAGCTGGATCACAAATGTCATGCCTTGAACTCAGTTTTGAGGGAGTTGATTATTCTGCTTGTGATGGCCTGTTTTCCTGGTTTGTCACGTTCGCTGCCGCTTTGCAGCGCTGCGTTCACATCTGCAGGAGCGGACGCCTCCTTAAGTCTGTGTGAGTTGCCTTGAGAGGGGGTGCTCTGTGCACTAGCGGTGGTGGTAGTAAGTGGGTTTCCTCTCTGCATGGATACTTCCACTCTGCCCTTCCTGCTCCCCCTTGTGGTCGGATTCGTAAGCTTTCCGTCTTCTCTGGTTCTTGGAATCCCATCTGCGGGCTACTGGCAACCTCTCTTTTGTTTTCCTGAAGGTGGCGCTGTAGCTCGCTTGTGGTTTCTCTCCTGCTCACCTACAGAGGCCTGTGGTCTGTCGGAGCGGCCCTGTCTACTGGCCTCTCCCTCGTGATGCGCGGAGAGGTAGGCGCAGGAGCCACTGAGCCACAGCGTGGTGGGAGGAGGTGTGGGTCAAGTACACAGGCGTGGGGGGTGCCTGGGAACACACTAGTGAGATCCCTGGCTGTCCTACTCCCGCAGGTCCCTGGCGGACTTCGTGCTACACACAAAACCGTTAATGCCCTTTGAAATTCGCATCCGTCTCTCTGCTGTTCCCCTTCCGCCCCCCAGCCATGGACATGCAGCCTCAGTACTGTGGGCCCTGGTGGGGGGCACTGGCGAGCCGCCTCTCACACGGCTGGAGTATCAGCACCGCTGTCCGTCTTACTCGGAGGCAGAGGGTGCCCCAGCCTGATGGATCCGCCCCCTGCAGCGTTTCCCTGGCGGGGCGCCGCCCTGGGAAAGCTCCTCTGAGAGGCTGCCTCTGCTGTGACCAGATTCAGACTGCTGTAAGCTCTGTTCGCTCCTGGGGCTTGCTGGAATCTCCCTTGGGAAGACTGGCCATGTGCACATTGTCTCCTGTGTGCCTATCCGCCCAGGCCGGCATTCTTCAGGTTTCTCCCCAGTCACAGCGAGGGGGGCCTGGGCAGGTTCCGCTCCGCGCCACCCCCCCCCCAGCCCATGCTGGGTTCAGCCTGCGATGGATGGGCAAGCTGGTGAGACTCCCTTGGACCCCTAGTGGGTGGTGCTAGATCCCAGCACCCACCAAGAGGCCTTTGTCTGTGCATGGATGTCTAATTTGTTATTGAAAAAAGGGGCTAAAAGGAGGAACATCTTAGCCACCATGACACTGACATCCGTCTCCTTCTGTTTCTTATAAACTACATTTAATTTTTATTTTTTAAGGCCTGTAGTAGGGAACTTTACAGACTTGAGTAGCTGTAGTTACGAGGTAATGAAACAGTATTGCATTATACCACCTCACACCAGTCAGAGTGGCTAAAATGAGCAAATCAGAGGACTCTAGATGCTGGTGAGGATGTGGAGAAACGGGCACCCTCCTACACTGTTGGTGGGAATGTAAACTGGTGCAGCCCCTCTGGAAAACAGTGTGGAGGTTCCTCAGGAAACTAACAATAGAACTCCCCTATGACCCAGCAATAGCACTGCTGGGAATTTACCCAAGGGATACAGAAATGCTGATGCATAGGAGCACATGTACCCCAATGTTCATAGCAGCACTCTCCACAATAGCCAAAACATGGAAAGTGCCTAAGTGTCCATCAACGGATGAATGGATCAAGAAGATGTGGTTTATCTATACCATGGAATACTCCATGGCAATGAGAAAGAATGAAATCTGGCCATGTATAGCAACATGGATGGACCTTGAGGGTGTTATGCTGAGCGAAATAAGTCAGGCAGAGAAGGACAGCTACCAATGTTTGCACGTATAGGAGGATTAGGAGGAACTTAACGGAGGACCGTGGGGGAGAAGAAGGGGGGAAATAGTGGGGGAGAGGGAGGGAGGCAAACCATGAGAGGCTCTTGAATGCCGAGAACAAACTGAGGGCAGATGGGGTAGGGGGAGGGGGGATGATGGGCATGGAGGAGGGCACTTGTAGGGATGAGCACTGGGTGTTATATGGAAACCAGCTTGACAACTATTTAAAATAAAAAAAAAAAGTCTATAGAAATCCTGAATAAAATAAAATGAAGAAGAAAACATAGGTAACAAGTGAAAATACTATATTGAGGGCTGGATTCATGGAGTCTGAAATGATGAGATTTTGAGTAACTTTAAAATTTTGATACAGTGTTATATTTGCAGAAAAGCTGGAAAGTTGAGTGCCTAGAAATCTATATACCCATTGAATAAATTCCTTAATCATTAGCATTCTATCACATTTGCCCCTGGCATTCTTTCTCTTTCTCTGTGTATGTGTATGCATGTATAACATACCCTGCTCCTCCTTAAAATTACATGCTTCTTGCCTTGAATTAAGTGTTACTGTGATGGCTGCCAAATGGTAATTTTAAAATTTCATCATTCCTTCAATAGTTATTAGTAAAGCTCTAAGGTAGAGCCTTTCTGTTGATTCTAGTTGGATTCTTGTTTGATGAGCTCTAATTCATTTATGTCTTTAGTTCGATTCTAAAATTTTATAAACTTTGCCAGGTAAAACCTTTTCACGTTGTCTCCTGGATCTTTTGACAGGTTCTCATCATTCTCGAGAATTTCCTTATTCCCTGGCACAAGCTGGCCTAAGATCATCTTGTACTTTCCCTGTTCAGCCCCTGGATCAGCTATTTCTTTACAAATATCTGGTTCCTTTTAGTGAATAAGGATATTTAGAAAGTGCATTGTGGTTATCACTGGTTGGTTCAAAGGTATTCATTTTATTTTAGAACTGCTATATGTGATTAATCTCACATGTGTCTTCCTGGCATGTTCCCAAAAGTGAGAAACCTCTAAGAGAAACTTCAAAAATATTCTTTGTAATTATTAATATTTAAAATAACCCATAAAATAAGACAAAATCAATAAGATTTTGAATCCCTAGTTAGCTTAGTAATATATATTTCTTTGGATGTCATGACATATCAAGAAGGAATAATGACACAGCACACCTTTTTCCATCAAAAAGTTCAGGTCATTGTGTATTTAGAAAATAAAGTTACAAGGACAGTTAAATAAAAACTTTTTTTTTTGCTTCTAAAGTAAAAAACCCCCAAAAAACCAAAACCAAAACAAAACAAAAAAAACAGTATTGCATTTCTTTTTCAATCCTATAAAACCATGACTTAAAAAAAATTTTTTTTAAATATTTTATATTTTAGAGAGAGAGAAAGCGAGTGCAAACAGGGTAAGGGAAGAGAGACAGAGAATCTGAAACAGGCTCTTGTCTCCAAGCTGTCAGCACAGAGCCTGATGCCAGGCTCGAACTCACAACCAGCGAGATCATGACCTGAGCTGAAGTCGGTCACTCAACGGACTGAGCCACCCAGGCGCCCCTAAAACCATGACTTTTTAATAAACCTGATGCTTTTCTTACAGCTGTCTCTGCCCCGCCTCTTCTCTGTCCACCTAGTAGTTAGACTACATATGAGGTATTTGATGGTTTTCATGTGTTTTTCACCACAGATGTATTTAGTTTATCCCTTGTGTATTGTAAAGACAGGCTAGAATTATGGATACTAC
Organism: Hyaena hyaena; assembly: GCF_003009895.1. Lineage (NCBI taxonomy): Eukaryota > Metazoa > Chordata > Mammalia > Carnivora > Hyaenidae > Hyaena > Hyaena hyaena. The sequence continues at coordinate 4,163,582 of NW_024080700.1, read as the reverse complement.
ACCTTCAAAGAGTTACATAGAGGAATTTGCATCTGTGTGCCAGAGGCCTGTTTCTTGTTCCTTCTGCAAAGGGAAAGGTGCAATTCACAGCTTAAATAGTAGAATCACTGTGTCCTGCCATTTTATTTATTTATTTATTTATTTATTTATTTATTTAAATGTTTACTTTTGAGGGGCGCCTGGGTGGCTTAGTCGGTTGAGCCTCCGACTTTCGCTTAGGTCATGATCTCGCGGTTCGTGGGTTCGAGCCCTGCGTCGGGCTCTGTGCTGACTGCCAGCTCAGAGCCTGGAGCCTGTTTCAGTCTGTGACTCCCTCTCTCTCTGACCCTCCCCTGCTCACGCTGTCTCTCCCTCTCTCTCTCTCTCTCCTAGAAATAAATAAAACATTAAAAAAAAAAATTAAATGTTTACTTTTGAGAGATAGAGTGTGAATGGGGGAGGGGCAGAGAGAGAGGGAGACACAGAATCTGAAGCAGGCTTCAGGCTCTGAGCTGTCAGCACAGAGTCGGATGTGGGGCTCAAACCCATGAACCGTGAGATCATGACCTGAGCTGAAGTCAGACACTTAACTGACTGAGCCATTTTAAAAGATAGCCTTTATTGATGAATCAGTGAAGGCAGAAGTGTTCCATAATACTTTGGTTTTGCAGACTTACAGTTCATTGGTATTTAAATGGAAAACAAATATTGTCAAGGTTGGGTTTTGTGGTTCTTTTCAATCATGACAAATAGATGGTAGTGTTTAAAAGCTGTTGGTGTCTAAGACTGAAGCCTACTTTTCCCTTAAGCCTGAACTTTCCCTGGGACCCTGCAAGTTCCCTCAGCCCCAGATAGATGGGCAGGATTCCCTCTCTGTGGAACCTTCTGAGCCCCGTGCTTGACTTCTTTGCCTCTTTTCCATAATGTCTGTGAGGACGAGCTTGCCTATGAGTATGAAAATGCCGGGGGCAGAGGAGATTGTGTGTTGAGTGCCTCTTTGGCTTATATTTCAGTCTGTCCTTCAGAGGAGATGGACACAGGTTACATGTATCTAAGGACAGAAGATGGCATTGTTTCATCTCTTGGTGCCCAGCTTGGGAAACAAAAACTGAAAGTAGGCAGGGGCTCCGAGAGGGGTGTATTAAAGATTAGATCGAAAACTTTTATCGAGTACTTGCTATGTGCCAGATAGGAAGTATTTCATGTGAGTTGACTTAACTTAAACCTCCAAGTGTTGTATGAAGCAGGTGCCATTATTACATTCATTTTACAGACAAGTAAACTGAGGCATGGAGAAGCCAAGTGACTGTCCCAAAGTCACGTAGCTAGTAAGTGACAAGAAGAGAACTCTGATGGTGGCCCGTGGAAAAACCTCATCCCCAGAGCTGAGATACCTTCCTCCCTGGGGATTTTACTGACTCAAGAAAAGGGACCGGAGTGTAGCTGTTGTCACCCCTATAGATGGGAGGTATGGGAAATCCCAGCATTCTGTGTTCTTTAGTATTTTCTGGAGGTCTTCAGCCTTGGCTAGAATGCCTCAAAGGACTAATGAACTAATGAATTCTCTGGAGGCAGCCCTACTTCTGTACAGCCTGAAGGGATGGAAAAGTCCAACCGGCCTCCCCTCACTGACTGTAGGTCTCTTTGGAGCTATGTCTATCCCTCCTGCTTGAGCAGATCGGGGACCCTGTGTGAGTTGCCTTCCTACTGGCCGAGAGAGCAGGGAAACCACCTTGCCCATGTCTGCTGCCTCAAGCTTTGTGGCACATGAAGCCAGAGTCCTCCTCAGAGGAGGAAGTAGAAGGCAGGGATTAGAGGTCATGGCAGTCTGTTGTCCAGCAGGAGCCATCTGTGAACTGACGTGTCGGTGACCTTCTCCCGAATCCACTAGATATCTCAACCCATCACCTGCCAGACGCGGAGATTTGAGGCATGTCCTTAACCACCCTGCGTGAACACGTTTACTTGGGGGAGCCAGATAGGGTGCTGGGAAGAACCCAGAGGAGTTCAAGGTGTGGTTCCTGCCTCCGTGTTTCTTTTTTTTTTTTTTTTAATGTTTTATTTATTTCTAGGAGAGAGAGAGAGACAGCGTGAGCAGGGGAGGGTCAGAGAGAGGGAGTCACAGACTGAAATAGGCTCCAGGCTCCAAGCTGGCAGTCAGCACAGAGCCCGACGCGGGGCTCGAACCCATGAACCGCGAGATCATGACCTAAGCAAAAGTCAGATGCTTAACCGACTAAGCCACCCAGGTGCCCCCTTGCCTCCGTGTTTCTGACAAGATCCGAGGGGGACAGGATTTAACCCCATGGCATAGTTGCATCCCACTATTCACTTAAATGCTAGAAAGGGGCCAGAGCAGCTCCAGGGAAGATTAATGAGGATCATTTTTGCCTTTTTCGAAAACATTTTCCATTCTGTTGTCTCCGGATGAATACGTGTGCTTGTCTTCTGCCTGCAGGTTCACCTCGCAAGAACAATGAGGAAATTCCGGGTAAATCTCAGCTGTGTTGAGAACGGGCAGGATGGACTCGGTTAGAAGCACACGCGTGTGCTCTCCTCCTGGGGTCTCCCATTTGCCTGGTGGAATGAGACCAGGAGGGAGAGCTTTTCTTCTCTGCACTATTTCTTACCCGTGTCGCATGGTTTCCTTTCACTGAGATTGTAACTGAGGAATCAGGTATATCCACTGTGACCTGCCATGGCTCTGCTTCTTGTTCGTTTCTCTGAGTTAACCTTCCCGTCCCTCTCCCCACAGGTCGGCCGGCAGACATGATGAGCACCAAGGCCTTCACATTGGTCTCTGCCGTGGAGCGGGAGCTGCTGGTCGGCGACAAGGAGCAGGGCCACATAGAATGCGTGGAGTGCTGTGGCAAGAACCTGTATGTGGGCACCAGTGACTGCATCGTCTACCACTTCCTGTTGGAGGAGAGGCCGCTGCCCACAGGGACGGCCATGTTCTCTGCCACCAAGCAGCTGCACCGGCACCTGGGCTTCAGGAAGCCGGTGAGTGAGCTGCGCGCGGCCTCGGCCCTCAACAGGCTGCTGGTGCTCTGTGACAACTCCATCACCCTGGTCAACATGATGAGCCTGGAGCCTGTCCCCTCGGGGGCTCGCATCAAAGGGGCCATGGCGTTGGCCTTGAACGAGAACCCCGTGAGCGGAGACCCGTTCTGCGTGGAAGTCTGCATCATCTCGGTCAAGCGCAGGACCATCCAGGTGTTCCTGGTGTACGAGGACCGGGTTCAGATCGTCAGGGAGGTGTCGACGCCGGAGCAGCCCCTGGCCGTGGCTGTGGATGGCCACTTTCTGTGCCTGGCCCTGACCACCCAGTACATCATCCTGAACTACAACACTGGCGTCGCCCAGGACCTGTTTCCGTACTGCAGCGATGAGAAGCGGCCCATCGTCAAGAGGATCGGGAGACAAGAGTTCCTCCTGGCGGGCCCCGGAGGACTGGGTGAGCCTCCGCTGACCCTCACCTCCTGTCTGTCCGTTCCCCTTGCCGTGTCCCCATGAGCCCTTGTGGAAATCCGAGAGGGAGAGGTTAGCTGTGAAGACAGGTACTACTCGTAAAGGGTATTTGCAACACTGAGGATATGTGGCAAGATATAAACAGAACTACATGACCAGCATTGGCTAAAGCTTCCTTAGATTGTTTTGTGAATGGAGGGTTAATGGAGCAAATGTAGGCCAGTCATTAAGTAAAGCCAGCTTTATTTTGTGTTAAAAAGGAGCCTACGGAAGGCTCTGGGGAGAAAATCCTTCAAAGTAAATAACTACCAAATAAAACTCTGTACAACTGCCTTATAAGATTTTCTCATGTGTGTGGCCTTGTCAGTGGATCGTTTTTACTTTCCTTTATAAAAGGGAGTTGAGCTCTCTTAGAGGTATTTTCACGTGTGGAAACTTCAGAGCTACATCCATAATTTTATTGACTGCGGTTTGATTCCACCAAAGTTTCTTTTAGCTAGCTCCTTGAAAGGGCGCTGTTGTATGGCCTTGCCAATTCTCTGTGCTGCCTGATCAAAATTAAGACTCAGAACTATTAATGGTGTGGGTGGCTTATATTTCCTTTCCGTTGTGGGTGGCTCATTTTAGCAGTGGTATGTGCCTGGGACATACAGGTGCTGGGGAGGGCAGGTCCCCCCACCATTGGTGTTCACTAACCATAGTTTGGGTGTAGGCGTCTCATGTCAGAGCGATGGGCACAGATCTATATTCTGGTAATAACAAAAGTTGAGGTTATGAGCTAGTTGAGGTACACTTACTGATTTTTAGGTTTTTAACTAGATTTTATTTTTTAAGGAAATCTTGGGCTCGCAGCAGGATTGAGCAGGAAGGGCAAAGTTCCCACGTGCCCACTGCCCCTAAACACGCACATCCTCCTGCCCTATCCACATGCCCCTACAGGGTGGTACATTTATGATAATGGATGAGTCCACATTGATACATTATCATCACCCAGGGCCCGTAGTTTACATTAGGGTTCACTCTTGTATATTCTGTTGGTTTGGGCAAATGTATCCATCATTACGGTGCCACTGTCTTTAGCATTCTCTGTGCTACACCTGTCCGTGCCCTCACCCCCAGGTTCTGGCAACCACTGATCTTTCCAGAGTGTCATGCAGTATGTTACCTTTCCGCATTGGCTGCTTCCACTTAGTAATATGCACTTAAGGCTCCTCCGCATCTTTTCCTGACCTGATAGCTCAGATTTTTACTCTCTGGAAAAAAATTCTTTATCCCAACCACGTTTTTCTTTAACAAAAACTCCAATTTTAATGAAAAGAATTGTATTATGGAAAACCTGTATAAATATACATAAAGAGAATATTATAATGAACTCAAAGGTACCCATTCAGCATCAGCTATTACTCCACTCATTCCTTGCCAGTTGTTTGATTTATGCACCTGACCGTTTCCTCTGCTCGATTATCCTAGCATCCTGGGCATCATAGCGCTTCACCTATAAACCTTTAAGTATGTAGTGCTAAGTTACTTAAAAAAGGAAAAAAGAGAGGCCCCTGAGTGGTTCAGGCGGTTAAGCGTCCGACTTCAGCTTAGGTCATGATCTCAGTGTTCATGAGTTTGAGCCCCACGTCAGGCTGTGTGCCGACAGCTCAGAGCCTGGAGCCTGGTTTGGATTCTTTGTCTCCCTCACTCTCTGCCCCTCCCTCACTCATGCTTGCTCTTTCTCTCTCTCAAAAATAAATAAACATTAAAAAATATTTTTTTAAAGAATAAAAGGAAAGAAAGCCACAATACCTAAAAAAATCTAAAAAAACTAATTCCTTAATGTCATCAAATATCAAGGCATTCCATATTTCCCCTGTTGCCACACATACAGAGAAACATATGTAAATACCTATCTACATAAATTTACGTTTCAGTATATGTTTATTTTTCAGTTTGTTTGAATCAGATCCCGCACGAGGCCTATACACTGCAATTGACTGATCTGTGAAGCTTCTCTTGGTCTGTGAGTCCTCTTAAAGTTCCATCCCCTTCTCTTTTTATTTTTCCTTAATTTTTTGTTGAAGAGGTTGGATTGCTTTACCTATAGCATCCCACAGCTTGCATTTTAATGATTTTAGCTCCTTATATTATTTATTATGTCAGGCTGACCTTTGTGTTTCCCACCAACTGGTAGTTAGGATGACAGGTTTTATCAGATTCCAGTGTTTTTTATTGCTTGTTTTGGGGAGAGGAAAGGCTTCCTCATAGGCGGTAGGACTTCCATACGGTTGCATAATTTCTTTTTCTCTCTCCGTGATGTCAGTAGCTATTGATGAGTAAGACGTAGATCCTTAAATCACCGGGGTGGGGGTGGGGCTGATGCTAAGTGGCAACATTCTTTTTCTGTCCATTCCTCCTTCATACCTTAACTGGATTGCTTCAGTGAGGACAAACGTACTATATTTGGTTGCCCCAGGTACACTGCTGCGTAAGAAAGGCAGAACAAGAAGGTGATCCCTTCTGTCTTCCAGGATGACTTTTTAAAAGGTATCATTAACACTTCACAGATTAAGACCCATATGGTGCGTTTCAGTCTATCTTTGCTTAGGGGGGTGCGGGGAAGGTTATCCAGGTGGACTGCTGAGCCCCCTTCACATGACCCTAGAACTTTGATGTCTTCCTTGCCCTCTGGTGTGACAAGGTGTTCCAAGTTCATTTTGTGCGTTCCCTGCCCTAGATCTGGTTTCAACCATTTCTCGAAGGACCCCTGAGGCTTAGAGACCATAGTCTGGGTGCTCGAGCTGCTTGTTGTCCGTTGTTTTGAGGTCCCTTCAGTGGACAGGGATAGAAGGATGCCTTTTTTTAAACATAAAATCCATCCTGAGATCCTATTGATAGAACCAGTTCAGGGCTGCAGGGGATTGACCTCATCTGTCTCTATTTCTGTATCTCCTTTCAACCACACCAAAAATCTTAGCAAACCCCTGCCCCCACGTAGCTGTTCCTTTGATTTATCTCCCAGGACACACAACAGAATAACACTACTGACACAATTGTCCCTACAATGTAACAGCTGGAAAAAGTTTGATTGTTTACAGTTCTTTCTGTCTTCAGGGCAGGGTATATATAACCCTTCTGGAATGTGCAGTCCTATTACTGTGTTCTAAAGTCCCTTGGAAGAGTTCTTTCAGTGTGGTCATGCCACCACCTGGATATCCAGTTCGGTTAACTTGTTTTCCTTTACTTTGGATTTTTAAGAATTGCTTTATTTTATATTTTTATGTGTAAATATTTATAGGTTCCAGTTCAGGTGGATGCAGCAAAGCATATTCGAAGAGCCGATATCCTGTCTCCTTCACTTACTCTCTTTTTCTGCCGTAGGTAACTTTTATTTTTATGGTTTATCCTTTCATTTTTAAGAAGAAATACAAATAGATGTGTAAACATTTGCCTTTCCCTCCTTGTTGGCTTTTTAAAAGGTTTAACGTATTATGGAGATCCTTTGCCATATAATGCAGAAATATTCCTCATTTCACAGCTGCATGTCCTTTAACGTTTGGGGGCACCATGGCTTTTTAAATCCCCTATTGGTGGGCATATGGGTTTTTGCTAGTTCTACGGTATTAATAGGGACTTATCTTTTTGTATTTTCCTGGTGGATCCGTGTGGGATCATTGAGTCAGAGTATATATGCATGCGAGTTTTGCTAGGTGTCGCCATACTCCTTTGATTAAAGATTGTCCCATTTTCCATTCGTCCCCAGGTGAGGGACGCCTGTCTCCCCTCACCCCTGCCCACAGAGCGGAGTTGTCAGAATTCTGTGTTTTTCTCAGTCTGGCACATGAGACAGGATCGCAATGTGGTTCGTTGCAATTCTCCCGTTAGGAGCAAGAGTGAACATTTTTCATACATTGAAGAGTCATTTGCATTTCTTTTGTTGGGAATTATCTGTTCTTCTCTCTCCCCATTTATTTTGTGTTCTTTACGTATTTAGATACCAACTTGTCGTATATTGCAAATATCTGTTTCCAGTTTTTACTACATAAAAGCTTTTCTTCAACATTTCTATGTAATCAAATACATTAATCTTTTTTACCTTATTGCTTCTTGATTTTGAGTTGTAATTAGACAAGAGCTCTATCTCTGAACCACCAAACCAAGCAGTTTTGAGTCACTATTAGGGAGGTTTCCTTCACTTCCGGTTATAGACAGATTCACCTATGTTTTCTGTTAGTACTTTTATGGTTTCATTTTTTTTTTTTTTAAGTAGGCAGAGTATAAGGAATGGATTCAGTTTTATCTTTTTCTGTATGGCTGTCTGTTATGTCAACAAATCAATCACACAGCTCACCTTCTATCATCGATTTAGGCAGCTGCCTTTAGTGTACACTGAATTCTATGCTATTGGGTCTATCTTTGGATTTTCTGTTTTGTTCTGTCAGTGTGTTTGCCTGCTTATAAACCAGTCCCTGTTTCTATTATCAAGGCTTTATAGTGAAAACATTTGACTCCAATGTCACTTGTGTTTTCATACATTATCTGTGTACAGCATAGTAATCACCACCACCATCACATGGCTTCAGAAATTAAGTTCAAATAAATTACTATAATGACTGCAAATGTACCTTTAAACATTCAAAAGCTACATATGTTTCTCCCTCAAGATTATATGTGCTCACACCCATGTCCTGAGAAACCACCCTTCCCTTTTTGAGTTAGTTTAAATTTTCCTATTTTCAGCAATACTTTCCTGAAATTTTCTTTCTTTTTTTTTTTTTTTAAATTTTTTATAGTTTATTTTTGAGACAGAGAGAGACAGAACATGAGCAGAGGAGGGGCAGAGAGAACAGGAGACACAGAATCTGAAACAGGCTCCAGGCTCTGAGCTGTCAGCATAGAGCCCAAGGAACCCATGAACCACAAGATCATGACCTAAGCCAAAGAGGGAAGCTTAACAGACCGAGCCACCCAGGTGCCCCTCTTGAAATTTTCATAATGTGATTGAGAACTATTACTTTCTTTCTTTTTATTTATTTTTGAGAGAGACAGAGACAGAGCGTAAGTGGGGAAGGGGCAGAGAGAGAGGGAGACAGAATCCAAAGCAGGCTCCAGGCCCCGAGCTGTCAGCACAGAGCCCAACATGGGGCTTGAACTCACTAACCATGAGATCGTGACCTGAGCCGAAGTTGGACGCCCAACTGACTGACCAGCCAGGTGCCCCAGTTTACTTTCAACTCTGTCTTTTGGTGATACTTCTTGAAAAAAGCAGACAGTTCAGCTACTCCTGGTCCATGAGGCCCCCTCCCTGCTCCCAGCTCAGATAAGGGGGTCCTCTGATATTTAAAGGGTGCACAATTGAAAATAATGCTTTCTTTAAAGATGTACAGTTTACACATTTGTTACATTTGTATCTAACTCTGACAATATAGGAACAATAAAATTTGTCACCTGCTTAGCAAGTGTATAATTAATTAGTGCCTGTTAAGAACAGTGCCTTCTGTTCGTAAGTGGTTTTGTGGCAACCTTACGCTGCTTGACCTGGTCCCCTCAGTTCTTGCTCTACTCTTTTATTCTAGTGATGTCTTCTGCTTTTTGGGTGTATAGAAGCCTTTGCTCTTGACCTCTGGTTTCTGCCCTTTTCATTTCGAGAACATTGATATCAGGGCCTCTGCGCTGCATACTTCCTGGGTCGGGTGATACCCAGCCGTAAGTGGGTAAATGCAATCACCTGGATTTAATTCCAGGATGAGACCAGACCACGTCTTGCTGTCCATGTTCCCATGAAAGTGTGCTGTTCAGAACACGGTTATTTGACGGGAAATCTTGCAGTGTCCTTGAGCTTGCTGTACGCTTGTCCCTCCAGGGGGTTATGTTTGCCAAGTGCCTGGGTGAGTGGTGTGCCCTCATGTTCTTTTCAGCTGGTCAGCTCTCAACACACAGAAAAGTCCCGACGGCGCTAACTGAATTTCCTCCTCCAAAGCTCAGTTCTCATTCCACATTCTTCATGCTTCCCCTTTGCCTCTCTGGTTTCTCTCCAGCATTTTAAAATGCTGTCTGAATACTTTGGCCATGCAGCTGGGGGGCCAATTCAGACTGTAATTATGTCCTCTGTGTTATGGTAAAATGCTGGAAATGCCAAACCCTGTGCCTTGGGTCCCGAGCATCATCTGACGTCTGGTACAGAAGCAGACTGTTTGGGTCCGCTTTCCAGCCCTCAGTTGTCTCTGCAGAGTTTTCAGTGTTTCCACTAAACTCCTGACTTCTTACCTGCTTTGTAAAGAGCTAAGAACAAAAGGGCCTCTCCAGCGCCAGAAGCAGACAGCCCTGGGTCACGCTCTGCAGGGACATTTTCTGTTTTCTCTCCTGTCACCCCGAATCTGTGGCTTTTGGTGTGCTCTGTGGAGCAATCTGTTCCCCTTCAGGAAGCACGCTGCTACTGCCTGAGAAAGTGCTGGAACCCCAGGCTCCCCTCTCCCAGAAGTTTGTGACCTTGAGTTCTGAGAAGTAGACATTGCCTCCTACCGGCGTCCTAATCTGTTTCATTCTAGACTCCACGTGGTCCTGTTAATCCTGAGACCAACAGCTGCATGGTGGCCCTTGACTCACCTTCTGTCTTGCTCCCACTGAGTCAGATGCCAGGTTCCCTGATTCAGCTCTGGAAGTCACCTCCCCCTGCATTTTGCCCCAGCACTGGGATGACTGAGGTCTCCTTCCTAGTGGCAGGCAGCTGCCTGTCCTCCCCTGGGTCTGGCTCCTTGCACACAGCTCCCCTCCACACTCCTGCCAGGTTGGCCTTCCCAGGCACCTGTGACGTGTATACATGTTTTGTTACTTAAGTGCTTTACTACTCAGCGCTCCCCACTCTGACCCTCCCCCAACACTTGACTTTCTGACAGGGTTCACCCTGTCCCTCCCCCATTGCTGCTGCCTGCCCAGCTCACCTTCCTGGTGCAGGCTGCTGTTTGATCACTCGACTCTGTTCACACTTGACCTCTGTCAGCACTCGGCAAGCTTTTTACTCCTTTCTGTGACCTGGTCTTTATCTCCTGTGTGGTAGTTTTCAGTTTACGAAATTCCCTTGAAACACTGGTCTGTCTCTTGATAGCTAACTCTGTGCTCTGTGTTCACTGAATTGGAATCACTACTTTGTGTTCATTCTTTTTGTATGTCCACATTGAATGGATGAGCTTTCTTTTCTGTTCCTGATGCACTTACCCAGAGCCACGTATTCTTTTAATGTATTATATACTCAATTTTGTGCTGTTCCTAAAAACATCGCAGTGACCATCCTGGTACTTAGCGATTGGTGCTAAAGTTAAAAGTTGAATCAAAGTCTAAGTGTGATTTCAGTTTTGGTAGATAATGCCAAATTATTCTTCACAATATGTTTCCTTATACCATACCAATACTGGTCACTGGTCCTTTGGCCAATCTGATGGGTAAAAAGTTTTTTGACTTTTTTTCCAGTTAAATTTGTGTCCCTGGTTATTGATGAAGATGAAAATCTCTTCATGAATTTATCACCCATTTGCATTTTTTGTCTTTTGTGAATTACTAATTTATAGCCTTTCTGTGTTGTTATTCTTTTTCAAAATAATCTTTGGAGACTTTGAAGGGAAAGGGAAATACATAAAGTCAGAATGGTTTACGTTGGGCAATTGTGACTCCTTTGTGGGACACACACACACACACACACACACAGTGTTTTATCCTTTTTTTAAAATTAAAAAAAATATTTTTTGAGATACAGAGTATGCAAATGGGGCAGGGGCAAAGAGTGGGGACAGAGGATCTAAAGCAGGCCCTCCAATGACAGCAGCGAGCCCAGTGTGGGGCTTGAACTTGCAAACTGCAAGATCATGACCTGCGCCGAAGTCGGATGCTCAACCGACTGAGCCACCCAGGTGCCCCAGTGTTCTATCCTCTTGACAGAGTTTTGGTTCTGGCTACCACTTGCTCAGAGCCTGGAAGTAACATGTGAAGCAGGCTCAGCAGTGTTCTGATCACAGTATTGTTCTTCAGGGAGGGCCCAGCATGTGACCGTTGAGAGCAGGGTGCGTGCACCCTGTGGGGTCCTGTGTGACCCCTGTTTTCAGGAACCCCCTAATTTAGAGGAACAGAGCTACGTCTGCACTTGGCCAACTGCAATGTTTCAGTCTTTGTAACTACAGAAAATTTAGGCCAGTTGATGATTTCATGGGTTTAGGAATTTTGCCCACATGGGGGTATAGTTGAGATCCTTTCCCTTGTCCTTAATCTTAAGGTCGTCCCCATGTCTCTGCCTGTGTCTCCCTTCCCCTCTCTCCATCTCATATAGTGGAAACCATTTATCTTTTGCAGTAGCAGCTGATGGCTTGCAGGCAACAGCATGCTCTTTTAAAGGTGTTTTGTGTCAACTCATTTGAAAACTAAGTTAAAATGGATTGACTTTCCTTTGTGAATGTTTTCATTTTGGTAAACCCAATATCCGTGGACTATATATGTGTAGCTCATTTAGAAATGGCTAGTTTGGTGCTTTATGTACAAGACAGATAGACAGTCATTTGATCTGGAAATTACTGGCAAACACTTAGCAGCAGTCCATCTCGAAGCGCAAAACTGGTTCTCTCCCCACATTATAGGATATGTGTGTCCAAGAGCCGATATCAGCTCTGAGCAGGGGCAGCTCCTTACAGGACACCTTGGGGAGTGCCTGGCACATAGTGGGAGCTCAATAAAGATTTGAGTGACTGTGTTCAGTATTCATGACAAGGAAGAGCTGTAACTTAGAGATGCAAGCCAGTTGGAGGACCAGATGTGAGAGAGAGCTTGCGAAGCTGCTTACATTGTTTGGAAGTGACTTTTCCCCCACAGGTGCTTTATACACCTTTGTGTGGGCCTATATAACCTTTGTTTTAAGTTCATTTCAAAAATTTTTATTTTAGAGAGAAAGAGAGCTCAAGTGGGGAAGAGGGGCAGAGAGAGAGACTCTTAAGCAGGCTCCACACTCAGCTGAGAGTTCTACACGGGGCTCAACCCTGGGATCATGACCTGAGCCGAAATCAAGAGTCAGACTCTCAACCGACTGAGCCACCCAGGCGCCCCTAAGTTCATTTTACACTAGGAGTAAATATAAGATATTCAGGGGGAAGTAGTTTTCTTCACAGAAATAAAGCTGTGGAGGGCTTTTCACACCTGCAGCATGTTACATTATCTTCCCTATCTCAAAATACAGAGAAGGGGGGGTGGTATGTGCTCTCCATCCAGACACATCTACACAAAGAAAAACACACCGTACTTATTTGGAGGCCTGACCGACTCTTCCTGTTTTTGCAGGCATGTTTGCCACAGTCGCTGGCATATCTCAGCGAGCGCCCGTGCACTGGTCGGAGAATGTGATCGGCGCGGCCATCTGCTTTCCGTACGTCATAGCGCTGGATGACGAGTTCATCACGGTGCACAGCATGTTGGATCAGCAGCAGAAGCAGACACTGCCCTTTAAGGAGGGCCACATTCTACAGGATTCTGAAGGTACTACTTTACACAGAAATCATAACGAAATTTAGCTATCAACCCTTTTGTGACACTTCTACAGTAAATGTTATTAAGGGTCCATCGGAGCTGGGCCTCGCGGTAAGTTTAGAAGACGCACAGGTGATGGTGATGTGGTCTCTGTGCCCCAGGGCCCCAGGTTAAAGGGGAGACAGATATTTGAACACAAGCTGTGGCTGTTTAAGAGCTTGATAAACACAAAGCAAGGCCAGTTGGGAGAGCAGAGGGGGAAGTGTTTCCTGGAAATATCAGGGAGGGCTTCCTGAAGGAGTTGGTATTTGAACCAAACCTTGAAAGATGAATAGGAGTCAGCCAAGCAGACTTGGTGTGAAAGAACCTTCAGGTAGAGAGAAATGTGCCTGTGCACCTGCATGAGAGGGACCCCTGGGCTTCAGGACGTGCAGGCAATTCAGTGTTTTTGGAGTACATCGTGTGTGAAGAAGGCTGGCATGACATGAGGCTGAGGCAGACCCAGCGGTCAGGAGGGACCTCCCCTTGTGGGCAGCAGCGAGCTGGGCAAGGGATCTATTTCACTTTTCCTTAATTTTATTATGAACGTTTTCAAATATACCAAAAAGTTGAAAGAAAAACACAGAAGCACCATGTACCATTGACCAAGAATCAACACTTGTGAACGCTTTGCTGAGCCGTTTAAAAATCAGTACAAGACATTGTGCCATTTAATCCGAAATACTTGGGCGTGCATCTCCTAAGAATCAGGGCGTTTCCTCACGTAATCACGAGAAAGTGAGCTCTAAAATCCTGGCCATGTTCGGATTTCCCTAGGTGTCCTAAGAATGCCCTTTCTGATATTTTCTTCAAACCAGGAACTGATCTAGATTTTTATGTTACATGTACAACTTAAGGATTTTAGCTCACCAAGCATTGCCCTTCCTGTTCTGGATGCTAGGGATATAAACTTACTAAGACTCTCGGCCCCCACATTAAGCATGGCACATTCCAGTCGGGGGCCCTGACCTATGCATCAGGAGTGTGTGTTTCATGACAATATCACAGTGAGAGTACATCGAGTGGTAGGGGTGGGCACAGGGTCACGGGCACATAGAGGCCAACAACATAACCCAGCCTGGGTGCAAACAAGGGGAGGCTTCCCGGGAAAGGGGACACCGGTGCAGAGAAGGGACAGAACGTCCTCTGAGTATGAGAAAAGTTACTTCACTGTGATACAGAAGCCAAATAGCCTGGACAAGGGAGCAGAGCGGAAAGACTGAAAGGAAGATGTGACAGTAATGCAGGCAAGGAACTGATTTTTTTTTTTTCATTTTTTAAGATCTTTATTTATTTTTGAGAGTGAGACTGAGAGAGACAGAGTGTGAGCAGGGGAGAGGCAGATGCAGAATCTGAAACAGGCTCCAGGCTCAGAGCTCTCAGCACAGAGCCTGACGTGGGGCTCGAACCCATGAACTGTTAGATCATGACCTGAGCCAAAGTCGGACGCTTAACCAACTGAGCCACCCAGGCGCCCCACTACTCAACTGCTTTTAAATTTATCCACACTTTTGAATAAATGGCAAGAAAGCCTATCTTGTACTTTGGAAATGTGGTATTAGGGTCCAGCCTTTTTCTGACAGTTGGCGGTATGGGAAGAAGAAAAGAGAAAGATTGTAATTGATGATTTCTGAAGGGATTCTGTGTTGGGAGAACTGATGAAATCAGTCATCCGATCATGTAACAGTCCCATTTGGGGGAAGCAGTGTGTGTTCTTTCTCTTTCCAACACTGTTGAATGTTTTTTTTCCCCAGGAAGAGTGATTGTTGCCACCAGTAAAGGAGTTTACATCTTGGTTCCATTACCCCTGGAAAAGCAAATACAGGACCTTCTAGCAAGCCGTAGAGTGGAAGAGGCTTTGGTTTTAGCAAAAGGAGCCCGGAGGAACATTCCAAAAGAAAAATTTCAGGTTTGTAATGAGCTGGTCACAAGGAAGCATGCCTGCAATCTACCGGTTAGAAAACACTCCGATTTCAGTCACATACATCAGTCCTCCTTGTGAGCCACACAATTGCTTTCATGTCTGTTATATTTTACTTCTTCAGCCCATTCACATCATATGGATATGGAGGCAAGTTGCAGTTGGACAGCCGGGCCAAGGTCTCACTGCTAACAGAGGCCAAGTCTGACTGTGAGCCTCTGACTTAATTCCTGCGCCTGATGTATAGACCACATTATATTTCTAATCAACTTTCTTCTTCAGTGGGCCTTCAGAGAGGGGTCAGGGGAATAGTTCTCGTAAACCCAAAGTGTAACATCGTCAGCTTCATTTGTCTCCTAATTTAGAATTTGTATTTGTTGGGATGGGGTTGAATTTTAAAAGTTTAGATTTATCTAAGCTATAGGAAAAGCTTTGTTAGCCATACTAATCCACCACCTAACGCTGCAGGAATCTGTCTGGTTAATTTCCATGGAAGGAAACTTTTAATGCACTTGAGGCACCAACTTTAATGTGGTTGGTGTGATAAATGAAACCAATCCAAGAATCATAAGTTCTTCTTCCATCCAGTGAAATCAGGTTCCCTAAACATTGCTTTCTTGATCCGTTGTTAGGTTAGTTCACATAACTCTACATATTTGAAAATAATGGAACATAGAAGGGTGTGTGTATGCTTCATTGAATGTGGAAACTGATCATGAAAAGTTCTCATGACTTAATCCTGATCCACTGATGGTTACCCATCAGTCAGATTTCCACATGACTAAGTGATGTTGTGGAGTGATGTAATACTTTCTGGCCTCAGTTGCTTTATGCTGTCAAGTGAAAGAAGACTGGATGTGTAATTTATGGTTATGGGGTATCAAAGAGAGCACCTTTTTTTTTTTGAGTGCAGTTGACATATGATGCTATGTTAGTTTTAGGTGTACAACATAGGGATTCAGCTTCTCTAAACGTTACTGTGGTCCCCAAAGTGAAGAGGACGTCTTTTCTATATGGAAAGATTGATAAACTTTCCCTTTTTATTCCTGATTTTTAAAAATTTAAATCCAAATTAGTCAACATACAGAATTTAGTGATTCACCACTTATAACACCCAGCACTCATCCCAGAAAGTGCCCTCCTTAATGCCCATCACCCATTGAGCCCATCCATCAACCCTCAGTTTGTTCTTTTGTATTTAAGAGTCTCTTATGGTTTGCCTCCTTCTCTGTTTTCATCTTACTTTTCTTCCTTTCCCATATGTTCATCTGTTTTGTTTTTTAAAATCCACATGAGTGAAATCATATGAAACTTGTGTTTCTCTGACTGACATATTTCACTTAGCATAATACATTCTAGTTTCATCCACTTTGTTGCAAATGGTAAGATTTCATTCTTTTTGATCACTGAGTAGTATTCCATTTTATACATATACCAAATTCTTTATCCATTCATCAGTTGATGGACATTCGGGCTCTTTCCATAATTTGACTATTGTTGAAAGCACTGCTGTAAACATTGGGGTACATATGCCCCTTTGAATCAGCACTCCTATATCCTTTGGATACATACCTACTGGTACAATTACTGGGTCGTAGGGTAGTTCTGTTTTTAATTTTTTGAGGAACTTCCATACTGTTTTCCTGAGTGGCTGCCACCAGTTTGCATTTCAACCAACACTGCAAAAGGGCTCCCCTTTTGAGGCTTCTGGGTGGCTCAGCCAGTTAAGCACCTGGCTCTTGATCTCAGCTCAGGTCATGATCTCACAGTTTGCAGGTTTGAGCCCTGCATTGGGCTCTGTGGTGACAGGATGGAGCCTGCCTGGGATTCCCTCTCTCCCTCTCTCTCTGCCCCTCCTCCACTTTCTCTCAAAATAAAATAAATAAATGTTATATAGTTTCACAGTTAATAAAAAGGGGATGCTCCCCTTTCTATACATCCTCTCCAATATCTGTTGTTTCCTGATTAATTTTAACCATTCCAACAGGTGTGAAGTAGTATCTCACTGTGGTTTTGATTTGTATTTCCCTGATGATAAATGAAGTTGAGCCTCTTTTCATGTGTCTATTAGCCATCTGGATGTCTTCTTTGGAAAAGTGTCTGTTCATGTCTTCTGCCCATTTCTTTACTGGATTGTTTTTTTGGGTGTTTAGCTTAATAAGTTCTTTATAGATTTTGGATGCTAACTTAATTTGATGTGTCATTTGCAAATACCTTCTCCCATTCTGTCAGCTGCCTTTTGGTTTTGTTGATTGTTTCCTTCCCTGTGTTCCTGATTTTTGAAAGTGAGACCAATCTACTAGCATTCAGCAGGGGGCAGCAGAGGCAAAAAGAAGAGAACTCTTTATTTCAGGACTTGTGCTATGCGGAGTATACTTCCCTCTGCAGCCTGTATATCAGCTCCCGGTGTGGTAGTGGTGCTAAGGAGGGTCAGGATCAGACCTCCAGGGGCTCTGAGGTCTACCCCTGCCCTGCTTGCTCATGGCCCCATGAGCTGCCCCCTGTGGATGTGTTGGATGTCTGGGTGGGCCACACACTGGCGTGCCCCCTCTTTGAATGCACACATGTGCACGCTTGAAGTGTGCAGCATTTTCTTGTGGAAAGGTGCAGTGTTCTTTGTGTGATCTTTGCTCCCTCGCCTCTCCTTTCACCAAGTCGTGATGCGCGGTCAATATTTAGATCATATTAGCCGTCATCTTGCTCAGGTGTCATCTGTGTGTCGTCTTGGTTTCTCATTTGGAGTGTCTTCCTTTCTAACGTGCTCCCTGCCATTTCCCGGGTGCTGCAAACTCGTATATTCAGACCTGGAAATACACGTCAGAATGATCTCGAATTCACCCCATATTCCCCATGTCTAGTGATACTGCTGACATGCAGACCCTTCTCTTATTTTGTCTGGTGGGCACCTCATCCATACTTTTTTTTTTCTTTTAAAGAGAGAGAGCGCATGCACAAGCAGGGCATGCTGGGCAGAGAGACAGAGGGAGAGAGAATTCCAAGCAGGCTTCACATTCAGTGTAGAGCCCTACATGGGACTAACACTAAGCACTAACTCCCTCTCCCCCTCCCCTGGGAACTCCATGTGTGTCTATGATGGTGAGTATTCCATGTACCTCATGTAAGCAGAGTCTTGCAGGATTTGTCCTTTCATGCCTGGCTTTCTGAGTGTAGTGTCCTCAAGGCTCATCTGCATCAGAATTTCCTTCTTCTTCAAGGCTGAATAATACATTCCATTGTATGTACATAGCACAGTTGGCTTATCCATCATCTGCAGTTGGACACATGGATTGCCTCCACCTTTTGGCTGTTGTGAGCTGCTGTGAAGTAATTATTCTGTTTTTATGTGGAGGCTGCAAGGTTAAAAGGACAGCATTGCCGCTATCTTCCCAGATACTTTGGTTCTGGAACGTTCTAAAGTAATTTTTGGAAATTTAATACATTTACACTCATACACACATTCTGCATGGCAAAGCCTACTATACATCAATGAAAAACGTAAGTAGCAAAACAGTATTTGTAGTTTGCAGCACAGAGGGTAGGCTCATTTCTCTAAAATGTCATGGCCTCCTTCAATATATAAAGAAGAAAAAAATGAATAACCTAACAGAAAAATGAATATGAACGGATATTTCATAGAAAGTGGACTCGCCTGTGTTACAAATGTATGAAAAGATGTTTTGTCTCACTCATACGGAGATGTGCAAATTAGAAGTTCACTAATAATTTTTCACTCAGACTGTTAAAGATCAGAGAGTTTGATGAGGCTGCACTGAGGGTGTGGGAAAGTGGGCCCTCGGATGTATCACTTCTGAGAGCAGCAACTGAAGCAGCCTGGGCAGGAGGGCACTTTGAGGACATATGTCCAAGTGACAACCATACAGTTCCGCTCCTACAGCGGTATTCCCCGGATCTAATCAAGAAAACACAAAATAACCAGTATAGACGACTCTTCGCTCTCATGTTTGTTAAAAAAAACAACCAGCCAGACGTTGCCGGTGGAGGAGTTGTTGGGCCGCACGGGCTGTTGGGGTGCCGCAGAGCCAGGAACGAGAACCAGGGGCCGTGTGTGTCAAGGCAGAAGGATCTGTGGGAGACCGTGCAGATGGAACACTACCACTGGGAGCAAGGGTTTGCTCATAAATATCTAACACGTTTCTGTGCAGCTGCCGAGAAATCAGCAGTATCGATTGCCCCTGGGGAGTTCTGGTTGGGGACTGCAGGAAGGAGACTCCATAAAATCCCTGCAGCTGCTTTCAAGTTGAGCCATATGAATGTACCACATACGTTGTAAATCCTAAACTATACTGAAGAAAAAAAACACATGCATGTGTTTAAAGAAAGAAAAAAAATCAAAGAGCAAGTCGTCTTTTGCCCTTAGAACATCATTTTCCTTCCTGAAGACCCCTGTGTTACTATTTCTTAGTAGAACCCTTGGGGGAGTTTGGACCTGTGCTTTGGGTAGGTTTTGTAATGCATGATGAGTTCCTCAGGCCCTCCTCCCCCGCTGGCCTCCGCCCCCACTGGCCCCCTGCTCCCTCTGGACGTCCCTCTGGCTGGACCCTGCTCCCACTGGTCCCCCTCTCCCACTCGACCCCGCCCCTGCTGGCCCCTGCCATTCCCACCTTCGGAACTGACCACTTTTCCTGCTCTGCATGCATATCCATTGCACGGCTGCCTTCAGGACCAGGGCTTCCGGTTTGCATTTTCGCCAGACCCTTGCTCTGTGACAGTGATGGGTGTGGGGTGGAAAAAGTTCTGTTTTACAAATTTGCATTAGTTGGATTTCTTTTTTTTTATATATATATTTTTATTTATTTCTAGGAGAGAGAGACAGCGTGAGCAGGGGAGGGTCAGAGAGAGAGGGAGACACAGACTCTGAAATAGGCTTCAGGCTCTGAGCTGGCAGTCAGCACAGAGCCTGACACAGGGCTCGAACCCACAAACCGCGGGATCATGACCTAAGCAAAAGTCGGATGCTTAACCGACTAAGCCACCCAGGTGCCTCAAAGTTTGTTTATTTTTGAGAGAGAGAAAGAACATGAGTCAGGAGAAGGGCAGAGACCAAGAATCCAAAGTAGGTTCCATGCTGTCGGCGTAGGGCCCAACATGGGGCTCAAACTGGGAGACCATGACCTGAGTCAAAATCAAGTCAAATGCCCAACTGAAAGAGTCACCCAGNGAGACACAGACTCTGAAATAGGCTTCAGGCTCTGAGCTGGCAGTCAGCACAGAGCCCGACGCGGGGCTCGAACCCACGAACCGCGAGATCATGACCTAAGCAAAAGTCGGACGCTTAACTGACTAAGCCACCCAGATGCCCCTAGTTGGGTTTCTTTTCTTCCCTTCCCTCACTTCCACTCCATTTGTATTATATATGTAGGTGTGTGTATGTATATATATATAGCACATAAGTTCCTTTTATGTATATATTTTACATATCAGCATTTATAGTACACACACACACACAAACACACACACACACACACCTGTATGTGTACACTTCTGTTTCCAAGCTTACTCAATCAGGATGGATTGCCTTTTGAATAAGGCCGCTTAGGTGGGCTACTGTTTCACCTAATATATTTTGAGAAAGGTGTTCCCATTTAGGCAATAATTAAGTAAGAGTTTTAAAATAAGTTTTAAAAAGCCAAAAACCCAGCAGTTAAATATGTTTTACAGGAAAAGGTATGAATACAGTTAAAAGTATAACATTCATACCGACTTTTGTTTAAACTGTTGACTGGACTCATGTTACACCATATATCCCAAGTCCTCTTGGTCTTTAACAGGACATTATTACCTGACTAGTGGGTAGTGTCATGTCAAGAGTAGGCTGTCCTCTGGATTTGTATCTGGTTATGATGACTGCACCAACAGATCTGCGGTCATTCTCGGTAGGAAGGGGGTGTGTCTGTCAGTCCTGCTCTCCTGGAGATAAGCCCACTGGCAAAGCCAAAGTGCTGAGAGCACTTGAGGTGGGGGTGGGGGGTGGGGCAAGCCTGATCCTATTGTGGGCTTTTCTGCCCTTAAACAAGCTTCTTTCTAAATTGAAGGGAATTTTCTGTTTCACAAAATTTTTAGTCACCCAAAGCATGAAAGTTAGAAATCTCAATTCAGAAATGTCATGGTAGAAACATAGGTAATGACTTGAGTTTCAGAGTACATGTGACCTCCTACACCTGACTGGGGTGGGGGGGCCCCTCCTCCTCTGCACAGAGCAGGTATTGAGTGGCACTACTTAGAGATCTGTTTTGCTGATTTACTTTCTTGTTCTGGGACTTCTGACAGCTGTCTTACGCCAGGAGACAAATTAGTAAGTTAAACAGCCGAAAACCCCACCGTTGAGTTAGCTGTGCTGCTGGAGAGATACACAGACTTTCATCCTCCGCATCTGTCCCCTGCTGGCCAGCCCGGCCCTAGGTTTGTAGTTCAGCATCACCTGCGTAGAGCGCCAGGGGACCTGCCAGTCACAGCACGTGGTCCAGAAAGGAGACAGTTGCTTTTAGAGCACCCACCTGTATGCAGCATTTGCAGACTAGAAAACAATAACCCCAGATTCTTGGAGATTGGGAGTGTTCACCAAAGTGTTTTTCATCTCCCCTTAGGAAGGGAAAGAGTAGATGGCCTTTTGAGTCGGCAGCCATGAGGAGTCAATTGTCCTTTGGCTGATTTCTCATCAACAGGCCAGGGTGTGATCGAGAATTCTGCCACAGTGGCTGGATCCCTTTTATCCTTTCTGCTAAGTGGATGGTCTTTATTATATCCACCTCCAGAAATGGAGCTAGCCTTTCTGTGCAACAGAACCTTGACCTACTCCTGTCTGCTGCTTATTGTTGGGGGGAGGGGTACAAATAGGCCAGTTTTTAGGCCACAACTGGCTGGTGTCAGGGAAGAAAAATAAAGGCAGGAAGTAAGGAGATGAAAAAGCAGCCTGCCTTTTCTGACTTCTCTGAAGGAATGTCTATGGGGATAGGAAGGAAGTGTTACACTCTTGAGAACTCTTCAGTGCTGTAGCGAAAGCCCCTTTAAAAGCTGCTGTGAGGGAACAGGAGTGACAGCCTCTAGTACCGACAGTCTGCAGTTCCTCGCTTCCCCGGGGTCACAGTACCAGCTGCTTGCCGTATACCTGGGCGACTCAGTGAGTGGAAAGAATTGGACTCTAGCATCCGAGGGATCTGCTTTTTTAAAATCCTGGCTCTGCCACTTACGATGTCACTAACTTTGGGCTAAGATCCTAACATCTATGAGTGGACTGTCCTTCCCTCAGGGTTCACAACTACAGAGGAGAGAGCCCTTCAGATCCTGAAGTACTTCCTGAATGGCAGGTGTTGGGGCTGCAAAGATGACTAACGTGTGTGCCGAGCCTCCAAGGGATTCATGGCTTCTATGACAGCACAGTGGTGGGAAGGCAGAGGAAGGGAACTCACAGGGTCGGAAATACAACTGGAGCCTTTGTTCGTGAGGGGGTGACGGCGTGGCTGTGGGAGGCACCAGTTAAGAAAAGAGCAGAGAGACAGGTCCAGAGTCTACTTGAAACAGAGGCTGCTTCTTACCCCAGCACTGACCAAATTGGACAGAGACGTGGAAGGGGTAGAATGGAGACACCACAGGCCAGCCCCCTCTAGTGTGCTTTGCTTTTTCCAGATGTCACAAGATCAAGGTCAAGGAAACCTGGGTAGTATTGGGTTATAAAAGATCACCCAGCACCTTGATGGCTGGAATTGTCAGGCAGGGTGGGTCTTGCAGCTCCCAGAGAGGGAATGCGCCGCGTCTCCCCAGCTCAGGAGGAAAGCTGGTTGATTTATCCATTTATTGATTGAATGGCATTGGCCCTGAGCCCTGGGGATGCTGAGACGCGAAGTGTCAATTCCAGAAGGGAACTGCCGCTCCCACACTACCAGAGATCCTGGAGCTCTTGATACCCACCTGAGCAGCCAGAGGAGAAGCAATCACGGCAGCCCTGTGAGCTAAGGGGGAGGAGAACAGAAGATAACACATTTGGGAAGGAAATGGGATTTACAGGAAAGATCCGTGGGGAAGGTGTGGAAGAATGGTCAAATAGAGAACGACTTTACTTAAGGAACAAAGGGATGTTTCATTCTCTCCTCCTCTCTCTCTGTCACACACACATAAATATTTTTGTCTGTATTGAAAATAATTCCATGCATTCCATATTTTCTCTTTACCTTGTAACTTGCAGCATCTGTGTAGCAATGAGCATTTAGCTTGGGTTATGATTAGAAAGGTAGTTTCTCCCCACCGTGTTGGTTTCAGGGTATGTCTGAGAGGTTATATCTGTCTTTCCTTGCAGGTAATGTACAGAAGGATTCTGCAGCAGGCGGGGTTTATACAGTTCGCACAACTTCAGTTTCTGGAAGCTAAAGAGCTCTTCAGGTAATTTGAGGTGTTGGTAGCAGGCCCTCCCGCATGTCCCTCTGTGGTCAAAACTTTCATCTACAGACTGTGTGGGAGAGGTCGCCGCGGTTAGCTTGTGCCTCATGGGGAAGTGGTGAGGCTCGTTGACAGTAGCAGCCACCACCAACGCTCGATCCTCGCCCCCACCCCTTAGCCTCAATTTACCTGCTCCGTGTCCTTACAAGGGCGGAGGCTAACAAGGGGGCTCCCCTAACAGTCCCATGAAAGGAAGAGAAGGGAATCCTGAAGGGTGAATTTAATAACATGAAGGATTCCTAGAAAAATACTGTTGCCCACTTTTCCTTTCCTTTAGAGATTTTACAGGAAATTACGGAGCTTAGGAAAAGAGCAGGTACTTCCGGGAGGACTCATGAAAACTGCTCCTTCCAAAGACTTCACAAGGAGAATGTTCATAAGAACGACTTGGGACATACGTTTTCAGAATGTCTAACTAGAACACATTCTGTGTGGTCTAGAACCATCTCAAAGATAAAACATATGTTAAGCAGTGGAAGAGATCCTTCACGTCCAAGCAACAACTGGAGCAGAGCACCACTGTGCCACTGGGCACCAGACCCACCACAGCTCTGACCTCCTGCCCTGGCACACGCATGGCTGTAGGAGCAGACTTCTGAGTAGAGGCGGAACCATTTAGTGAATCGTGATGCCCCGTAGAGCTTACGCTTACATAAATTCTGTCTGCTGTTATCATCAGTTCCTGGCAGGATCCGTAACTCTGGAGCTTACGTAGATTCTTTGTCCCTTAGGACCTAGATTTTTCCGTACTGCCTGCTTATCCCTGCAGTGTTGGAAACCTCCTCATTCGGTTTCACGGGCACCTCTTTTTCTCATGGGTTAATTTGGAACAGTGGGCAAATCGTCACAATATATTCGTAGAAGAGTTCACAGAATTTGTAACAGACTTGTGTATGGCCTGTCGGTCATTAATAGAAGGTTCCTGTCTTTCATGCTTCAGCCTCTTCCTGGTTTTCACTGACTGCTGCTCAGTTTTTGTCAAAAGTGTGACCAAGGGGCGCCTGGTTGGCTCAGTCGGTTAAGCATCTGACTTCAGCTCACGTCATGATCTCATGGTTCATGAGTTTGAGTCCCGCATCGGGCTCTGTGCTGAGAGCTCAGAGCCTCGAGCCTGCTTCACATTTTGTGTCTCTCTCTCTGTCCCTACCCTGCTTGTCTTCCCCCTCTCAAAAATGAATAAACTTAGAAAAAAAACAAAGACAAAAGTGTGGCCCAGGGAATTGACACTTGTTGAAGACCCTTCCAAACAAGCATGATTCCACTTTCCCTTCCTGTGTCCATGATAGATGTTGCTAATAATGTGAATTTTTTTTTTCTCATCGATGTGGGACGTGTCCTCAGATTTCTTCTCGGTTCAGTGCTAGAAGCCACAACTGCCAGCTAATCATGGTTGGCACCCAAGAGAGAGCCCCTTTATGATGCTCGATGTGGGCCCGTACGTTCTGTGTCTATTCCTCTAGATGTTACTCAGCCTGTCCTGGGGTCCAGTCAGGCCAGCACTTGCCCGTGAAGCAAACTTGGCCCCAGCGCCAGAGCCAGAGCGGCAGGGTAAGACTGCACCCTGCTTTTATGGCGTGCCCATACGAGTCTGGAATTGGGCTGGGTGCTCATTGGGCAGCATAGGTGCCGCTCCATGGTGTGGGTGCAGTGACCTGGGCGACAGTGCAGAGCCCGGGCTTGGATCGGGATTTGGCTGGATCTCAAATGAGAAGCTTCCCAAATCAAGAATCATGCAGTCATGCCCTTTTGAGCTGGGTAATTTGTCATGGATGCTCTTGTGCGTTGTGCAAACCCTGGCCTCCACCCGCTGCGTGCCAGTAGCACCTCCAGTGGGGACCGAAAGTATCTCCAGACATTGCTAACTGTTTTCCAGGGAGCCAAACTGCTTCCACAGAGGACCATTGCTTGAGGCAGAGGGAACACCCAGCAAAGGCTGAGAGGCATGAAGTTTGTAAACTGGAGAGGCAATGAGGGGGAGTTGAAACCTTGAAACATGAGCCGAACGGTGGAAGGCAAAGCTGTAAGGTCACTGGGAGCAGCTAGGAAGGGCCCTGAATGCTGAGCTCAGAGGTCTGAAGTTCACCCTGGGGAGGCCCAGAACCACAGGGAAGTGGGGAGAGGGCAGGAGTGGAAGCCATGAGGGCCAGAGGCCAGAAGATGGGGAGGAGGAGACAGAGCTTAAAGGAAGGCAGATGTAGTAAACATCACAGGAAGTGTAGACCCTGGGCCCTACCTGAGGTCCCCATTCCTGTCTGGGGGCCCTGCGTCTGTGTCTGTGGGGCTGCCTCTGGGCCAAGGTTGAGGCCTGCAGCTCGGTAGTGCCACCTCTGGCTCGTTGTGGACAAGATGAGCAGGCGCGGTGGGGACGGGGTCAGTGGTGATGTCGAGGCAGGACGTTACCAGCTGGGCTCCCCGGCCTTCGGAGGTTAGGACACCACGCTGGCCGTCTGAGCTGCGGCCTAAGCTTATGCTATGAAAGGCCATCGAGAGTCACCACAGATACAGCTTCACAAGTGCTCTGGCAGCTCCTGTTGTAAGATTGCCAAGTCCCTTCTCTGTGGACCCTTCGGCAAACCTGGTTATAGTTTGGTGCTGGGAGAAGCGCTGGACTGTATTTCACCTGATTGGACAGTGATGTGTCCCCTTCGCAATCCTTTTGTGGCTTGGTTTCCAGGGGGTCTGGTGCTAAGTAGGTGTTGGCGCTGCCTCAGGTGCCTTGATATTGCACAGCAGCCCTGGCGGGGGTGTGCCTCTCGCTGTGGTCCCTTCTCTGCTGTTGGAACCGCGTGGTGGCACATGGTTCAGCAGTGCTCTGCTGGGCTTGTGCGTTGGGACGCTCGCTCTGATGTGCTCCCCATGCCTCCAGCAGCCCGTTAATGTGTGCGGACATGCACGCCACCCCCCGTGTTGTTTTGTGTGCCTATGTGTACTCTCTCTCTCTTTTTGCTTCATTTAGTTTGACACTGTAATTGCAGAAGCGGCCAGCTTGATGTCCGGGAGCTGATCTCTCTCTACCCCTTCCTGTTGCCCACCTCCTCCTCATTCACACGGTCCCACCCTCCTCTCCACGAGTATGCAGACCTGAACCAGCTGACCCAGGGGGACCAGGAGAAGATGGCCAAGTGCAAGCGCTTCCTCATGAGCTACCTGAACGAAGTCCGCAGCACAGAGGTAGCAAATGGCTACAAAGAGGACATTGACACGGCCTTGCTTAAGCTGTATGCGGAGGCAGACCACGACAGTCTGCTGGACCTCTTGGTCACCGAGAACTCCTGTCTTCTGACAGACAGCGCCGCCTGGCTCGAGAAGCACAAGAAGTGAGTGTTCCCTCCCCACACGCTGGCCCTTCCGCCGCAGTGGGAGGCTCTTGTGAAGGGGCGTCACCCCTCAGGTGACCGCTATGACGTTGTGGTGACAACTCAGTGCCCCTCGGGAGAGAGCCCCCTGGGCACAGCCTGAGACCAACTAGAAGGGTTCTTGGAAAGCATCAGGTCTCCTACCAGTTCTTCAGTGGCAGTGACCACAGCCAGTCGAGGGCCAGGTAGTAAAGGAAGTGGTTCTTGGCCTTCGTGTCCATGGCGTTCCATGCAGGACTCACCCACGCAAGACGCCACATGTGGTACTAAACATGGCAGCAGGCTTGAGTCCCTGGTGACCAGATTGCACAGATAGTTGGACACCCCACATAAATAGATAAAAAGGGGGACTTGATCTTGTTGATGTAAGTTTATGGCTTAAAACTCTGCCTTTATTATGAGCATGCGTCGGTAGGCAGCCGCCCCTTGCCGTAGCACAAAGACAGTGAACTGTAGTGACTGGCGTGGGCAGGTACGGGAGGGTCCCCAGACTCCTTCATGTGGTGAGATTCTTGATCTGTGGTTTCTGTTATGTATGTGAGACAGCAGGAGTACTGATAAAATCCCACAGAAACCGCAGGGGTTATAGGGCCGGATCCCGTTCAGATGCCCGAGACAACGCAGGGCTGGTGATTGGTCGCTGAGTGGGTGTTCACTCCTCCCGGCACTTTCCCTCAGTGTCCCAAAGACGCCACGGGAGGGCGCAACTTTGTTTGCCGATGCCTCACGGTGCTGACTTGGAATGCTAGGGTCCACACAGTCAGGGCAACTGCCTGAAAGAGGAGGGCGCCAGCGAGTAGTTCGTTATCTTCAGAGTTTGCTCTCGGAGGGAAGAACTCCACCATCCCCCTGTGCCCACTTGTTCCCGTCACCGGCTGGGGAGGGGGTGACCGTGAGCAGGACACCGCAGTGGAACCCGGGAGGCTGGAACAGCTCACCGCACGGGCAGTGTCAGTGCTGTCACTAGCCCTTTCCACTCACCAGTGAGGAAATGGGGGACAGACAGTCCACTTGCCTAGAGCCATGGCAGGTTGTGAAACCTGAACTGAAGCTCAGGGCCCCTCTCCAGGACTCCCCCGACCTGCTGTCCTCTCCAGTGGCTAGGTGCCGATGGCCCGTATTGCTGTTGTTCACATTCAGACGCCTTGCCCCTTCTTTCAGTAATAGCTCAGAGATGGCACACTTCCAGAATATTCTTCTAACACCTTGCAATGTTACCATCACCTTGAAATGTTAAACACCACTGATTATGCTGAAGAGATACAGAATCATACTAATATTTGAGAAAATTGTAAAGCCATTCCAAAGGTCCTTCTCCGTGGTTTAATTACTGTTTTATTTTTTCAGCTTATGCTAGACTTGAATATGATCCTTTTTGGAAGTTGAGGGGGCATGCATTTGAGTACCAGAAGAAAATAAACAGAAATGAGGGTCTTTTTGTCATTGGCAATTGTTGTTGAACTCTGAGTTGAATACGAGGGACTGGAGATGGGGGCAGCTGTTGCTGGGGGGCGCCACCCACAGCAGCTGGCGGAGAAAGAGTGCACTTACCGTGTTGTCTTCTTTCAGGTACTTTGCACTTGGACTGCTATATCATTATAATCACCAAGATGCTGCTGCAGTGCAGGTTAGTCCTGAAGCATTTCAGCCTTCCTTAAAAACTGCTGTCATTTTCCCCAGCATTACATGGGGGAAGAATCCACAAGTTAGTGGAGGCCACCTTTGTCTGATCTACACCCTTTTTCACAGAATAAGAATAACAACCATTTTAGAAAGTGAGTTCCTTGAGAAACGTCAGCCGAAGGTTTTCTTTTCTTTGTCTTTACGTCTCTCTCAGGACATTATCAAGGAAGAAAGGAAAATATGATTTCTTACTGAGCCACCAGGCATGGGACATCACTGCCTTATTAGAAAACAGCCTGCAAATAACAGTTTATGTATAACCTCCGCTGTTAATGACAGTGACTGTTGCCAGTGGGCAGAGTAAATAATTCTCCCCATGTTACGTGCGAGAAGACTAAAGCTGATCGAGGCCAGGGTCACGGCATTGCTCCGTGGCAGAACAGGGATTTGAACCACTATTCCCGGTGGCCCTGGCAGGGAGGCTGAGCTTGAGATAAAGAGGCATCAGTCTCTAGTCTCCTGTCGTGTCCCGCCTCACCTCATCTCACACCTCCTCCTTCTGTCTCTTGGTATCTGGTATCACTCGTCTTCTGTTGTGTGTTGAGAATGGCAGAGAGCATTTGCAGCAGGCCCCAGGTGACAGTCAGCCCTATGACTTTGGCGAGGCCAGGCATGCCGTCACCATCATGGAACACGGTGGCAGATGAGGTTAAAAAGAAATGTTGATGGGTTTCCATCAAAACACCCAATGGCTAAAGGTAGATTTGGGTGTCAAGGATAACATTTTTATACTGCAAAACACATGACTGGTAAGAATTCTAGCTTGATGTAAGTGTAATAATAAGGGCAGAGCTATAGAGAGTAGGGTTTGCAAAATCCAAGGGATAGGAAATAAATCTTTATATATGGCAGAACTCTTAAAAAAAATGACACATTTCCGTGTATGTATGATTAGGTTGTTTGGTTTGAGGAATTTGGTGTTGAAATTGGGACCATAAGAAAAGCTCATATGCTAATATCACAAGTGCACAGTATACGCCACCAGTGCTGTTTCTTGGGCTTCTTGCGGGTGCCGTGGTCCTGAACGACAGCACACTGGGAAGGTGGGTGAGGTAATGGGAGGCGGGACAGGCCGAGGAGCCTCCTTCTCTTCCACCCCCTTTTGATGCAGCCTCATTCTGGATTTCCGAAAGTACACTTTGGTTTACACAGCAGGGAAGTTTCTGGATGAAATAGCGAGGGACTTTTCTTATTAGCAGCTGTTGTGAGCCCCTGTGCACAGGACAGAACACTAGGGGACAGAATCGCCAGAATTTTTGAAAGCACAGAATCTGACCCATCCAGTCCATAAAGGACTTCAAAGTCCAGGATTCCTGTGGTGGGGAGGGTGGAAACGGCTGATACAAGCAGGTAAGTTCTCCTGTGTCAAGATGCTGTCAGTGATCGTTTTATCTCCTGAGGAAACACTTTGAATACATCTACCTCTTTCCATTTACTGTGTTTTCTCTTTGTATTACTGTGATACATTAGAAAGGAAAGAAAAAGAATGTGATGCTTTATTTTCTTGATTTCTTGGACCACGTCTTCGATATTGCTTTATTCCTCTGAAAAATGTAGAATTGATTGAGGCATTCAAAATTTGAAATTTGTCCTACTCCTTTTAAGTATTGAAAGGCCAGATAAGTAAACATATGCCCTTCCTTAGGTAATTCTAAAAGGTATGTAACCTTCTGTTTCTTTTTATTCTTTACTCCTTTCCAGTTGTGGGTGAACATTGTGAATGGGGACATTCACGACTCCACTCGCTCAGACCTGTACGAATATGTCGTTGATTTCCTTACCTACAGCTTAGACCAGGAACTCGTGTGGAAGTACGCTGATTGGGTCCTGCAGAAAAGTGAGGAGGTTTGTGCTTCATACATGCGTTCGGGGCAGTGGGTGATTTTAGGTGAGAAGCCAGCCATACTACAGCCTCACCCTCCATGGTGTTCCTCCCCTTCTAACAGCTCATCGTGAGAATGCCAGCTCTTGGGACATTCTACATGTCAGCACCTCTCAGATGTACCATTCTGCATATCTGTGTTGGGCAGGCCCCTTCCATAGAAAAACAGAAAGCGTAGCCAGATCCCATTCTTAGCATCTTCTGAAAAACGTATGCGTGTGAACCCCCATGCCTGACTGAGGGTGGCACTTCTGATTTCTGTGGCCTGGCGCAGGATCAGATTGTCGCTTTGCAGGACGTGGTACCCTGCCTGGGCCACAGCAGGCAGACCCTTGTTCTGTCTCTGCACCGCACCCCCCTGCACGACGGTTGTGGCTCTGGAGGTAGGAGGGAGCCCTGTGCAGGACTGGCGGTCCTGGTGGCTGAGAAAGGGAGCGAGGGGCAGCACGTAAGCTCAGGCCTCCTCTGTGAAGCCCAAGGAGGACAGGAAGAGAGATGGCATCTCAGCCGTCCGCGTTAAAAACACACATTTCCTTGGTTCCCCTTGGAGAGAGAAACTCAGCTTCCTGACGCAGGAACTTCGTCTTAAATGTAGAGTTTTCTGCATGTCACATGTGCCTTTTTAAACTCTGAGCTGGGGTGTATTCTCTATGGCACTATCTGAACTGGGAGGTCTGAGCCCATGTGCTTCACGTACTTTTGACTCCATGTTTACTTGGCCTCTGTGCACATGCACGTACAACATACCCTGACACACTCATGCACACCTGCACCACAGATCCAAAACTGCTGAAAGCTTTGGGCTCCTCCCAGTGCTAATAGCTGGTACCAGTACATCATTCCCAGAATCCTGTGTGCCCAGTGATGCACCAGCCACTCGACTTGTCTCATCTCTTTCAAATGCCACAGCAACATCACAAAGGGGAATTATAGATGAGGAAAGCAAAGCTCAGCTCTAGAAATTTCCCCAAGGTCAAATAGTTGGTATAGCACAGACAGAAATCCAGGCTTATAGAACTCAGACTTCACACTCAGGAGAGCTGTGCTATATTTCTCATGTGTGCGTGTGTGTGCACATGTGTGTGTTCGAATGTGCACATGTCTGTGCCCTGGGGAAGCACAGCACGCCTTTACTTTCCTACCTGACCAGTTAGCATTTCCACAGAGGATGGAATTGGCCACAGGGCACTCCATTCAACAGGCACAGGAAGGCGGTCTGGAAACTTGCTCAGGGATGGGCCTTCGATCTGCATAGATGATCCACATAGTGGATACCTGTGTGTGGAGAACCGAGTTTACTGAAGGTTCAGTACTGTATTTGTTCCTTCACGTACTAGTCAGCAAGTGACCATCCCTGTCTGCAGATTGTCTTAATATTACACAGTTGTTGCATCTTGGGTTAATTAATGTTTCTTTCTTTCACTTATGACCTTTAAAAAATTTTTTTTAATTCTTATTTATTTTTTTTGAGAGAGAGAGAGACAGAGCACAAATAGGGTAGAGCAGAGAGAGGGAGACACAGGATCTGAAGCAGGCTCCAGGCTCTGAGCTGTCAGCACAGAGCCCGACATGGGACGTGAATTCATGAACTGTGAGATCATGACCTTAGCTGAAGTGGATGCTTAACAGACTTAGTGACCTGGGCGCCCCTGATTTCTGACCCTTTTAGAAGAAATTCCGACGAGACATATGAGGAGTTTCCCATCTTTGTGCCGGGCTCTTTGATCTTTGCCAGTGCCTCACCCCGTCCTGTTTTGCTGTATCTCCGTGCTTTTGACAATGATTTTCCCCAGACATAAATGTACAGTGATCAGAATAAAGATAATCTGGAGTCTGGAAAAAGAGATAGTTAAATTACTGTTCTTCTTTCAGGTTGGAGTCCAAGTTTTCACCAGGAGACCTTTGGATGAAAAGCAGAACAGTTTTAATCCAGATAATATTATCACTTGCCTTAAGAAGTACCCTAAAGCCCTTGTTAAGTATCTGGAACATCTGGTCATGGACAGGAGACTGCAGGTGAGCACTTTTGAACTTAGACTAACACGTGCAGGGCTGCCATGTCAGAGTAGTAACTTAAGAGATAGAATTTGACCAGAGAGCTTCTTGGCAGATGGTTCTAATGTAGTGTTTTAAACGTAGATGTTTCGTGATCTAACGTAATAGTCTAAATGCTCCCTGGGTACTTAGTGTGCTCCTGGATGGTCTAGAGGACGGGAGGCTAATGTAAGAGTGCAGGAGAGCACGTCGCCTTTTCTTTACTCTCCATTTTGTGTCCATTCAGCTTCTGTTTTTCTTCTCTTTTCCTTCTGTGTTATTATCCTCAAAGGAAAGGAGAGAAGCTATACCTTTTTGGGAAATGCCTAAATCCCGTGGCCCTTCTCAGACTAGACTTTAAGTCTACCTTCCCCTATTGTGGTTTTTGAGACATTTCTGGTCCAACGCGCGTGCATTCTGTTCAGTGCCCCGCCCTGGCCTCCTGCCTGGCAGCGCTGTCCTTTTCCACAGAAGGAAGAGTACCACACGCGCCTGGCGCTCCTCTACCTGGACGAGGTGCTGCAGCAGAGGCCCAGCGCCGGTGGCCCGGGCGCGGAAGCCACGGAGACGCAGGCCAAGTTGCGGCGCCTGCTCCAGAAGTCAGACTTGTACCGAGTCCACTTTCTGCTAGGTGAGCAGCAGCCCGCCAGCCTCTCCCCTACCCGTCACTCTGCCCGCAGGGGAGGGGGAGGTGCAGGTGAAGGCCCTACTCCTCGCTTTGATGGGGTGATTCCTTGGGCCTCTGTTGGCGCAAAGGCAGCCTTCTTGGAGGGCGGGGCGAAGTGTCTCAAGCCTCCACCCTGTAGAAAGGGATGTTGGCCCTTTAGCCCTTGACACAAAGCTACCCCCCGGGAGTTGGAAGTCTGGTATCTGCAGAGCATACCTTCATCTAGACTGCCTTATTCCACGTCGGTGCCCTTGAAGCTTAGTTCCTTTGGATGGCACCAGCATTTGGGCAAGGCTCTGCCTACAGGCACCCCCTGCCCCCAGCAGCCCACTGGGACTGCTCCAGGTTCCCAGCTGTGAGCCCTGAGCCACAGGCATCTTGGACAGGAGCAGAGTCACCTTGGGGTGCAGAGTCCACGGTTTCTGTGTTGTGCAAAGTGCCACAAAGCAGCACAGTGCTTGCACCTGGTAGAATTAATTAGATTTTTGATGTGTTTATTTGGCATGCAGAATTTTCAGATTGGTCCTCACTGGGATTAATAATGTATTTCTCCTTAAATCTACAGTATTTTTTTGACCATTAACTACAGTTGATTCTCATTATTCACTGTAGTTATGTCTATAACTTGTGGGCTATAAAGTCTCCACAGACATTGAATTACTGAGTCCTGAACAGTTGCTCCCAAGGAAATGCAGGGTCAGGTTCCTGCAAACGTGTGCTCACATTTTTGTCCATACACAGCCTTGTTTTATGAGTGCTTATTTGATACGTATTGTTGATTCATTTACGTTGAACTCAAAGCCAACAGAACTCTAGCTCAGGCCTGAAGGAAGCTCTCTGTAATACACATCATGGCCTTCCTGTCCTCGGAAACAGTAGGCCTCTGTGTTCAGAGGCCTGTTCAGCACTGTGCTTGGGGCCCGTTTTAAGTGGCAAAACTACCAAGAAAAAGCACACACACAAAAGAACTGTGACATCACATAAACCATGGAGAGGACCGTTTACAGAATGCCGTCTGCGACAGTACCGGGGCTGACCTTCAGCCGTGATACACGCCAGCCACCCTGGTCCTTCACGGCTGCTGTCCGTGCTTATTGGGCGGTGCCTGTGCTATATGGTTGCTAAAACAGTATTACTGTCACTCCTGACTCCCATCCTCCTTCCTGCTTTACACATTTCTTCATACAAATCTCACACTAGTCATGGGTTAGTTGATGAGGTTCTCAGTCAGCTAACGTTTGTGAGCATGTGTAGAGAGAGTATCAGACGCTACACTGAGGATATAAAGGTGGATGTAACTTGGTTCTTGTCCTCAGTTTAATGAGAATGCAGATAGCGGCAGATAGGAGCCCTACGTGGGGTGGAGGGGAGGGAGCTCGGAGAAGGTGCTCTTTGATCAGTCACAAAGGTAAGACTAGGGAGCTTACAGGAAAGGGGGTGTCCGCCAGAGCACTAGGGAAGAACACTGGAAACTGAGAGACTACCTCTTTCCCCTTGGTAGGTGACTTCGGCGTGGTCAGCCTGGGCACGCTGTAACATTTCCTGCGCAGCCTGCCCACTCAGGTGGCCGAGGGTCAAATATAAACAGGATGATTGATGTAGAGAGTGTAGGTCACAGCCATGGTCTTTTCTCAACCATCTCCGTGCCCCTCCTGTGCTTTACGTGTGCTATAGCCACTTAGCGGCTATTTGGTGAGCGTTCCTTGTGAGGACGACAGGGATGCGCATTGCAGCTGTGTGTCTAGTGCTGTAGCTGCTAGTGTTGTAGAGCCAGCCGTTTGTTGCGGGCGTCTACCATGTACCTCAGGCCAGGATAGGGCCACGCTCCGAGTCCCACTGCCTAGAATTCCAGCATTAATGTTGGCCCTTTAAATGGGAGCTGTCCTCTGAATGTCCTACAGCAGGCAGAGGTCTCCCGTTATCTTCCTAGGTTACAGAGGGAGTGGCAAACAAGGGGCCACTGCGGGCAGGGCCTCGGGCAGAACTTTCTGCGGTGGTATCATTTTGCTCAGAGCCTGGGACCTTAAATTGCGGGAGAAACAAAAGCTTTAGAGTAATGTTGATATGGATTGTTAATGAGAGGAACCCATACTCTTCTCAGCGAACCGAATTTTCAGCTGGAACAAAGGGGTTCACCACACGCTTTTGGCAGAGAGGGTTCTTGTCGGAATCTAAGTCCACGTAGTGCCTTTCTGTTGTTGTCAAAGACCCCGTACTGGGAACATGGGAACTGTGTGGGATTACGTGGAAGTCTGGAGCCATGATGCCCCTGTTTCGCCAGGCCTGCTGAGATGACAGGTCATTTGTTTGGTTCAGCCACTAAGCGTTACGTATTCCGCGGTTAGGCTCTACCTATCCGTAGGGTCTGGCTTCCCCTTCAGGAGCACCCAGATCTGCAGCACGGAGGTAGAGGCGAGCTTGGCGTAAACCGTCTAGGTAGCCGGCTCTGCTTTGTGCTTTCTCAGGCTGAGAGCACCCAGGGGTTGGGGGCACGCCGGGGCTGGCTCTAACCACTGGCTGCTGCCGCACAGACAGAGTCCGGGGCGCCGGCCTCCCCATGGAGAGCGCCATCCTGCACGGGAAGCTGGAGGAGCACGAGGAGGCCCTGCGCATCCTGGTGCACGAGCTGCGGGACTTCTCGGCGGCTGAGGACTACTGCCTGTGGCGCTCCGAGGGCAGAGACCCGCCGTACCGGCAGCGGCTCTTCCACACGCTGCTGGCCATGTACCTCCAGCCCGGGCCCATGGTGCCCGAGCTGACTGTGGCCGCCACGGACCTCCTGAACCACCACGCGGCCGAATTCGATGCTGCGCGGGTCCTGCAGCTGCTGCCGGACACCTGGTCAGTGCAGCTCCTGCGCCCGTTCCTGACCGGGGCCGTCAGGGACAGCGTGCATGCCCGGAGGACCACTCAGGTGGCCCTCGGCCTGGCCAAGTCCGAAAACCTGATCTATAAGTACGACAAGGTGAGAGCCGGGCTTCAGACAAAGGCCCACAAGTGGAATGGCCAGTGGGGTGGGAATTCTGTTTTTGTACCTGCGAGGATCCTCTGTACTGTGTTCCAGCGCAGCTGCACCAGTTTGCATTCCCACCAACAGGACACATCTTCTCATCACGGCCCGAGTCCCATCCTGGGAGCCCCACCCTCATGACCTCACCCACCCTCTGTTGCCTCCCCAGTAATTCACACTGAAAATTAGAGCTTCAGCATAGGAAGGGGTGGGGGATACAGACGTTTAGTCCATGACAGTCCCCAGTTCATAGCCCCTTCTGGAGACTTCTCCTTGGGAGGCCCGCACTCTGCAGGCAGCAGAGGTATCTTTCCAGAGCGGGAGCCTGACATGTTCCTCCCACATAAAAGCCTTCATGACTCCCCAGTGGAGGATTTGAGGCCTGGAAGGCTCCATCTCCTCTCCTTTGGTCTGGCCCTTTCCATCTCTTGCTGCCTCCCAGGACGTGTGGACTCTCCCAGATGTGACAGTTTGCTTTACACATACAGGCTTTGCCACCTGAGACCTTCTTAACCTTTGCTTTTGTGCCTGGTGAATGACTATGCAAAACCCAGCCTTAGTATTTTTTCCTTCGTGAAACCTTTATATCCCTTCAATCAGATAAGCCCCCTCCTTCACCCACCCGCACATTCCGTGCATGCATTCATAATTGTCTCCCTTCACCATTAGACTGGGTTCTCTGAGGGCCTGGAACTTCATCTGTTTATCTCAGTATCCTGAGAACCAAGCCTGGAATCTCAAAGGTGTTTAATAAGTGTTTGTTGAATGACTGATGAAACTAATGAGTACAGGGTGAATTCTCTAAATTGGTAGTTGGTCCTGCCAATAGGCTGACTTGCCTGGGCTAACACCAGTGAATTGTGCAAACAGGCTTTTCACCTAGCAGAACTGAGACTGTTACAGTTTTGTTAGCTGCCTTTAAACAAATGAAATTATGTTTCCTAGGGCCAGGCAGGAATGTGCCATGAATCAACCACATGGCTTTGATGGAGTCCCTTATTTGTGCCTTTCATTTCTTGTTTGCAAAAGAGAGGACCAAGGAATTGAATGATTTATACAGCTCTATTCAGCTCTAACATGACATGACTTTCCAATAGTCTTTGCTCAAACACAGAGCTCAGAGAGGGCCTGTGTGAAATGCCTTGGCCGGCAAGCAGCAGTTATTTTATAAAATAAGAAAGCAGTCTTGGAGCCTTTTTTTTTTTTTTTTTTACTTCTCTAGTTACTAGGGACGTTTTTGTTTATTTTCACTTCTAATATTCTAGGGTTTCTTTTTTTAATGTTTATTATTTTTGAGAGAGGGGAGCAGAGGATCTGAAGCGGGCTCTGCGCTAATGGCACCAAGCCCGATACGGGGCTTGAACTTATGAACTGGGAGATCGTGATCTGAGCCGAAGTCGGGTGCTTAACCAACTGAGCCACCCTCTAATATTCTGTTAAAAGAAATTGATATTAAAGCAGTCCTCATGAGAGACGCCTGGATGGCTCCATCGGCTCAGGTCATGATCTCACAGTCCATGGGTTCCAGCCCCATGTTGGGCTGTGTGCTGACAACTCAGAGCCTGGAGCCTGCTTCGGATGCTGTGTCTCCTTCTCTCTCTGCCCCTTCTCACTCATGCTCTGTATGTCTCTCTCAAAATAAATAATAAAAACACTTAAAAAATAAAAAAAAACAACAACAAATCAGTCCTCATGAGTCATAATCATCTACAGGGTAATGCATGTGCACTCTGAAAACCTGGTATAACTCTAGCTGATTGGGTCCTCTGCCTTTGTTTCTTTTTTTTTGCAGATGAAGCTAAAAGGAAGCTCAGTTCGGCTTTCGGACAAAAAGGTCTGCCAAATGTGCCAAAATCCCTTTTGTGAGCCCGTGTTTGTTAGGTATCCAAATGGTGGTCTCGTCCACACCCACTGTGCTGCCAGCACACACACGAACGCCAGCCCCCCTGGCCCTGGCGCACGGACTTGAAGAGGCCCATGTGGGGGTGTGAGGAGGACCCTGAGTTCTCTACCAAGCATGCTGGGTACAGAGCGCAGCCACCTCTGCCCTCATGTCAGCCACGATGGAGGGGTGACATCTGGGCGCCAGGGAGACTTCGGTCAGTGTGAACCAGGGGCCTTTGACTGCTGACCACTCTACACTGAATGTAAATGGAAAATCCCGAAAATACACATGTGAGGGTTCACCCGTCCCGGTACTTTATAATCCAAAACAAATGCCTACTTTGCGAGGAAAGCGAGCCTTCCCTTGGCCATCCGGACATCCTGGGCTCCCCCGCCCCAACACCCTAGGCTTCAGATGTGCGTTTGCACTGGAAACGTGCTTCACGGTGGCACAGCGGCGAACAGCTCACTCGGCAGCACAGTCGTGGGCAGGGGTTTGCCAGGTGGGGGGAGGGGGGACTGTCTGTTTCCAGGATTACCTCGTGGGCTCTGCCTTTGCCCTTCGCTGACCTTGGGGAAATTTTTTGTTCTTTCCTACTTCCCGTATGGCTCTCAACCCCTAAAGGATTCTGCCTTGTTTACCTGAGCGCCCTGTTTCAGGGAAATGTGTACGCTTCCGGCTGCCTCGCCAGCGAGGCCCTGTTGGAAAGTGGTGAGGCCCCAAGAGAAAAGCCGCGCACCCCATGTGTAAGAGGACCGCAGACAGGTGACCTGTGGCAGGTGAGGGCCCACGTGTCAGGCCCTGTACTGTCACACCTGCCAATTTGACATATTTGACAAAACATTTTTATTTGAAGTTCTGTCATCCCTGCAGTTTTTCTCTTGTTTCAAAATTCATCCGTCATACTTGTTAGGGACTTTTTTTTTTCTTGTTAAAATGTACCTCCTACTGAACACTCGGGAAGTTAAAAGGGAAACGTTCTGAGCACAAGCTGAGCAGAATCTCAGGAGAGGCCGGTTTTACCCTCACGCCCTCTGCAGGACGGGCAGCGGTGACAGTGGCCTTTGCCCGTGACCGAGATGTCATCTTTCCTGCTGGGCGCTTCCACCCCGATGAGGAAGTCCAGTCAGGCTGCCTTACCTCCCAGCACTTTACATGCCTGCTCTGAGGTTTCCTGAACTCACAGGAGGCGTTGCTCTTGTTCACAGACTCATTCATCTCGTGTCTCTGCCATCGCAGAGAAGGCCGAAGCTGTCCTTCCTTCACTGCCCTGTTTTGAATTTCATCTTTGGGATGAATGATTCTATTAAGAACTAACACTAGACACTGTACCCTCTGCTGTCATGCCTGGAAAACAAGCATTAGCTTGTGTGTGTCACAGGAGAGGGCCCTGGAATACAACCTCTCTCGTCAGCCCGAGCCTTCCAGAGTGGGGGTGAAGAGCTCACTGTCCGTGGTCTAAACAAGGTACTAATAATGGTCAGTATTCTTTGTCCTTCTGGGATTCTGAGTGGCCCAAGAAAGCAGAGGCAAAGCTGCCTTCTTCCCTGTGTCTCGACCTAGAGAATAAAAGAAGAAATTCTTGTAACTCGACCACATACTACATACATGGGGAGGAAGCCCAAGCCCGGTCATGACTTTACAGCCTGTGGATGACTGTTACGGAATGGTCATATTACGGTGCATGTTATGGTTACACCTCGTGAGCTTGTGTTTATTCTTCAGAGAACAAGCCCCTGGCATGTGCGGTGTCACGCTTCCAAAAGCAGTGTTTCACTGGACACAAAATGGGTAAAATCTCGAGAGCACCTTGCAGTTGCTCATTCCTAACTCGGGGGACATGAGTCTCTACTCTGTCTAAACCTCGGTCAGTTTTCTGAAACATTTCCCATCCTTTAGAATGACGGGGATTAAAGCTGAGTGGTCTCCTGTGTTCAGAACTGTACCTCACTCTCATCCTTCTCCGACGCCCTCAGGCCCTTTTTGCAAATAAGATTTTTAAACGAAACACATAGCTCTCTCTAAAGGCCTGCCGTTTTGTGACTGTGCCATTGAATAGAACAATTAGAACATTGCTCAGCCCTTTTCTCCCCTCCTTAGGTTCTGTGTAACCGTTATAGTTAAAACAGCATGAACCGAACCCAGTTGGCATTAATATTCGAGGGGCAGTGCTGTTGGGTTTTATGACCAGTTTCTCTGACCTTGCCCCGCAGGTATTAATGTGGGCGTGGCCTGTAGGATGTGGGTGGAGCATTGGGCCTGAGCTCAGAGCAGGAAGCCTCCTGCCCATGAACTTGCTGAATGCGCTTGCTTATGTCAGAAGTGCACAGCAGCTCAGGAGGCCAGGGGGTTGCACCATCAAACCCGTGCCCGTCGCACACAACGAGGGTAGCCCTTGCTTTTCGCTCGCTCTCCTACGGAAATCTGTCCTTGCAACTTTATCCTTCACCCCTGATCGGGTCCCAAATACACAAGATGTACAAATGTAAACTTGTTGATTTTATTAAAATTCTTTTAATTCTTTGTTCTTTCTGTATCTTTTTTTAATTATCTGGGCAAAGTGGTGGTTTCCACTTGCCTCAATATCTAGTCCCAGGGGTTCTGGAACTTACTCATCTGGACCTCATGGCTCCAATAAAGTTATCACTTTACTGAATTTTATAAGTTTGAAATATTCTTAAAGTGTATTTATTTTGAAAGAGAGTGTGGGGGTGGGGCAGAGACAGAAAAAGAAAGAGAGAATGCCAAGAAGGCTCCCCACTGTCATCACAAAACCCAAGTGGGGTTCAAAGCCACAAACCGCAAGATCATGACCTGAGTTGAAGTCAGTCGCTTAACCGACTGAGTCGTCCAGGCACCCCATTGTAACTTTACTGAATTTTAAGCAATCCTCTTCTGAAATTGTCTTCTGTGTATTCTCGGGGTGCTCTTGGACATTTGTTACCTTTAGATCAATCATACCTTGAGGAATTAAGCAAGGAGATTTCTGGTAACTTCTCACATACTTCACCTTTTAGCCAAACGCCTTTCAAGTAGGCCTGTCGCCCATGGATTTCTAACTCTGAACATATTCAATGAGTAGAACTTTTCTGTTTGTTTCACCTTTAAAATTTTACTTCATCCCTTTGAGTCCTGTTCATATGAAGCCTTCGAGAAACCCTGTCGAATGAATTTCATAACTCATTTCTGTATTTCTTTTTTTTTTATCTTTATTTATTTATTTTGAGAGAGTGAGCATGAGCAGGGGAGGGGCAGAGAGAGAATCCCAAGCGGGCTCCATGCTCAGTGCAGAGCCCATCACTGGGCTCGATCCCACAGCCGTGATACCATGACCTGAGCCAAAGTCAAGAGTCGCACGCTTAACTAATTCACGTAGGCACCCCTACCGTGTTTCCTTTTTCATTCTAGGCTCTGTGCCAGCCCTGAGGAGTGTCTGTATTAACACAGCTGACCTCACCGCTCTAATCCTGTACCGCATACCATTCCGCCTGGTAGATTCCAAGTACATGTGGGTGATAGTAGAGGTGAGGTGTCGAATCATCCATATTGCAAATAGAAGAAACTGACACATGGGTTAGTGGGATGATTTTTCCTGGGAGGACAAGTCCAGCCAGCTAGAGTTCAAGTCCCTGCTAGCAGAGATCCTTGCTTGGTGCTTCTCAAACTATGAAAATCCCCAACCAAGCCAGCCTTGACTATGGTGTGCAAACAGTGATGTTGCCACTTTCAGAAAGTCATAAAGCAAAAAGTTTAACATCCTTTTCTTAGTTCTGTATTATTGGTATCCTGTGGCTTATTCACATATTAAAGAGTAAAGGGGAGCATGCTTAGGCTTACAGACCTGACTGGAGAGGGAGAGGTGCTCCATTCACACTTCCTACAAGAACATTACAAGGCCAAGTGGCTCAGGAGCATAAATTGATATCCTAAATGTGGCTGGTGGTAGAAGCGAAGACTGGCACCTGACTTCATGAAATGGGCTGTGACTCGTGTTAGATTAATTAGATACCAACTACCACCCCTTTTGCTCATAGCAGATCTGTCAGCCTTAGCGCCTGAAATGAAAATGTACGAGAATCTAGACCATATGGACCCGAGGCCCTTTCACCTTCACAAAAACACTAACTGGTTGGAGTGCCATCTAAAAGCTTGTTAATACCTTGTTCGGTGATAAGCACTGGAATTAATGAAGCCTGCTTTTCTTTAGCTTGCTTTGCAGCCAGGAGGGAAACAAATAGCTGTAATTCGTCTGCAGTCCAGAGCCGTAAATTAGGTAAATGAGACATGTGGCAAGCTGGGGCTAGAAAGCAACATATACAACTCAATAGGCTTCCAAAGGAAAATGTCACCCCTGGACGCAGGGAAGCCTGGGTCTTATCGGGCTCTGATACTCAGCTGTGGTCCTGGACTGGTCACATCCCCTAGACCATGGTGGCATCATCTGTAGCCTGGAGAGGAGCAGGTATGGTCCAGCCTTTGAGCCAAATGCTGCCCCAGAGGCTGTGGGGTCTCAGGCTGTGCCTGAGCTCTCGCACAGCCCTTCGGTGTTAACTGTCATATTCCTCTGGTGAGCATTTTCCATTTGTCTCTCTTGACCAGCGTTTCAGTGGTGTCCCCAACCAAGCTGGGGAGGCGGGCTCCCAACCTCATCTCAATAGGTATGTGAGCAATGACGACACAGTGCATGGCATGGGTGGTGTCCGGCTGACCGGCTCATCTGGGACTCTGCCTCTTCCACCCACACACGCAGCTGCCCCCCCACCTCTGCGGTCAACACGGTATCAACCCCCACATCCATTTCTCAAGTGTATTTCAATGCACTGCTGATTTACAGTCAACTGTTCAGTTAAGCTTATAAATAAACCAAAATTCTAAACTTTTGCTTTTTTAGAATTAGCTTTTCCCCAGTTACTATGTACTCCTAAAGCCATTTGATTATTTTTTTTGCTTTCATTTAATTTATGTGTATTCACTTTTTTCATGTGAGTGATAGTCAAACTCAATTTCCTATTAAAAAAAGATTACCATATTACTAATACAACTGTACATAAATACATTTTCCACGTGTTAGTCTTCTTACCATTTTTGTGATTCTTTTCTAATTTTTTTTTAATTTTTAGAGAGAGTGTGAGAGCAAGGGAGAAGGGCAAAGAGATAATCTTAAGCAGGCTCCATGCTCAGCATGGAGCCCGACATGGGGCTTGATCACAAAACTCTAGGATCATGACCTGAGCCAAAATCAAGAGTTGGACGCCCAACTGACTGGGCCACCGAGGCGCCCTTCATAGATATTTTCATTATAAAATACACATAACATAAAATTTACCATTTTAACTAATGTTTCAGTGTACCGTTCAGTGGCATTAAGTACATTCCCATACTGCAACTGTCTGCATGAAACACAACCCCCACCCTCCCCTAGCCCCTGGGAACCAGTCTACATTCTGTCTCTGTTTTGGACAACTAGGGCACTCATGTAAGTGGAATCACAGTAGTTTCTTTTGTGGCTGGTTTATTGCACTTAGCATAATGTCCTCAAGATGCCCCCATGTAGCATGTGTCACAAATTCCTTCTTTTTTAAGGCTGAATAGTCATCTGTTTTAAGTAGCATATTTAGTTACACGAAGATATAGACCATTTGGTGATATGTGTTTTATATAAAATTAGAATTGCTATTTAAGATAATTGTATGTATTATCAACATGTAAGATAAAACCCTGTACCAGCCATCTAAAAGTCATCCATTTATTGTCCTGATCTCTTCCATCAGGTTAAAACAGACCCACAAACAAAGCTCACAAATGGCCATCTGTGGGGTCTTTTGAAAATGGGTTCAGAATCCACGCAGATCATGGCCAGCAAGGAGCAATGTGGCTTTACCCATCATGAGGTGACACTGTCGATCTGCATGAGTCTGCATCAAGCTTGATTCGAAAAGCAGTGCCAGACCAGCTTATGTGACAAGGTGGGTGGCCAAAGCCAGAGCAGCCTCCCGACAGGCCAGAGCGTATGATGAGCATGCCAGCAGAGGGCAAGGGGCTTCCTTCACAGGCCTCCTAAGGAAGGCGTGCTCCTTCCCCATGACTTTCCCAAGCTCTCTTTACACAAACCTCTGGAACATCCTTCGGGGAGGGAAGGCAGTTCCTGAAGTGGAACTCAGGGTAGGAAGAAGGGGGCACTCTCCTCCTCGCTTTCCTGGGAGAGCAAGGAAGTGACAGCATGTAGTGTAGACAGCGTGTGTAGTACGTGTCCGGGCCTGGGATGGTGAGAGCTTCCAAACATGTGAACCAGGGAAACTACCGCAGCAAATGGCAACCAGCCTGTTTCCTTTGGTCGGCACTCCTCCCGCTGCCGGGAGGAGACTTGGGGCTGGGCACTCAGCCTGTTTCTGCACCTGCACTACAGACCTCTGGTGTGATCCACAGCAAAGGTCACGTCGTCACAGGGGAAGGCTGCGTGTCTCGACACTTCAGGATGCGAGAGCATCACCCCTGCCCCGGTAACCAATCTCATGCAGTTGACCATCGGCAACATTCATTTGGCTGTGCCTCATTCCGATTTGGGCACATACTGGTGTAATTTCCAGATACCTTGTGTCTATGCAAATACTAGAAAATGAGCTGCTTGCTAGCAGCAGACAGGGAAGGTTATCCCTTCCCAGCCCACCAGTCTGTGCCTGCGTGCACATGCAGTGGGCCAGGAGGACAGAGGAGCTGTCCAGGGCCGTCCTCGGTGTGGAGCTAGGATCCCCCCTGGGGCAGTCACAGCCATGGTGACTCCAAGTTACTACCACGTTCGTGCAACTGCAGAAATAAAACCGACCTTGCCACAGAGGGAGACAGTGGCTAAAGGGCTCACGTTCCCAGGATCTGTACTTAATGCCAAAGGGGCCGTTTTCCTT
Organism: Hyaena hyaena; assembly: GCF_003009895.1. Taxonomy (NCBI): domain Eukaryota; kingdom Metazoa; phylum Chordata; class Mammalia; order Carnivora; family Hyaenidae; genus Hyaena; species Hyaena hyaena. The sequence goes on along the minus strand of NW_024080700.1, from coordinate 4,118,816 downwards.
TTCCAATTCATGCTTCCATTTATTCATACAGTCAATCATTCATTCGTCCCACAAACGTATGTTGGGAGACTGCTACATGCCAGGCATTGTGTTAAATGCTGTGGATAAAACAGAGAAAAAGGCACATCTGGTCTCAACCCTGCTGAGATTATCATCTCACTGTGGAGTTAATAATTACAACCGAGTGTGATGAATGCCAAGAGTAGGCAGTGCAGGTCTGCAGCACAGATGAGGAGCCCTCGGTTGGAAAGGAAGTGATCTGGGCAGAGGGAGGAGTAGATCCAAGCCTGGAGGTGGGAAGGATGACAGTCCCTTGAAAATAGAGACTCACTTGCAGCCTGGAGAGAAGACAGGAGGTGAAGCCAGATGAGACTGGGGGCTGAGGCTTCATCCCGCTTCTCAGCAGAAGCAAAAACACAAGTGACTGTGCTGTGGAAAGACCAACACCAAGGGGTGACCACCTCCAACATCTGCATCGAGTATCTTGCTCTTCATCTTCACATAGTTCTTAGTGACATGTGAAGGGACCCCGCCAAAATGACAATACAAATTGTTTTAGCCAGTTTATTTGGAGAATCCTTCATTTTATAATGTAGTGTATTGGGGCACCTGGGTGGCTTTGTCGGTTGAGTGTCCAACTTCGGCTCAGGTCATGATCTCACGGTTCATGAGTTCAGGCCCCGCGTTATGCTCTGCTGTCACTGCAGAGCCCACTTCAGATCCTCTGCCCCCGCCACCCCTTTCCCTCTCACACATGCACATGCTCTCTCAAAAATAAACATTAAAAAAATAATAAAATGTACTGTATTAACAGAAAATTTGAGGTATAGTAAAGCCAGCAAAACAGGAGATGATTGCTATTGAAGAGTTTTTGGGGCACCTGGGTGGCTCAGTCAGTGAAGCATCCTGATTTGGCTCAGGTCATGATCTCATAGCTTGTGGGTTTGAGCCTCGTGTCGGGCTCTGTGCTGACAGCTCAGAGCCTGGAGCCTGCTTCAGATTCTGTGTCTCCCTCTCCCTCTGCCCCTCCCCTGCTCACACTGTCTGTGTCTTTGTCTCTCAAGAATAAATAAACATTAAAACAATTTTTTTAATTAAAAAAGAAAAGATAGTTTTTATACTCAGGTCCTGGGAAGAGGAGCCATGCCATGCCACAGGGACCACACAAGGAATCACCAGCATTGGTCAGGATGCACAAGGTGGTGGGTGGATACTGTGTGCACTAACGAGTCTTTTTTGTGGTTTCCCAGGGAAGAAATGGGTGAGGCAGGGGAAACAGCCTTAGGGTCAGGTATTTGAATGATTTCAGCAGGCTCAAGGCTTTTCCTGGCTATCTGGTCCCAGGTGCTGGGGTGGACCAGGGCAGGTGTGTAGTGGCCCAGAGCGTGAGAGCCTGAGAGGAGGTGGTGGAGTGTGGGCTCTGGACTGGTGGTTTGTATCTAGGAGACACAGGTAGCCAAGTTGTATACTCTCTCTAGGAATTAGCTAGCCCTGAAAGTGACATTCTCTCCATGGGGAGCAAAGCATCAGAAGACAGAAAATAAGAGTTGAGGTTAATACATCCTTTTGATTAGGCCACCAGGGTAGCCACAACTATATTCTACTCTGCCTCTCAGTTCAGACAATTGAACTCAAACACTTCATATGCTTCTAACAGCAGGGTTAAAAAGGTTGTCTTAGATTAGTATAAAGGTGAGAAACGGAAAACAGAAGGGTCTGGAAATGTTTCCTAGGTCCAGCCCACCAGCCAGCCAGACTTCTGCTGTGCTCAAAGGGTCTCTGGAGTCTGGGTGACTCAGGTTGGCCTGCGGTTGCACAAATAATCCTCTCAGCCCAAATTGGCTTCTGGATAGGTGTAATATCTTTAACAGTTATTTCTGTGACAGTTTTCTACACATAATTAGTGAATATATAGCCATTGGCCTTAGCCTTTGCAAAACTGCAGAGCTCTTGAATAATGCCTCCTTGGTCAAAATGGCTGCATGTTTTCTCTCCCAGCTTCCTTGAATTGTCCCAATTCATGACCCAACTGAGGCCCAAAGGAGCCTCTTCCCAGCTTGTTGGCGGAGGGGCTATTGATGGTTAATGGGAAATGCTTAATGACATGCCCATACAATTTCTCAAGTTGTTGGCAATTCTTAAGTACATCTGGTGAGAGGGTAAATTGCCATAGGCTTTCTATAAAATAATAATTAATAATAATAATAGCAGAAAAAGTTACCAATTCCACTTTTAGAGTTTATTTTAAGAAATTAGGGGCGCCTGGGTGGCTTAGTCGGTTAAGCGTCCGACTTTCGCTTAGGTCATGATCTCGCGGTTCGTGGGTTCGAGCCCCGCGTCGGGCTCTGACTTTCGCTTAGGTCATGATCTCGCGGTTCGTGGGTTCGAGCCCCGCGTCGGGCTCTGTGCTGACTGCCAGCTCAGAGCCTGGAGCCTGTTTCAGTCTGTGACTCCCTCTCTCTCTGACCCTCCCCTGCTCACACTGTCTCTCTCTCTCTCCTAGAAATAAATAAAACATAAAAAAAAATTTTTTAAAAAGAAATTAGTCAGTGGCTTGGCAGAGAAATTTATGCCAAGGATGTTCATTACAGCAGTTTTTTAAAATAATGAAAATAGAAAAAAATAACAAAAACAAGGAATACTTCATTGAATTAGCTTATGGTGCATCCACACAATGGAAGACCTCCAGCCATTAGAAAGCACTTCAAAAAAACCCACAAAACCAAAATTTCAAAAACCAAAAATGCCAGGCTACGAACTTTTAGTGTGACATATAGTATGATCTGAGCTTTGCAATATATATATATATATATATATATATTTATTACATATGAATACAATTGTGGCTTTTTATTACAAAAGATTAGAAAACATTTCTTTGTGCTGGGGTAAAAAAATCCAATTACTGTTTTCATTTCTACAAGCAGCAAATTATAACTGAAATAAAAAAACCTATAATTGAGATTTTTCTTTTAAGTTTATTTATTTTAGAGAGAGAGAGTACTAGCAGGGGAGGGGCAGGGAGAGAGAAGGAGAGAGAGAGATACAGAATCTGAAATAGACTTCAGGCTCTGATCTATCAGCACAGAGTCCGACGTGGGGCTCAAACTCATGAGCCATGAGATCGTGACCTGACCCAAAGTCAGACACTTAACCGACTGGGCCACCCAGGTGCCCCATAAAAAATCTATAATTGAAAAAAAAATTAGTAGGTATGATCTTAACAACTTTTCTTAAGACTAGAGAACATTCATTCATTAGGATGGAGAATATACCATTCTTTTAGAGAATCTAAATCTAAACTTTAATAGTATCCCCTATAAGGAGGGTACTAATTGAAAGCTTACCCATACATACCTATTGTATTGTCAGAAGCAGAAGGAAAGATCGGAGAAAACCAGAGAAGGGGGTCAGGGAATGAAGAAGACGCATAGGCAGAAGAGGCTCACAAAAAGTGTAACAGAGATCTAACTCCATGTGACAAAGTCTTGTGGGACACCCTCCCTGTGGGGAATGGGGAAACAGCCAGGAGTCTCATCTGGGCCTGAGTGAACCCAGAACTTCCCCAGCCACCGTGTAGGTCTCAGGTGCAAGCGTACGGGAAGCCCCAGGGCTCTCCATAAGGGAGGTGGCCCCTTCCGAGTAGCCTGGACTGACCGCTTCCAGAGAGCCCCAGAAATTTCCAGAAAGTATGGGAAGCCTTGGGGAGAAAGAGCCTCCCATTTCCCATAATGTTTTCCCTTTGCCTTTGTTCACACTTGGAGAGCAAACTCAGGTTTCCATTTTTCCATATGCAATTTTTAAATTGTTCAATCTTGTTTGTCTTCTACGGTGAGGTTAGCGATCCTTTCTTCGTGATTTCATAAAACATTGGAAGGCTTCGTGACATGACAGCAAAATACTGGGACAAGGGAATAGGGCAACAGCATTTCAGTGAGGGAGGAAATGAGAAATATAGTCCCCCAAGGACAGTTAATAAGGAGCAGCAAGTCTGTCTTTTTTTTTTTTTTTTTTAAATGTTTATTTTTGAGAGAGCAACAGAACATGAGTGGGGAGCGGCAGAGAAAGGGAGACACAGAATCCAAAGCAGGCTCCAGGCTCTGTCAGCACAGAGCCCGATGCGGGGCTCGAACTCACAAACCGTGAGGTCCTGACCTGAGCCGAAGTCGGATGCTTAACCAACTGAGCCACCCAGGTGCCCCAACAGCAAGTCTGTCTTTAAAAATGCTTCTGAAAATGAGCTTGGCTATTTTCCCCTCAACCTCAGTGATGGGCAAAAGACAGCAGGGAAGAACGCAGAGTGGGTGCAATGCACAGATCCAGTGCAAGGGATCTGTTCTTCCTTCTTCTTTTTTAATATTTATTTATTTTTGAGAGAGAAAACATATGTGTGGGAGAGGGGCAGAGAGAGAGAGAGAGAGAGAGAGAGAATCTCAAACAGGCTCCATGCTGTCAGTGTGGAACCCCACATGGGGCTCAATCCCACAAACGGTGAGATGATGACCTGAGCCAAAATCAAGAGCTGGACGCTCAACTGATTGAGCCACGCAGGCACCCCAAGGATCTGTTCTTATTACCCAGGATCTTCAGGCATTTATCTGAGCACCTCAGAGGGCTGAACTTATATATCAGTGCCCTCAGGTTTGTGATTGCAAGAAGGTAAAGTTCTGGTCACATCCAAGTGTTTCTCATACAGGGAAGTTCTTTCTGTTCCTATCAGACTAATTAGAAAAAAATTCTGTAGGGGCACCTGGGTGGCTCAGTCGGTTAAACTTCCAACTCTTGATATCTGCCCAGGTCACTGTCTCTGGTGAGATGGAGCCCAGAGTTGGGCTTCGGGCTGTCAGTGAGGAGACTGCCTAGTATTCTCTCTCTGCTCTTCCCCTTCTCTCTGTCTCTCTCTCTCTCTCAAAAATAAATAAATAAACAAAAATTTTTTTAAAGAAAATGTATCTGTGCAGTAGCCCCTCTAGGTTCTCTTTCTGAGCCAGGTAATCTGGGGAAACTCTCTTGTTCCTTGAATACCTTTGTCCTCGATTCTCTACGATGAAAGACGAAGGAGCAGAAGGTAGACTGGAACTATCTGCTAAAGCAACTTTGGACACCTGCCTACATGATGCGGGTGCACGCACACAGACACACGCCATGCTTTCGTGTTCAAACCTCTTTTTATTCTTACAGAATCAAAATGCCAACCTCCCAGCTAGGGGTCCCAAAGCCCTCGCTTTCTGTGAATAGTTTAATTGCCTCAGCCTGGCCTGAGCCTCCTCCCTCGCCCTCTTGCCATGGGCAAGCAGTCTGTACCTTACAAGAGGCAAAATTTTTAAATTATGCTCTTGCCTTGAACATAATTAACTTCTTAGGCAGGGTTGGTCTCCATCACTGTTGACCATTGTTTTTAAATAGTAATTTTTTAATCTTGGCCAAATTCATTTCTTTGTAGCTGTAAATGTTCTTCTTTCCCTTTCTTTCTTTCTCTCTCTCTTTCTTTCTCTCTCTCTCTTTCTTTCTTTCTTTCTTTCTTTCTTTCTTTCTTTCTTTCTTTCTTTCTTTCCTTTCTTTTAACATTTATTTGTTTTTGAGAGATAGAGACAGAGCATGAGCAGGGGAGGGGCAGAGAGAGCAGGAGACACAGAATCTGAAGCAGGTTCCGGGCTCCGAACTGTCAGCACAGACTCAAATGTGGGGCTCAAATCCACAAACCATGAGATCAGGACCTGAGCTGAAGTTGGATGCTTAACCGACTGAGCCACCCAGGTGCCCTTGTAGCTACAAATTTTCAAATAGTTTAGGTGTTATGTCTTTCTTCTTCTGTGTCTAAAAGATGAAATGTGGCAGCTTTCTCTCTTTGTGGCACAGGCATAAGTACGTGCAGTTTTTCTCTGTGGATGTAGGTCCCTTTATGTTGAGGGCTAGAAGTAGAGAGACATCCCTTTGGGTTGATGCCGTAGAGGTGTTTTTATTTTACAATGAGCAAAGGTTCACTTAGGAAATTTGTGCTCAGGATTTCAGAATTTGCATGTGTGCTAGGATGCCTTCGTTTTCAAAATCATGTAATATTTTGGCAGAAACTGCTGGGAATCCACCAAATCTGTCTCCCCTTCCCTGCTAAGAAAGCTGTGGCTGGGCACATCCTCTCTCCCCAGTAGGCAAGGACTCCATTTCCCAGCCACCTTTGCAGCTGGCTGTGATCATGTAACTCGGCTCTTGGCCATGAAAGACCAGGGAAGTGTGGTGTGTCTTATCCCACTGTTCCTTTCCTCAGGAGGCAGACACAAACCTGGCTGTGACCGAAATCGATTGCAAAGATAAGGACAGTGCCCTGGAGGGTTAATGGGAAACTGGATGGAAGGGAACTGATTCCTGAGCAACCCCATGAACGGAGGCCTCACCTCACTGCCCTGCACCAAGGGAAACAAGGTTATTGTTTTAAAGCCATTTTCCTTTCTCCTTCCTGCCTCCCTGTGGTACTAATTATGCTACTCAGCCCTCTGCAGACCTTGGAACAACCCTCAGAACACCCACATGTGGACTTTAGGGTGCTTTCCCAGGTGTGGGAATGGGGGTGCCTCCCCCCCACCCCATCCATCCCATTCCACTAGCAGCCCTGGGAGGCCATCTCACGGCCCAGGGAGAGCTTCTCATGGAATGAAATGGTGCCGTGCAGGTCACTAAGGAACTTGTCCTTTGAAGTGAGACCCAGGCTCCTGGCTTCTGTGGGTGCTGTGTTCTTGTCAGCTGAGCCCTGAAATCTTAGGATTTGGACTGAACAGCCAGTCTCTGAAACAAATTTCTATCCTTACCCAAAAAGAACAAATCTTAGCCAGAGAACCAGTTGGCAATAAAACCACGATCATGATTGCCACAGACAATCATGCCTCTACCACAGACCAGGCCCTGAGCTAGATCCTTTATACACATTATTTCATTTATTCTTCATGGAAGCCCCCTGGCTGGAGTAGTTCTGCCATTTAGGAGATGAGGGAGCGTAGGTGGAAAATTGCTCCATGACTTACCTAGAATCCCACAGAGAGCAAGGTGGTCCTGGGGTTTGGATGGTCGCATTCCAGAGCACACGCCCTCTGCACTCCATGCCCATGCATTTCCATAACAGCAAAAACCTGGTCTCTGGGCATTCCCCTGACTTCAGAGGGTCTGAGCCACACTGCTTTTGGGCACTGCCTGTACCTTATCCATCACTCTCTGCAGAAGCAAGCAGAGTCACATAGGAAATACTGAACATGGTGAGGTTTTTAGTCCAAAAAGTAAGCTCTGTAAGTCATGTTGGGGAAAATATTCCCAAGGCTCAGAGTAGCAAAGTGGGAAACTGATCTAGGTTTTTCTTGTTCAGCTTGGTTATCAGAATGTCCTAGTGAAACTTTGCTTTTATTTTACCCCAGCAATAGGGATCACGATTCGGGACAAGAAGGTACTGAATTTTTAGGGGTAGTCAGAATTAGGATGACACTTCTGAGGCTAGGCTCTCCCAAGGAGCTTCTCAGAGAGTGACCATAGTCACTGCCCAGGCCCCACAGAAAACAGTTCAGGTGCCCGAGGGCTAAAGAGAAGGTATAAACCAAAAGCTAACAGACACTGGTTGCCCCATAAGCCTCAGAGAAAGATGTAAGAACTTGGTAGTTAGGCACTATTTTAGAAAAGCGAAGTTCATTAAAGGTTCGTTGAAGTGGGGGAGAACAGGGCACAGAAGGTGGCAGGCTAATGTCAGAGATGAAGACTAATTGGCTGGAGTTACTCAGTGGGGTCATGATTTTTTTTAGTTGGGCGCTCCCGTTATGACCCCCATGGTTTAAATAGTCCCCCCATTTTCATCTAACTGCATTTTAACAGCCAGTAGTGATTTGAGCTTTGTTAGTAATTTCAAGGTTCTAGATTTCCTGAAGTTGTTTGGTTCCAGGAGGTGTTAGACACCAGATTTGTGGCTTACTGTTGATGGCACTGGTGCTAATTTTGGTAAGGAAATAGTCTTGTACACTGAAAGAGCAATAATACTTTATTTAAAATATATACAAAATTATTATTTTAAAACATATATATTACTGTCCAGCATACATTATAGAACACTGATTGATTGAAATTTCGATACCCTCATTCATTCAGTGTGTGATTCCTCTTTTGCTCCTCAAGAACATTCTCTTAAATGCCCACCAGAGGGGAGGTGCCCAGTGGCCTATTACCCTGGGTGGTTTTGCTGTGTTCTTGGATACCACAGAGGCCATGCAACTTGGCCTCGTGGGAACTGAAGGCAGGCCTTGGCCTTATTGGGTGCACTAGGGACACAGAATCACTGGGACCCACCTCAATCAATCACATGCCAATTGCCAGTCTTCAGTCTCTCTGTCTCTCTTGTCTCTCTGTTTCTTTATCTCTCTGTCTCTCTCTCATCTGAATATAAAAAGATGGGGAGTTGGTGAGAAAAAGTGGTATTCTCTTGACAGATCTTCCTCCAGGCTTAGATTAATGTAAATGATATTCTCTTTCTTTGCCTCTGTCACCAGTATCACAGGAAGAGACCATTAGTTGGCCTCTTAACATAATTTTGGAAAGGAAATGAGAAAAGAGACAAAAAGAGAGCTTCTGTGCTATTGGGCCAAATTCAAGTGACAATCATCCTGAAATAAATTGGGCAGCTGCTTTTGCTTGTAGCCCATGACTTATTCATCACTATCTCCCATAGTGCCTTGCATCCAGTAGGCACTTAATAAATGTGGGGGATCTGGTGACTCTGAGTAGGAAACATACACATGTAGAATCTGAGAGAGGTGACCTGGAGATCATCTAGACTTCCTTCCTCACTTGGCCAATGGGGACACTGAGACCCAGAGAAGTAAGGTGAAATGAACATGCTCACATGACCAGTTTCCTACAGAGTCAGACTCGGAATCAGATTTTCTCAATCTCTCCTTAAACTTCCTGTTCTTGTCAGGAACTCTGAGGAGAACTCGGTGGACTCAGTGATCTGCCTGAACTTGAAAATCATCCACCAACATCAGACACTCCTGGTGGTGACAGGTGGCCCTGGGCACAGTGACCAAGGGTATGGCCCAAGCAGAAAGGTCCCCTCCAGGCAACCTTGGTCCTGGGGCCCCAGTCCCGCCTGGGGTTGGAGGCCCCAGTTAGGGTAGGTGGCCCAGGCAGCAGCAGTCAGACGGGCGGCTCTGAGTGAGGTAGGAGGAACGGAGAGCTCAACGGGGAACTGCTCGGAGGGTCGGGCGTTTATGATGCCCGCTTTGCGCAGCCCCAGCGCTGAAGTCCATGTGGCAGCTCACAAAACCTGCAGCCTCGGGCGGTGACAGGAAACATGTAAACAAAGCCTACCGACCACTTCTGAAACTGATAGCAAGTCACCACAGATACTTGCTGAAAAGATGAATTACAGGAGGAGTGGTTTTTTCTTTTCTTTTCTTTTTTTCTGTGCGCTGGCGGGACAGGATGAAACAAAGGGAGGTGCAGGGCACAGTGGAGGGAAGCAGAGAGGACAGTCACAGCAGACAGGGACGGGGAAGGGCTTCAGAGCACCTGGGACATGGCTGGGCCACCTAGGAGGGGCTGGGTACATGCACGAGCCCTCAGCTGCACTGCTCCAGATTGTTCTCTGGGCTTCAAGTTACGGAGGCCTCCCATGTGTCACAGTGGGGAAGTGAAAAGCACAGGGGCCCACTCTGCTTCCTAGCACAATTTTGGTTTATAGAAAGGATGATGCATACCCGACCGACACAGAGGTCCTGGCATGTTTCCCCACTTGCCCCATAAATACCTCTTAAGAATACTGGCCTCAAATACAATGAGTGGTAACCTATCAGATGATACCTACAGGGTTTCTCTTAAGCAGGAGTCCTGGGAGCCCTTTGGACAGAGCCTTCCTTCCTGCCCCCTCCTCTTCCCTAACTTCTTGCCCACGCTGCGCACCCCATTCCCATTTCATCCCAGCTACCTTCTGGCTTCTATCATTCCCACATACTGCTCTCCGGTAGCGAGAAACAAAAATAATTCATCTTGCAAACTTACAGCAGCAGCTTCTCTGGTAACAGATGAGTACCTTTGTGCTTACAGGGCCACCGAAAACGCTGGCTACAGCCCAAGTGCCAGGATTCTCAGCAGAAGGACAGGTGAGCTCGGTCCCGGAACCATCGGCGTGCTCCTTCTGCCTGTCCCCTACACCGCAGACTGGTTTTCATTGCACACATAGACCGTGCTTGGCTGGATTCTCCTTCTGATCCGCTCAGGCACTTTGGGGAGGATTTGGAAGGTCTGGGGCAGCAACTCTATGCAGGCCTCGCGGAATTTTTTGATTCTCCAGCAGTAGACGATGGGGTTGAAGACAGACTTGAGGTAGCTGAGCCACAGGACGCAGGAGCTGGTGGTGTAGAAGGAGGAGCTGCAGTAGAATCGCCGGCTGAACACAGACAGGAGGCTGTAGATGGAGTGCGGCAGCCAGCAGAGCGAGAAACCCACAAAGAGGATCAGGATGGTGGTGCAGGCCTTGGTCTTGAAGCTCAAGTCCAAGCTGACCTGCTGTTGCCGCTGCAGCCGTCGCAGGCCGGCCCTGGTGAGCTGTCTGAGGTCCAGGCTGTCCGACTGGTTGTGCACGCGGATGGCGTTCTTGCGGACGGTGTGCAGGATGCACAGGTAGGAGCACAGCATGACGCCGAAGGGCACGAAGAACACGGCCACCACCAGCGCCACCACGTAGGCGCGCTCCGCCGCAAACTCCGTGTAGCCCAGCACGCACTGCGGGGCCCGCGCCGGCACCTCCACGGACGTCCGGCCTGCCAGCGAGGGCGCCGAGACGCAGAACGAGAGCGCCCAGGACACGGCGATGATCCTCTTGGCCCGCCGCGGGTTCAGCTTGTCCTGGCGCTGGACGATGATGAGAAAGCGGTCCACGCTGATGATGAGCAGGATGGCCACGCCCTCCAGGACAAAAAACCAGTACAGCGTGGCGGAGAGCCGGCAGAAGTAATCCCCAAAGTGCCAGTGGACCGTGATCAGGGTGACGGCGGTGAAGGGCATGCAGCATAAGGACAGCATGATGTCGGAGAAGGCCAGCGTGGCCAGCAACAGGTTGATGGCAGAGCGCATGGCTGGCCTCTGATACACGATGATGCAGACCACGGCATTGCCCAGGAACCCCACCACGATCATCAGCATCATGATTATTGCCAAGGATATCCTGAGGGGCGCCGGCGGTGGGGTGGCCCCGGAGTCTGACACATTGCTCCCATTCAGCAGCAAGAAATGGTAGGTCTCAATGGTGGAGCTGTTGCAGGCCATCATGGGAAAGAACTTGGAACTGGGACAGAAACGACTGGAAGGGCTCCCCTCAGCGCTTTGGTGGCTGCCATATTCTGTCTGCCCGTTGCATGTCTTGGATGTGGAGGATGCGAGGATGGCAGCGGGAACGTCGTTCTTTGGGAGCACTAGCCAGGATTTGCAACTCATCAATCACAGCCTCATCAACTGCGTGACAGCCCACTGTGTCCGCAGCTCCTACTTGGACGTTCTCTGTAGCCTAGAGCAACGATGAGCAGGGGAGAGAAAGGAGTGAGACTTTCCAAGCACGTTTTGAATAGAGCAGCGTTTAGATTTTACAGCGATTTTAAACTGAATGAAGAGAAAGAATGGCTCATTGATTTACCACTCAGGACAAAGCTTGGTCTTCACAAATATTATAAGTCTGGTCAAGTAGCCTAGGGAAATCTAATCAGACCTACTTTATGTGGGATGAGGACGTGAATACAACGTAGCCAATATTTATATGATGGGCATGCATTAAATAACTTTTATTCAAAGGAACCTGACCAAATGAGCTTCAGACAGGCCGGCTTCCATTAGAATGCCAGCTTCATGAGGGCAGGGGTGTGTGTGTGTGCGCACGTATGTGTGTGTGTGTGTGTGTGTGTGTGTGTGTGTGTGTGTGTGTTGTTCTCTGCTCTGCTCTATTCCCAGCAGAAAAAGAACAGTGCCTGGCACAGAGAAGATGTCCAATATTGAACTGAAATTCATCAATAAGTGGTAGTTGATGCTGCTACTATAATATTTGTCTAACTTTATTTTGAGAGAAATGTAGATTCACATGCAGTTGTTAGAAAAAAAAAATCCAGGGAGATCCCAGATGCCCTTCACCCACTTTTCTTTAATGGTAATATCTTAGATAACTGCATTACTGCCAAGGATTACTTTTGGAACTGCCAATGGGAAAGAGGAAACTCTCCCTAAAGATAAGTTCTTTTAAAAGATAACATTCATTTTTATTTCCTTTCTCATAGGTGTGGTCAGAATGTGTTCAGTAGCTCAGGCATGGAGTCCAATTGCCTGGTCTGGGTGAAGTCTGCATCCACTACTTTCTATCACTGGCACCATTTGGCTGGTTAACCTCTGCTGATATGACCTCCTCATCTGTAACATAGGAGTAATAATCAGGCCCCTACAGAGGAGCTACAACGATGAGATGAGAGAATCCCCATAAAGTGATTTTTACTACACCTAGATCACAGAGAGCATTCAATAAATGTTAACTATTATCACCCGAGCCCTGAGGAAAAGTAGTTACAGTGTTACAATTGGCTATTGCTTCATTTATATGTAATGCACCTGTATCTGCTCTAGACCTGCCAGCAGGTGACATGGCCCTACCCAGAACGAGGATGTTTGTAGTACGTTTCCCAGTCCCTCACTCCTCACCATTTCCAATACAGGCATGCATTGTTTTATGGCACTTCCCTTTATTGCACTTTGCAGACTATTGTGTTTTGTTTGTTTGCAAATCCAAGGTTTGTGGCAGCCCTGTGTTGAACAGGTCTATCAGCACCATTTTCCCAACAGTAGTTGCTCACTTTGTGTCTCTAGGTCACCTTTTGGTAATTCTTGCAACATTTCAAGCTTTTTCATTATTATTATATTCCCATTGCTGCGATCTCTTGATAAAACTTGCATGGGTGAGGCGTTGCTTCTTACAGATGAGTGAAGAAAGTGATTTCTTGAGGTGGAATCTACTCCTGGTGAAGATGCTGTGGGGAGGTTTGAAATGCCAACTAAAGATTCAGAATATTACATGGACTTAGTTAATAAATCATCAGCAGGGTTTGAGATGACTGACTCCAGTTTTGAAAGAAGTTCTACTATGGGTAAACTGCTACCAAAAAGCATTGCATGCTCCAGAGAAATTGTTTGTGAGAGAAAGAGTTCATTGATGTGGCAAGCTTCATCTTTGTCGTATTTTTAAGAAATTGCTACAGTGGCCAGCATGGTAGTGGTGGGGAACAAGTGGAGGGAAAAAAAAGAAAAAAAAAAAAAAAAAAAAAGGAAAAATCGCCACAGCCAGCCCAACCTTCAGCAACCACCACCCTGATCAGCCAGTAGCCATCAACATTGAGGCAAGACCCTCCACCAGCAAAAAGATTGTAAATTGCTGAAAGCTCAGATGAGGGCTAGCATTTTTTAGCAATAAATTAAATTAAGCTAAATTAAGGCATGTACATAGTTTAGTTTTAAAAGATAAAATGCTGTTACATACTTAAGAGATTACAGTTTAGTGTAAGCACAACTTATATATGTGCCAGGAACCCAAAAAAGTCATTTGACTCACTTTGTTGCGAAATTCACTTTATTGCAGTGGTCTGGAAACCTGCGGTATCTCTGGGGTGCGCTCCGAAGTATAGCTGATTGGACTGGGCAGCTGACCTAAAAGCAGCTAATCCAAAGCCTGGCCACTGCTGGCAGAGCCGAAATGCTCTCACTCGCTCAGCAGGAGATCTGACCTAAGAAATACTGAGCCAGGAAAGTGATTGCCTGGAGGGATGTAACAAAAGGTTATAGAAAGAAGCCTCAGGGCCTTGAGGGTAGGGTGAATACTCTGCCATTGTGTCCCTAGAGTCCCTGGCCACTCTCTCCCCTGCCTCTGCCTGGGAGACTGGGCCTCCTTGGGTCTGGTAGGAGGGGAGGGAGGCAAGGTCTTTCTTGCTCTGGCTCCCTTCTACCCCATTGTGGTTGACAGTGGTTTATTCCTCTTCAAAGCTCTCAGCCCCTCCAGGCAGACTCCCCTACAGCCCACTCCTCTTTGCAGGTTCCCTGCTGTTCCTGCCTCAACCTGTAGGTTTAGGGGTGATGGAGCTTCCCAAGGCTGCTAGGCCAGCATGCTTCTCCAGCCCCCTGGGGTTCCTTTACCCTGGCCTTGTCTTTGACAGGAATCCCTTATTAATCAGGGGCCGATCTCTTTCCTGTCTACACCTGATAGATACAAGGGGTCCTGGCAAACCAAACCTATGAGGAAGCAGAAACTAAGAGTAAGTAGCTATTAGGAGGTAGAGAAAGGTTACATATATGTGTGTATAAAGAAACAAACACAGGGAAATCTACCTCAGTTCCTTACAGGTTTCCAATTAAAGTTGTATTTCCCTATGTACATCAATATTTACTCCTTTGTTTTCACTGCATTTTTAGCCTTTTGCTTTCATGTACCTGTTGGCCATTTGCATGTCTTCCTTTGGAAAATGTGTAATCAAGTCCTTTGCCTATTTTTTTTTTCATAGGATTGTTTATTCGCTCTTGGGTTGTATGAGTTCTTTGTACACTTTGCCTAATAGCCCCTTATCAGTTACATGGTTTGCAAATATTCTCTCCCATTCTGTCGGTTGCCTTTTCATTTTGCCGATTGTTTCTGTTGCTGTGCAGAAGCTTTTTAGTTTGGTGCAGGGTCCCATTGTTTCTTTTTGCTTCATGTTTCTTGTTGGTGTCATAACCAAAACATCATTGCCAAGACCAATGTCAAGGAGCCATCTTCTTTATGTTTTCTTCTAGTAGTTTGGGGTCTTACATTTAAATCTTTAATCCATTTCTGGTTAATTTTTTGTGAGTGATGTGGTGTGGGGGTCCATTTTCATTATCTTGTTTGTGAATATCCAGTCTTCCCAGCCCATTTATTGGAGACTATCTTTTCCCCACTGCATACCTCTCTTCAAATATTAATTTTTATTTGAGAGAGAGAAAGAGAGAGAGTATGTGCGATAGGGGGAGAGTGGCAAAGGAAGAGAGAGAATCTTAAGCAGACTCCATGCTCAGAGCAGAGCCCAATGCAGGGTTCAATCTCACAACGTTGGGATCATGACCTGAGCCAAGACCAAGAGTCAGACACTCAACCGACTGAGCCACCTGAGGCACCCCTCAAATATTAGTTGACCACCCCTGCGTGGGCTTAATTCTGGGCTCTCAATTCCGTTCCATTGACATATGTGTCTGTTTTTATGCCAGTGCCATACTGTTTTGATGACTCTAGCTTTGTAACAAAGTTTGAAATCAGGAATTGTGATGCCTTTAGCTTTGACCTTCTTTCTTAAGATTGCTTTGGCTATTCAAAATCTTTATTTGTTTCCTTTGCTGGAAACTTTGCTTTGATGATTTAGCATCTGTGTGGTCTTGGATTAGTATCTGCCCATTGGAGGAAGTGGACACTCTCCTAGTCTTTACAGACTGGCTTGAGCAGGCATGCTGGACCAGAGATTGTGGGTGGGTCATTGGGTGGTGTCCGTGGCAGGCTTGCTGCTCGAGTCCCTGGGCACGGAGGTCTGATGCCTGGGTCAGCAGGTGGGCCGCACTAGTGCTTGGGTGCAACTAGATGGCCTCGGGGCTTGAGCCTGAAGTCATGAGCCTGAGACCTGGTCTGTGTGGGTGGGCCCACAGGGACCAACCAGACCCTGAGGACCGCTGCAGTGGGCCCCAAGGCTGGTTCCACAGGGCTTGGTCCAAAGGCTGGGGCCATCGACGTGGCCTATAACCTGGGGCCTCGGGCACGGTGCTGGGGTGGGCCACGGGCCTGGGTCAGTCCGCAGTAGTCAGCCTGGGGCTGGGGTTCCTTTGGAGCTGGGGCCACAGGAGATGCCTGCTGGGATAGCAGGACCCAGCTGACAGGAGCGAGCAGGGAGCCTGGGGCCACAGGAGCCTGCTGGGAGCACGGTACCCTGGGAGTCACCTAGGACCATGAGAACTGGCCTGGTGCTGGGGGACCCCGGTGAAGTCAGGTGCTCACTTTTCTTCTCCCATGGAGGCAGCATCTCTTTCTGTGCCGGACTGCCAAGTTTGGGGGAGGGCAGGTGATGGAGGTAACATGAATCTGTCTTTCCTCCCTTCCTTTGTGATTTCCAAGATAGAGGATTCATTTGGCCTGGCAAAACCTTCCTTAAGAGGGAATACGCTTTTGAATTGTTCAACATTCCTTATGTGCTTTGTGGCAAAATGTATAATAAAATTAATAAAAGTATAATAAACTTTTCACATGTGAGATAATTAAATACTCATTAGATAATGAGCCAATAGGTTGACTAGATTTTTCTTTTACAGGCCCAATTTTTGGAAATAAATAAATATATAGTAATTTCAATAAAAAGAATGCTGTAGTTGCGAATGCAAGGTGAAGAGAGTGGCCACAGAAGGGAGGGGCGGGGGCATCTCTGGCCTCCCCTTATCACCTGGAAAATTGGCATCGGCGTGGCCCAGAGCTAAGGACCACATGGGCAGTAACTCCCTCAGAGTAGTGCAGGCAAGGCCCGACGATGAGCCCTACGCCTACTATGGATAAAAGCATCAGAATGAAGGCAGTAAAAGGAAACTGGAATTGCCGTTCATTCTTTTACTTTCTGCCAGAAATGAAACTGGGAGATGGATACGAGTTAGCCTTGACACAGGCTTCCATAGGGACACACTTGACCTCCTGCGTTTCTTCTGCGGAAGCTCTCATCCTGCTTTCCACCTATCAACTGCCACTTCTTCAAGGGCTTGCAAGTGTCTTTTCTTCCAAGCTCCTAATGGTCCATGTTAGAGATAAAGGGATCCCCTGCTTTTCTGGAAGCTTTTGGTAAGTCACCTTGCTTTTACGTAAAACCTGCATTAGTCGTGGTTTTCAGTAATGGAAAGAAATCTGAAGAGGATTTTTGCTTTTACCAAAAAAAGAGCAAAAGTCACAACAGCATTCATTGTTGGTTTTGCAGTGAGTCACCCCAGAGCAGCGCGCACCTGAGCCCCTTTCCGGGAGCTATGCTCGGCAGGTCAGAATCACGCCGCCAGAGCTCTGACCTGCGTCTGTAAGCCTCTGGACCTTATCTCCATTTGTTCTGTGCATCTGCCAGCAAGATGTGTCCTCAGGTATCGGAAAAGCTCCGCAGTGGTAATCTTTCAGGTCTGGGAACACTGAAAAAATTTCCCATATGAGCTAAACGTAATTGCTTCTTTGCCAGCCACCATTTCAACTTATGAAAGGTTTTATAGGAACACTCTACTTTCAGCTAGTGGGGGACACCTGTATCTCAAAGTGAAGGGAGGGGTGAGGTGCGATTCAGAAGGTTGCACACCAGGCCAGCTAGCCTAAAGGTTCTGGGGGTGGCACTATCTCGGTGATGTTAATCAGTTTATGCACAACCAGTCTTCAGTGTTCTGGGCCCGGAGCCTGATTTGGCCAAGCACACTCAGAATTATCCAGACTCATGGAGGCTGACCTGTATAATCAGATGTCTGGTGTGTTACTCCACAAGTAAGGGGTATCTTTCATGCAGATGACAAATGCTTGTGTTAGCATGATATTTTTGTGCCTCAGTTTTAAGATCTGTGAAATGGAGATAATTACCTCTCTCTTCCCAGAGTTTTAAAGGGGCACCTGGGTGGCTCAGTGGATTAAGCGTCCAACTTGGGCTCAGGTCATGATCTCACAGCTTGTGAGTTGGAGCCCCACGTCGGGCTCTGTGCTGACACCTCAGAGCCTGGAGCCTGCTTCAGATTCTGTGTGTCTCTCTCTTTGACCCTCCCCTGCTCACACTGTCTGTCTCTCTCTCTCAAAAATAAATATACATTAAAAATTTTTTAAAAAATACGTAGACAATGCCTGATACAGACATTAGTAATAAACTAATAATTAGCAAAAAATCCACTTCTTTCATTACTCAAGTTCATGGATTTATGTCTCTTGGATAAAAGAGTAGGGACTGTGACATGTAGATATGATGCCCTCATGGATAAAGCTCCTCCTAGAGCACAGAATAAGTGGCCTCGATGTATAAAACACATCCTTTCATGTCCATTTCCGTGTTGATCCTAGTTAGTAGCGTGTTCTTCACCTGCGCCCTTGAGATGCTGTAAGATTGGATTGTCCCTACCGTGATAGTGAGAGAGAGGGATTTCCTGCATCACCAAAGGATAGTGAAGAGAATTTTTTAAAATGTATTATTCCTTGAGGTCAAATCAAATCAAAATGGTTTGGGCTTCTGGGCAATAACTAGTCTTACATATTTTAGTGTAGTGTTTCAGGGACGCCTGGGTGGCTCAGTCGGTTGAGCATCCAACTCTTGATTTCAGCTCAGGTTATGATTTCAGGGTCATGAGATTGAGTCCTGTATCGGGCTCTGTGCAGAGTGTGGAGCCTGCTTAAATTCTCTCTCCCTCTGCCCCTCTCCCCCACTTGTGCTCTCTCACACTCTCTCTCTAAGAAAGTAGAATAAAATAAAGATAGAATAGAAAAAATAGAAAGATAAAATAGAAAAAATAAAGATAATTTAGCGTTTTGGTCACAGTCTCGTTATTAATATCACAATCAACAGCACTTTTACTAACAGGCACTTTGGCAAGTCAAAGATCAAAGTAAAAGGTAAGAAGTGAACAAGGAATGTTCTACTACTGATTTTTTAGTTTGAAACAGCACTGACTATCTCTCTGGTGGTTTTCACTCTGAGGAATGGTAGCCACGTTGTGAATTATAAGCCAAGAAAGAAGCAAGCTCAGAACAGAACTGATTCAAGGTACTTATTATAGATCCTCTCCAAACCATCTCATTCCAGAATGGGGAGGTTGTGCAGCTGTTGGAAAATAAATAAGCCAAGGAAAGGACAACCAGCCTGTGCACTGGCTGTGTGCTCTGGGTTGAGCAGAAGCACACTGATGATGTCCTCTATGAGCCAAGTCTGTGCAAAGGACAGAAGGTGCTTTTGACTTTAAGCAAAGAGGAAACACTGCCATCTATACACTGAAATTACTGTGATGTTTCCTAAAGCTCCTTCAACCACCCCCACCCCCACTGTCCTGTCACCTTGCCTCTGCACCTGAGGACTTCTTCCCAAGCCCCAGGTATGCCCTTTCCTGTCACCTTCATTCCTGGAAAGGAAGCTCTGATACAGTAAAGAGATCTCAAGGTCATAAAAGTAGTCAAGACATGGAATCAGCACTGGAAACCATGGGTTTTCAATGGAGGGCTCATGTCTCCTTCCCTGATGCCTTTAAAACAGAATGCACTCCGTGCAGGCAGTGGAAAGCATTAAGTAGTTCACACCAATCCAGAAAGTTCATGTCACCACCATTAGGCTGTCAGGAAAATGAGTGCATCTTCTTACAGGACAGTGACTTGGTACTCCAGAAGTGAGTTCCTTTGCAATGACACCTCCCTGTCCTTCAAGCAGAGCAGTCACTGGCCCGTCCCTCTCCCCACGTGGCTTTGTACCTGTACCTAATGGGACATCGCTAGCTATAAGCTTTCCCAGGGTGAGTTGTACACCTGCGACTGCCTGTGCACCTGTGTTTTCCTGTGCCACTGGTGCCTTTGAGACTCGACTGTGTGGTTGAGGCCCTACCCAGTGTATGTTCCTGGGGGCGGGGCCATGACCTACTCAGGTAATGAGAAGTTCATTGTGCCATGCCAGAGAGAAGTAGTTCTTTTAAACTACTTTACACAAACAGTAAAGAACTCAGGTACTCACTGGATGCACATGTACATATACATATTAAGTCACAGATTTAGAAATACACATTTACATATATGTATATACTCACATAATACATATTATAACATATATATAGATCTCCAATACAATTTGCTGGTTTTTCTGGCTCTAATCAAGCCAAATGGCAGGAAATTTGGTGAGCTCTTTCTCTGGAGTTGTTAATATTGCTTCAAATAAGCAATTGGCGTTTGTAATAATGAATTTTTAGTTCCTACTCCAGAAGAACATATCAGTTCACAAATGCCAAATCTGAGAAACAAAGTCAATTTTGGCAGATGGGCAAGTTTGCTGTTGAAACAGCTTGACTCTGTCATTACCTGCAACCCTGTCACCTGTCTTTTCGATACAAACTCTCAAACAGATGGTGTATTTCAATTTCAATAACTTTATTGGCAATGAAAAAATATGCAAGAGCTGCCAAAAGTAATACGTCAAGTAGCTGTGTTTAGAAACAGGTGTTACCCCACGTGTCTGAATTTCTAAGAAAAGGGAGCTGAACGAGACCAGATTTTTAATTTCTCAACTCAGGCAGGACTCTTGGAGAAAACTTTCGAATAGAACAAAATTGGGAAGCTTTTTAAGGGAGCAAATCTTTAACTGATTGTTTTTCTTAGTAGTGCCTAAAATGTATTAGGTGCCAAGTGAAGCCATGTTCATAGTGCAGGGGTTCTCCGCACTTACACTATCAGCATCACCCGGGAGCTTTATCAGAGCCCCGCCAAGACCTATGAATCAGAGCTCTGGGGGCGGGGCTCCGCTATCTGTGTTTCAACAAAGGGTCCAGGGAGTTCCATGTTCTCAGCTGTGGGAAGCACAACCATAGCTTATCTCATGGAACCTGGCCATTGACGGATGACCTGTTCACTACCTAGAAAGTAGTAGATTCACCTGCATTAGAACCCTGGAGTTTTGGTTTAGTCCCTGGCTATGCCACTTCCATGATATAAGTGGTGTTGTACTTAAGACTTATATTTGCAGCAAATTAGCATTGCGGAGCAAAAGCAAGGATGTCTTTCAGCAGGAACAGAGAAGAAGCAAGGGCAGTGGACCAAGGGACTCTTTGTACGAGTGTCAAGGGCTGGAGGGTAGCAGTGCCCCGGGCAGTCATGAACATCAGCCTTTCCTTGGACCTGGCTTACACTCTGTGGCCCAGATAGACAAGCTCCCACTGATGCTTTTGGAGCAAATGTGGATGAGACTTACTTGTCCCCTCTATTGAAAGTCTGCTGGCTGTATTTGTAGGACTTAATGCTAGATCCATGGGAGACACAGTGTCGCCTGGGGATTTGGCCACTAACCAGTCTCTGTTCAATCCTTGCTTCTTCCCCAGGACACATACAGAAAATATCTGTATGGGATACGAGAATGACAGTCAGAGGGCTAAGAAAGTGAATGCCTTGGACACATCAGTAGCCCATTCACTGCTCCAGGGCCACACATCTTAGTTGGGAAACTCTAATTTGAGTAGCCAACTTTTAGAGCTCCACATACATATACAGCATCTAATGCAGACTGAATTTTTGCTCTGATCAAAGAAACAATAATAATAGCTCATACCTGGATAAGATAAAAAAATATACAGAGTTTTCTAAAACCGTGTTCTCATTTCTTTCTCATAAGCATCTGATGATATATTATTATTCCCATTTACAGATGAGGAAATCATATAGATTCAGCAATTTGCTTGTGACGGTACGCGCAGAGGGGTGTCTGGGTGGCTCAGTCAGTTAAGCATCTGATTTTTTATTTCAGCTCAGGTCATGATCTCATGCTTTGTGGGACTGAGCCCCACATTGGGCTCTGAAGTGCAGAGCCTGCTTGGGATTTTTTTCTCTGCCCTCCCCAGATGAGCTCTCTTTCTTCCTCCCAAAATAAATAAACTTAAAAAAAAAAAAAAACAAAAAAGGTGGTACAAGTGGAAGAGAACATCTTGTCTTCTACCCATAGGCTCTTATCCCCTTTCTTTTGTCCTGGGTAAGACCCAGGTGAGGGATACCTACTCTGTGTCCTCAGAGTTTTGTTGGGTGCACAAATTCCTTTCTACAGATTCAGATTATGATTCAGATCAACTAATTAACTGGCTACACTTGATCTAGTTATGAGAAAGAACAATTGCTATTTTAAGTATTTCTGAAAAGTTCACAATAACCTACCTGACACTCACCAAATGTGTTTTTTAAAATTTTTAAATGCTTATTTATTTTTGAGACAGAGAGAGACAGAGTGTGAGTGGGCAAGGGGCAGAGAGGGAGGGAGACACAGAATTGGAAGGAGGCTCCAAGGCTCTGAGCTGTCAGCACAGAGCCCAACGTGGGGCTCAAACTCACTGACCTCAGCCGAAGTTGGACGCCTAACTGACTGAGCCACGAGGAGCCCTGAAATGTGTTTTTATGTAGGTGTGTCACCACCTTTCTTTAGAGGAAGCCACAGTGTATAACTTGCTTAGAGATGTTAGCTTGTAAGCGCATCTTTGAGAATTTTATGTGTGCATTTAGCTGTGAAAAGCCAACTTCTTATTTTGCTTTTGGAACTAGTTTAGAGGTGTTGCACCTAAGATAGGCTTTTTTTTTTTTTTTTTCACAATAAAGATTTATTTATTTATTTATTTATTTTTTTACAAATAGTTTATTGTCAAATTAGTTTCTACATAACACTCAGTGCTCATCCCCAAAGTGCCCTCCTTCATGCCCATCACCCCTCCCCCCACATCCATCAGTCCTCAGTTTTTGTCAGCATTCAAGAGTCTCTCATGGTTTGCCTCTCTCCCTTTCCCCCACCATTTCCGCCCTTCTTCTCCCCCTTGGTCCTCTGTCAAGTTCCTCCTAATCCTCCTATACGTGCAAACATATGGTATTTGTCCTTCTCTGCCTGACTTATTTCACTCAGCATAACACCCTCAAGGTCCATCCATGTTGCTACACATGGCCAGATTTCATTGTTTCTCATTGCCATGTAGTATTCCATGGTATAGATAAACCACATCTTCTTGATCCATTCATCTGTTGATGGACACTTAGGCTCTTTCCATGTTTTAGCTATTGTGGAGAGTGCTGCTATGAACATTGGGGTACATGTGCTCCTATGCCTCAGCATTTCTGTATCCCTTGGGTAAATTCCTAGCAGTGCTATTGCTGGGTCATAAGGGAGTTTTATTGTTAGTTTCCTGAGGAACCTCCACACTGTTTTCCAGAGGGGCTGTACCAGTTTACATTCCCACCAACAGTGCAGGAGGGTGCCCGTTTCTCCACATCCTCGCCAGCATCTAGAGTTCTCTGATTTGCTCATTTTAGCCACTCTGACTGGCGTGAGGTGGTATCTCAGTGTGGTTTTGATTTGTATTTCCCTGATGAGGAGGGATGCTGAGCATCGTTTCATGTGTCTGTTGGCCATCTGGATGTCCTCTTTGGAGAAGTGTCTGTTCATGTCTTCTGCCCATTTCTTCACTGGGTTGTTTGTTTTTCGGGCGTGGAGTTTGGTGAGTTCCTTATAGATTCTGGATATTAACCCTTTATCTGATATGTCATTTGCAACTATCTTTTCCCATTCCGTTGGTTGCCTATTAATTTTCTGGGTTGTTTCCTTTGCTGTGCAGAAGCTTTTAATCTTGATGAGGTCCCAACAGTTTATTTTTGCTCTCGATTCCCTTGCTTTTGGGGATGTGTTGGGATTAATTCTGTTTTAAATGTCTGGTAGAATTCCCCAGGGAAACCATCAGGTCCAGGGCTCTTATTTGTTGGGAGATTTTTGATCACTGATTCGATTTCTTCACTCGTTATGGGTCTGTTCAGGTTTTCTATTTCTTCCCGTGTGAATTTTGGTAGTGAGTGTGTGTTTAGGAATTTGTCCATTTCTTCTAAGTTGTCCAATTTGTTGGCATATAATTTTTCATAGTATTCCCTGATAATTGCTTGTATTTCTGAGGGGTTGGTTGTAATAAGTCCATTTTCATTCATAATTTTGTCTATTTGGGTGCTCTCTCTTTTCTTTTTGAGAAGCCTGGCTAGAGGTTTGTCAATTTTGTTTACTTTTTCAAAAAACCAGCTCTTGGTTTCATTGATCTGTTCAATTGTTTCTTTGTTCTCTATGTTGTTTATTTCTGCTCTAATTTTTACTATTTCTCTTCTTCTACTGGGTTTAGGGCGTTCTTGTTGCTCTGCCTCTAGTTCCTTTAGGTGAGCTGTTAGATTTTGGACTTGTGCTTTTTCTAATCTCTTGAAATAGGCCTGGAGAGCAATGTACTTTCCTCTTAGGACTGCCTTGGCCGCATCCCATAGATTTTGAATTGTTGTGTTTTCATTTTCATTTGTTTCCATATATTTTTTAATTTCCTCTCTAATTGCCTGATTGGCCCATTCATTCTTTAGAAGGGTGTTCTTTAACCTCCATGTTTTTGGTGGTTTTCCAGACTTCTTCCTGTAATTGATTTCAAGTTTCAAAGCATTGTGATCTGACAGTGTGCATGGTATGACCTCTATTCTTTTATATTTATTGAGGGCTGCTTTATGTCCCAGTATGTGATCTATCTTGGAGAATGTGCCATGCGCACTTGAGAAGAAAGTAAATTCCCTGGCCTCAGGGTGTAAAGTTCTAAATATATCCGTCAGATCCATCTGGTCCAATGTGTCTTTCAAGTCCATTATTTCTTTAGTGATTTTCTGTCTGGTTGACCTATCCATTGGTGTAAGCGGAGTATTAAAGTCCCCTGCTATTAGCACATTCTTATCTATAAGCTTGTTTCTGTTTGTGATTAATTGTTTTAGATATTTAGGTGCTCCCATATTTGGTGCGTAGACATTTATGATTGTTAGTTCTTCCTGATGGATGGACCCTGTAATTATTATGTAGTGCCCTTCTTCATCTCTTGTGATTGTCTTTAATTTAAAGTCCAGTTTGTCTGATATAAGTATCGCTACTCCGGCTTTCTTTTGATTTCCTGTAGCATGATATATATTTCTCCATCCCCTTACTTTTAATCTGAAGGTATCTTCCCGTCTAAAATGAGTTTCTTGTAGACAGCATATTGATGGATTTTGTTTCTTAATCCATTCTGCTACCCTATGTCTTTTGATTGGAGCATTAAGATAGGCTTTTTAAAGTCCCTGAACCACGTATGAAGATTTTGCTAGAGGCTCAAAGCATATGGCACTCGTTTAAAAATGGAGATAGCTTGATATTTTAATGAAATCTGAGACACTTCACGCATCTTCAAGATGCTGGAAGGGAGACCTGCCAATGCCGGGTTCCTCCAACTGGAACATGTGAGGTCCCAGGTAGCCTGTCCCCCGGGGGTTCCCAGGACCGTGGTGGCTTACATTGTCACAGAAAACCTGATGCCAGCACCTCCAACTTCTTAGGTTGTGACAGGGCTGCTTTGCAAAACCTTTCTCCTTCTCGAAAATCACATCTGCAGGTGCCCGTCCCCTACTTTTATTTGGCTTTCTCAAAAGCCAATGTTAAACCTCTTTCTCTCTCTTTTGCAAGTTTTCTAACATGCCATGCCTCTATTCTGAGAACAGGACCAAACCCTAAGACTGGGTAAAAATGTGCTTTTTGTTTGTAATAAAGATGGACACAGCTTATATATTTGATTAAAATTGTTTTTGATGATATTTTAATGTTTCTAAATAGCTTTATTGAGACATAATTTACATATCATAGAATTTGCTCATTGTAAGTTTATAAGTCAGTGATTTTTTAAAGTCAGTTTATAATGTGTGACTGTCCCCACCATCCACTTAGAGCATTCCACCCCTCCCAAAAAGACCCCTTGTGTCTGTTCACAGTCACCTGATAGAATTTTTTATTTTTCTTAATTAATTTACTTTTAAAAAATGTTTATTTATTTATTTTGAGAGAGTGGCGGAGGGACACAGAGAGACAGGCAGAACCCCAAGAAGCCTCCGTGTTTTCAGTGCAGAGCCTGACGTGGGGCTTGATCTTATGAACCATGAGATCATGACCTGAGCCAAAATCAAGAGTCAGATGCTCAGCTGACTGAGCCATCCAGGCACCCCAACTGATTGAATTTTTCAAATAGTGATTTCAGTCTTTTTTTCCCAAAAGTGAGTGTCCAAAACCACCCAAGAACTTGATAATTCTAATGAAGGGCTGGGCACCCTAGAAGCCCCTGACCTTATGTTCTTGCCCAGGCCGATGACATATGGTGGAAAATGGTATTGAAGAGGCTACCTTCCTATTAAAGATGAAAAAATCAATTAAATAATTCCAGTCCTTTGGCCCATGTTGACATTCATGACCCTGACTGAACAAGTATTAGCTGCATAGGGAGCTGGGCAAGCTTAACTTATTGCCCCAGGCCTCCACCAAAATACTAAGCAATGAATGAAAAGTCAAGATGAACGAATGAATGAAGTGTAGGAGGCAGTGGGGCCTGGGCAACAAGGTAAATTCCAGAAGATCTAAGCTATGATCCTGGCTCTGCTTCTTGGCCTTGTGATCCAGAGAATGATTCCCAACTTTTCAGTCCCTGATTCTACTTTTGTACCTACTTCCCAGGGCTGCTGTGAACATTAAATGTTTATAAAAGCACCTTTCGAATCCCAAGGCACTAGGCAAGGTCAGGGAGGGGCCCCATCAGGGCAAGTAGCAAGTACAGTCCCATCACACGATACGCTAGATCGGAGGAACAGTGTCAGCCAACTGGGTCTGTGGGTCCCTGGGGGTGGCTGTCCTGAGGTTCTCCTGAGGATTTTGCTTCTAAATAAATTCATTTTTAAATTCTTTTTTTAAGTTTATTTATTTATTTTGAGAGAAAGAGAGAGACAGGGAGAGAGAGAATGAGGGAGGGGCAGAGAAAGAGAGGGAGAGACAGAGGATCCCAGGCAGGCTCCACACTGTCAGCCCAGAGCCCAACTCAGGGCTTGATCACAACTGTGAGATCATGACCTGAGCCAAAATCAAGAGCCAGGCACTTAACCAAATGAGCTGCCCAGGTGCTCCTGAATCAATTCATTTTTAAATGTTTGGTGTTTATGCTTTGCAAAGCATTCCGTGACTACATTGCCAGTGCCACTGAATGCCCACGAGGTCACGGAGTGTGTGCAGGGTGAAGCTGGAATGAGGCACGTGGGTCCTCCCTTTTCAGTCCCTGTAGGTGGGACCTCTGTGGTTCTTCTCCAGGAGAGGTGGAGGTGTGGCAGAAAGGCACCTGGAATTTCAACCCCTTCTCTTAGCAGAGTTTGAGCCCACTGGTATTTCAGGTGTGTCCTGTGACATGAGCCAATTTGTCTGTGACTTTGCTCATTGTTAATGATCTAAGAGGGTCTACTTAAAAGTAAAACAACCGTAGAAGAGTTTGATTTGATTCATTATATGGAAAACATAAAATCTATGTCTACTGTCACTTTGGGGGGTTGACAGTCTTAAGCCTTTAGAGAAATATTCATTGAATTTTTGGTTTAAAAAATTATGAAAACATTTACAAAGGAATTTGTCAACTTCTAAGTTTTGTGAGCCCTGCATGATTTCCAGTGGACAATTTGAAATGAGCCGACTGCATATGGCTCTCCTGCTGTTATACCAACTAAGGCCGCCTATATGGTGGCTGTGAATACACAGGTGACATTTCATTGCATCCCGGGTTTCCACCTAACATCCAACACCAAAAGGGAAATGCTGTTGCTTGAGTGACATGTTGGGCAGAAGTGCAGTGTCTCCTGTGAAGCAAAGCCTCCAGGGTCCCAGATGTTTGGGGGTGACATGGGGGTAGGGGTCTAAGTGGGGGGACCTCAGAGTGGGTCAGACTCAGCATTTGGTCTTCCTGTGAAGTCATTTGTCAGTTGCTCTAAGTATTTATATTCCATGAACCTCAACCACGTTATCTGTGAAATGGGTAGAATAACACTCCATTCTACATGTAAGAACTAAATGAGAAAATGTGTATAAAACATACACATTTTGTCTTTCATTGACTTATGGGCCATTGATTTTAAGAGACATCATTATTTTACATACACTAGTGAGGTGTAAACACTTCCAAGAAAACCCTGACTCAGCGTCGTTTTTAATTTTTTCTTTTAATGTTTTATTTATTTCTAGGAGAGAGAGAGACAGCGCGAGCAGGGGAGGGTCAGAGAGAGAGGGAGACACAGAATCTGAAGCAGGGTCCAGGCTCTGAGCTGGCAGTCAGCACAGAGCCCGACGCCGGGCTCGAACCCACAAACCGTGAGATCATGACCTAAGCGAAAGTCGGACGTTTAACCGACTAAGCCACCCAGGTGCCCCACTTTTTTTTTAATTTTTAATTTTTTTAAATTGTTTTTTGAGGGAGAGCACAAGCAGGGGAGAGGGGCAGGAGGGAGAGAGAATCTTAAGCAGGCTCCATGCCCAGCACAGAGTACGACAGAGGACTCGATCTCATGACAGACCATGAAATCATAAGCTGAGCGAAAATCAGGAGTCAGCTGCTTCACCAATTGTGCCACCAAGGGGCCCCACAGTGTCTTAACGGCAGTCCTGGGCCAAGTGGGAAGGGCCACCGGTGCATCACCTCGCTTTGCGATTTCTTTCCTCCAATCTGAGATATTTGGCGTAGGCTGGCTTCTTGTTTTTGTTTTGCCTAGTCTCGGTAGCTATGCACAATGCAGCTTCATATGTATTTACAAATATTTAAAATGTTTCTATATATCTTGATAGTTTGACGTCTACAAGACCCTCCTGGCTATCTGCCTCTCCCAGGGCTAGCCAATTCTTTGGACAGCAAAGGGCCTGCCCTAGATATGCGAGCTGACCAATCCAGAGCCGGACGTCCTCTATCTGGCCCCACACAGCCCAAGAGGCAATATGCCTCTGCTTCAGTCGTCCCAGGGCTGGGTGCCAGGCAACTAGAGACCACCCAATAACCCAGAACCCACCCAAATTATTCAAACTAGCCAATCCTATGGTGTTCACGCTGCCTTGCCTTGGTCTTCCCAGGAAACCCAGGTAAAGGCCATGCCCGAAACTTTTCTCTCCCTCCTGCCTCTTGACCACCTGGTGTCTTCTCTGTGTTGCCTTGTGTGATCTGCCTATTTCTGGGACCTGTGAGTTTAATGCACTGTCTTCCTGAGCCTATTCTCCATAGCCTTTTGTGGCCACACCTGACTGACCTCCTCATAAAGAATACAAAGCAACCTGCGGGTGTATTTCTTCCTTTCTGAAGTCCTACGAAGTATTTGGTTCCTGTGTTGTGGGAACACGTGGAATTCAAGTAATTCCTGGGATGACCAATCTTGGCTTTACCAATGTGAAATGTACATGCCGCTGTGCTGTTTTTGTGTCTAACTTAGTGCACATGCCACAACGTTCTATTTTGGCCCAGAATTAGGATGTAACCTTTTTGAAAACAGTGTAAACACCATAGTACCAGTGATGCTCATTACTGAACGGTGCACTGAAGTGATAGCAACATGAAATATTGTGACCCCCCCCGCCTCGCCACAGATAATGGCACGTAGATGACAACCATCACAGCCAACAACCACGGTTGTAAGATGCATCCCAGTCTTAGAGATGTTAAAATGTGAAAAAAAAAAAAAACCTTGAAAAGCAAAACAAACAAACAAAACATGTGTCTTAGTCCTGATAGATTCTTTGACCAAACTTTAATAAGGCTCTGGAATCTTCTCCAAGGCCCCTCTGTATACTTCCTTATAAAATCTGGTTTTAGCCAGAACCTGGCTAAGTTAGTTTAGCTGGAAACCCCCACCTTTAATATTTGATCACCTCATGTCTGATCACCTCATGTCTGACCAGGTTCATCACCCCCCACCCTTCCCCATGTGATTTCTGGTCCCCACAACCTGCCTTCAGCAAGATTCCTGTCAGGCGGGCTTAGCCAGAACCTCCCTTAGCCCTGTTGTTCCCTCTCAGGAATTTTCTACCACTGACCCCCACCCTGCTCCCTGGCTACAGGGCCCCCCCGTTGCCCTTTCCGTGTTAGAGGCTGAGGGCCATCTCTCTCCCCACTGCAAAATCTCCCTGTACTTGGCCCTGTACCTATCTCAATGGTCCTGAATAAAGTCTGCCTTATCATCGTGAACAGGTGCTATTCAATATCCACTTGATCCTCAAACAATATAGGTTTGAACTGTGAAGTTCTGTGAGAATTTTTTTAATAAATACAGTACAGTACTGTAAATGCATTTTCAATTCCTTATGATTTTCTTATTTTTAAAGTTTTTATTTATTTATTTTGAGAGAGAGAGCACGCCTATGAGTGGGAGGGGGAGCAGAAAGAGATATCGAAAGAGAATCCCAA
Source organism: Hyaena hyaena (assembly GCF_003009895.1). Classification (NCBI taxonomy): domain Eukaryota; kingdom Metazoa; phylum Chordata; class Mammalia; order Carnivora; family Hyaenidae; genus Hyaena; species Hyaena hyaena. Next base: position 4,088,786 of record NW_024080700.1, on the reverse strand, counting down.
GTAGGCTCTTCAGAGCTTCATGAAGGCCTCGAACCCACGAACTGTGAGATCAAGACCTGAACCGAAATCAAGAGCTGGATGCTTAACTGACTGAGCCACCCAGGAGCCCCTACTTATGATTTTCTTAATAACACTTTCTTTCCTCTAGCTTACTTAATTGTAAGAATACAGTATATAATACACATAACATACAAAATATGTGTTAATCGACTATGACAGTAAGGCTTCTGGTCATCAGTAGGCTATTAGTAGTTCAGTTTTTTGCGGGAGTCAGAAGTGATGTGTGAAGTTTTGACTGCATGGGGAGTGGTCAGCTCCCCTAACTGCCTCATTTAAGGGTCAAATGTATGTATATTTCATCAGTTCAAATGAGCTATTTAAGTCCTCTGTACACATAAGAAAGGGACAAACCCTCACACTATGCTATTTTCTGTCTCTGTCATTTCACAAGAAAGAAAGAACAAGCTTAGATTGTAAAATCCTGACTTTGGTCAAACTTCTAAAAACATAGGCAAGAAATTAATTTATTCATTTGTTTAGAAAATACTCAGTGAGCAGTTGCCGTGAACAGGCGTGAGGCATCCAATGGTGGTCTCTGCCTTTTAGGAATTTATGGTCCCATCTGGTTTTCTCCAGATGTGGTCTGTGGATGAGCTGGCAGGGACTGGTTGTTGAAAAGGCAGATTCTGGGGCCCAACCTCAGACCCCACGAGGGCAAAATCTCTGGTTGGGGACCAGGAATCTGCTCCCCCGAGACTCACGGTGCCCCAGTCTTTGAGGCCGGCAGTGGATGGTAACAGAGCATAACAGAGAGGCAGACAAAGGGCTTGCTCTGCTGCACACGGCACAGTCTGTCTCCCGCCTTGGGCCAAGGGAATCTGTGATCGATGATACAGCCAGATACCTGGGCCAGACTCGCGAGGAAATGAGAAGCTTCAAAAATAGTAACTCACAAGGTGATGCAGGGGCATCCATCACCTGCTCCTCCTGTTCTGAGACAGGCGTGCTGAATTCTACTGTGCACACCATCACTTGTTAAACAGAAAATGTGAGCTAGAAGGTGCTCACATTAGGCCGGCAGAGGAGGTGATATTTGGGTGTTTGCTAATGGTGGGAAGACCGCATCCGCGAGGGAGTTCCTCTATTGTTCTGACCATCCAGACACACCACAGCTAGTGGTGGGCTGTCCCCTGGCCTAGCTCATCAGATGGGCATCTAAAGTCACTGGGAAGTGACCCCAGTTACAATGTTTGCCACTCTAGGGGTTAACATTGGCAGGTGGCTTTGGAAAGCCTCTGGAAGTGTCGCAGTGGCTAGTGCTGGGTGGGCTTTGGAGTTAGTTTTTACAAAATCGATGAACTGCAGGAAAGCCCTCAGCTTCCCCAACCTCATCTTCCTGCTGTACAAAATATGGACAATTATATTAATTACCCAGAGTGTTGTAAGGAATTGATTAAATAAGCAGCCTATAAAATGCTCAAAAGAGTGAGTGATACTGTTACTGATAATATTATTATTACATAATTTTCTCCATCTCCTCCTCCCTGTTTTCACCCTCCTGCTGCTCCTCCTCATCCTAGGCTCTGTGGTCCATAAAGACCTGGTGCTCTCCACCCAGCAGGCCATGGGACCACGTCCCGTGGAATATCTAGTGAATCTGACCTGAGACCCTGTGGATGCTTGGCTCTTTGGTTGGGGATTGTACTTGTATCTGTGGCTGCTGCAGCAAATTACCACAAGCTCAGGTGGCTTCAATCAATAGAATTTATCTTCTGGAGGCTTGAAATCAAGTTGTCGCCAGAACCGTGCTCCCTCTGAAGGCTCTAGGGAAGAATCCGTCTTTGGTTCTGCAGTTTCTGATGGCTCCTGACACTCCTCAGTGTCCCTTGGCTGTGGCTGCATTGCCCCAGGCTCTCCCAGTATTAAGGCAACCTCTTTAAATGTGTGGTCACGCTGGGACCCGAGCTTCTGTGTTTGCCATGAGTACTGATCAGCTTTAGTTTTTTTGTTTTATGAAGCTTTTAGCAAAATGTGATCTCCTGTAGGACCTTGATTCAATCAGGAAGAAAGCAGAAAGCACACTCTAGGATGAGGGACGGCATGGAATAAACGGTATGCTATGTATTTACTTTGAATTTTGTGAGATATGCTTGACATAGAACATTGTATTTGTCTTGGGTGTACGACGTAACGATTGGATATTTACATATGTTACTAAATGATCACTGTTAAGTCTAGTTAATATCCATCATTCACAAATTGTCACCATTTTTTTTCTTATAATGAGAGCTTTTAAGATCTACTCTCCTCAACTTTCAAGGACAGGTGTCCCCTGCTATCCAAAAGCAGATTGTTCCTGTGAAATCTTTCTTAAGCTGAAATAATGTAAAGCTAAGAAGCCATTGCCATTAATTTATATGGGAAAAATGTTGAGCATCTCTAGATGCCAAAAATAGCCTCTTTTAGGCTTTTCTTATACCTTAGGACACATCTTGCTAACGAAGGCTGAAAATCAATAGAGATAAAGCATAGATACTCACAGATACAGTTCAAAGCTCTGGCTGCTTCATGCCGAGATGCTGAGTAAGTGTAGTTCCTGGGGAAGGAGACGGGAGGTGCCACTCTCCTGAAGAAGAGTGAATCCTGCCTCTATAGGAGCTGCAAAACAAATCCTGTCCGCTCTCACCATTTTTATTCAACCTACTACTGCAAGTCTCAGCTACAGCAACCAGACAACAAAAAGAAATATAAGGCATATATATACTGGTGAGGAAGAAGTCAAACTTTCACTATTTGCATCTGACATGATACTATGTATAGAAAGCCCTAAAGACGCCACCAAAAATCTACTAGAACTGATACATGAATTCAGTAAGGTGACAGGATTCAAAATCAATGTACAGAAATCTGTTGCCTTTCTATATACTAATAACGAAGCAACAGAGAGAGAAATGAAGGAATTGATCCCATTTACAACTGTACCAAAAACCATAAGGTACCTAAAAATCAACCTCATGAAAAAGGTAGAAGACATTGAAGATGACACAAGCATATGGAAAAACATTCCATGCTCACGGATTGGAAGAGCAGATATTGTTAACCTGTCTGTACTACCCAAAGCAATCTACAGATTTGATGGTTGCTATTTTTGCTTTTTGCCTTTTTTTTTTTTTTTTTTTGTAAAATGGAAGATCCTCTTTGGATTTCTTTTGGTTAATGAAAGTGGACTAAAGCAGGTCTTTCATAAAAGTGAAGTAGTGGAACTCAAACCTGAAAAGTGGGAGTCCCTGTATACAATATTGTATTATTATCCATATGAGTCATAAAAGTCATCCTGCTGTACATTACATCTCCAGGACTTATTTTGGGTAGTTTTAGAAGAGCACATTCTGGGGCAAACCCCAGGAGCTGCACTTCCAGCCCCCACCCAAGTGCCCTGACGAGACAAGGTCTCCTGCCCACACTATTTCTGTAGCTTCTGTAACAAATCTGCAGTTTGCACTGCTCTAGAGCCAACAACACTCCACTTCTGGGAAGGAGTAGCCTAGGAGTTATGGGAACAGAAGCAAAATGGAAGGAGGGAGGTTCTGGGCATGAGGAGGGGTTGAAGTTCAATATTGGCTGCACTTTGGTGACTGTGCCTCTCCCCAGGGAGACATTATTGCCAGAGGTGAGGCCTGGACATTGGGGCTTTTAAATCACCCTCACCCCCACCCCCAGATGATGTCCTGGAAGGCAGCCAGGAATGAGAACCCTGTGTTACAGGATATCAAATAGCATGAAAACTTGGAAGATAACAATGGATTTGTCTTCAGGAAGCAAAACAACTCGGTGAGAGAGGGAACTCAATACAGTGTGGAAAAGGGGGAATGTATTAACTAGATTTTCTGAATTTCTATATTCTGATGCTCTAGCATCTAGGCCCTCACCTACTGACCCCAGGGAGACTGCCTCTCCCAAGCCTGGCCAATTCCTAGAGATAGTAAACAATTCATCAATGAGCATGATTTTCAAATACAAATCGCCAATCCAGAGCTCACACCGCACCATCTCCTTTATGGAGCTCCCACACTCTGGGCCCCTGTCCACCTGCCCTGATCACCCCAGGCCAGGTATCAGACAACCAGGGATAGCCCTTGAGTCCCAGAGCCCCCTCAGGTCGTTCAAACTAGCCAATCCTAAGCCTGCTCACCCTGCCTCTCCCATTCCTCCCAGTGGAAGCCATAGTAAAAGCTCTTGCCCACTTTCCCCCAATCCCTCCACCTCCTGGTTGACCCTGGTGCTTCCCCACGAAGCCTCCCTTGGTGTGATGTGCCCCCCTCTTCTTGGGACCTGAGATCAAGAAACCATCTTTGCAATGGTGGTCATCTCTTGATCTCTTGTCCTTACCACCCCGATAATAAAACACCTCTAATGTTTAAAACAGGGAGATGAGGGATGCCTGGGTGGCTCAATTGGTTAAACATCCAACTTCAGCTCAGGTCATGATCTCACAGTTTGGAAATTTGAGCCCTGCATTAGGCTCTGTGCTGATGTTGTGGACCCTGCCTGGGATTCTCTCTCTCTCTCTCTCTCTCTCTCTCTCTCTGTCCCTCTCTTTGCCTCTCCTTAACTTGCATGTGCATTCTCTCTTTCAAAATAAATAAATACACTTAAAAAGACAAATAAAATAAGAAGATGTAAGCTAAGTGCTCCGCACTGCCTTTCCCCCAGATACAAAATGAGAGGGGCATGACACATGTCTCCTGTGCTTGTAGCCGGACCACTAAAAGGTGGCCATGACAGAGCTTTGGAAATCAGAACCGAAAACATAATGAGCCCTCATGCCTGGACCATCCAAATTAACACTGTAATAGGAAAAGTATGACATGAAGCTCATTATGTCCTTTAAAAAAAGTGGTAAAATACACAAAACATAAATGTTACCATCTTACACAATTTTAAGTGTTATAGTTCAGCAATGTTACCTATATTCACATTGTTGTATAATCTCCAGGACATTTGCATCTTGCAAAACTGACACTCTGTATCCATTAAACACCTCTCCTTTCTTCCCTCCCCTCAGGCTTTGGCAACACCATTCTACTTTCTGTTCCTATGAATCTGACTACTCTAGAGACTCCATATAAGCACATTATTTCCTTTCAACACATATTTCTGTTCTGGTAGGAGTGGGTTGGGCAGAGGAAAACAAGCCTGGGAAGAGGAGAGAGAGTCTCAGGATGTAAATCTGAACAGAGTTGCTGGTGATGTCAGCTACAATTTACCCAGAGCCTGGACTGGCCTAGGTATTAGCAGAGTAGATGGTCTCATTTAACCCTTACCACACCCTCCCCAGGTAGGAGTTATTTCTATTTAGAAAGATTGAATAACTTGCCTGCCCAGGGAGGCGAGGCTGATAAGTGGCTGAATGGGTCTCTGAATGCCCCTCCAGTGAACATCCTTTCATCCCTGGGCTGGGGGACACCTGGGAGTCACCACCCCTGCTCACTGGTATTGTGCAGTGTAGCCACTCAGGAAATGCCTGCCTGGATCTCCAAGACATGGTCCCTGGTGTGAAAATCTTCTAAAAAGTGCTGCCACCAACCTACTGTGGCCCCTGGGAGCAAAGGGACAGAGTCTGGAGAAATGCCTGTTCAAGTTCATCCACGTTCTTGTTCTGAAGAAACTAGGTTACAGGGAGTCACACATCAGAGAACCCCCATCAGACCAATGGTAATTACTGCTTTTTTCTTTCCTTTCTTTCTTTCTTTCTTTTGTTCTTTTGTTCTTTCTTTCTTTCTTTCTTTCTTTCTTTCTTTCGTTCTTTCGTTCTTTCGTTCTTTCGTTCTTTCGTTCTTTCGTTCTTTCTTTCTTTCAGAGAGAGAAAATGCAAATGGGGGAGAGGGACAGAGAGAGAGAGAGAGAGAGAGAGAATCCCAAGCAAGCTCCATGCTCAGCATGGAGACAAATGCAAGGCTCCATCCCATGACCCTGGGATCATGACCTGAACTTAAATTAAGAGTCAGAAGCTCAAATGACTGAGCCACCCAGGTGCCCCAATTAGTACTTTTATTTATTTATTTATTTTAATTTTTTTTAATGTTTTATTTATTTCTAGGAGAGAGAGAGAGAGAGAGAGACAGTTTGAGCAGGGGAGGGTCAGAGAGAGAGGGAGTCACAGACTGAAACAGGCTCCAGGCTCTGAGCTGGCAGTCAGCACAGAGCCCGATGCGGGGCTCAAACCCACGAACCGCGAGATCATGACCTAAGCGAAAGTCGGACGCTTAACTGACTAAGCCACCCAGGCGCCCCCAATTAGTGCTTTTAAATTGATTACCATCCATTGTGTTCAATACCACATAGGTCCCTCTGAGTATCTGGCGCAGTTTGCTCATACTTTTTTTATTTATCTATTTACAAAACAAATAGACCCTATTGTCACCCTGAAAGACTTGACTTAGAAATTCCACCTTTAGGAATTGATTCTAGGGAAACAATTACTGATATTCACAAAGATTTAGCCACAAGGATGCTTATGGCAATGTTATTCATGAAAGGCAGAAGGGGGTTCTAAGTTCAGTGACAGTAAGGCAGTCAGAGGGACAGGGTCTGGAGCCTCTGTAGTTGGGTTAGATAGTAAGTCTGCCATTTGTGAGTTGTTATGAAGCTGGGTGAGTCACACACCTTTTGTTTCCTCATCTGAAAACGGGTGTAATGAGATTTCCTTGTCTCCTAGTGCAGTGCCTTGAATACGGTGATCCTAGGTCAGGCCAGCATTTATTACTTTTGCTTTTGCCATTAAATGTCTTAAAACAAATTGTGTTAAGCATCAAAAATGATGCTGTAGACAGATATTCAACAGCACGGAAAGGAAAGATGTTCATGAAATGTCAAATGAGAATTGCAAGTTAAAGAATAGTTTATAAAGTTTGATCCTTTGTTTATAAGTGTATGTGTTAAAAACAATGACCCTTGGACACCTGGGGAGCTCAGTCAGTTAGGTGTCTGACTTTGGTTCCGGTCATGATCTCACGATTCATGAGTTTGAGATTAAGGCTCGCTGCTATCAGCATGGACACTGCTTCGGATCCTCTGTTTCCCTCTCTCTCTGCCTCCACCTCTGCTTTCTCTCTCTCAAAATTAAATAACCATTGGGGAAAAAAAGACCCTTTGCAACAGGTCTCTCCTGGTGTTTCTCTGCCTCTACCCACAGCCCCTCAGCACAGCAGCTAGGTGCTCCTGGGAAATGTAAGTCAGATCAAGTCACTTTTGTGTTTCAATTGTTCCACCAATTCCAAACTCAGAAATGAGAGAGAAAGTCAAGCTAGTTACTTACTCTAGAAGGACCACCCTCCAGCCCCAGCTTTCCTCTGTGTCACATCTCCCCCTTCTCCATCCTTTCTTACTCTCCTCCTCCACACTGATTTCCTTGCTGTACCACCAAAAAATGGGGTAAGTTTCTGCCTCAGGACCTTTGTACTTGCCTTTCCCTCTATCTGAAAAGCACCTGCCCCAGCTACCCTCATGTCTCCTTCCCTCATTTTCTTCCAAAGTCATCCTGGCAGGGGGTCCTTCCCTGTCCATCATGTCTATGATGTTAACAACTGTTCACTGATTGTTCATGTCCTGTCTCCCTTCTAAGGACTTATCACGAGATATGTGACAGGGATCCTGTCATTTTGGGTCACTATTGTATCTCCAGGACCCATTCCAGTTTCTAAAACTTAGTTGCTGCTCAGTAAATATTTACGGAATGGATGAATAGTTTTCATTCTCTTTCACTGCTAATCTGTATGTTTGAAGCTTTCTGCAGGTAACTCAACTAATTTTTTTCTAATAAGAAGAAAGGTCAATTTAAAAAATGAGTACCATTGAATCTGTACACATTGATTTTATACCATTTCTGTGTTGAACTCCAGATACTTAGATGTGATGGACAGGGATAGAAGACAAAGACCATGAGATGGAGGGAGGGAGAAGGAGACAGGCAGACCTGCTATTTTGGGCCACTTCCTAGACAGCAGCCAAATCCTATGCTAAATCAAGGGGCTGGAATTTAATACTACTCCTTATCAAGAAAGCCAACTCACCAATTTAAACCTAAGGCCAAAGTATTTCAATACCAGCTGCTCCAACTTCTAATAATTTTCAACATATTTTTATTGTTCAGGTTTCTAATAACATCAAACACAGGACTTCTCCAGCATGAGGAATACATTTAGTTCAAAAGCAGCCAAGATGGAAAACATTTGGAGTTACGTGGCCAAGCCACAGGGGTGAGCCAGCCCCCAGGTTAGTGATTCCATGCCGGCTTCCCCCATATTCAGACAGGAGAAGAGGTTCATTCACCATAATGGAGGCTCAGTTCAGATTTCTTCAGATAATGTTTAACAATCAGCTCAAACACACAAGCCTGTTCTGTGTTAACCTCATCTGGGTAGTATTATCCAAAGGTCTAGAGTGTATAGAAGATGATGACTTGATTCTTACTTGGAGACAAAGATCATTCTAGAGAAGGAGCTGTGAATATCCCAGGGTCTATCTTTGCTCTTTTCACATATCTTCTCTAACAGATATTCTCTCTTCCAAGTTTTCAAACACCCTCAAGATACTGCTCATTCCCAGTTCTACAAACCCAATCCACCACCATTTCTTGAGCTCCAGAGTCCATGGAACATCAGTTGTTGGGTATCTCACAGCAACATACCCAATGCAGAGCTCAGTGCCCTTTGCCCCAAATGGAACTCTCCCCCAATGCTCTTTATCTCAACAACCACACCACTGTCTTTCCAGTTACCGAAACAGAATTCTGGAGTCACTGTTGACTTCCTGTTCCCCACTTCATGCTACTAACCGATAATCTATTCTCCATCTTAAGAATCTAAAAAATTAACTCACTTCCCTCTGTCCATACTGCCATTGTTTGCTTTTAGGGTGTCCCCATCTCTCAACCAGGTCACAGCAACCAACCAGCCCTAGGGTCCTAGGGTGCCCCTTCTCACCTCACCCCAGCCCCCTCCCCCCCTCCCCGCTGCAGCTGGAGCATCGTTCCATCAAGGAAACCATGCCAGCTTGCTCTTGGCGTAAAGTCCATCAATGGTTTCCTATCAACTGTGAGGTAAGTCCAAGCTCTCTACCAGGATTTATAAGGGTGTGCAGAGACTCATTAGAAGGTTGTACAATCAACTTTTGGGATCATAGTCAGCACCGAAAAAACCCAACAGAATAGAAATAGAATACTTTGTGTATGGTAGGGGTGAGCAGTTTGTGACCATTGTTTCATATGCATGTGTGTGTCCTGAGTTAGGACATCAGATGTATTCTTACCATGGGTTGCAGTGAAGACAGGATTGAAAAACACTAGGATTCAAGACCTTTCATGATTTGGCCTTGGACAACTCTCCAGATTCCCCCTCTGCCTTCTCCCTCCACTTGCAACATTCTCTGGGTACATATAGTAGTCTCCCTGAAGCTCTTTGCTTGCCCTGCACCCTCATCCCCTCTCCACTTTGGCTCTGCATGGCTAGTTCTTTTTTTTTTTTTTTTAAATGTTTATTTATTATTGAGAAACAGAGAGACAGACTGTGAGCAAGGGAGGGGCAGAGAGGGGGAAACACAGAATCCGAAGTAAGCTCCAGGCTCTGAACTGTCAGCACAGAGCCTGACGAGAGTCTTGAACCCGCAAACTGCGAGATCATGACCTGAGCCAAAGTCGGACGCTTAACCGACTCACCCCTGCATGGCTAGTTCTTACTCTTTGGATCTCAGCTTAAATGTCCCTCATTCATGGGAGGCTCCCTTGAGTCTTAGGCAGGGGTAGGTGACCTGCCATTGTCCCCCCACATCCTGTTCTGACCCCTGTAGCACAAGTGACACAAGTGCAATCCCCTGTTTTATGTTGCTTTCTAGCTGTTGACTACATTAGGGCAAGAATTACGTTTATCTTTTCATCTCTGTGTCTCCAGCGCACAATAGGGTGTCCAACATATATAGCAGGTACTCAAGGACTATGTGTAGAACAAAAGTCATTAATTTAAGGGTTATTTGTCAAAGGTCGCTTGAGCCCCTCTGATGTGTAAGACCCCATGGACATATGGCAACAGACAAGGCAGCATTATTGCCTTGAATTCAAAGATAACATATCCCTGATGTCAACAGCAGGATTGCATGTCCCTTAGAGAAAGGCTCACAAACAAGTTCATGAGTAAAGCATCCTATAGTGTGATTATTTGATTAAGAAGGATTAAGGGACATCATTTTGTGCTACAAATAAAAAAACAACCCCTCAGCTCACAGCTCATGTGATTTCCAGCATGAAAATAGTTTATTTTATATGAAATGTTTGTATGGAAATTATAGTCCATAAAAATTACATATGAAATGAGCATGAAACCTATGGTTTACTCTAAACTTCAATATAATATTTTGGGGCAATGATATGTCATTAAGCCTAAGCCAGACACAAGGGCTTTGCCAAGCTTCTAATGCCTCTATCCAGAGGAAAAAATACATTTTATATATCACTTATCACACCTCATTAATTCATTAATTCATACTCATTCATTCTTAATTCTTTCTTTTTTTAAAAAAAAATTTAATGCTTTGTTTATTTTTGGGAGAGAGAACACAGTAGGGAAGGGCAGAGAGAGAGCAGGGACAGAAGATCAGAAAAGTGCTCTGTGCTAACAGCAGTGAGCCCAATGTGGGGCTCGAACCCATGAACCATGAGACCATGACCTGAGCTGAAGTCAGATGCTCAAATGACTGAGCCACCAGGCACCTCAAATTCTTTCTGAAGTCAAATGGTGTTGAGCTGAATGGGAAAGGTCTACAGAATCCAGACCCTGTGACTAAGAGTTTGAGAGTGAGGCAGAGGAGGAAGCAGGACTGGAAAGACATTCTCTGACTTTGGCTTTGGTATGGTGGAGACTGAGGGTTTGGGGTCAGCCAGCCCCAGTCCTGAGCTTTGCCCTGTCCTGTTGCCTGGGTCACCCTGGTCAAGGCACTTAATTTGCCCAAACCACATTTACTTACATGTAAGGAGGGGCAGTACGGTCTGTGGCTAAGCTTGCTGGAGAAATGAAGACAGACAAAACTTTGAGGCTAACCATAGTGTAGGTTCTCGGTACGGGTGCCTCTAGCAAGCAGGGTGGCTGGGGAAATATCCTTACTGGTGATGAGGCAGGGGGAAAGTAGCCTATCTGAAATAGAGAGGCAGTCCCTGAGCTCCCTGGAAAACTTCGCCAAGCCAAGGAGGAGGGGAACTAGAATCAAGCAACCATCACAAACCCAGAGCTCAGTCATGATTCAGAGCATCTGCCATGACGATGAAAAGTCACACTGCCCAGGATTAAGGAAATAAAGAGAACTTCTTAAAACCATTAAGTCATATGACATACTTGTTCATTTGTTTCTTTTTCTTTCTCCTTGATGTATATTGTGAGCTTCTGTGTCTGGTATACATCCACCCCCAGCAGTAAACGTTTTCTTCAGTGACCAAATCAGTTTGAGGAAATAATTAAGGAGTGAATAACTCCTGCTTTATTATTCCCTGTCAGCCCTCCAGCCAAGCTGCTTATCTGATGTAAACACGGCACAGGAGCGTCCCTGGATGGCATGTTCTCCATTTCCTGACATGCTGGAAGCTTGGAAGGAAATGAGAAGGGAAGGCCAAGCCAGCTGGACCCAGGGAAATCGAATACCCATCGCCTTTATTCAAAATCATTTTAGCCCATACCTTTGAGAATGTTAATATAAACCATGTGAGAGACTCTTTGCATCTTTTCAAACATTTAATATAAAACATTCACAAAATAATCGTAGGGCTTTGAAAGAAATGTGGCTTGTTTTCTTCAGAGAAGTCTGGAGGTCAGATTTTTAGGGCGTTTCTCTAAGAAATTTGTGAAAGTAAGAAAAGTGGGAGGCCCACTCGGCCTTTCTAGTTTGGGGTGAGGATTGGGGACAGGTGGGGCAAATGGCATGGAGGGGAGTAGAAGGAGGGGTAGGTCTTCCCTCTAGTTCACCAAAGTGGGTGTGATGCTGAATTTTATGTCAGTTTGACTGGGTCAAGCCACCCAGATATTGGTGGAACATTATTCTAGATGTGTCTGTGACAGTATTCTTTAAATATTTGCTTATTTTTGAGAGAGAGAGCACAAGCTGAGTAGGGTCAGAGATAGAGGGAGGGAGAGAATCCCAAGCAGGCTCTGTGCTGTCAGCACAGAGTCCAATGGGGATTGAACTCCCAAACGTGAGATCATGACCTGAGCTGAAATCAAGAGTCAGCTGCTTAACTGACTGAGCCACGCAGGCTCCCCGTGACAGTCTTTTTAAGATGAATTTGACATTTAATCCAGTGGGCTTTGAGTAAAGCAGATTAGTCTCCATAATATGGGTGGCCCTCATCCAATCAGTTGAAGGCCATAAGAGAAAAAGACTGACCTTCCTTACCAAAAGGCAATTCTGCCTCCAGCCTACCTTCCAACTTGAGCTGCAACATCAGCTCTTCCCTGGGTCTCCAGTCTGCTATCATGCCCCGCAGAATTCAAACTTACCTACCCCTACAATTGTGTGAGCCATAACCTCCTCCCATACATCTTATTGATTCTATTTCTCTGGAGAGCACTGATTAATAACCCAACCCAGATATGAAGAAGGTGGTCAAGGTGAGGGCCCTGATAATTAAAGATCTACTAGATTATTTGTTGATGGCACAGTTGGAGTTAGGTTAACATCTGAGTAGTGAGAGTCAAAAGAGATTCATGTGCCCCCACCAAGCCAGGATGTGGCACACTGGTTCCAAAAGGTTCAGGGTCACACGTCTATCCATTCGCCCATTGATTCACATAACAAAATCTGAGGACAATGCACCCTCTAGGCATTGGGGAGTCACCAGTGAACTAAGCAGATCCTGCCTTCCTAGAGATTACAGTCTAGGGGGAAGAAGACAATAAGTAGATAATTAAGGATCAGAAGAGAAGTAAAGTAAAAGGATAGAGTTGAATGGACTGTTTCTCTTGAAGGTCTTCAGTGTCACAGACACTGTGCCAGGACAGTGAGGGAAATCAAGACCTGCCCTCAAAGAGGTTACAGTCTCCTGCCAGAGGACATGTACTTAACAAGCAGTTAGAGCGCAAGCTCTGTGCAGGGACCATGCATCATGCTGGGAATTGTCAAGAGCCCTCGGGCACTGAGGAGTTGTTCCTGGAGGAGGTGGCCTCCAAGCTTCCCAGCAGCGATAGCCCTCTCCAGACTGTCTGCTTAGGGAACATTGGTGCACCTGTGAAGCCCTTCCAGCTGGGCTCTCAAGGACTCCTTGGATCAGACACTCTCTGGGCATTGCTTCCTGAAGTTTTTACCTGCTGAGTTAATCCAGACCAGAAGGCTTACTCCTTCATGGAATGGATTCACATAAGGCTGCATTGTTTCTAGTCTAAGATGTAGGAAACATATTTGTCCTGTATCAAAAACCCCAAGTCCATGAAGAGAATGGGAAAGAGGGAGAGCCTAAAATTGGAGTTCTGGAAGGTAGGGAAAATCAGGCTGGATTTCCATCTGCAGAAACCAAGTTGTTAAACTACTATGGTCTCTGTGGTCTGTGCAGAATCACCAGAGGGAAGAGCCTGGGGCTGGCTTTGCAGCAATGGGACTTCCGAGTTAAACAGAAAGTGCTCTCTGCTGCCAATGACTTAATGGAATTAAGACTGCCCACACTGGGTGGAAAGTGATGGCCCTTCTCTGCCATTATTAACTGTTCCTGAAAGATGAGGCTTCGGCCAGCATTAGTAACATTTGTGATTTGTAGGTGTTCTTCAGAGTCCTTCCATTTTGCTCAAGTGCCTCATGGAAATGTCCTCTTAATTGCTAGAGTGACAGTCGTAATAAGACACCTCTGCATCTCACACAAAATGACTGTGGAGGAAGCCCAGTTGGAAATAAGCAAAGCATTAGGAACAACTGCAAATGGAATTAGTGATTGCACCCTAGCAAAAGCAGAGCCAGAGAGTGAACAAAGAGTTGGCTTTGTGAATATTTTATCTTCTGGACTAGATATTATTTTAAAGTACACCTCATGTGTTTCTACTTTTATATCCCTGCTACTGGAGTTAGTAGAGATTTATACATGAGTAAGCACAATCAATCTTTATTAGATTAAAATGCATGATAGTAAGCTCTTAATTTTCCACATCAGTGGCAGAAACATTTGTGGCTAGTGAGAGTAAAAGTAATAACAGTAATAAAAATAATAACCACACCCTAAAGACCTAAACATAAGACCTGAAGCCACAAAACTCTTAAAAGAAACATAGGGGAAAACGTTCATGACATTGGGTTGGGTAATGATTTCTTGGGTTTGACACCAAGAGCACAGGCAACAGACCCAAAAACAGACAAATAAGACTATGTGAAACTTAAAAATCTCTGCACAGCATAGGCTACAATCAACAGAGTGAAAAGGCAACCTGTGGAATGGGAGAAAATATCTGCAAATCGTTTATCTGAGAAGATTTTAATATCCAGAATATAGGAAGGACTCCAACAACTCAACACAACAACAAAAATAACCAGATTAAAAAACAAGCAAAGGATTTGAATAGACAGTTCTCCAAAGAAGTCTATAAACTACCAAGAAGCTTATGAAAAAATGCATGACATCACTAATCACCAGGGAAATGAGATTCAAAACCATAATGAAATATCACCTCACACTCATAGGATGGCTATGACCGAAAAACCAAAATCAAAACCAAATAAAACAGAAAGTAGCAAGTGTTGATAAGAATGTGGAGAAGTTGGGACCCTTGTGCACTATTGGTAAATGGTGTAGTTGCCATGGAACACAAGATGGAGGTTCCTCAAAAATTTTTAAATGGAATTACCATATGATTCAGCAACCCTATATCTGGATATGTACCCAAAAGAATTGAAAGGAAGATCGCAGAGAGATATTGCACACCCATGTCCATTGCAGCATTATTCACAATAGTCAAGAGATGAACGCAACCCAAGTGTCCATCAATGACGAGTGGATAAACAAAATGTAGTATATACATACCACAGGGTATTACTTAGCCTTAAAAGAGAAGGGAATTCTGTCCTATGCTACAACATGGATGGCCCTAGAGGACATGATGCTAACTGAAGTAAGCCAGTCACAGTAAGATGACTACTTTATGATTCCACTTATATGAAGTATCCAAAAGTAATCCAACTCAAAGAAACAGAAGGTAAAACAGTGGTTGCCAGGGGCTGGGGGGAAAGGGAAGTGAAAAGTGGTTCAATGGGTATGGACTTTCAGTTTTGCAAGTTGAAAAGAGTTCTAGAAACCTACTGCACAAAACGTGAATGTAATGAACTGCAAAAAAAAAAAAAAAATGGGTAGGATGGCAAAGTTTATGTTATGTGATGTTACCACAATTAAAAATGGAAACATTTCACAATTAAAAAATATTACTATTTACTGATCACTATGTAGCAGGTGACAGATAAAGCTCCTTACCCATATTATTTCACATTAATCACTGCAATGCATACTGCTGAAGTTGAGACTATTAACTCATTTTGCAGAGGAAGCAACTAAAGCTAAGAGGGTGAGCAACGTGCCCAATGTCACATGCTTAGAAAGCTTGAGTAATGTGCCTTAAATGATCCCGCTGATAAATGGCTGGTCTGGGTAAGATCTCACCACAAGCCTATTCCTGTAACTAGTGCATCATATTGTGGGGCAGTCGGAGAACCCTGGCTGAGGTGACATTTTCCCACCCAGATGTGAGGCTCAGCCTCTGGTACTTCTGTGAGGAGAGCTGGGTGCTGGGAAAAGAGGCAGGCTACAAGACTTGTTTGCAGGAAGGGATGAGTGATGGTTCTTGTGCAACATGAGGACACATTAAAAAATTTTTTTTAGTTGAGATATAATTGATTTATTAGTTTCAGGTATACACATAGTGATTGGACATTTGCAGGGAGTATACATTCCAAACTCAAGGCAGAGGGTCTGGGGAACGGTGGTGAGGAGGCCATATTTTCCTAGTCCACCTAGCCTCTCTCTCCCATAATCCATTTCCTCTCTGGAATCCTGTCACTTCCTGTGATGTCACTTCCTGACTTCTGCTGCATGTAAAGGAAGTAAAGGAAAACAGATCGGCCCCAGGCCACCTCCCAGAGGACCGCGTTGACTGCAGCTGTGTACAGACTGACCCCTCCCAACAAGGACTGACCTGTCCTCGGTCTTGAGGCCATCCCTTCTTTATAATAGAACTCTGTCCAGCAATTCTCCTTTCTGTCTCTTGCAGTGCCTCATTTCCTTCACTATTGAATCATTCCCTCTTCAGCAAAACTGGTTTTTTTGTTTTTTGGTTTTTTTTGGAGGACACCCAGTGAACTCTGCAGAAAGGTATTCTTAGCCTGTTTGGTGACCAAATGAATTGTTTTAGCAATTCTCCTCTATTTCACACAATTATCATCAGTGATAATCACTGTTTTCTTGATTCATTCTCTAGTTTTAAAGCAATTAACAATTTAAAAAAATTTCCATTGTAAAGCTATTTGGATTCAATATATTTCATGACTGAAATCTGCACTTATCAAACCAAAATGTTACACCTTGCAGTTTGTGCTCTATTGCACTGTTCTAAATTTTAAATACAATGTCAGTTGATCTCAAAAATGACAGAATTGAAGTAACTCAAGTTCTGTTAGGAAAAGTATACATTTCTAAGTCAATTCAGATTTGTTTTGACAATCACCCTCTACTTTCTGAGTTCAGGGAGAACTTGGAGCCTCTGGAGAAAAATCACTCCTTAAAAGCAACAAAAATTCCCCAATGCAGGCCCTTGATTTTGCTCACTTTCATCATGGAAAATGACCAGGACGTGCTGGACTGCTTGGCTGAAGACCTCCTGCAAGGCTTAGGCTCAGGATGACACAGTCTCTTTCCCCCCTGCCCTTCTGAGATCTGGACAGATGTCACTATTCAGTCATAGCCCTGAGTGTGGTCTCTGAGGTGTCCACGATTCACCAGGCAGCTACAGTTGATTAATAGAGTTGGCATGTGAAAATAGTTCAATGTGTATATTTTGATCCCATGCTGAATTCTAAGCTTAGTTTGTCATTTATCTGAAGGGTTGAGAAACTTAGATGGGTTGAGGTAAGGGGAGATGGCATCTCTGGAGCCCCTAAATGGCCACCTCCAGAGATGACTTACGGGACTGGGTTTCCCATAGGCCTTCAGAGCAGCATAAGACCCTCATTCATCCCAATTCTGCAGAAAAGTACTCTCCCTGGAGTTCAACATCTCCACTTCTAAGTGTCATCTCTGCTTGGCTCTCTCAAAGGCTCCCCTTACACTACATGCCTCAACCAAAGTCATGCTCTTCCCTTCCAAACAAGAGCCTTTGCCTCCCAGTCTCAGCAAATAGCCCCACCATCCACCCACTGCATGAACCAGAGGACCTTGGGGGAAGGCTGGATGCTATATTCCCTTCTAATTCATCACCAATGCCTTTTGATTTTATTCTCCAGTCTCTGTTTTCTCTCTAGACCTCAACCATGGGGTGAATCACAATCTGAATTAGCATATGAAAGACACGAGGAGTTCTTCTTCTTTTTTTTTTTTTTTACAAATAGTTTATTGTCAAATTAGTTTCCACATAACACCCAGTGCTCTTCCCCACAAGTGCCCTCCTCCATGCCCATCCCCCCCCCCCCCCCCCCATTAGTTTCCACATAACACCCAGTGCTCTTCCCCACAAGTGCCCTCCTCCATGCCCATCCCCCCTCCCCCCCACATCCATCAGTCCTCAGTTTTTGTCAGCATTCAAGAGTCACTCATGGTTTGCCTCTCTCCCTTTCCCCCACCATTTCCCCCCTTCTTCTCCCCCTTGTTCCTCAGTTAAGTTCCTCCTAATCCTTCTATACGTGCAAACATGTGGTATTTGTCCTCTGCCTGACTTATTTCGCTCAGCATAACACCCTCAAGGTCCATCCATGTTGCTACACATGGCCAGAGTTCATTGTTTCTCATTGCCATGTAGTATTCCATGGTATAGATAAACCACATCTTTTTGATCCGTAAGACATGAGGAGTTCTGAACAGAAAGAAACCTTGTAACTTGGTTAACTGAAGCTCTAATCATGATTGATGCTGGAGCACTTGATAGCTGCACCCCATCTCCCAAGACTGTGCCACAGAATGTTCTTGGGGAGGCACCCCCTGACCTCTCTGGGCAGACCTACAGCATTTCCACTCTGTCCTGATCAGGAGTGAGGCCACCCCACTGCTAGTGCCAAAGCTGTGTCACCTGGTCTTAGCACTTTCTTTACTCCCTTTCCTTTCCCCTCCCTCATGAGAAGGAATGAGGTCATTGAAACCATTGCATGGAGCATATTCCTGGACCACTTGCCATGATGAATGTGAGCAGCATCAAGTGTTTGGGAGCTTCCTGTTTTTGATCAACAGCCCTTCAGCAGTGGTGCCAGAAAGTTTTCTTTAGGCTCAGAGAGCAAACCTGAGTACTTTTCTGGACAGTACAAGCAGCGACATGTAGCCAAAAAGAGACAACATACTCTTCCAGGCTTCCTAACACCTGTTGGACCATGTACTCAGATATGTCTGCCTATATTCCCTTTCTCTCTCTGCCTACATTATTTTTTCCTCGTGGGGGTACATTTAATAAGCCCCATGCCAATCCCCAGGCCAGGGAGGTGTCCCAGCCCTCTCCACATTCTTCCGTGTGAAATTTTTGGTGCTCCCATCTCTATTTTTTTTTTTAAATTTATTTCTAGGAGAGAGAGAGAGAGACAGCATGAGCAGGGAAGGGTCAGAGAGAGAGGGAGACACAGACTCTGAAATAGGCTCCAGTCTCTGAGCTGGCAGTCAGCACAGAGTCCGACGCGGGGCTCGAACCCACGAACCGCGAGATCACGACCTAAGCGAAGGTCAGACACTTAACCGACTAAGCCACCTAGGCGCCCCGGTGCTCCCATCTCTAAACAGCATTCATTCATTCGGTGATTATTAACTATCCTGTTCATTTAGGTTTCTATTTACACACACATTTATTCAACCAGTGGTTATTGTGCTAGACACTGTTTTAGATGCTGGGAACTCAGTGGTTTACAAAACAATAGAAATCCCTGCATTCAAGTAGCAGGGAGGTAGACTATAAACAGAAAATAACAAAAACTATGAATGCAAAGTCCCATGGTGTTAAGTGCTATGCAGGAAAATAAAGGAGGGCTGCAGGCTGATGGAAGGGCCTGGATCTTTTGATTCAGGTGGTTGTCCAGGAATGCTGTGTAGGTCGGGGCCTGGGGTTGGGAATCTCATGATGGAACTCGAGACCCGCGTAAGCTGATGGATTGCAGGTGCTGTGAAAACCAGCCAAGGGCTTAGGATTGGCCTTTTAACGTGAGCTGGCATTGGTAGTGTCATCTTCTATCTCTTTTGTAAATGGACATATGAACAAATGTGGGTCAGCCCTCTTCCATGTGTACAGAGAAGGAATGACGTGATTAAAAAAAATTCCTGTGTTAGCAGATAAACCGAACTCATTGCCTGTGCCTAAAACTGTGCCTGTTTTCTTGAAATAGGCATTTCAAGAAATGTTTATCTCATCTTTGAGTTTAAATATAGAAAGTCCTTCTTGGAGACAAGCTTTTTCTAACTTTGGCTACGAGACAGATTTGAGAGAGACACAGGAATGGAGAGGCAAATGACTCCTCAGCACACTTACTTCCAAGCAGGATTTGAGACTGTGGTGCAGATGTCCTCTGGGATATCTGGGAGTCTCCCTCATGTCACCTGGACAGTCTTCACAACCGGGTACTGCTTTCTCATTTCAGCAGTCACCACATCATGGATAAAATGGTGAGCTCCAGGAAAACATGGTTCCTGGGGCTGTTTAAAGACCTCAAGGGCTTCTGTGTATGGAGACAGTAAGGTGGTCAAGTGAGAGGGATGTTGTAAAACTTTTTAAGTGCTAATGGATTTGAGCCTTACCTAATCCCTACAGGTTGACCTCCTTTGGGTAGATTTCCCTGACCATCCCAGCCCTCAACACCAGCTTCTTTCTCTAGAATCCCAGGCTCTCTCTAGCTGGCTTCATTTATGTCACTCCCATGATGCCCTCTTGTACACACTTCCCCTGTCAATGATGCTTGGCCAAATGGGTGAAGAATAGAGTCCAACTTCTCTTGGGACCACATGGGGTCTGGTTACAAGGCAGAATCCAGTTCATTAGGTCTGGGGTGGGGTCTGAGTTTCTTCACTGCTACCTAGCTCCCAGGGGAAGCCCATGTGGCTGGTCAGAGCCCATGCTTTGAGTAGTGAGTGGGCAGGGGATTGAGTGTGACTTGCAGGCAGATGAACCTAGGCTCAAATTCTGCTCTTCCCTTAACAAACTATGCAGCCTTAAGTTCTTTACAACTCAGTTTTCTTAACTTAAAATGGGTGTAAGCACATGGTAAGTTTGTGGATAATGGCTATTTGCTTTAAAATTTTTTTTTAATTTAAATCCAAGTTAATTAACATAGAGTGTAATAATGGCTTCATGAGTAGAATTTAGTGATTCATCACTTACATATAATACCCAGTGCTCATCCCAACAAGTTTCCTTAATACCCATCAATCATTGAGCCCATCACCCCACCTCCCCTGCAGCAGCCCTCAGTTTGTTCTTTATATTTAACAGTCTCTTATGGTTTGCCTCCCTCTCTGTTTTTATCTTATTTTTCCTTCCCTTTCCCTATGTTCACCGGTTTTGTTTCCTAAATTCCACATATGAGTAGGATCATATGGCATTTGTCTTTCTCTGACTGACTTATTTTGGTTAGCATAATAAATTCATACACATTGTTGCAAAGGGCAAGATTCCATTCTCTGTGATCACTGAGTAATATTCTATTGTGTGAGTGTGTGTGTGTGTGTGTGTGTGTGTATCTTCTTTGTCCATTCATTAGTCGATAGACATTTGGCCTCTTTCCATAATTTGGCTATTGTTAATAGTGCTGCTATAAACATTGAGGTGCACATGCCCCTTTGAATCAGCATTTTTTTATCCTTTGGGTAAATACATAGTAGTGCAATTGCTGGGTCCTAGTGTGTATTCTTTTATGAGATGGTCATCCAGATGTGGCTACAAGAAGATACACAGAGAGGCTCAGGAAAACAAAGTTTACTATACTCACAGGTTCTACGGATGGAAGGCACACCCATTAAAGCCACACGGGAAAGACATTAGGGTGGTCAGGAGGCAGGGGACAGGTGTGAAGGTTTAGGACACAACTTTTATTGGAGTTCCCACAGAAAGGACAAACAGGGCTGGGTGAACATCATAGAATGGCTAGTTTGAATAATTTTGGCAGACTTTGGGCTAGTGGGATGATCTCTAGTTCCTCAACACCTAGACCTGGGACGATTAAAACAGAGGCATATTGCCTCCTGGGCTTTGTGGGGCCAGATGGAGGAGGTCTGGCTCTGGATTGGTCAGCTCACATATCTAGGTGGGGCTCCTGACTGGCTCTTTGCTGTCTCTAAGAATTGGCTAGCCCTGGGAGAGACAGGCCTCTCCAGCCAGGAAGGTCTTGTAAGATAACAAAACATCATAATGTAAATATAAAGAAAGTAAGATATATACAATACATTCATAAATGGAACTCCTAGATCATGAATTCTTTACAGCTTCCATTGCTTCCCTTTGCAGTGCTCATACTACTGGCCAATCTGCCATCTTCTGGCCCTCCACACAGAGCTCATTGGGGTGATTGGTGGATGTAATGGAGGGACAGGTTTAGCATGCTGCCTGGCCCACAGTACTCCATGAATGGCTGCATTGCTCTGATTACTTTTATTATTCTTGCTCAAAGTTTTCCCAAACCTACATGATTCACAGCAAAGAACTATCCCATGATCCACACCACTGTTGCTTTCCAGGGCAAAATGATGAGGCACTGTGTGTGCCGACTCTGAGCATGAAGCTGGATGTCTGCCAGGATCTGTATTTATTCTGAGGAGCACAAGTGAACATCAGCCTCCTCACTCTTTGCATGCATCTTCACCCTGAGCCAATCCATCAAGACCCTCCAAAGAGAGGAACAAACGGTAATGATCTTGGTACGAGGCAGTTTAGACTTGCCTTCCTGTTGCTTATAAACTAACTCACAACCCAAACTGCTGAGAAATCCTGCCTGTCAGATATTTTTCTCCTAGTTGATAAGAAAGTACTCAAAAATAGAACTGTCATCTGACAAATTCTGGAACTAATTGCCTTACACATGGCAGGCTGCTAAATGTGACCATCATTCTCCCTCCACGCAGTGGTTCCCAAGGAAACGAGGTTAATACATTCATGACTAACATTTGCCTTGTGAGCCCCAGTTCACTGCAGTAGGCATAGAGCATACAGGAAAAGTACTGAGAACATCTTTTCATGCATTTTCCCTCTTCTGCTTGAAGTGCACACATCTCAGCCAGAGATTAAACAAATGCTCAGTCAACCATCAAAAATTAATCAGCATCTACACTCGCCCCACACTTTAAATGCCTGTCTGGGTGTTTGGCTGGTATCAAAACACAAAGGTATTCATGATCCCAAAGGGTAGTTAACCCTTTAGTTATCAATGGTTAAATTTTGCTTTGTACTTTTTGGTAATCTCTTCATTTTCTTCCATGGACGTGTGTTACGTTATTTTTTTTAAATACCACAAAATGCCACTATAAAGAAAATTGTAGATAATATTAGTTTTAAAGTTTATTTATTTTGAGAGAGAGAGAGAGAAGGAGAGTAGGGGAAAGGCATAAGGGGAGAGAGAATCCAAGCAAGCTCTGAGCTATCAGCACAGAGCCTGATGTGGGGCTGAATCCCAGGACCCTGAGATCATGACTTGAGCTGAAATCAAAGGTTGATGCTTAACCAACTGAGCCACCCAGGTGTCCAAGTTTTTTTTAATAAGCTCTACACCCAATGTGGGGCTTGAAGTCACAACCCCAAGATCAAAAGTCTCATGCTCCACTGACTGTGTTAACCAGGCAGCCCTGATGATTTTATGATCTTTTATCTTTGGTATTTCTCTGTTATGACCAGATACAGTTGTTTTTTTAAATATCTTACTTGACATTAGTTGGGCTTCCTGATACTGAGGAAGCTAGTTTTCCCATCATTTCTAGAAATTCTCAAGAATTACGTCATCAAATGTTCCTTCCCTCTCATTCTCTGTTTTTTCCTCTCTGCCACCTTGGTTAGACATTTGAGAGGCTTTCTCTTTATTCTCTGGTCTCCTAACATCTTATTTTCCATTTCCTCATCTCCCAGTTGTGGTTCCCAGGTGACTTCTTCAGGTTTTTCCTCCAGCTTATAGTCTTTCTTTTGCTGAGTCTGTTCTGCTATTGAATCTGTCCAAGGAGTTTCAATTATTACTTATTTTTCATTCACATGTTCCTTTAGCAGAGTTTTAAACCCCCCTTGGAGTTTCTGATGAGAGTGTCTTTGTTATGCTAATGAGATCAAGATGGGGACCGGGTCACGAGAAGGAGAAGGACCAGCCAGCCGGAATTTTCAGCCAGCTGACATTCAGGGAGGAAAGGGGCACTGCAGGTTGACTTCAATGACATGGTCAATGGCTCTACCAACCATGCCTACCTACTGAACCCCTGCTAAGAAGTGGACAGCAAGGATTCCTAATTGGTGAACACACGGATGTGCTGGTAGGATGATGTGTCCTGACACCAAAGAGAGTTCAGAAGCTCTGTGTCCCTCAGAACTCACTTGTATGTGAGTTTTTGTATGCTCCTCCCCACTTATATCCTTTATAATAAACTGTGATCATAGTGTAGTACGTGCTTGAGTACTGTGAGTTATTCTAGCAAATTATTGAATGTGAGGGGGTCATGAAAACCCCTGGATGGATAGCCAGTCAGTCAGAAGTGCCTGTGGCCTGTGCATCCCCAAAGTGTGGCTGACATCTGAAATAAGGGCAGTGTTGTTGGGGCTGTGCCCTTGAACTTACAGGGTGTGTGCTAACTCCAGATGGTTAGTGCCAGACTGCAATACGGTGGATCGAGTTGCAGTTGAAATAAAATAGAATCCCAGTCTTCCCACTTACTAAACGTGAGACCTTGGGCAAGTAACAAACTCTCTGTGTCTCAGTTCCTTTAAAAAAATTTTTTTTAATGTTCATTTATTTTTGAGAGAGAGAGAGAGGGAGACTGCAAGTGGGGGAGGGGCAGAAAAAGGGAGGCACAGAATCTGGAAGCAGGCTCCAGGCTCTAAGCTGTCAGCACAGATCCCAACATGGGGTTCGAACCCACAAACCATGAGATCATGACCTGAGCTGAAGTCGGTCGCTTAACTGACAGAGCCACACAGGTGCCCCTCAGCTCCCTTATCTTAAAAAATGATAGCTTTAGCAGCACCAGATGTATGAAAATAACAAGTGAGACAACTCAATGTCTGACACATATAACTGCTCCATGAATAAGAGTGTCACAAGTCCTGCTCAAGTGTCACTAGATCCAAAGAGCCTGCACAGCTGTCCTAAAGAAAATGTTACTCCTCTTTCCTTGCATGGATACTTTCTGTTCCTTACTCTGCACTGTTTTTCTTTTAGCCTTTACCACCACTTCTATTAGTCAGCTCTTTCGGTGATACTGCTTTGTAACAAATCACCCCTCAAACTCAGTCACTTCCTGTAGCAAGCATTTCTTGTGCATACAGATCTGCCGGCCTGCTGCACCGGTGGCCCTCCGCTGGGCTCAGCTGAGTGCCTCTGCTTTGTCTTTAGTTTTCTGGGCTTGTCTCCAGGCTGTGGGTTGGGTTCAAGCCAGCTCCACAGTGTCTCATTATTCTGGGTCCAGACACTACTCAGGGCATGTTCTCATGGCAACCGCAGAAACAGAAGAAGCATGCCAAACCCTACAAGCATATTTCAGGCTCTGCTTACAACATGGCCACAAATATCCCATAAGCCAAAGTGAGTCATGTGACCAAGCCATCATCAAGAGAAACGTAACTACCTTCAGTCAGAGAACATTCACTGTCCTTGGCAAAGTGTGATGCGTAATTCTAACAGGAGCCTGGTGTGAAGAATTGCAAAATGAAGCACCAATCTGGTGCACCACTTGATAAAATGGATTTTCATTTGTTTTTATCTTGAGGACTTTTCCTCCTCCTATAACATACATTTCACGAGGGCAGGTATCTGTTGACTGAGTGTGTGAATGATTGAATGCATAAACCAAGTAGGAAGAGCAGTGATGTAGTTATAGCCCTAACTATTCGTATAGCTGCCAATAAGGTGTTTAATGACCAAAAAGAGGGGAGAGGTGGGCAGCTGGGGCTCCCTTGATGCTAAAGAGAAGGGCCATTGCCACAGCTGATGGCCAAGTGCCTCCTTATTCCAGAAACCCACAGTAGGATTTTGAAACAAGCCATCAGCTATACATGTAGATAACTTTACATTCATCTTCAAGGCAAGATGATTCAGTAAGTAGAATGCTACCCTTGAAATTGGAAATCTTAAGCCTGCTCTTATATATACATATGATATGGATTTGATATATATATCATATGTATATATTAGTTTCCTCAAGTAATAACAACCATGAATGGAAAGAGCCCTAAAAATACAAATTCTCTGCAATTTAGCAAATGCAGGGACAATGCAAAGTCTAATAATAAACTTGAGACAGACTAAATACTGCATAATTAGCACACTTGAACCAAAGGCAGAAGAAAAACATGTAATTAAATCTGAATACTTTAGGAAGAAATAAAGATGGCCCAATAAATAGCGAAATCAACTGGAATGAGAAAGATTAGAAAAAGCAACCTCTGATTGATTTCCCCAATATGAAGATTTGAGACCAAATAGACCAAATTGGAAGAAACAGGGGAAAACACACCTACTGGTACAAAAAAAGTGAAGATGATGTCATTTCAAAGAGCAAATAGTTGTTTTGCGAACAGCACTCCCGAAGGCTTACAGAGCAAATCAACAAAAATGCATGAGTCAGTTTCCATGTGCTCATTAAATAGTAACTGCACAAAACCTGAGGTTAAGAGCTCTGGGGACAGAGGTATAAGGGGCTTCACCCTTGTCACTTGAGACCCTTGGAAGAAGCCCCTTCAGTAAGCGAAAGGAAAGGGGAGGGAAAGGAAGGAAAGGGGAGAAATGGGAAAGGAAGGGAAGAGAAGAAAAGGAAAGAAGAGAGGACGGGTCCAACTTACTTTGCATCGCATAAGACTGGAGTTGTCTGTGCCTTTGCTGAGATAGGGTCTCACTGCAAGGTCTGCCTGAAGGGCCATAAAAGGTGCTCTGGTGGAAAATCTGACCCAGACCCCCCTTCAGTGTACAGTTTCCCTCAAGCCCTTTCTTCAAGTTCAGACAGTGTTAGAGGAGAGTAAGGTACAGAATCCCCTTGGCCTAGGTTACTTTAATTATAATCTTATTTAAATAGGCACGAATACTGATGTGAACTACTTGTGTTGGGGCTCTTACACAGCCAGAAAACCCAAGAAAACTACAAACTTAATATAGATCAAATGCTAAAATTAAGAAAACATTTTTTAATGTTTATTTATTTTGAGAGAGAGAGACAGAGAGACAGAGAGAGAGACAGAGACAGAGTGCGAGCAGGGGAAGTTCAGAAGGAGAGAATCTGAAGCAGGCTTCAGGCTCTGAACTGTCAGCACAGAGCCCAATGCAGGGCTCAAACTCACGAACCGTGAGATCACGACCTGAGCCACAGTCGGACGCTTAACCGGCTGAGCCACCCAGGTGCCCCTCAAGTGCTAAAATTTTAGAAAATCAAAGGAAGAGGAATAAACCTTCTGCCCATACCTGTGCCCAGCATAAAGCAGACACCTGTTGGGTATGTGTGGAATGAATCCCGAAGAGTGATTTTATCATGAGAGGCTTTGGAACTGACTTTGTAATGGTGTAGGAAAAGGCTGCAGCCGTAGCCTTTGGTGAAGCATCTCTGAGCCCTTGCTCTCTCGAGACAGCAGAACATTTACTTGAGAAGGAAGGGGAAGGCGCTTGGCTTGGGGAAGAATCTCCCCCTGGTGGAGAAGCACCCCAGAGGCAGGCACCTGACAGCCTAGTCCCCTATACCCCATGCCCCTGGGATAGTGTCGCACATAGCCCAAGCAGAATCCATATCTCAGTCCCTCTGGGCTGCTGTAATGAAGGATCACGGACTGGGTGGGTTATGAATGACAGAGATCTCTTCCTCACAGCTGTGGAGGCTGCAAGTCTGAGATCAAGTCTCAGCATGGCTGGGTGCTGTGAGTCCTCTTCTGGCGTAGAGACTTTTCCTTAATCCTCATACAGTAGAAAAATGGGGAGAGAGAGAGCTGTTGGGGGTCTCTTTTTTGAAGGTGACTAATCCCCTTCTTTTTTTTTTTAATTTTATGTTTTATTTATTTCTGAGAGAGAGAGAGAGGCAGTGTGAGCAGGGAAGGGTCAGAGAGAGAGAGGGAGGCACAGAATCTGAAGCAGTCTCCAGGCTCTGAGCTAGCTGTCAGCACAGAGCCCGATGCAGGGCTCGAACCCATGAACTGTGAGATCATGACCTGAGCTGAAGTCGGATGCCTAACCAACTGAGCCACCCAGGCGCTCCTGACTAACCCCCTTCTTGAGGATTCCTCCTTCGTCACCTAATCATCTCCTGAAGGGCCCATCTTCGGATGCCATCCCATTGCAGGTTAGGATTTCAACATATAAATTTGGGCTGTGAGCGGACACAAATGTTTGGACCACAGCCTGATGTATCTGTGAAATGATTTTGTGTCTCCTCTGCCCAGCACTCCAGCCCTCTTTCCTGGATCCGTACATGGGAAGCTTCCAGAGACTGTTACCCTGCTTCCCGGGCACCCTCAGCTATCCTGGCCTACGTGTGGCTTCAGAGCATGCAGATTGGCAAATAATGGAAAAGTGAGCCACTATTTCAGGCCACGCCAAAAAAAAAAAAAAAAATCCAGAATCAACACAGAACACAGTGGGTGTTCAGTTGCTGTCCAACCATTGACAGATGAGAGGGGCATCCCTTACCTGAAGCTTGGGCACCTTAAAGAAGGAAACACCTTGAACACTCAGGTCATTTCAAGAATCCACTGGTTTAGAAATTCTGCTTCTAACTCCTCTGGCCTCGAGAGTCTTCCTTGTAACAGAGAAAATGAAAAAGCTAAACTCCCAGCAGTTCACCTGATTGCTGTGAAAAGGATCACAGGGGGGAAAGGAGAGTGGTGGCTAAGCTTCAGCAAGGCCTCAAGAGGCTCACGGGATGCCTGTATTTGGTTGGTGGCCTGGTTCAGGGCACCGAGAGCTGATGCCGGAACCCTGTTCTTAATAGCGATGAGCCCTGCTCTCAACGCCAGATTCTACAACATTCAGGAAAGTGTTCTAGGAGGTGGTTTGCCTTCTGGGGCTGGAGGATGAAAATGGGATGGGCAGAAGGTTTTTGTGGCTGGGGAGGAGCCCTGTGGACCCTCTGCAGGGACCTCTACAGCACCCTTCCCCCACATACACACAGGCACAAACACAATTCACAAGGCTTCATTAGGCCTTTTTACCTCTAGTAAGTTTTGTGCTACCTCCGCCTCCTTCAAAATCTTCCAAGGCTCGGTTTGTGAGTTTGAGTCCTGCATCTGGCTCTGCACTGAGAGCACCACAGAGCCTGGAGCCTGCTTTGGATTCTCTGTCTCCTTCTCTCTCTGCCCTTCCCCTGCTCACTCTCTCTCTCAAAAATCTTCCAAGGCTTCCTACTACACTGAGAATAAACATCCAGAGCCCAGCTTCCTCTCATATCCAGCCCCACTTCCCCTCATTTCTCTGCAGCCATGTGAGCCTATGATTCCTAGAACAGCCGAGAGTGTTTCTACCCCAGGGCCTGGAATATTCTCCAAATGATGCCATGGATCACTTATTCACAGCTCAGCTCAAATGTCACCTCCCTCACCCCCTGGTGAAAATTTCTCTCTCTCTCCCCCTACTCTGTTTTCTTTTTCCTTAAAGCACACACCTCTGCTTAACCCTATAATGTACATTTGTTTGTTCTGACTTCTTCTCTGTCACTCCACACGCACTGCAGGGGAATGGGGTTTTGTCTTTTACTAGCCACCATTTCCGAGCTGTGTCTGGCTGGAAGTGTGGGAATAATAGGTATTTACTGACGGACCCGATAAACACAGCTTCCCAGAGGACGACACAGTGGGTCCATCCACAAGCATGTAACAAATGCTTCAGCAGACTTTGTTGATTTAGCTAAAGGAATGCACATACTCCTTCATCTTCACCAGCGCTATGATAAAAAGTAGCGTTGAATAATAACGGCCCCCATCGTGGAGGACTTTGCGTGGACCAGGCACGAGGAATGCTGTCCGCACGGAATTTGTTTCTCACAACACCTTACTGGGGGAGGAATACCGTCTCTGGGAGAGAAGGGGAACACTGAAGTGATCTTAGTGACCTGCCATCAAGAAGCGGGACTCAGGACTGTCTCGGTGGGCAGCTGGGGGAGCCTGGGGATGAGCCGGCTGGCAGCCTGCCTCGGCTAAGCAATGAGGCTCTCCGGGAACCAGGAAATCTCAGATTGGCAGAAAGACGCCTGTGTTTTGGCTCTTCTCCAGTGTCTGCACAGAAAAAATAAGAGTATAATTACTTGCTTCCTCCTCTCTCTGCGAAGAGAGCCCCCAGAGGAGGGATGGCTGGCTTTCCAGGGATCCCACCAGGCTCTGGCTGTAAAAGCGATTCCCAGCCCAGGCTGCACAGTAGAACCATCTGAGGAATCTGAAAAATACAGGTACTTGGGCCCCGCCCCCTGACATGCTGTTTGCATCGCTCAATACATCAGGGCATTGTCTTTTCTTAAAAGGCACAACAATTGTTTCCCATGTGCGGGAGGGACCCACCAGAGCCCCAGATGACCTGGGAAGGAGAGGGGGGCTGAGACTGTGGGGAGGGGACTGAGGCCTTCATGTCTAGCTAAAGTCAGGATCAGAATTACTGACTGACTTGTCCTTTTCCCTCAGGCTCCAGTATGACTCAGCACTGTCAATGACCCTGTCTTGATTTAAACATTTTGATATTTTGCTTATTGTGGACTTCTTTACATTTGGATTTTTTAAAATTGCATTAAAATATTACTTATGTTGGTTATTGATGGCTTTTGTTTTTGTTTTGTTTTGGCCACCTTAAATTTTGTGGCCTCACCCAGGGGAAGGGAGTGGCCATTTATTGAGAGCCCGCAGCTGCTGGACACTTCGGGAGGCCTTTGTACATTTCCTCTCAACAATCGTTCATTCATTCATTCATTCATTTAGAAATACTTTGGGAACATTGATTATGTACCAGGAGCTTAACTGTTATACACAGTGGTGAACGTGACACCAACGATCAGGTGAAGGAATCTGACTGCATTTTATTTTATTTTATTTTATTTTATTTTATTTTATTTTATTCATTTTTTAAACAGTTTTTTAAAGATTTTATTTTATGTTATTTTCTTAATGTTTATTTATTTTTGAGAGATAGATGGTCAGAGAGAGAGGTAGGCACAGAACCCGAAGCAGGCTCCAGGCTCCGAGCTGTCAGCACAGAGCCCGACGAGAGGCTTGAACTCACGGACCACGAGATCATGATCTGAGCAGAAATCAGATGCTTAACCGACTGGGCCACTCAGGCGCCCCAGGAACTGACTATGTTTTGATGCAAAATTTGGCAATAATAATAATTTTAAAAAGCAACCCCAAGTACCACTTATGAAGAACTCATTATGTGCCAGGCCCCCTCCGAATACTTTAATATTGTTTTCTCAAATCCTCTCAAGGGAGACAGCATTCTACAGATCCTCAGGTTTGCTGAGTGACCTGCCAGTGGCCACAAGAGAAGCAGCACAACAAAATGTGTCCTGGGTGTCTCTCTTGCCCTAAACGTGTGCTCCTTCTGTCATAGTATCCCGACTCTCAAGATGGAAATGTGTCCTTTAGTTTAGCATAGCACGTGCCTGGGGCTTTCACGTTATCTGTAATCTTCCTAACAGCCCTACATAAAAGCTGTTGTTAGCTCCATTTTACAGATGAGGAAACTGAGACTCAGAACTTGCCTCGATTCATGCAGGCAATAAATGCCAGAGCCAGGGCTCTTGGTGACCTCATCCTGTGTTGGTCCACACAGCAGGCTGCCTTGTGCAGATCCCTTTGCTGTAACTCTACAATTTTTGTATACGTTATTTTCACCCCCCAACTTCTGTTATCCATTTATGTCTCTTCTGTCTAATAGGATGTCACTAAACACATCCCCTTCACTTCTTCTTTCTCACACTTACTTCTCATGTCATTTGCCTAGGGACCACAGCAGGTCCTTTCTGTCGGGGCAGCTGGTGCGCTGAGTCCCCGAAAGTTTCTATGGAGACACGCTCGCTGCTTTCTCCGTCTCGCTCATCTGCCACCAAGCTCAGGGCAGTGGCTCCCACCAGATGCAGCTTCGAGGCCCAGTGAAGACTCCTGTCCTGAGCAAGCCCACGGCTCTCTCAGAACAGGTCTACCAATGAAGTGACCCTTGTTTGAAGAGGGAGTAAAACAGAGGCAAGCCCCCCATTTTGCCAGTAACATTCCCCAGAGTGGCTTCATAAAAGGAGATTATCCTGAAGTGAATATTAGTGTCCACAGGAATGGTGCTGTGGTTAATGCTGTGATTCTGTCTCAGAGAAGCTGTGGATATGACCCAGGTGACCCAGCGAGCTGGAATGTCCTCACCAGGTCAGCAGAGCTCAGGTTTGGTCCAGACATACCCAGGCATCTGGGCAAATGAGCTGGGCCCTGGTCTGGGGGACACACGACCTGGTCCCGGCCAATGCAATATAAGGTGAATTGGCTGGATAGCTTGTGGGGAAAGATAGGTGCTCTCATAGAAACATCAAGAGCGGGAAGGGCAGGAAGGAAGCTATTTGTGCTCTTGTGGCCACACAGGACTGAAAACCCAGAGAAGCATGGAGAAGAGAGATGTGATGTTCTGGGGGATGCTAATAAGTGAGTGGCCCGTCTAGCCTTGGACCTATTGTTCTGAATTAATCAAGTGTCTTTATTGCTAAAACTCTGTGGCTCATTTTGTCTTCCTAGAGGCCAAGCACACATGTAACAGAGAGGCCAACACCGAGCCGAAAAAGCAAGGTTAGAGCCGATGGCAAGGACGCCACAGCCTGAAGGAGTCTCTGGTTTGTCCAGCCTGAAGCCCTCGGTTAACATGTGAGGAACCCGACGTCGAGGAGATGGAGTGCCTTGCACAGAAGAGCCAGCAGGAAGAACCACCCTTTGAATGTTTGGGTGCAGAGGCTGTGTCCCTACAGTCTTGCTGCCCATTCTGTCACCTTGGTGCTCCAACCAACCCCCAGCACACCACAGAGGACAGGAAAGCCTCTAGGGATGAGCCTGTCTGAACTGATCCCTCCTTCCGGCTCCCTCGGCACCCTTATACCCTCCAAGGCCCTCCAGTCTTAGGGGGAGCGCGCTCTAACAAATTAATTCTCTCTAGGGTGGTGGGGACTTACTGAGTTACCACTTACATTTTGGAAGATGCAAGTGCAAAGCTCAGAATAGAAGGAGTAACATTCCTACACTAGAATTTCAGGGCATTTCTTTAGAATCCCTTCCTAATGCCCCTAAAATCACAGCACACCAGGCCCTAAGTAGTCTGCCCTCCACCGGTCAAGGGGCAACTTCTCAAGCCAGTCCATTTTCTTCCTGAACTTGCAGGAGACAGGACCATCCGTGTTTTCAGAGCACAGACTTGGCAGCTGTTGGAACACTTTGAGGAAACCAGGAGACTCGGCAATCTGGGCTCTCTTCCCACTGGTTACTCACCACAGAAACAAGGCTTCGACGTGCCGGGCGTGGGGCCAGCATGCTTGTTAGACCTTTCCATTTATTCCCATGGTAAGAGCTTGGAATCTAAAGGGTTAATCTTTTTATACTACTGGGTGAACAAGGCTCAGGATGAGAACAAACTCCTTGGAATTTGCATATGCACCTGTTGAAGCGGCGCAGCATGAGAGAGGATCCGGGTCTGACTGGGGCCAAAGCTCATAGGCTGTTTCCCTACAGGTACAACTTCCTGTTCCGGAACATGCAACAGTGGCTGAGTTCTCCCAACTGGGTCCAGTCCACAACTGCTCACAGAAGGTTATATAATCTGAGGGAAAAAGGACACTGGAATGACCCACCCGGTACTGTCAATGGTCTTCTGTGTTGATGGGGTACAAAATCATAACTGCACATACGTCCAGAAGCTTCAACAAGCTCTGGAAAGTTGAGAGCTAATGCATTGAGAGGAAGAGAAATACCTAATTTTCATCTTAAAATAGGGTGCTTCTTGGATGGTGTGCTCCTTTCCTAGGGCTGCCCTCATGAGTTCCTGCAAACGGGGTGTCTCAAAACAACAGAAATGTAGTCTCTCACAGTTCCGGGGGCCAGAAGTCTGAAATCAATCGAGCTGGCGCCAGCATTTGGCGCCTTCTGGAGGCCTGAGGAAAAATCTGTTCTCCACCTCTTTCCCAGCCTCTGGTGCCTGTTGGTAATCCTTGGCATTCCTCGGCGTGTACACACCTCACTCCGATCTCTGCCTCCACTGTCACGTGGCGTTCTCCCTCCTGTGTCTGTGTGTCTCTGTGTCCAAATTTCCTCCCCTCTTATAAGGGCATCAGTGAGAATATCAGCCCCACCCTAATCCAGGGACGCCTCATCTGACCTTGGTTATATCCACAAAGACCTTATTTCCAAGTATGATCATGTTCACAAGCACTGGGGTTAGGATTCAACCCATAGTTTTGGAGGACACATTTCAACCCACAGCTGTTGGTACTGTGATTAAAAAGATAGAGTCTTTATCTTTTTAAAGAAATGCTGGAATATTTATAGATGAAAGATTGTGATGAGACACAGGGGGTTTGCTTCCAAATATTTTGAAGTGGGGCAACTGGGTGGGGGGTCTAGAGGTAACAAACCTGGCCAGGAGTTGGTAATTGTTGAAGGTGAGGGATGTCATGGGATTTTTTATACTTGTTGTGGTTATCTATTGCTTGTAGCTTATCACCACAGGACTTAGAGGCTTAGGACAACAACACTTAGTATTCTCTTCCAAGGTGCTCAGGGTTGATGGAGTTCAGCTGAGGTGGTGCTTGCTTTGGGTCTCTCATGCAATTACAGTTGTCAGATGGCAGCTATGATGAAATCAGCTCAAGGTTCACTAATGTACATGCCTGGTACATGGGCTGGGAAGGCTCCATCATCGGGAGCTCCTTGGGTTCTTCTGTCTACTCTGTCTGTCTCTCTGTGTGTATTCTATGACAGTGAAACATAGCAAACTATGCCACCCCAAATAGGCCACTTTGGCATAAGACTTTATTTTGAGCTGAAAGCCATGAAGAAAAAGCAGGTACAAAAAAAAGCTCTCTGCCCTCCTCCTAGTTGCCTAAAAGCAGGACAGAAATTTGTAAAGGTGTTTCCCTCTCTGTTCTCTCGCAGGACAGACAGAAGTTAATCACCAGAGACTGTTGTAGACCCTTATTGGTCCAAAGATGGCACAAGAGAAATCTACATAAACTGTGCTGAAACCAGCCCTTATTTACCATTGGTTTCCACATATATCTGCTTTTCCACAATTTGCTTCCCCTAGAAGCTCAAAATCCTTTTCCTTTGTCTTGCCACTTTTCTAGAAAATTATAGATCTTTACTAGGATGCTATAAAAGTCCAGGTTCAATGACCCTTTGAGTGACTCATCACTGAATTGTTCCGTGTGTGTGTGTGTGTTTGTGTGTGTGTGTGTGTGTGTTTGCTGTACATGTTAATAAATGTCTGTTTTTCTCTTGTTAATCTGCCTAATTTACAGGACACCAACCAATGAACCTTAGATGGGTAGAGGGAAAACTAATATTTCCCCTCCTCCACAACAACTCTTAGGATTCCTTTCACAGTAGCCAGGGCTCCCAAGGTGCATGCCTCAAGATAGAGCCCCAGGCAGACTGTGTACTGCCTCTCTAGTCTAGCTTGAGTCACACAGCATTACTTCCATCACATTCCTCAGTGGAGGAAATCACAAATGTTCAGCCGGGTATATGGGAGAGGAACATAGATAATGAGAGGGATGTCAAAAGACTTGCAGACGCATTTTTAAATAACCACAGTGCTAGTCTCTGTACTTTTGTGTATGTTCAAAATATTTCCATCATAACACACACACACACCTCCCCACAAACGGAGATTTATAAAATGCTACTTATAAAATCCCTTCGCTTCCTTAAATTAATTCCAAATTAAAGCAATATAAAAGTTTCCCTGCATTTTGGAGGCAAAAGAAAAAAAAAAAGAAAAAAATAGACTAGAAAAGAATGTTTTTCTACCACGATATATCATGCAGAAAAGTAAACATTAATATTAAGAGCTGAGGAAATCGAAACACCGTTTTCTTCTATCTTACAGTCTGCAATGTTGGTTCTCTTTGCCTATCATCTTCCAGTGCTGGGGGCTGGTAATGTTTGCCAACATAATTATTTTCATATAAATCACTGCAGAAGAAAGAATAAACATCTAGCTCCTTCTTAGCCAGGTAGAGAGACACAGCCTGGGGAAGCAGCAAGTGTGTGCAAGAAATGAATGGCCAGGCTCTGCCATGAAGGGACTTTGCCCTCAGGGGAACCCCTCAGTGCTTCCCTGGGGCAAGGAGAGGGTGAGTGGACAGAGAATGGTGGTGGTTATCGGTGGAGCCCACCGGGTACTTCCTGTGGGTCTCTAGCACACTGTAAGACTGCGTCCTCTGCTCCCATGAGGTTGGGAATGCTAAGCAACTTGTGTTGGCCAGCAAACTGTGAGTTGTGCACTTCTGGGCTGATGTGAAGGGCAATGTGGGTTGATAAACTCTTTCTTCCCTTCTGGCCCTTGACAGTGGAGCCTCCCTCAGTGTGTGTCTCTCATTCATCTCTGGATGAATGTGATAAAAAGAAGAACCCTGGCCAGTCCATGGTGAACATGGGGTGCAAACAGGAGTAAGCCTTTGTTGCTCTATGGGGCTGTTGACCACAGCATACCCTTGCCCACCTGACTTAGGCAGCAGGCATGGACTCAGGGTCAAATCTTTACCACCAGCTGGGGCTTTGAGCACAAGTTAGTTGCCCTCACTGAGTAAGATGTACATATCACGCTTCCAACAAGCTATAGAAAATATTTATGAGGCTTCCATGAAGGACATATGGGGAAGCGGCTAGTGCAGTGCTGGACACATAGTAGGTGCTCAGTAAAAACTCATTCTCTGACATGCTGGTTCCCTTCAGGGCCTTGGTTTCTTCATCATTAAGATGAAGTCATGAGCTTCGATTGGATGGTCTCCAAGGGCTGCTCCTGCTCCCATTAGACGATAGACTTAAAGACTTTTATGCAGTCACATTGTACAGTCTGACACTGGATTTGTCTTGACAATGACGGATTATTTGGAGGAGGACACCAAGTGCCCAACCGTGCCTTTTTGCTTCTTTGAAGAGAGGTAGGATCATTTCTGTGCCCTGAGAATCATTTATTATGTTCATAAAACAGTCGGCAGTCCCTGGCAAGTAAATAAGTACTCAGAATCATCAGTTGTCCCCATGAGGCTTCATGGATATGCATCCAGAAGGTGACTGGCAGACCTCGAGGAAATCACATACGTTCATTTTTTTTTTTTCCGGCTCCTCTGATTAGCCATTCCAGACACTGGCTGTTTATTTTTCACTTGCTTTATGTGATTAGATCTGCTTGGCTGACTGCATTTTAAAGCTTCATTCTCACTAAAACTGTTCTGCCATTTAATAAGCCTAAGGGTAGAGGACGGCTGCTGTAAATTGTAGGAAGCCAAGTTAAAGCTGACCCTCCCTTCAACCCCTTGGTAGCTTTTCTTCTCCATCAAGCGTTCTCCCATGGCAACACAAATATTTGCAGACTCCTCCCCCAGCAGATCTTACACCCTTGCAGGATTCCTTTAAACAACAAGTAATTACTGAGCACCTACTCTGCGTTGGGCTCTGGATTAGATGCTAGGGTTCAGCACGGGTCTACCCTCATGAAGGATGATGGGAAACAGACTTTTAATGGAACAATCAGCTAACTAATGAAAAGTGACAAGGATGGTAAGACCTGAGAAAGTGCTATCTATGGTGCAGAGACCACAGCTGTGTGGAGACAGTGGGGTTAGGAGAGGGCTCCCTCTCCGCGTGTGCATGTGCTCCAAGAGTATGCTTACACTTTCCGGCTTCTCCCCTGGGGATCTTACACATTCCCACTTTGTTGCAAGGATTCCCAAAACTTTACCCCTTACTGCATTTTCTTTTGTAAATTGTTATTTATATTTTTTTTGAGAGAGAGAAAGAGCAAGGGGTGGGGCAGAGAGAGAGGGAGACAGAATCCCAAGCAGGCTCAGAGCCCGATGTGGGCTCTAACTCACAAACAGTGAGATCATGACTGGAGCTCATACATGGTCGCTTCCCCTCCTCTCATCCAAATCCCTCCCTCTGGTAAGGACACCTCCATACCCCAGGCAACTGAAACCAGAAATCTGGGTGCCACCAGATGACTCCTCCTTTTCCTCACCTTCTACCTCCAATTCCACCTCTAAATATTTCTCAGACCTATGCCTATTTTTTTAGCTTTACTGCCTCGGCCTTAGCACACCTAGTCTTTCCCAGATTCTGCCGCCCCTGGTAGTCGGGTCTTCCTCAGTCCACCCTCCCCAGGCTGCCAATTTGTTCTAGCCAGAACTTGGGCTGTGTCTCACCTCCTCTCAAATCCCCTCAATGACCAAAACCCATTATGCAGGACAAATCACTTGGTCTCCTCAACAAATAAGTGCTGGGGGCAAGAAGAGAGAGGAACAACTCTTACTGATTTAGTGAGACTTAAGGGCTTATCAACTAAATGCCCTGTATAGGTTCTGTTTGGATCCAACACACCACTGTTAAAAGATGTCTCTGAGGCAACTGGGAGAATTTGAAAACTGGCTGAATATTAGATGATACTGGGAGTTATTGTTAATTTTTCAATTGTAATAATGGTATTATGGCGTGTTTAAAAAGAGTCTTTTTCTCTTAGAGATACATACTGAATATTAAAATGATATATCTGGGGTTTGGTTCAAAATAACTCGAGGGGTAGAGAAGGGGGCAGTGAAAAAATATGAGGCTATATGCTGATACTGTCCAATGTCAATAAGGGGTGTGAAAATGGTTCATTATACTATTCTATTTTTTGTCTGTTTTAACATTTCCATAGTACATTTTGTTTAATTAAAAAAAAGGGGTTCAACAAAATCTATTGCTTTCATGGTCAAGTACTGCAGGTGTCCTACAAGCATTGTAGGCTGCCAGTCCTCATCCCTACCCTCTGCCATCTGGACGCCTGTCACCCCCATACCCATGTGGGCCTGCAGCCTTGCGGAGCCCACCGCTTCTCCCAGGACCTTGCAAACATTCTCATACCTACTAGAAACATTCTTTCTCTCCTGCTGTCCCCTGCTCACTCAATGACTTTGTTGGGCTTTGTGTGCCTTTCTATGACCCACCCCACCCCCATCACCTCCACACTGTTTATGGCTCCATCCTCTCCTCCCAGAGCGTCCGAACATACCTCAAAGACAACCCCTTCCACACAGTTCTGCTCTCTCTCCTTCTACAGCCTCAGTTCCTTGGAGATGGCAATTATGACCTCTGAATATTGTCCCCAGAGGGCTAACACTGTCTTGGACTGTGCTGGGTGTTCAGTACGTGAACAGAATGAGTTCAGGAGAAAAAAGCTAAGCCAAGTAAAGTCACTTCTACTACGGATAAGTGCCCGTGGTGTGTGACATCACTCACTCTGAAGAAATGTAGGGTAACAAGCTAGAGGAGGGCTTCCTGCTTGTAAGTTAATCATCTCTGGTAATCACAAAGTAGGGGGAGGCATTTCAATCTGGTGTTACAAAGAAGACAACGGGCCTCACATGGAGTCACTGATGCTAAGCTCCGCATCACCAAGCCAAGGTTTAACTTCATTACAATTTCAGTCTCTTACACAAATGTAATCTTAACCCACTCCATCAGGAACCATCTGGTCTGCACTAGTGGTCAGTCAGCACTATCTGCCTGATGAACCACTGTTATCCCCTAATGGAAAGTGGCTTGCCACAGCCAATCTGCTTGTTACTAGTGTAACTTCCTTGTTCCTGCTTCCTTCTGCCTATTAAAGTCTTCATATTGTAGAGATCCTCAGATCTTCTTTCTATCTGCTAGATGGAATGCTACCCTAGTCATGAATTGTTTAATAAAGCCATTAAGATCTTTAACTTTGACTTGGTTGAATTTGGGGCTTTAACAGTGGGGACAACATTGTTTTAAATGTCATGCCTCATACACTAATCTTGGTTGCCAAACTTCTTTAAAAGTGAGGAGAACAAACCATGGAAATGTCTCTGCTAAGAATTTGGTCTTTTTTCCCCAAAATGAAGACTATAAACTCCTTCTCTTCAAAGCCTCTGGTGGCTCTGGGCCTCCTATCAGGCAGGTGACCTGTCTGCCCTCTTTAACGGGGAGCTCTCTGGACAGGGTGAGCACCTCTATTCTGTTATGTCAGCAGAAGCAGAAAGGATGGGAGGCTTCCACCCTCTGGGAGTCTGAACTATAAATATCTGTGGAGACAGATTGCTCTATAGGGAATAAAAATGGAGAAATTTGTGATTAAAAAATATGGAAGCACCTCCTATCTCTTCAGTGAACAGGATTCCAATTATCCTCACTTGCCTTTAGGCTCCACAGGGCAGTCTGTTTTTAATTTCCTACAAATCCTTTAAGTCTGCAAAGCTCCTCCCAGATATGTTGCCACGTGCCTTTGCTCTTTCATGAGGGTGGAAACAGCCCTCAGAGGAAGGCACTCCATTCACTTCCTGACCAGCTGGAAGGAAAGAGAAAAATTAAGTGACCAAATGTGCCACGTCTTGCCTCATTCTCTTCTTAGATTTGGGACTTGAGAAAGAAAAGATTATATTGGATTAGATGAGGCCAAGGTGTTATTTCCTGGATGCAGGTCCCTGGCCAGTTGTAATGGGCAAGGGCTCTCTTGGAGGTGAGCTGGGCGCTGGGATGCAGCCCTGAAAGAAACCAACAAAAACTCCTTGGAGCTCACAGTAATATGGGGAACACAGACACTGATCAATGTGGCTACAAGAGCTCTCCCAGACCGACCCCGGTATCTGGGGACAATCTGTGAAATCGACACATTCGTGCCTCACCATTCTACCCCAAGAACACGCTGTTCAATCTGATTGACTTAGGACCCTGTCTTGCAGAAAGTTGACCTACTGCCAGAAGACCAAGTAAGACTGGAACAAACCGGGAAGAAGCTCGGCAGCTGCGCAGAAGGGACTGAGAGTGACCAAAAGTAACCTCTGTGAGGACACACAGGAGACCTCCCCAACGTGGTCACACGAGCGCCACCATCTTCTGTAGGTATGAGATAAAAGCCTGGATTCCCTGAGTGGCGCCTGCGCAGAAGCAGTAAGGTCTCCCTCTATACCTCCCCTCTTCTCAACTTCCAATCACCTCCATCCACCTTCCAGATCCTGGCTCCCCTAGTAAAATCCCATAAATACTCTACTCTGCTCCCCTTATCCTCCGGGAGGCGGAGTTTAGAAATGTCCTGCCTGCTGCTTGCTTGGGTCCTCAGCAGTAACAGCCCCCCCCCCCCCTTTTTTTTTCTCTGCCGAAAGAGCCAATGTCAGTGTTTGGCTTACTATGCATTGAAAAACAGACCCTTGTACCGTGACATTTGGAAATACGTCATGTAAGAAAAAGCAAACTACAAATCCAACCAAGCTTCTAGAGACAAACAAGCCCGGTTTTCAGTCCTGCCCTGCCCACCAGCTCCTTTCTCGAGGCGCACATGCATGTTTGACGAAAAAATACATGGATAAGGTAGATGATGTCTTGCAAAAAAACTAATGGTTTTCCTGTCCACAGGGTCTTGGTCATGTGGTCTACCACTAATCTGTTACTTAAATTAGTAACCCCCTGGGGTGGGTGCCTGTGTGGCTCAGTAGGTTGAACATCCAACTTTGGCTCAGGTCATGATCTAGCGGTTGATGAGTTCCAGTCCTGCTTTGGGCTCTGTGCTGACATCAGATCCCGAGCCTGGAGCCTGCTTGGGATTCTGCTTCCCTCTCTCTCTGCCCCTCCCCTGCCCACGCTCTGTTCTGTCTCTCAGAAATGAATAAAAGTGGGGAAAATTTTAAAAATAAATAAATTAGTAATCCCCTAACAAGTTACTCAACCCTTAAACAACTCTGTCCACAGCAAATGTCACATACACTGGGAAGGAGATGTAAGTGGTTATTTATTGAGAATATGCTATATACTTTACAAATGCTATTTCATTTAAACTTATAGCAGCTCTGTAAGGTATTTTCCATTTTATCCTTCTTCTGCAGATGAGCAAATAGAGGCTAAATACTGGTTACACAATTGTCTGAGTTCAAAGCCCTGCTCTTTCTAGAATGTCATGACTTTTCAAACTCGCTCCAGCAGGACAAGAAAGGCCTAAGCTTGACTGGGATGTTTTGCTGAAAAAAACAAACAACAACAAAAAAACCCAAATAATAATTTATAATGATAGCATTTTTTTTCCAACTTGCACAAAAAGCTAATTGAGAGAATTTTCTTAATTTCGTGTTTTTGCTCCTATAATTATTTCCCAAGCTTTGGTGCCTGCTACCCCCTTATCTGAAAGTGACATCAGCCATCCTAAAAGGAATGAAAAATTAGAAAAGGATAATTAACAGCTACTCGTGCTTCATTCAGTAGATTTTCTTTTAATTTGGAATGTATTCTCCCAATTTTGATTTTATATTAAATTTGTGTTCTGAGGGCCTTGGGGGCACACAGGAGAGTTACATGCACAAAGTTCATTAAAAAGGTGTTTGGATTGGATGTCCTGAGGAGGGCTGTCCATCCGAGGGAGAACCTCAGACTGAGCCCAGCTCTAAATTAGCAAGGACACACCAGGGGCAATGAAATTAATTTCCTATTCAGAAATAGCTGGTCATGTTCCTTCCTCACCTTCAGCAAGTCGCTTATCTACACCGGTTTCTATTAGGAACAGAAACAGTCTTCGGTCACTCAATAAATCACCGATTTCCCACAGAAGACATGTCTCTTTCATTAAAGAAGGAGGGAAATTAGGCCACTGCCTTACAGCTATAGAACAGTATTGTTATGCTGCAAACAATTATATAAAAGCCAGGTCCCACAGAGAAGCAACCTCCCAGGACAATAAGAAAGGAAAGAAATAAAGAGCTTTTGAAAACAGTCAGGTCTGAGGCTCTGTTGCCCTGCTGAGAAGCCAATTTCTTCCTTCCTACAGCCATTTATTCACTTACCTCGATATTTACTTATCCAACATTCTTTCAGCCCCTCACTGTATTTTGCTTGGCCCCAGGATGAATAGAAACATTCTACCACCAGGAATTCTGTAGTCTGGCAGGCTACAAGAGTGGTAAAGAGAATTTGCACAACACTGTGCCCCTGGGCTCTACCAAGTGGGTAAAGAGTGCTGGGGGGAGGGGCACAAAAGAGTGTTGGACTCATTGAGAAAAGAGATCATACTTCCACATAGTAGTGTTGCTCCCCCGAATCTCCAGATTTCACACAAGCAACAAAAGAAAACCAGATAGATTGGATTTCATCAAAATTTAAAACTCCTGTACATTAAAGAACACTATCAACAGAGGGGAAAGGCCACCAATGGAAAACATTTGTAAAATATCAAACAAGGAATTAATATCCTAAATATGTAAGCAACTCCCACAACTCAACCATAGAAACAAACAACCTGATTCAAAAATAGGCAAAAGGCTTGAATAGACATTTCTCTAAAGAAGATACACAAATGGGCAATAAGCATATGAAAATGTGCTTAACATCACTAATCGTTAGTGAAATTGAAAATTAAAACCACAATGAGATGCCACTGCACATCCGTTAGGATGGCTATGATCAAGAAAGAAAGAAAAGAAAAAAGGAAAGGAAGAAGGAAGGAAGGAAGAATGGAAGGAAGGAAAAGTGGAAGGAAGGAAGAAGAAAGAAAGGAAGGAAGAAGGAAAGAGAAAGAGAAAAGAACACAGCAAGTTTTTAGAAGGATGTAGAGAAATTAGAAATTTGTGCATGGCTGATGGGACATAAAATGCTGTAGAAAGCAGTATGGTAGTTCTTCAAAAAGTTAAACAGGGGTGCCTGAGTGGCTCTATTGGTTAAGCGTCTGACCTCAGCTCAGGTCACGATCTCACAGTTCGTGAATTTGAGCCCCGCATTGGGCTCTGCGCTGACAGCTCAGAGCTTGGAGCCTGCTTCAGATTCTGTATCTCCCTCCCTCTCTGCCCCTTTCCTGCTTACCCTCTGTCTCTGTCTCTCTCTCTCTTGAAAATAAACATTAAAAAAATTAAAACAAAAAAACCCCCAAAAATTAAACTTAGAATTATCATATAATTTGACAAATCCACTTGTAGGTAGAGACCCCAAAAATTTGAGAGCAGAAATGCACATTCATGGTAGGATTATTCACAATAACCCAGAGGTGGAAGAACCCAAGTGTCCACTGGTAGATGAATGGACAAACAAAATGTGGTGTATCCATACAATGGAAGATTATTCAGCATGAAAAAGGAAGGACTTTCTGACACGTGCTACAATGTGGGTGAAACTTGAGGGCATTATGCTAAGTGAAATAAGTCAGACAAAAGGAAAAAGAAGATGGTCTGAATTTACCTATGAGGTCCCCGAAGTAGTCTAGCTCATGGAGGCAAAAAAGTTGAATGATGGTTGGCAAAGGTTGTAGAATGGGGAATTAGTGTTTAATAGGTACAGTTTCAGTCTGAGAAGATAAAAGAGTCCCAGTGGTTGCACAGTAATGTGAATGTACTTCGTGCCACTGAACTGTAGACTTCAAAACAGTTAGACTGCTGAATTTTATCTTATGTACGTTGTGCCACAATTTATTTTCTTAAGTACTTTTTAATGTTTATTTTTGAGAGAGAGAGAGCAAGAGTGAGCACAAGCAGGGGCAGAGAGAGAGGGGGGCAGAGGATCTGAAGCTGGCTCTGCACTGACAGCAGAGATCCCTATGCGGGGCTCAAACTCATGAACTGTGAGATCATGACCTGAGATGACGTCTTATGTTTAACTGGCTGAGCCACCAAGGCGCCCCCGTTTTGCCACAATTTACAAAAATTAGAAAAGACCCTCCAAGTCCGAGATAGCATCTTCTTAGTTATTTTCCCCTTTCCCACATTAAAAAGCACACCATGCTTTTCTCATTTAGATAAAAAAGGCAAACACATTTTGTGAGAGATGTAGAATTCATTTACCTTCATTCATTCGAGAATTATCTGAATATTTATTGAGTGCCTTCTATGTGCTAGCTGGGTGCTTTTCTAGGCACTGGGGTTATGGCAGTGAGGTGAACAAAACCTGGCAGAAATCCCTGCACTCCTGTGGATCAGTCTGAAATTGAGGGTCGTATCAGCATC
Organism: Hyaena hyaena; assembly: GCF_003009895.1. NCBI lineage: Eukaryota > Metazoa > Chordata > Mammalia > Carnivora > Hyaenidae > Hyaena > Hyaena hyaena. Next base: position 4,044,244 of record NW_024080700.1, on the reverse strand, counting down.
CCAGCAGAAAATACATGGTACGCTGAAGTTAGGGTCATATGAGGAGAGGTTAGTAAAGGGACTCCTTACAACAAAATGAACAGATACAGGGAAACCACATGGGGCAAGTCCAGAAACCCAGAAGTGATAGAACTCTAGTTCCCACTTACAGATGGGATAGCAGAAGGAAGACAGTGGATACTGGAACTCAAGAGGGGAAGAAAATGGTAAGAAAGGCTGTCGTGAGAGCAACAGTGAACTTGGAGGAAGGACACAGTCACCCAAGGCTATCCCACAGTTAGTTCAGGGCTATGTAAATCAGTCCTGGGCTATCCACAGTTCCCCAAGGCTACCCCATTGTCAGCTCAGGGGTACCCCACGGTTGCCCCAAGACTATCCAACAGGGAGTAAATACCCAACCTCACTCTTCTCTCCACTCTCATCCCCGGCTATTTCCTTAAGGGGCTAAACCCAAGCAGATGACATAATGCAAAAGAACCCTTTGCTGTAGAGTCCAAACTCAGCAGGGGAGAAAATGGGGAGGGGGGTCTGGAGGGACAGACAAAAGGTATTCCACAGTGTGAAGAAAACATAAGGTTGGTGACCATCCTGGGCCTCAGCTCCCCAAAGCTAACTCCAGGCCGGGCAGTCTCCTTCCTAGAGAGCAGGCAATGCCAGCCCAAGGGGCATCTGAGAATTTTCCCAGCTTGAAGCCACCCCACGCAATCAAGCTCAGCTGAGATTTGATGAAGAGACCAACACAATTTTAGTATCTGTCTGAGTAGGCACAGCTAAATCATTCCAAGAATCCTGAACCAAACTCTGCCTACCACAAAGCTCAAACTGCATCAAGATTGGACTATGCAGCAAATACTCACTTTTTATCCCCATTCACTATGGGTAGGGCACCCTTCCCCAACCTCTGTGTTATTCCTTTGCTTTGCAAGGGAATGTTAGCTGATCTGAGCAAGCAGAGTCTGGAAAAAAAATGCTCTGGAAATCTGCCTCGAGACGTGTCCTAGGTATCTGCAGCCCTCAATGTGGGCCCCCTGATGAACACAAGTGGAGGCAGATCCCAACCCCAAACGACCTTATTAAGAACATTGACTATATGTCAATTTCTTTAGCTATTCTGCTAAAAAAATGAGGCTCAGAAATGAAGTGGTTTATCTAACATAATATATCTAACTAATCCATTGAAGATCTGGTTCTAGAATCCCGTAGTCTTGACGTGCAACCCAATAGTTTGATATCTCTTGCTTTCTCTGGTGAAATAAAAGGACTTCGGGGAGCTGTATGTTAATATCAGTTCTGCTCCATTGACAGCCCAGAGCCCACATTCTTTCTGCCAACAATTCTTCCTCCTCTTCCTACCTCATAAATATCCTTAATTTCTCCTTTCTTTCCACTCTCTCCCTTAGCAACCACACTACGGCCTGCAAGCTTAATTTAGCCTCTTCTCGGGTTCAGATGCTCTCAGAATTCAGACCAGTATTGCAAGCTGTCTGTTCACATATCCATCCAGTGATCACACCAACAACTTCAGCTCAGTGTGGTTCCCATCAAATGCCATCTTTTCCCCCAAACAGCTCTTCTCCAGACTTTTACATTTTTTATATTTTTTCGCCTTTTATTTTTAAAGTAATTATATATAGATTCACAAGAAGTTACAAAGATAGTACAGAGAAGTCCTTTGTACCCTTTACCCAATCTCCCCCAGTGGTTACATCTTATGTGGCTATTGTACAGTGTCAAACCCTGGAAACCGACACTGGAACAGCGGATGTACATAGTTCCGTGTCATTTTATCACCTGTGTACATTCATGGAACCACTACCACAATCAAGATAAAGAGGTATTCCGCCAACACAAAGCTCTGCCCTATGCTACTCCTTTATAAACACTCCTGCCTTCCTCTCTTCCCTCCATCCCTAACCTGACAGCCATTAAATTAGTCCCCATTGCTATAATTTGATAAGAATAGTATTCAAATGAAATCATATATTACATGATCTTTGGAGGTTGGCTTTTTATGTTTTCTGCATATGAGTCACCCAGAACAATGCCTTTAGCATCCATCCAATTTGCTTTTTATACCATTATTTCAGTTCTTGTTATTGCTGAGTAGTATTCCATGGTATGCACATACCACAGTTTGTTTAACTATTCACCTATTGTAAGACATTTTGTTTCCAGTTTTAGACTGTTGCAAACAAAACTGCTATGAACAATTGTGTACAGGTGTTTCTGTGGACAGGTTTTCATCACTTGGAGATAAAGGCCCAGAAGTGAGATTGCTGGGATGTATGTTAAGCATATATTTAATTTTTTTTTGTTTTTGAAAACTTTTTCTTTCAGTTTTATTGAGGTATAATTGTCCTACAGCACTGTATAAGGTATACAGCATAATGACTTCACTTACATATATTGTGAAATAATTTCCACAAGAAATTTAGTTAACATTCTTTGGGGTGCCTGGGTGGCTCAGTTGATTGAGCATTCAACTCTTGATTTCAGCTCAGATCATGATCTCATGGTTTGTGAGATTGAGCCCTGGGTCGGGCTCTGTGCTGACAGCATGGAGCCTGCTTAGGATTCTCTCTTCTCTCTCTGTCCTTCCTCCACTCATTATCTCTTTCTCTCTCAAAAGAAATAAATAAACTTAAAAGAATTCTTCACTTCATATAGATTTAAAAAAACAAGTTTTTTCCTTGTGATGAGAACTTTTAGGATTTATTCTCTTAGCAACTTTCAAATATACCATATAGTAGTGTTAACTATGATCATCATTTTGTACATTACATCCTTAGTAGTTATTTATCTCATAACTGGAAGTTGGTACATTTTGACCACCTCATGCACTTTCCCTCACCCTTCAAACCCCTACCTCTGGCAATCACAAATCTGATCTTTCTTCTGAGTGTATGTATGAAAACATACAAAAAATTTATCTATCTATCTATACATCCATCCATCCATCCATCCATCCATCCATCCATCCATCCATCCATTCATCCAACCATCCATCCATATGTTAGATCATACAGTATTTCTTTTCATACAGTCTTTCTCTGGCTTAATTTTACTTACATTTAGTTGTTAAACAGACTGCAAAACCATTTTCCAGAGCTACTATAACATTTGACATTCCCATCAGCAATGTATGAGAGATACATTTTCTCCACCTCTTGCTAGAATTTGATACAGTTCATGTATTTTATTTATCTATTTTGATAAGAGTGTAGTAATAGCTCATCAGGGTCTTAATTTTCATTTCCCTGATGGTTTGTGATGCTGAATATTTTTTTATGTGCTTATCTGCCATAAATATAGCCTCTTCAGTGAAATGTCTCTTCATGCGGTTTGTGTTCTAGCAAGATTGTTTCTATACTGTTGACTCTTAAGAGATCTTTATGCATTCTAGATAAGAGTCCTTTGTCAAATATGTAGTTGCAAATATTCTTTTTCCTGTCTTTAGCCTGTCTTTTTAACTTTTCAACAAGGCCTTTTACAAAGCAAACATTTCAAATTTTGACATAGTCTAATTTATTGATTTTTGTCTTATGAATTGTGCTTTTGGTGTCATGTCTAAGAATGCTTCAGCAAGTTCTCCTCTGTTTTCCTCTACAAGTTTTATATGGTATGGTGTTTCACATTGATATCTATGATAAATATTAAGATGAATTTTGTGTAAGGTATGAGTTTTAAGCCAAGATTTTTTTTTTTAACCTGTAGATATGCAGTTGCCCTAGCACCATTTGCTGAAAAGACTATCTTTCACTGAATTACTTTTGAGTCTCTGTAAAAAATCAGTGCTAGATTTGTGTAGCACCTTCTGGGGCTTCTATTCTGTACCGCTGATCTATGTACCCATTCTTCTGTGAATACCACAAAGAACTAAATAGTCACACCTATATACTAGTCTTCAAGTTGGGGAAACTAATTCCACCAATTTTATTGTGGTTTTTTTTTTTTTTTCCAAAATTCTTTAAGCTATTGCAGTTCCTTTCCCTTTCTGTACAAATTTTAGAATAATTCCATCTATAGCCACAAAAATCTTCCTGGGGTTTTTAAAGAAATTATATTAAACATGCATATCAATTTGGAAAAAATAGACACTGTTATGAAGTTGAATATTCCAGTCCATGAACACAGTATGTCTCTCCAATTCTTTAGGTTTTCTTTCATTTCTCTCATGGGTTTTGCAGTTTTTGGCCTATAAATCTTATAAGATTTATGTGTAAGTATTTTATTTTTTAGTGTCTATAGTGTTATATTTTTTATTTTAGTTTCCAAATATTCTTCACTACTATATAGAAACATAAATGATTTTGGTTTGTTAATTTTATATCCTGTGATGTCACTTAAGTTCCAGAAAAGTTGTTGGGGAATACTTTGGGGTCTTTTATGTATAAAAATTAGCTCATCTGCAAATAAGGACAATTTTAGTCCTTCCTTTCTGATCTACATGTTTTATATTTCCCTTTCGTTCCTTATTACATTGGCTGGAACTCTCACTACTGTGTTGAATATGGGTGATGAAAGTGACATTCTTGCTCCCATTCTTAGGGCAAAAGCACTCAGTCTTTCACCATTAAGTGTGATGTTAGCTATAGAGTTTTTGTAGATGTCTTTGTCGGGTTGAAGAAGTTCTCTTCTACCACTTGTTTTCTGAGAGTTTTTATTGTGAATGGGTATTAGACTTTGTCAAACACCATTTCTGCATTATTTGGTGCCATTTTGTGATTTTTCTTCTTCAGTCTGTTAATACAGCAGACTGCATTGATTGGTTTTCATACAGTGAACTAGCTTTGCAATACCTGGTATAAACCCACTTAGGGATGATATATATTTCTTTTTATATATAGTTAATTTTTATTTGGTAATACTTCATAAAAGTATTCTGCACCTGTATTCATAGTGTTTGTTTTTCCTTTTTGTACTGCTCTTTTCTGGTTTTGATATCAGGGTAATTAAAAATTTATAAAAAGAATGGGGAAATGTTCCTTTCTCTTCTTTTTTTGGAATAAATTGGTGTCTAAGTCTCCCTTCTTTCCTTTCTCTCTTTTCCTCTTTCTTTCTTTCTTCCTTTCTTCCTTCCTTCCTTCCTTTCTTTCTTTCTCTTTCTTTCTTTCTTTCTTTCTTTCTTTCTTTCTTTCTTTCTTTCTTTCCCTTATTCTGTACCTGTCTTCATAGTGTTTGTTTTTCCTTTTTGTACTGCTCTTTTCTGGTTTTGATATCAGGGTAATTAAAAATTTATAAAAAGAATGGGGAAATNTTCCTTCCTTCCTTCTTTTTTCTTTCTTTCTTTCTTTCTTTCTTTCTTTCTTTCTTTCTTTCTTTCTTTCTTTCTTTCTTTCTTTCTTTCTCCTTCTTTTTTTCTCTCTTTCTCTCTCTCCCTTCCTTCTTTCCTTCCTTTCTCCCTCCCTTCCTCTCTCTCTCTCTCTCTTTCTTTCTTTCTCCATTATTCAGACTGGGTCATATCTATTATCCTATCTTCAAGTTCACTGATTCTCTCCTCTCTTTACTTCATTTTGATGTTAAGTGCATCCACTGAGATTTGTCTTTTACTTCTAGTGTTAACATTTTCATTTCATTTTTATTTATATCTTCCATTTCTTTTTCTTTAATTTTTTAATGTTTACTTATTTTTGAGAGAGAGAGGGAGGGAGAGAGAAAGAGAGACAGAGAGAGAGACCGAGCAGGGGAGGAGTAGAGAGAGAGGGAGACACAGAATCTGAAGCAGGCTCAAGGCTCTGAGTTGTCAGCATGGAGCCTGATGCAGGGCCTGAACTCTGGAAGATCATGACCTGAGCCAAAATCAGATGCTTAACCAATTGAGCTACCCAGGTGCCCCTATTTTCTATTTCTTCATTGAGATTTTCTCCTTCTTCATTTGTGTCAAATGTGTTCAGAATTGCTCAGACCATTTTTATGAGGACTGGTTTAAAATCCTTGTCAGATGATTCTAAGATATGTATCTTAGTGTTGGAATCTGTTGCTTGATTTCCTTCACTCAAGATGAGATTTTTTTTTTGATTCTTCATATAATGAGTGACTTTTGATTGAAACCTAGATGTTTTGAGTGTTATGTTATGAGACTCTGGAATACAAGAGTCAAGATAAAATTCAGGGAACTCACCACCACATCATTCTTCAAGCTTTGAGGTTTCTAGAGGATCTGCCCCCATCTCTCTACTTTCCAGAGTCTTATGTTTGTTATTTATACACAACACCCTGTGAGTTTTAGCTCTAGTTAGCAGAAAAGATAAGAATAATCACTTCTACTCTATACTTTCTAGAAGCAGAAACTCATTTTTTTTTAATTAAACCATATTTCTCCTTGCTTTAGGAGTCATATCTGGCTCCTTCATTTACCTCCATTCCTGATTTTGGAACAATATTTGAAGATTCCACCCCCTCAATACTCCTTGAGTTAAAAGTATATCCCATGTTCCACGGCTTTGTCCTGTTCAGAAACTGTTCATTAGCTCTTGAATTATTTAAATAGCTCCCCAATTAGTCTCTAAACTGACAGTCTCTCCCTTTCTTCCAGTCTCTACTGTTCTACAGGTTGTGGCCAGGTTTATTTCCTTAGGCATAAATTATTGTGCTTTCTATCTCTTCCTCCATGATCTGAGGTAGCTCATCACTGGATACTTAGTAAAACTCAAACTCCTTAGCCTGAGGTTCAAAGCCATCAATATTGTGGCTCATCGTCCTGCTGACAGCCTTATCATCCTCTGGCCTCACACACAATCTGATGCTGCAACACAAGGGCATCACTTCCAGAGCCCAGACAGATGCTGTGCAGTTTGACCCTTGGCCTTCACTCATGCCTTCCCTCTGCTTGGAATGCACCCCTCACCCACTTGGGTCAGGGTCCGTTGCCTCAAGGAAACCTTCCTTGATCACCCAAATCAGAACCAATGCCTTCTTCCATTGACAACCATAGCCTTTTGCTCACATCTCTCTTTAAATAATATTTTCCATCCATTTCATAGAGACAATACAGAATATATGGCTTTTGCAGGGCCTCATGTATAAAACCAGGCCTTTTTGGCTTAGTGGTCCAGGAAGGAGAGCAGACCTATCAGTGGGTGGCAAGACTGGGGCTCAATTCATCAGAAAACAGGAGGTATGCCAGGGAAACATTTGCTTACTTCTAGAAAACATGCTGATTTCAGGGGATTCTGTTCTGTCCTGGGATTCTCTGAAGGTCCAGGGAAGGAAACTTTAGAGATATATCCACCATGCTTGTCACTTTTGGGGACATTCTAGATCAAAGTTCCCTTGCCCTTCACTAGTTCTACCTGTCATGTCTGTAACATGGCCAGTTCATCCTTGGGGGTGCTGGTGTTTTCTCTGTACAGGGGGTGATGGAAACAAAAGGAGCAAGTGAAAATAGGAGATGCTTGGATTTAAGTCTGAGCTCTTCCCCTTCCTAGCTGTGTACATTCTGGACCTATTCTTTAACGTCTTTGTACCTCAGCTTCCTCATCTACAAAATGGGGATAATTCTAGAACCTACAGAAAATCACATAAAAATGCTTAGAACAGTTTTTGGCACTCCATAAATGCTAGCAATGACCATTTTCAATATTTTGCACCAAAGTGCCCTGAACAGTAGAATATTTGTGAGGCTCGGGACAATGCCCCAAAGTAGCTTCTATTGGCTTGAAATTTCTTTCAGGTATTCTATTTCACATTAAACATTTATGCAAATTTTACAGTCTACTCCATTAATAGTTAGTTTGTTGAGTTTGTTTTAATATCTAACTATTGTTTTTGCAAAAGTGTTTAAGAAAAGTGCATATTCTAGAAAGATAATTCTATGTTGTACCCTTGACATGGGGCAGAGACTCTCAGTGACACAGTTCTGTAGTTTGAGATACACAGTCCCAGAGGGCCTTGCTTGAGCCAAAGACACAGAAGACCGAATCCGAGGCCAGCACCGTAAAGTATTTCTCACTGATGAGTTCTGTGTGGGACTGATCTAGCCCCTATGCCCTCCTCTGCTGACCCTCCCTAAACTGAGAATCAACATCAGGCCATCTTTCCTCATTCGGGAGAATTGGCCCCTTGTTGGATATGTGGAACACAAGCAATGTGGGCACAGAGATAAAAATCTTGGCTTGTATTTCCCAGGCTATGATCATCAATAAAATAGGGCAGAAGAGAGCTATAATCTAATGTACTATATTACTGTAATTAGAGCTTCATGCATAGAGTTCTCTCCCGCCCTCCTTCCAAAATAATGAAACAGTTTAAAATAAATAGTAGTGACTTTATTCTCCATCATGCGGTGTTCAGTGATTGGGTAATTATGGTAACAGCGTACAGTTAGTGGATGTTGAGTTCAAAATGTAAGAAAAGACATTTGGGGAAAACACACACAAGGGATAGGACCACAGAATCATAGCATTGTGAGCTGGGAGGCATCCGAGCAGTTGGGTACCCAGTACCCCAACCCTTACAAAAGAGGAAACAAAAGAGACTCAGAGATTGCCAATGTGAGAAGCTTAGATGGAAGTGGAGTCAGAGCTAAAACCTGGGTTCCTCTCTCCTGTTCAATATTCTTTTCAACTCACATGTCTCTGGGAAACCACATAAGTCAGAACATTCTAGAAAGCTTTCTACATGGCAGGTAGACTTTCCTTCCCACATCTGCTGAGGTAGAGGACAATGTTTCTGTGCTTTTGTCTATCTTCATTGTTTCTGGGCCCCGAAAGTCATGGCTACTGAATGTGAACAGCAAACCAGCACTGAACACTTGATACATTTTTTGTTTTATCCCTTTTCTTCCTTTGATGTAGTGGAGAGGAAAAATTAACAAGTGTACAAATTAAGATTTTGTATAGCTTACTCTTGATGAGGTTAATTGTTTATTTTTCAGTTAGATTTTATTTCTGTTATTACATTGAGAACATTAGATAAATAGTAAACCTTCTCAGAAGAATATTTACATTTCTTTACATTTACACGTAAGAAATTCAGGAACAGTCAATGCTTTTTGTAATGAAGGCACAGGGGTTTCCCAAGAAAACAAGCTAAGGGTCCACTTGTGGAACAAAAAGGAAATGGACTCTAGCCTACAGATGTGTAAAACAGGTTCAGAATGACACAAACGTGCACTGTTCATGGGACATAACCCATGAACTCATGGACCCATGGACATAAACACAAACATTGCAAAAGTGACCGACAGGCTCTCCCTCTTGTCTTCTCCTCCTTCCTGTAGAAAAGGAGAGAAGGGCATGAGCTCATCTCTACTGCTAATCCCCACTGATTCTGTCATCTGCTCCTCAACTCCAGAACAGCCACACCCAGGGCCTGGGGTAAGTGGTCTCATTCCTTCCCACCCTGTCTGGTAGCCATCCAATGACACTCTCTCCCCACCACTGCTAGAAGCTAAACCCAACCTGAACAAGGTGGATGTGGAAAGTCTAATTCTGTCAATGACGGGACTATGAGCCACCCTGGAAAGAGCCAAGCCAGTCACTCAGCAGGAAGCAGCAATGCAATTGGGAAATATTCTCTGCAGAAGTAAGGTCCATGCCATTTCATCCACAGAGAGATACAGAAAACACTAAAAAGCAAATTTCTCATAAAAGATAATGTTCTCTATATTCTTCTTTACTCTAATTCCAGCCCTCCCTGAACCTTGAAATGGTAGCTGAAGCTCTTGTGTCTTGATTAAGTCATTCAGATGTCAAGGTGGGATTATGAAGATGTCAAGTTAGCTACTGAGATGGAGGACATAAACATGGGAAGACCCTTCTTTGTGGACACCTTTGCCTTCTTAGGGCCATCGGATGGTGCCACCAGCACAGGGCCCAATATAGGAAGTGGGAGCGCCCAGGTGACATACTGTGGCTGTATGCATTTCCAGAGTACTTTCCCATCATAAAGTGCTCTCTCGGTCAAAATTTTGTTGATTGCCCAGTGATAGCAGAGGTGCCATTGTCTTCACTCACTTGTGAGGAAACTGAAGCAGAAGGAGGCTGGCACACAGTCAGTGAGGGAATAGAAAAGACTAGAGGAATGTATGCTAAATATCTGAAGGCCAGTCTGTTCTAGATACTTAACAGTGCCTTACCTAATTGGTCTTCTCTGTAAAATGGATCTAAAAATGGCATCTCCCTTATAGGGTGTGGTAAGGATGAAAGGAAATAGTGCACCAGAAATGTCTTGCCTGGTGTCTGACACACAGGAATTCTTCAGTTTAAGTGTTAGTGGATCCCTATAATATCCTTACCAGTGTCTATTATAATCCCCACCTTATAAATCAGGAGACTAGGGCACAGTAGGAAAATGACTCACTCAGTTAACCAGCATGTTAGGTGGCCTCGTTTGGCCTCAGATGTAGGTCGGTATGACTCCAAAACCTGTCTACTCAAGAACACAAATATTCCAGAACTCAGGTTGCCTGTTCCCAAGTTCTGTTGCACTTTCATAGACCTGTTCATCCCGATTTGAGATAGTCTCCTACAGAAAGTGTTGTGACCTGGTATGACAAGCAAACACAAAGCCTTCTGTCTTAGAAAATACAGAACAATTTTTCATCATTTACACAAAGCCCCAGGCATCATTCATGTTCCATGAAGACTTTGATGACATCAACCATGAAGCTCTTATTGGAGCCCACAGAGGGTCTAAGCAGCTCTGAAGCCCAGCTGGGTGTCTGAGGCCAATAACGAACATTAAAGTCAAACGAATGTTCTCATCAACATTCCTACGATTTTAAAAATTCTTTGCCTTTATTACATAATTTCCAACTCACTTCCTTTTTTGGGTAAAATGTTGAGTAGCTACAAAAAAGGTAATTGGGGAGAAAAACCCTGTTTTATATCTATGGCTTCTTGCATGTAGTACGCATTCCACAGACACCTGTACAATGTATAGATAAACTGATTATGAATGAATGCATCTGTTTTCTTCTAGTGAATTAGCTCTGAGGGTCAAGTTTACAGGGACTGACAAAAAAAACTACATCCCTGAGAAGTCACAAGTGTCCAGTAGTGCTTCTCTGAAAAGTATTACTGTCTTAACATTTTCAATAGTGCAGATGCAAGGATATCCCCCACGAATGTGGCCAGAGGCTGCTGGGTGGGCTAGTGTAGCCAGCACTCATACCTGCTTTGTAAGTATTCAACCTGAACTTGAGTAGGAGGCTCCCACATTCAGGCCAGGACTCACGGCACAGACAGGGAGCACACTTTCCTTTGGTGTTGTAGCCATTATGTGCCACTTGCTGTGGACTGGGCAGTTCTGATCCCATTTCCACCCATCTGATGATTCTTCAAAAGAATCCAATCCACATGCTAAAAGAGCTACAGGCTGACATCTCTGTGACACGACACATGCTTTGTGGGAAGTGCCATGACGGAGAAGTTCTCAGTGAAAAGCACCTGTTATTGTTGGAACACCTGAGTCAGAGTCTTGGCTCTGTGGTCCCAGCAGGGAATGTTTCTCCTCCCTCCTTATCTGTAAAAGCGGCCAGTTAAACAGAACTTCTGTGCACAGAAAAAGTTTGTGAAAGCGCTTCGTAAACAACAAAGAGAGAAGCTGGCCCATCTCCAAAGATCATTACCACCAACAGAGGGGCAGAAGAAAGCTCACGGAGTGCATTTCTAAGTGCATTGCCTTTGACTTGGAAAGAAAAATATCTCCTGATATAGGCTCAACAGCTAGCAACTTCAGATTGCTTTCATGTACCCCACTCTCAGATATGCTGAGCTGGAGTCGCCCTAGAGTTAGCCATTTGTGTGCCTGCCATCTTTACAAATTTTGGCCATAGACAGCTGAGTCTCGCCTAGGTTATAATTTACCTAGTATTTCTTCTCACATCAAACTTAGGTGAATTTTATTTCTGCAAGTTTTCATCTCGGTTTAAGCAATAAAACATAGATTTGACATGCCAGTAACACATGCTTCTGTGTTGCATTAAAATATGTGGGTAAACACTGTATTAAGCAGGAGATCACTGCCTTGCCTAATCCAGGCAGGTGTAGGAAAGGGAGCCCGCAGAAGCATTGTGTGAGTTGGCACAAGGGATGACTTGGATGTCTCCAGAGTTGAGTGAAAGAGCAGCGCAAACACACTGAAAAGCCACCTCGAACTATGATCCAGTATCTCTCCACTTATCATAAGGATTACTTGCCTTCCTATAGCACTTTACAGTTTTAACAACACATTCATTATCATTTTACAAGGAGTCCTGACCCCAAATCTGGCTGCAAGTGGGGTGGCTGATACCATCCTTTTGCACAAGACTGGGGGTTTGTACGAGATCATGTTGAAATAAGAACAGCACCACTAACTTCTCTGCCTTCAGATCATTTCACTGTAACCTCCTCAGGGGGGAAATATTTTTACAAGGACTGCTTTTCCCTCTTTAGACAGGACAACTCTTTCATGCCACTTTTTATCTATCTACTCTTTTACCTGCACATCTAGTTATCCATTCATCCATCCATCTTCCCATCCCCTCACCCATCCGTCCTTCCATCCGTCCATCCATCCATCCATCCATCCACTGATCCATCCAACCACTTAGCCACTTCCCCATCCGTCCGTCCGTCCGTCCGTCCATCCATCCATCCATCCATCCATCCATCCATCCATCCATCCAATCATCCATCCATCTGGTCAATATTTGGGGACTTTCTCTGTTACTCAATATACAGAGCACTGGAACTACCTGCCAATTTTTATTCTTACAAAATGAAAAGTGTTCATTGTGAATTGGAGTGGCAATAAGAATAATGTCTGCATCAATTTCTTCTGATTTGAAAATCTACCACAGATTTTCCCTGATGGTAGCAAAACACAGTAATGTGCTCTACTTCTTCCTGTCAAATGAAACAAAATACTCAGGAGTATGACAACAAAAGAAGCAGGAAAAGACCTAGTTTATAAGAGTCCTCTCCTTCATAAGTGCGTTGGAAGTACAATAATTATGGTTATGTTGTTGGATCACTTTAGATGAAAAGGGCACACTTCCAATTACTTCACATGAATAACAAGTTCAAATAATTAGACATATATCCCTGATAGAGTCTTGGAACTTTTTGGAAGAGCTAATTTAAGCATCTAGGTGTTTTCTCGGCTGCCATTCAGAGTTGAGACTCACTTATCTTCATGATTGCACTCTGTTTTGGTATTTTAATTCCTCCATTTCAGAGTTGAGGGCAGCAAACCAATTATCAGTGATGCAGGTGGCCTAACATATTGAGAGCCCATAAAGGAATGTGTCTCAACGTAGATAAAAACAGAACTTCAAAAATCATACAGAACAGAGTGAGACAAAATAGGAAATCTATTATCAGCTAATACAGAAAAGAAAGAAAAACTTTCAAACATGCAAAAAATAAGTAACTAAAACACTGGAAATTTCTAAATAAAAAACAAATCCATTTTTAACACTCTTGCTAAATTTTTTACAATGTACCCCAAATAGGCTGTAACTTCAATGAAATTGTTTTTGCCACACTCTCCAGTCACCAATGGTTTCCTTATCAATGAATGCCACAGAGCAATGGTTCTCAAACTTTAGAGAACATCAGAACCACCTGGAAGGCTGGTGAAACCACAGATGGCTGGGAGCCACTCTCAGAGTTTCAGACTCAGATTCAGTAGGTCTGGGGTGGAACCCAAGAATGTGCATTTCTAGATTCCTGGGTAATGCTGTCGCCATGGTTAGTCTGGGGACCCCACTTTGACAAGCACTACAACAGACCACCTCTAGTCTTTGTCTTCCTTCTCAGCTATGTGTGATACCAGGGACCACTCCCCAGACTTCTGAGTGCCTGCCATCTCTCTCCTTCTCCTTTTTAGAATCCTAGTGTTCCTTGGGAGGCTATGCCAGCCTTCTGTCCTTTCCCTGAAATCTTCCTGAGCAACCACCTTGAATTTGAAGCCTTCAGTTAACCACGTACATCTGGTAGCCCCCAGGCTGCAGCTCCAACTTGATATAACGTGAGCTTCACAAGGGCACGGTGCATTGTCTTGTTCATGGTGCGTCCCGAGTGAGCAGTGTGCCTGGCATATAGAAAATGCCCGACAAATACCTGTTACAACTTCCTAGTAGTTACTTCTACCTGAAAGCTCCACAGGCTCACTTGCAACTGAAATTAAATGTCTTTGGAAAGCAATACAGCAAAGAAGCATTATACAAGCTAGTTTCCTTCCCTGTACTTCCAATGGTACCATCATCTACCCATTCCATAAGATCTAAGAAACCTAAAGGTCATCCTTGAGCCCTTGTGTGTCAAACACCATGTTGTGCTGGTTTCACCTTCTAAATCTCTTTCAGGTCCATCCATTTCCCCCCAGTCTCATTGCCACTGCCTGATCAAGTCCACCCCAGCCTCTCACCTGGATGCCATGGCAGTCTCCAGTCCTTCCTATAATCTCTGCACCACACTGTCAGCTGAGAGATCAGATCTCATTCTGTGTACCTGTGACTAAAGCCTACCCAGCAACTCTCCTTGGCCTTAGAGCAAAGTCCCACCCCTCTCCATGGCCTTAGTCTTTCTGACTGAGTCCCTACTGCCTCTCCAGCTATATCTCACATGCTTCTCCCCAGCCCTGTACTTCCATCTTCTCCAACTTGTTTTTGTTCCTTGAATACTCCATGCATTCTCATTTCTGAGCCATGGCTCATGATTGTTCCTTCCACCTGGAATATTCCTTCCTTTTCTTCCCCCTACATGTTTCAGCTGACCACCCTCTACTCATTTCTCAGTTCCCAACTTAAACATTCACATCCTCCAAAAAGCCTTCCCTTCTCTTCTCATAAAAACACAAAACAAAACAGAACATCCCCCAAAACTGGGCTATGGCTTGTCTTGTGTTCCTATGACCATCTGTATATGCATATACTAAGTATTACCCCTGCTCGTTTAATTATTTGTCTTGTTTGCTCTCCAGGAAAAGGCCCATGTCTACATAGCGCTAGGCCCAGGGCCTGGATCTGGTCATCACTGCTGAAGGAATAGGCCAACCAGACTTAACAGGAGGAGATTTAAAAGATATTAAGGGACATGAGGGGACCTGCTGGGATGGTGGAAATATTCTGCATTTTGTTCAGGGTGGAGGTAATATGAGGGTAAGCACAGATAAAAATTCATCAAGGGGCGCCACGGTGGCTTAGTCGGTTAGGCGGCTGACTTCGTCCTAGGTCATTATCTTACCGGTCCCGAGTTCGAGCCCTGCGTCGGGCTTTGTGCTGACAGCTTAGAGCCTGCTTCAGATTTTGTGTCTCCCCCTCTCTCTCTACTCCTCCCCTGCTCATGCTCTGTCTCTCTCTCTTAAAGATAAATAAACATTAAAAAATTTTATAAAAATAAATTCACCAAGCTGTACACTATAAAGAGCGGTGCATTTTACATATGTAGATCATGTTTTAATAACAGAAATGAATTATTTTAAAATTGTGGTATAATTCATATGGAGATATAAAAATTCATACGGATTAAAACAATTCACATGGGTATAACACCAGAGTTCAGTAACAACCCAAGGCATAGAAGTTCCTTAGGATGTTAATTATTTCCTGAAGATCCAGAATTAAAAACACGGTGAAGGAATTCTTAAAGTCTTGGTTCTAAAAATGTAACTGCTTTCGGTGGACTATGCCTTACTTAAATTTGAGGCCCTGAAATATTTTTATAAAGGAAGATAACTTCAAAGTCATTTCCCAAAGAATCACATATACTATTTAAAAACCCCATTTCACAAATTAGACAGGTTTGAGTTAATGATGTATAATTATATTTCGACATTTGAGGTATTTTCACTCAGGCAATGAAAACTGCTCAGTTGGGTCCACATTATTTTTAAGACTATCACTTTTCTTTTTCTCCGAGCAGGAAGAGGACACAGGGCAAACATACTATGTGGTTCATTACCCTGTTTAAAAGGAACCTTGCCACACTGACTTTCCAAGCATGCCAAGCAATGTGGGATTGTCTAGTTGTCTTTCTTGGACTAGAATGTAAAACACGGGAAGTTCAGGATTCATTTTCTCCCTAGTAGGCCAAAATGCAGAGCATTGAGTACCCTGTGTTCTGTAGTTACTTTTCCCCAGAAGACCCCTGTTCTCTGTCATGCTGGGTTTCCTAACAACCCCTCTGGCTCTGTTGCTATTTGATCAGACCACCCAGCAGTCCCTTGGACCAGGTAAGTGCCAGTTTTGAAACACAGCAATTAAAACATTCTTCAAGTTGGGGGGGGGAGCACCTAGGGGACGCTACATGCATCCCAAATAATGACATCTACAGCCACTAATCACGAAAAGGGTGCTTTCACTTTAGACAATAGTCATTGCCTTCAGCCCTCTCTGGTGATTTGTCTACAAACATACCTGTGTTGCTTCTATTCTTTAGTATTATTTTAGTCAAAGTTTTATTTTCCTTAGCTTCTATTTGCTGCTGGCATTTTGACATTCAAAAATCAAAGGAGAGAAGAATTTAAAACTCTTGGTTATTTAACTCAGTGAAGTACCACTTTACCATGTGAACACCATTAATACCAGACGAGAGAAAAAAAAAAAGTATCTAAAACCCTTTCCGGTACCAAATTAGAAAAGCCAAAAACCTGTCTGACTGTGAGGAATGGAGCATCCTCGTGGTCCTTTTTCTGATGAGAAAACTGAGGTCGCTAAGGGGCAAAGGAGAGATGCCTGAGTGTCCCACAGCAGAGGTACTTATTCCTAATTTGGAGCACTCTGTCGCCGTTTCCAAGTATCACCCAGGAAAAGGAAATAATCTGATAAAGTTGACGTTACACTGGGGAAATGAGAAGGGAGGGGAGGTCCGGGGCAGCTGGGATGGGCGACGGGCAGGGATGGTGATGGTGGTGATGATGATGGTGACGGTGGAGGCGATGGTGGCGGGGATGGTGATGGTGATGGTGACGCCGGCCGGCTCCACTCCCGTTTCTCCATCACTGCCTGTTCTCTCTGCCTTCTCCGTCCCCGCGTGGCCTCTGCCCGGAGAAACACAGCCGCCAGGATTTGCACCCACGCCGCACGGCCTCGGGCACAAGGCTGCGGCGCCCCGCGCCCCCCGCGCCCCCAGCGCCGCTCTCCGCCGCCGCCCGCAGCCGCGCGCCCCCCGGTGCCCGCACCGCCTCGCAGGGCGCGCACCGGCCCGGCTCCCCGCCCGCGCGCCCGACCCGCCCCACTGGCCCGACACCCGCGCCGCGAGCGCCCGCGCCCCCCGGCCCGCTCCCCGCCGAGCCCCCCACGGCCCGGCCACCGGTCACTTACGCCTGCGCCGGGCCCCGCCGCCCCGCGGCCCCGAGACAAAGGCTGCGCGGCCGCTGCGCCGCCGGCTGCTCCTCCAGCAGCCTCTGCCGGGGACCTGGAGGAGGGGGGTGGGGGGAGGCGGAGGAGGCGAGGAGGAGGGGACGGCGGGGAGGGGCCGCCGCGGCGCCGGCCACCGGGCTGCAGCGGCCCAGACCCTCGTCCAGCCACCCGGCCCGCGGCTCTCCAGGGTGCCGTCCTCCCCGGGTCGTGGGCCAGGAAACCTCCCCCAAGGGACCAGGGTACCGCCCCTCGGGGGTTGGGGGTGGGAGGAAGAGGAAGGAGACGTGTGTGTGTGTGTGTGTGTGTGTGTGTGTGTGTGTGTGTTCCTTCTTTCCACTTATGCTCCCCTCCATCCGCCCCCGCGCCCCCCCCCACCCCCGCAATCTCAGGACAACGCCAGACTCTGCCTCACCTGTACAGCTCTGGAGGCGCGCCCACCGACCGCCTTTCCGTCCACGCACCTCTCCCCATGACGTCCAACCGTTTTGTGAAGCGCGAAACTGAGACCTGGAAGGGCAAGTGCCCAAAAACGCAAGGTGGGAGAAGGCCAGGATCGCGAACCCTGTCGCGGGGAGACCCACATCTCACCTGGTTTCCTTTCCCGGGCTTAGCTTGGGGCCAATTGCTTACTCCCCTGCCCCTAGCAAGGGACCGAGGGACCGGAGAGGCTGGAGGGTAGGCGAGTGCAGGCCACCCCTGCTCCCCCAGGCACTTGCGGGGAGTCGGTAGGCTTCCCTTTCTGGGAAAAGTACCACTTTCGCTTGGCTCTGTCATCTACATCTTGTTAAGAACAGTGGCTTTGATTTATTTTTATTTTAAAAACTTTTCCTTATGGAATTAAAAAAAATCCAAAGTAGGATACCATAAGGAACCCCTAAGTGCTCAGCTGGGGCTTCAAAGATTTTAAGACTCTCCATTCTTCTTTCATTTATTCCCCACTCTTCCCCATCCCAGAGGCTAAGGACTTTAAAAGAACATAAACACAATACCATTCCCTCACCTCACCAGATAAAGACTAATTCCTTGCACATCATCTGACTCTGATTTGTTACCAGCTGATGGTTATTAATGAATGGTTATTGCCAGGTTTGTGTGGAGCGCCTTACCTATGCTGCTCAGCTTTGGTGGGGACCCCAAGTGTCCCCAAAGCTGGTGGTAGACAGGTTGTACCCATTGTTGCGGGCTTGCAGTGACTCACGGAGCAGGAATGAGGCAGCGCAGATCTAGCAAGGGCCAGAGACTTCTTCCTAGCCCCAGACCCTTGGAAAATTGTGACTGCAGCCTATCCTTCCAGGAAAATGCACACACAGAATTCCAGGGGTATGAATTACTTCTCACAAGCCACCTGCACTCAAGTACGGGTTACAAACTACAGAGCAAGTGTTCCTTGCAACCCCTCGGAGCCCCATAGATGGGATTCTGAGGATTCTGCTGGGTTCCCCTCTTGTTTGCTGAGAGTGCTGGGGCCCCAGGACAGCAAGGGAGCCACAACAGGGTTTGGGGCCATTCCCCCTGGGAGAAGGCTCAGTATTTAAGTCCTCTGCAAGTGTGGCGTGGAAGGGGGGGGTCTCAGCGGTTTCTCAGGATAGCATCTTTCCAGGATGAAGAGGCCTGAGCTGTGCCAAGGGCATCGAAACACTCGGCTTATCTAACCTCCCAAGTGGCAAAGCTGGAACACGTCTATGGGTGCGGGGTTTGGGGGGAGGAGGGTTGTCAAACATTAAGCATAGCAGAGCGGTCAGGATGCATGCTCTGAACTCTGCCTGACTTTAAAGCCAGTACCTCTTGCTAGCCCTGTGACCTTGGGCAAGTTACTTGACATCTCTGTGCCTGTTTTCTCCTTGGGAGAAAAAATAGGGCTGTCGTTGGAACCTGCCTCTTTGGGCTGCCGGGGGCCGGGTGGGGCATTTATGCAAGTTCAGTGCCTCGTTCAGAAAGGTTGGAAAGGTGCTCAGAGGAAATATCTCTGAGATGCCAAAGGGACTAATGTATTCTCTATCCACCCACCCCAGCCAGACTAGTCTTGGTCAGAAGAGGGAACCTGATGTACCCTCTCCTGCCTCTCCAAGACTTATCTCCTCTGTGAGGTCACTCTGACAACCTCAGGCAACAGAAAATCTTCCCCCGCCTGAGCTCTTGGGCCACCCCGCATTAGGGATTAACGCTGTAAGTTGCTATGCCTATTTCTCGGGCCCACCTAGACTGCAGATGTGTTGTGAACAGAAATTGTCATCAACTGTCCCAGCTTTGCCCATGACACCCTGTTCCTCGCCCACCCCAGCATTGGAGCAAAGAATGCTTCCTGTAAGGTATGCAGATTATCCTTCTCCCAAGAGGGTTCCACCCAGGCCAGGATTCCCGTGTTCTGCAGCCAGCCCAGCAACTAGCAAAGTAGCTCCAATCTGCTCACCTGCCAGCCCTGACCAGGGCTGGGTCTGAAGAAGAAGGGGTGTGATCCTGGGCTGGGGCATCCCGGGCATCCTGATTATGACACTCTGACTGTGAATCTTCATCTCCTGCTTGCTCTAGAATCTCAGTGCTGCACTGGAGAGCATTACCTACTTCCCCTGGTGTGGCTCTTGGTTTCAGTGACAGTGTTCTGAAGAGAACCAACCTTTCTCTTCTCTCTCTACCTTCCCCTATCTCGGTACCACTTCCCTTCCCTCACTGACAAGTCTCTTCCTTTCCTACCTCGTAATATGGGTTGCATTGATTTTTCTTTTTTTACCTTTTACCGTTTTAAAGTATTTATTTATTTTGAGAGAGAGAAAGAGAGCACAAGCTGGGGAGGGGCAGAGGGAGAGAGAGATTCCCAAGCAGGTTCCGCACTGTCAACACAGAATCCCACATGGGGCTTGATCTCACAGACCGTGAGATCATGACCTGAGCTGAAATAGCCAGAGGCTTAACTAACTGAGCCACCCATACTTGGCCTACTTCAATTAGGGAGAAGGTAGGTGAGGAGAATCAAGACTAAAGTTCACGTAGAATGATACAAACAGATGAAAGGTAGTGTCTAGTCATGCTCAGGGGAGAAGTGTTAAAGTGGAGGTCTTCTTCCAGAATGTAGAATATTTTAGGGATACTCAGACTTTATGGGTCTTCTTGGGAATAAATTTACCCAAGAGCCCTTGGGTTAAGACGAAACCCAGCAAAGAATATTATTACCATCCTTTTGCTCTTTGTGGACAATCTGACACTCTTTACCAGCTCTAAGAAAAAGCTCTATAAGCCATTAAAATGACAAAGAACTTCAGTCCTGATAAAGAAATAGAGTTTGGCTTAGCTAAATGGAACACCATACAAATGTGAAGGACGGCTTGGGGTGATGAATGGATTCACGGCTATAAAGATGAACTTACAGAAGATTAATAGAAGGGAAGATGGATAATATCGGGGCTTCCAGCTGTTGATGAATGCTAAACTTATTGACATTGAAGATAAGCTTAGATAAAAGACATTCAGTTCAAATGGAGAGAAAATACTTCAAAATAAGCCTAATGCTAGCAACTAAATTAAGGCAGTAAATATATCTGTGGTTCCAGCCCATTTGTTATGATAGAGACTACAGATCATTATAATGAACGGCAGATTATTAGCCACAAAATACCCTGTGCATCACAGGGAATTTGAACCACTTGCTCCCACATCAAAGGAAGTCCACTTGTCCCAAGAAGGAAGCTTTCATACGCTAGTTAGAAACTAAGACAATTGAGAATATCCCAGGGGGTGGCTTTAAAACGTCAAGAAGAGCTGTCTATGAACCCTCCCACTGAACCTGGATGGGCTTGGTTCTGCTTCACAAACAGAGAAAGGTAGCAGATCTTCTGCGGGGCAGATCATAAAAGGCATGCAGTTTCCATCCAGCTCGGTTGGAATGCTTGCTCTCCAGTGCTCCCTCTTGGGAAACGCCTCCTCAGGACTTTCAGATGATTTCAGTGAATATCCAACAGTAAACAAAAATATGCCAGGTGAGGTAGGAGATATTGCCTTCAAAAGGCTTACAGTCTTAGCAGAGATCAGCGGGACATAAGCTGAACAAGAAGGTTGGGGTCTCATTGAATTCCAGACTGTACTCTGGCCTTCCTGGCGACATAGGAAAGTGACCATCTCTGTGCCCAGTGTCCCCTCCTGTAAAAGAAAGAGGTCATGAAGAGTGAATACACAGGAGGCATTTAGGACATGGCAGGTATCCCATAAATCCCAGGCATTGTTAAGGTTATCATGTGCGAGGATACACTCACTCTGTGCCACAAAGCAGAGAAAGGGCTCCTGGACCTGCTCATATCATCAGGTGATTTCTTTTTCAAGAAAAGCAGATGTGTGTAATGTATTTGATTAATAGGCTCTATAGTTTTATAACCACTTCACAATGGCTTCCTTTAAATCAGGGCTTTACCATCTGTTTTAGACTATGACCCACAGTAAGAAATACATTTCCCATTGTGACCTAATACACACCAGAATCCACCCCTATAAAGCCATATTAAAAATTTCATTGAACAATACTGGCCCTATGTGCAATGCACTCTGGTATTTTCGATTCTGTCCTGTTTCATTTTTCAAAATCCACTAAGTTGAGCCCATAACCCATCCAATGGGTCAAAATCTACAATTTGAAAAGCAGTGCCTTATGCAACCATTTTTATATGGTTTCCTTGCCCTAAACTTTTCACTGTTTCCCCCTTCGTTGCCCAGTTCTTCTCCACTTTCTGGAAGTCTCAATTCTCCAGGATGACCGGTCTACTGCCTCCCCATCCAGATGGGCGGTCACGATGAAGCTGAACTCACTGCTCCCAGCACAGAGCTGGCACGTGGCAGGTGTCCAACAAGGAGTTTTGAGTTGACCTTAGAACAGAGATACTACCTCTATTTTTGCTCATGTTTTACGTGTGCTGAGCACTTAGGTCTCAGGTGATTCCTAATTTGCTGATGATGCACTGTCAGTGTCAGAGACAAGAGACTCGGCTGGCATTCCTCTCTCAGATGTTCCAGGCAAACAGACACGGTTCTAAAACCTTAGCCTGATCACAATGCCCGTCTTTCTTGAAAGCTGTTTTCACTTTACAACCACAGGACATTTCAAATCAAATTCCAGAAAATGCCTCGCAATTAAAATTTAACACTGCCTGCCGCTGCGTGCCAGCTTTGCTACTGCTTTTTGTCACTGCCCATTATAAATAATGACCCTGGCATGCATTTTGTTACTAGAGTCATTAACCCAAAAAAACCGTTCCACTCACATGAAACAAGCCATGCATCTGCTAAGATGACTTGGTGGGTAGGTTTTTTTCCTTTTTGTTTTTAATTCTGCAGAACCTGATGATAGGCAATAAAATGAGCCAGTGGAAATTTCAGGGAAATGTACATTAGAGCTGCTGATTCTTCATGGGGTATCTATGTATGGCTTATAATACAAAACATTTTTGTCCACTCTTGGGGCTTCGTATTGACAAAATGAGACTGCCTTTGCACAGGGGTGTCCCACCTTAATTTCATTTTATCTGCAGATAAAAAGAATTACCTTCTCTTCATGGGGAGCCCATGATGGAGTAGAAAGAAGATGGGGTTTGGTGTCACAACACACAGGTGTTGGCTTAAAGCTCTGACATTCATTAACTGAGCAACTAGAAGCCAATTGCTTTAGATCTTTGAGCTTCATTTCCCTCATCTGTAAAATGACATTAATAATGCAGATAATAAGATACCTCTCAGGGTCATGAGAAAAGTCCATGCAACACAAAGTGGTCAGAAGCCATTCCTTGTTCATGTGCATAATGCATGTCTTATACCATGGCATTCTGCCTTCCTGACCAAAACTGCAGGGGCCAAGGAATGACAGGTGAATGAAAAGCAGTTGGCCAGTGATCATGGGATGGCCTAAGTCACTAGATGAACAACCCCAATCAATTAATTTAAAAAATAGCTTTATTCAAAGAAATGAATACCCATAAAGTCCAGACAGTGGGTGTGACAGACAGAATAACAGTCCCCAAAGATATTCATATCCTAATCCCTGGAATTGGTGAATATATTATATATACAGATGTGGTTAAGTCAAGGTTCTTGGGGTGGAACAATCACCCTCAGTAATCCAGGTGGGCCCCGTGTCATCACAAGAGTCCTTATAATCTGGGGATCAGAATCAGGGAGGGGGATATGAGGACAGAAGCAGAGGTTGGAGTGATGTAGAGCCATGGGCCCAGGGTTGCAAGCAGCGTCTAAGGGCTGGAAATCCACGGTCTCCTAGAGCCATTAGAAGGAATGCAGCGCTACCAACAGCTTGATTTTAGCCTGTGATATGCATTTTTAGACCTTTGATGGTCAGAATGAAACAATCATAAATTTGTGTTGTTTTAAGCCACTAAAATGGAAATTTGTCACAGCAAAAACTAATCAGTCAGTGGAAGAAGGGGACTGTCATGGGAAAGAAATATACAAAGGTGGGCTTGTGGGGGGCTGGCCTCATTCTAGTTCTTGATTTGGGTGAAAGGAACCCAGACACATGGGTATTCAATTTATAACTGTGTGTTCAATGTTAGATACATGCTATGTATATTTTTCTTATGTAAGTTACATTTCATAAGTTAAACATAGTTTCAATGGCTTTTTTACTTGGTAAAAGCTGGGATCTAGCAGAAAATAGATAAGACCCTCAAACTGGATCATTGAGGAGAGTTTAAAGGACTGGATAGTTACCACATGTGACCAAGTTCAGGGAAAGAAACAAAGGCCAGCACACTGGCCTGAGACTAGCGATGGAGGGAAGCCATCACCACCGGGCTGGAAGAGGCAAAGGAGAAGGGCCTTCCAGAGCCTGAGAGGAGCAGCTGTGTGGAGAAGACTTTGAGACAGGCGCCGGAGCTGTCAGGGGAGGGACCTCAGAGTGGGGGAGGGAGGGGAGAGTTGCAGCCCACCAGCCAGCCCCTGTGGCTGCCTCCCATTGGCTGATCCTACCCAGAAGCTAGAGCACAGGACCTGGTTGACGCCTCCCCTGCCGCAAAGCAGGGTGGAGAAAGTTGGAAAGTGGGTCTAGAGAGCCAAAGGAAAACATCCTAGACAGTCTGTCCCCTCTTGTCTTTCATTTGTATTAAAAAAATCATGTTTTCCACAGAGGGGGCGTGCAAAATTATATCAGTTGTGATATTCAGCAATTCGTCCGTATACCGTGGGAAACCTAATACTTTGCCCTGACAGTGCTCTTCCTATAATGAAACGTAGGTGGTGGGAAAGAGGGAGAAGGAAAACAATGAACAGAAACAGATCTGCTGCATATTCCTCTTCTGTGGCTGGTGGTGATGAGGCCTAAGTGGCATTATTACTCAGCTTGCCCCTCCTCCCATACTATGTCCTTCTTCCTCTCCACCAGTGTCTCAGCTGAATGATGAGGTTCTCTGATGTGTGATGGTGACCCAAACCCTCATACCTGAATGACTGGAGTCCTTGACTTACTGCAGCTTTCCATGGATGAGGACAGTTGGGGGGGAGTACCAAGAGGCTATATCCCCAGGAATCCCTTAGGTGAACCCCCCAATCCTCCCTGCTCCTCTGTTTTTCCCCGATAATTTTTAGCAATGATCCAGTTTTTCCCTGGTAATTGAGATTCGTCATGCTGCTCAGCCCAGTGATCTTTTGTAGGGTTTTGACTCAACAGCATGAGAAGATCTAAGTGGCCAGGGAGCAGTCTCCTATTCTAATTTAATAGTGCTATGACTATGTTCCGTGGTGAGAGGGTCCTCTGTCAGGTTCTAGGATTTCCAAAGTTACCAGTTCTAAGATCACAGGATGAGAAGGAAAAAGCCTCCCAATGGATTTCTGGGGGATTAGGTATAAGAGACTCAGAGACACTGCCACCTCCAACCTTTGATTCCTAGACCCATGGATCTGGATAATAGGAGAAGGCACTGAACATTAACCATTGGTAGGAAACACATGCTACATCCTATCGGATGGCTTCCAATAATTTTCAGGGTATTCCTCCCATCTGCTACCATAATTGAGCCTTCAAAAGGCCATCCTACCATTCTATTGATGCTGCTTTTGGGTGGTAGTGGGCCATGGGGTAATACTAGCCCATTTCATGAACTGCCATCATTGGAAAATGCGTCCTGGGTGGAGAGAAAGTTGTAAGGGGTATTTTGACTACAAATGAGGAATTCTTCAAGTCCACATTTGGGGATCTGGCAGAGCACTGAAGAAAGAAAAGGCAAATCCATGCTCAGAGTATAGGTTATCATTTTGAAGACAAATTTCTGCCTCCTCCATCATGAAAGAAGCCAGTGTAATGGATCTTGTAAAAGGTAGCTGCACTGGAGAATGGTGTCATATCAGGAACTCCATGTTGGCTTCTGCTGTTGGAAAGAGCCAGATCCTTGTTGGTGAGGAGAAGACCCTCTTGCTGAATGCCGAATAATCCTCATTCCTGCCACCTAGACACATGGTCATTGTACAGGGTGGTGGGGAAAGGAATGGCAGCTTTAGAACACATCATCTTGTACACCTGATCTTAGAGAGCCTTACTTTGGGTGGATGACTCTTGTGAGGATTTGCAGAGAATTTAAATCACTCCACATTCCATGGAGGTTAACCACGTTCCAAGAGGTTACCACATTCTTCTAAGAGCTCCTTCTGCCAGTTCTCAAATATTGCTCTTTCCAACCTCGCACTGGCAACTCATCTGTGAGTCACAGCTCAGGAGTCAGTGTAGATCCAGACTTCTTCTTCCACGCATATGGACAACCTCAAGTTTTGCCCACTGTGGGGGAATTCCCTTCACCAGTGGTTTTTAGGACCATCCCTGAGTGTGACTGCAGTGTCATCTGCCTCTAACTATCCAGCTCCCAGTTATTTCCATTAAGATCAGGAAACCTATTCCATTGTAGTATCTTCCACCCTGACCTTTAGCCTGCAGAGGACACCACCACAGAGTCCCCTGGTGGTGCTGATGGCCCATTTCTTAATGCTGTGGTGAGGAGGGTGTCCCTTAGACTCTCCCAAGAAGTGTGCTGAAAAGACAGATGTGCAGGTTGCACAGATCCATGCTTTGTAACTTAGCCACTTTCCTGAGCCTATGAACTTCTTTTACTATGGGCTATCTGGGGCATTCTGAGACTTTGCTCTCACTAATTGTAGTGAATCTGTGGAGGAAAGGGGTGATGGTGGGAAGTATCAGTGTGGCTCTGAGTGTACATTTTCTCACTTACTCCCCTCTGCCAAGCTTCTTCTCAGAGACAGAGGCCCAGGAGAATCTTGCAAGACACTCCTCCCTGAATATACATGGAGAGCGTGTTATCTGAGCAGGGCAAGGGGTGGACTGTGATAGACATGGAGAATGCCTCTTCCTTCATGGCACCAGCCATGCCCTGTGTGAGGAGCATGGGACACAGACAACCTTTGCTCATCAATCAGCTCCTTGATAGTCCATCTCAGCTGCAGAGAGCCTCCTAGCCTGAGGTCACAGCCATATGGATGAGAGCCCTCATCTGATGACTGAGTGAGGTGGAGCATGAAAGCACGGGTATTCTGGATTCTAGTGAATTGTTTTCGCCCCAGAGCTCCCTGCCAGCTTAGCTAAGACTTTGGGGGGCTCACAATGGTGGTTGAGATTCTTCTCTGTCCAATACTTTTTCTTGCCCTTCACAGGTATTGATCTGTGTATTAGTCAGCTTGGGCTGTCATAACAAAATACCACAGACTGAATGGCTTAAGTGGCAGAAATAAGTTTTCTGACAGTCCTCAAGGGTAGAAGTCCAAGATCAAGGTATTGGAACTCATCAGCAGGGGTGGTTTCTTAGGAGGCCTCTCTCCTTGGCTATAGATGGTGGTCTTCTTGGTTTTCATATCATCTCTCCTCTGTGTGTGTCTGTGTCCTAATCTCCTTTTCTTACAGGGACACCAATCATATTGAATTAGGTGGCACACTGATAACTCATTTTAACTTAATCACCTCTTTTGAGACCCTAACTTCAAATACAGTTGAATTCTATGGTACCAGGAGTTAAGGCTTCAACATAGGAATTGGATTAGTGGGCGGGAGGGAGGAAGGGACGACATGGTTCAGCCAATGAAAATCTCTATGGAACGTATTGCACCCCAAGCCCCATCAGCATCTGCTTCTGGGAAATCCAGCCTGGGACACCTAGCTAACACATTAACCCCAATTCCCCATGTTAGTCGGCTTAGCCTGATGGAATCTTCCATTCCTTCCATTTTGTCTACTGCCCTTGTAGTGCACCAGCCATGCTCCTGCTCTTGCCCCTTCCCTCTTTCCGTGTAAAAACCACCTCCTCTCAGAACAAACAGCTGCAGATGAAGCCTTATTTTGTCAATCTTAATATTAGTACCTCTTTAATGTGTCTCTTCCATTCCATGACTACTGCCTTCCATTCCACAACTACTGCCTTAAATCCCTTGTGATCCTTTGCCTGGGTTTTTGCAACAACATCCTAAATAGGCTGTCTCCTATCTTGCCTATGTTTAATTCATTTCCTGCACTGCATCCTGAGTGATCTTCCTGAAGAATTCTGCAGGCATAATATCTGTGTGATATTAAACAGATGCATTTTTCCTTTCTCATAGGTAATGTAGGCTTCCCTTCCATTGAATCAGTGGCATTCAGAGCTTGAGAGGGAGGCGGAAAACCCCCTAGAAAGGGGTATGTGCTCAGGTCTGCACAACAAATGAGATATTTTAAATATATGGCAAGAATGTATTCTTATAAACCTGGCTAAAGTGAAAAAGAAAAAGATTGTTTGTTTTTTATTTCCTTCTATGCTTCAAAATTATACTTCCTGCAAGTCAAGAGGCAATCAAGAGTCATGAACAGAGTTTGCTGAGGACATAGAGTAGGGACAGGCTGGGACATGAGGAGATTTCCCACTGGGGGGATCAGGGGAGCCCTTATAAAGTTGGAAGAGGAGCTTATAGGAGAGAGAGTAGGGCAGGGGTTCAGAAAGTAGAGATTCTGGTTAAGACTGGAGCTAATTCACCCACACCTGAAACTTCTCAACAGCTTTGGAAGAAACCACTGGATAGGGAAGATCTCTCCTCTATCCACTGAGCACAGCCTGGGAAAGCAGAGTCCTGGCAAGGGTTGGCCTCTGGTTCCCATTCATAGTTTGTGGGAAGAGGAGAGGCCTGAGGGAACTGAGGATCCCAGAAGGGAAGAGCCGCAGGGCTGAGAGGAGAGAGTCTTCAAGTGCCAGGGTCTCAGAGAGGAGGCTGAATCAGGTTGTGGAGTTGGCAGCCGCTGGCCAACACCTGAAGTGCAGACTGGAGGCCTGCCTCAGTGACCAGCGGCCTGGGTCACACTGAGGAGTGAGATGCTAGCAAGTCCTTAGAGGGAAGAGTGTGGACCCCAGGATTCTCCTGCCTCCCCCCCTGGGGAGGGGACCTTGGCTGCTCCCTGGGCCCAGACCCCATCTTCAGAACTTGGAGGGATGAAGGAGATGTCCTAAAAGGAGAGAAACTTCTAGAAGGACATTTTCAACTTGGACAGGCATAATCTGCCTCTTCCCCTCCCCTGTGATCTCTCCATCGGTGAGAAGATACAACAGGTGGTTAGCTACAGAAAATGCCCTTCCTCCCTGCCTCCATCTTTCCGTCTCTCTCTCCCTCCCTTCTTCTCCCCTGTCGTCTCCTTTCCTCTCTCTCCTTCTCCCTGCCTCTTTATCTCTCTCTCCTCCTTTTCTTTCCTTTCTTTCCTCCCTCCCCCTTCAAATTTCAGTTTATCATGTAAAATCTGACCCCTGTCTGGACCACTTCTGATCATTTCGCTTTCCTGCCAGGGCACCCTGTTCTCTCCCAGTGGTCAAACCCTAACACAAGCCTTTGCTACGAAGGAAGTGCCCATTGGCTCTGGGACATCTATAAAGGAAGGTGCACAGGAGAGAAGGAAGTTGGGAAGGACCATGGTGAGCATCTTCACAGAGATCCCAGTTTACCAAGTCAGGTCAAGGCCACACAACATGGTTAGACTCTGGGAGGGAAGACCCAGAGATGCCCCTCAGAGCAGGTGACTTCCAACCGTGTGACCCTTGGTTCTTGTGCATGCTTTACCCACTTGGTAATAATTTGCCCATTGTGGTGGAAACTGCCCATTGCAGTGATCAAACTCTAGGATGCCCCCCCCATGACCCTTGCCTCATGGTATATGATTTGCCTTCCTCACTCATGAGTGTGAGTGGCACCCGTGCCAAGAACAGAAACTCAGGGTTGGCTGGGAAGGAAATTGAGAAAAGCAAATCTTTGCACCCATGTAAAGAAATCTTTCTGGTGGTGAAGCCTCCTTTCTAGATATTAGCAGCACATATTATACTTGGCCTAAGATAATGAGAAGCATGGGGAGTGAACAGGACACCCAGGATGTCCGAAGTAGCCAGCACTCCCCGAACCCAGCTTCAGGCTAGAAAGTCTGTGCATTTAGACAGGTCTCCATCTGTCTTCTGTCAGGAGTCAGACCTGTCCCCTGGGGCTAGACTTTGGCTAAGGAATGGGGCTCGGAACACCTTTTCCAGCTAGATGCTTATCCTGTGCCTCATTTATTTTGTCTGAATTGAATCCTCAGAATATTAAACATACACATAATCAAATGTAAGTACAAGCCCACATTTGAAAGTCAAATATAAAAGGTTTCTGGATTTGTATCATTTTGCATTATCCAGGCTTCTGCTTTCATCCACGAGAATGAATAAATAAGAGTTGTCTGAGACCAAAATAATTCTCTGGGTAAAGCGGAATAAATGTATTAAAATGAAGGGAGGGGGAAATAAACCCTGAAGATGAAAAGGTTTTCACCCAAGATTGAGCTGGGAGAGATGGAATCTGCCTGTTATTTTCAATTTTGATCATTTGGCCTTTTATTACCAAGGTAATGATAGCGGAGTACAAGAACACCACTGAGGGGGAGAGAGGAAACCACAATGGACGAACGGGGCTGTTCATCAATTAGTCCCAAGCAGGCACTGCTGCAGAGCCCCTGACACCAACCTCGGAAAGTATTAGAGTCTAATCAGTTCTCCTCGAGGTTCGAATTAAATTCCTTTTTTGTGAAAAATCAAATTTCTTTTGATAACTTAATCAGTATTTTCAGAGGGAGCTTGAGAAAGCAACCCACTGAAGACCCCAAGTGAGGGAAGATGTTCATTCAGACGAGAGAGGCCCTCCATTCTGTTTCTTCCTTCCCATTCTTAGAAAAGAGTACACATCTTTCAGCTGGAGGGATTTGGGAAGCCTTCTCGAATGAGGAGAGATCATTTAGTATCAAGTTCCTGCTCTTTCAGCAACTTGAGATTTTTCATCTTGGGTTATTGAAGAGGCCCTATCTCTATTTTTAAAAATGGCTTCCTCGATAACATTTATGTAAGAATCAGTTCTATTTTTAATTATGCATGCATCTCCCCTTGTTAGGTTTAATAGGCGCTTTGATTAGGGAAATGGAATCAATGGATTGAAAGTATTTTTAGAAGGGTGACTTGGATTGTTGCTGCCTCTCTGAACACAGAAGTTGCAGTTTGTATTGTGAAATATAACATCCATACAGATGTGTGCAGTTTAACGGAACACTCTAAAGTAAACAGCAAATATAATCACGACTTGGATCAAGAAGTAGAGCATTATCAGTACCCTCAAAAGCCCACCCTGGACTCCTCTTTCTCCCACAACCACTGACTTCACTGACAGGCATGTCCTTATATTTCTTTGTATGTTTCCATTTTACATATGGATCCCTAAGTAAAGATAGGCTTCTCCCTCTCTGTCCCTGTCACACACACACACACACACACACACACACTCACGCTCAAATTGTCCCAGTTTGACCAGAGAAAAGCCCATTAGGTGCCTTCTCTGTCCTTTTAACTTTCCTGTTTGGTCTTTAAAAAACAACTTCTCCATAATATTATTTATAGAAAATGAAGTGCACCCATTGTACCTGTGGCGTCCAGTAGCTTTGACAAAGGTGTGTACCTATGTGACATTTGCCACCATCACAGAGACAATTTCTGGCACCTACAAACTTCTCTTGTGCCCACATTCACTCAGCATTATCTGCTTTCATCAGCATTGATCAATTTTGTCTTTCTCAAGTTTCACATAAATGGAGGAATACAGTGTGGGTTCTTCTGTGTCTGTTATCTTTCCACTTCGTGTGGGGTTTTTGAGATTGATCCCCATTGCTAGGTGCACCCATGGTTGATTCCTTATTACTTCTGAGTACTACTGCCCTGTCGAACACACCACAATTTGTTTTATCTGTTCACCTGTTGATTCAGGTTGTTTCCAGTTTGGGGCTAGGGAGAATAAAGCTCTATGAAATTTGCATATAAGAAAGTCTTGTTTTGAACATAATTTTCATTTCTCTTGGGTAAAAACCCAGGCACGAGATTGCTGTTTTTTGTACTTGGCCAATAACACACTGCACAAGATGACCCAAGTTCATCTTGTCCATTCCCGACAAAGCAGCCGTTTCTTCAGTGAACCCAGATTACTTTTTAGCAAGGAGCAGTACTTGGTGATCAGGATCAGGAGTTGAGTACGGCAATTGCTACCAGCAGTGCATGGCATGGGCAATGCGGTACCAGTAGCAGCGTCACTTCTGGTGGAGTAGTTTTATCTCTGTTTCCCATTGTCCCAACCATTGCAGGTCACCCTGCATCCCTGGCTTTCATGCAATAAATGCCAGTGTCATCCCTCAGTCATGAGAACACACACACACACACACACACACACCCCACACCAAGAAATCTCTTGCACATTTTCCCACCATTCTATGTATAGCTTTCTACCATCAAATGGACCTATTGATTTGCATGGACACCAATGTGTTCTTGGGTCCCTCCTGTTACAACAGAAGAATTGAATTGTTTCCTCCTCCTGTCTTCTCATCTCTTACATCCCCAGGGCTTCTTTCCAGCATCTTCATCTCCTTCCCCAACATCTATGCTTTCTCCTCCATCTTCACTTACTCACCCATTCCATTAGAAGTTAACTGCTCCCAAGACTCCCCATCTCCGTGTAAAACCAAAACTTCCTGAGGCCCCACATCCTCTTTGGCCACTCCCTTCCCTCTCGCTTCTCACTGCCTGGCCCCCTATTCAGATCATCTCCTTCCCCTTTACCCCCCGTGTGGCTTCCTTCCCAGCTGCACCTGTTCTGGCCAAGGTCACCAACGACCTCATTTGTACCAAATCGACTCTTCAGTCTTTACCTCTCTCTGCACTGAGTTGACCCTGCCGATTCCTCACTCCCCTTCCATGGAGGACTACATGTCCTTGATCTCTGGGGCTGGGCTGTCCACTTTATTCTGTCTCTCTGGCTGGTCCTTCAAACCCTTCTTCCTCCTCCTCTCTCTATTTCCTTATCCTTTAAATATCACTGGACCACAAAGGCCTTTTCTTTTTCAATCAACATACGCCCCTCTCCTGAGAGATATAATTCTCTTTCATGGCTTCAGATACCACCTGCATACCCCCCAATCCACATATCTAGCTCTATCCCTTCTCCTGGGCTCCAGACCCCTCCCTCTCTGCTCATCAGACGCCTGCCTGTGGATGGCTTGGCAAGTGGCCTCTCTCCCGGGCTCATTCTCCCACTCTAACTTCTAATCAAAGTGCCAGAATTGACAGATTCTACCGTCTAAATCATCTCTCTAGTCTGTCACTTTATTCTATGGCCACCACTCCAGCCTGTGTTGCTTCCTCCAGGATACACATGATACTGTGATTTATAATAAATATATGTGGTCTTCTCCCTGTGTCTGGCACAGAACTCCTAACACTCATGGGGTTTTCCTACGTGATAAGAGTGATAAAGGGGTCTTTTATTGTCTTAAGGAGCACCTTTCTGAGCACATCTGAGTTTATACTAATGAGGTGACAGGGTAGAGCCACAAGATCCCTTCAGGATGGGGCTGGTCACTAGAAAGACCAACTCATAGGAGGGCTGGAACTTCCAGCTCCACCTGTCAATCTCTGGGAAGGGCTGGAGGCTACATATTAAGCTTTATAAAAACTCTTGAATAATGTGATTTGTTGAGCTTTCCAGCTGCTAAATACATTCGCATGCTGGGAGGGGGGTATAGCCTAGTTCCATGGGGACAGCAGCACCTGTGCTCTCAGCCTTTCTAGATCTCACCCAGTGTACCTCTTCATCTGGCTGTTCATCTGTATCCTTTATAATATCCTCTGTAAGGAACTGGTAAAGGTGAGTAAGTATTTCTCTGAGCTTTGTGAGCCATTCTAGAAACTTATCAGTCCCAAGATAGGGGTCATAAAAACCCCTATTTCAACCAGCTATCTAGATGTACAGGTGGTGGGGCGCCTGGGTGGCTCAGTCGGTTAAGCATCCTGACTCTTGATCTCAGCTCAAGTCTTGATCTCATGGTCATGAGTTCAAGCCCCGCATTGGGCTTTGTGCTGGTCATGAAGTCTACTTAAAAAACAAAAACAAAACAAAACAAAAAACCAAGAAGTACAGGTGGCAACCTGGGCTTGAGATTGGTGTTTGAAGTGGGGGCAGCCTTATGGGGCTGAGCCCTTTACCTGTGGGGTCTGATGTATCTTTGGGTAGCTGGTGTCAGAATTGAGTTAAATTTGTCAGACAGCTATTCAGTGGCCACTGGAAACTGGGGACTTGCTTGGTGTTGTTAGAAAACACACCCGAATATGCCAGATCTTCAGAAAAGCTACTGATCACATTACTTAATACTGTTTGCAATTACAATATTTATTTATGAGCTATTTTTAAAAAGCATTGATGATTTATCTCCACTACTAAAATATAAGCTCTGTGGGAGAGGGATCTTGCCTGGTTTACTGATTTGGTCTCAGCGCCAAGAACACTGCCTGGCATATGGAGGAAGGGAGAGAAGGGAAGGACAAGGAAATACAGAACTATGTCTGATTGAGTTTCTTGGGGAAAAAAGTAAAGGCTGAAAATTTCCTCCAAGTATGACACAGAAGAATCTAGAAGAGTATGAGAAAGTTAAGTATGGAAACTGACTGATGGACTCATTCCATCATGAAATTATATTTTTCATACCTCAAAGATTCACCTCTTGTAACAAAGCTTCCTTGGTGAATAGTAACTACATTTGAAACTTACCTTGTCCTTCGATGTCCATTAAGTCATCTCAGCATGCATGCATATTATATATTTATTTTTCCTTATGCAGTAGTAGGAATTTAATAGAACTTTGTGGAACTAAACTGACTTTTGTGTTTTACACAGCTATGTGAATATTATATATAAATACATCAGGTATGAGTGACTCCATGAGACTAATTCTTAAGGAAATTTATCGTGTAGCATTGGATTATTCAAAATAATTTGTGTCATGTGTATTAATGAAACAAACACCTATCGGCTCACCACCCAACTTTGCCAGCCCATTCACAGTACTGTCAAACTCCATGTCTGCTCCTGACCAGTCCCATCCTCCTGCCTTCCCGAGAGTCATCACTACCTTGAGTTTTGTGTTTATCACTGAAATACTTCATCAACAATCATGCCAAACATCACCTAACCCATGAGAGTTCACCCATCAAAGTAGTCAGCTCACACCTCTCAGAACATTTTCTGTTGTCCCTTATGGAATTACCTTAGGAGCCTCTCTCTGCCATATACTTTGAATATCCTCTCTTACAAGGATATAATTTTTCAAAACAGTAAAGCGCTAACAATGCTTGCTTCGTTTCTTCAATATTTATTATGTGTCAGGCACTGTTCTATGCTCCCTGGATTTATAGCTTCCTTAGTTCTCACTATGTCCCCGAGTCTATTTTATAGCTACACAATAGAGACTTCACTTGGTGAATAACTCCTCCCCAATCATCTGGCTAGTAAGTAGCAAAGCTGGGTAAATCTGACTGTGAAACCTTATCCTACTCACTGCTTCATGACCCTGGTGACCCTGCAAAAGCCAACTTTTGAATAACGGGAAAGGTAGGGTTAATCAGGATAGGAAATACCATCTGTGATTAAGAAAGTGGTGCCTAGGTGGCTCAGTCGGTTAAGCATCTGACTTCAGCTCAGGTTATGATCTCGCAGTTAGTGAGCTCAAGCGCTGCTTCAGGCTCTGTGCTGACTCAAGCCTGGAGCCTGCTTTGGATTCTGTGTATCCCTCTCTCTCTGCCCCTCCCCAATGGTGTATGTGCTCTCTCTCTCTCTCTCAAAAATAAACATTAAAAAATAATAAGAACAAGACAACACTAGAAGTACTAATTTTCTTCAGTCATCTTGGCTGTAAAAGGAAGTGCCCAGAAAGAGCTCAGGGTTTGAGAAACAGTCTGAAGGTGACCTTGGAAGGGCTCGGCATGGGTTTGAGGCTTGTTAAACTGTTACACGATGCATACAGACCTGTCTTATCACCTTTGCTACACTGCCCCTCTCCTGCACATAAAGCACCTTCATGGCCAGTCCAGCCCCTCACTCGAAACTTCCGTGTTGATAAAGAGGAGGACACAGAAGGAAAACACCCAGTATTTGATCTTGCATTTCTCTTCAGAAACCAATACTGCTATGCATGTCTATGATCAAAAGATGGAACTCTTTGTAACCAAAGTACCAAAGCAATTCCCTGGAGGAAGATGATCTTCTTGACAAATGGTGCTGGGCAATAGGACACACACAGGCAAAAAAAAAAAAAAAAAAAAAGGTGGTGGACCTTGACTTAATGTCACACATTATACAATGAAAATTTCCTCAAAATGGGATCACAGGACTTAAAAAATGTAAATGCAAAGAATGTAAAACTGTCAGGAAAAGTAGGAGAATATCTCTGGGACCTAGGGCTAGGAGAAGCATTCTTAGACTTGACATCAAAAAAAAAAAAAAAAAAAAAAAAAAAGGATCCATAAAAGGATAATTTGACCTCATTGAAATGCATGAGGTCACCTGCTTTGCTCTTTGAAGGATCCCATTACAGGATGAGGCAACAAGGTACTGCCTAACAGAAGGCATCAGCAAACCACATATCTGATAAAGGATTTATAGCAGCAATACATAAAGAACTCTCAACAGTCAACAGTAGAAAGCAAACAGTCTGACTAGAAAATGGGCAAAAGACATGAAGGGAGATATGACTTGTCTTCATGAGAGCTCCCAGATGGCAAAAGAGCACGTGAGAACATGTTCAATATCATCTGCCATTCAGGCAATGCAAGCCACAAGAGGATATCAATCCATACCTACCAGAATGGCTGAAGTTTAAAATAGTGGCAACACCAAATGCCAGCAATGATGTAGAGAAGCCAGATCACGCATGCATTGCCGGAGGGAATGCAACATGACGCAGCCATTCTGGCAAACAGGTTGGCTAATTCTTATAAAACCAAACACACAGCTGACCCAGCAGTTGCACTTCTAGGGCTCCTGGGGCTCCCAGAGAAATGAAGACTTAGGTGCACATAAAAACATGTGCACGGCCACTCTAGCATATTCTCACAACCTCAAATTGCAGTAAAAGATATTTTAAGTTGGAGAAAAAATTTTAAATCGGCCATATTCATCAGCGATTGCAAAAACCACTCCCCTCCCCACTTAATAGAACACAGTCAGTAGCTAAAAAATGCCTTTCATAAAATTCTTTTCTGCTGTGTAGATAGTGCAAATCAGTGGATGACCAGGAAAAGTTCTTATGTGAAAAGAAGGGAAGTTTTCCATTTAATTTATTAATATTCTAAGAAGAGTTTCAAACACCTGGCTTTTGAGAGAAAGGAGTAGTGAGAAATTCCCCACAGTTTACATGCAGAGGCTCTGCCGGACCTCAGCCCAGAGCAGCACATTTCCTCCCTGACAATATCCTAACTCCTCCTGCCATGTAGCTGAGTTGTCAGAAATTCCCACCCAGCTTTATTTCTTGCCTTTCTCATTAGAAAACCCATACACTTTAAATTTTACTTATGCTAATGTTTTTCAAACAAACCTTGCTGTCTTATTTGCATAATATCCAACTAGTGTTCAAAATCTCACACTTATCTTGGTTAACTTCAAGCCTGGAGCCACATGAGGACGGAGATGAGTGACAGCCTCCTGTGACTCCATCTCCTCCACTCTGTGCAATCCAGGCCCATCTGCCGGACGCTTTTTTCATCACTGCCCAGGATGCCTGTGAGGAGGGGAGGAGGGTCTCCAATAGACAAGCCTGTGTGTTACATCCTCCAGGATTAGAGATATTTCTCCCTCAGTTTAGTGCTGAGTCAAAGACTTATACAGCTTACCATGTGCCAGGCACTGTTCTAAGCATTTTACATATGTTAATTTATTCCTTATGACCACCTTATGAAGTAACTAGTATTCTTATCCCATTTTACAGATAAGGAAAGTGAGGCACAGGAAAGCAAATAACCTGCCTAGGACATACAAACTGGTGGCAGAGATAGAATTCAGATTAAGCAATTCATATTTAGACTCTTAGCTATGCTGCTTCCCAGATGAATGAAAGAGTAGATGGCTGGCTGGCTGGATAGATGGATGGAAGGAAGGAAGGAAGGAAGGATGGATGGATGGATGGATGGAAGGAAGGAAGGAAGGAAGGAAGGAAGGAAGGAAGGAAGGAAGGAAGGAAAGAAGGAAGGAAGGAAGGAAGGATAGATGGTTGGATGGATGGATGGATGGATGGATGGATGGATGGATGGATAGATAGATAGATAGATAGATAGATAGATAGATAGATAGATGGATGGTTGAGTGATTGGATGGATGGATGGATATACAAATGAGTGAATGAACAAATGAATAAGCTTGTCCTCCAAAACAGAATCCCCATTAGCCTGGGAGCTTGATTCTCAAAGCCTATCTGTGGCCTCTGCAAGTCAGCCTTTGGCCTTGTTCCTAGCCCAGGACTTGCTTTTTCATGAATGCCATGGCTGCCAGGAGTCCAGGATTGGGAGGCAGGAAATCTGGGTTCTTACTCTGGCTGCACCACCAACTTGTGTGTTTTCAGGTAACTCAGTGGCCTGCTTTCCTATCTATAAATGAGAGAGTTCAATTAGAATAATGTCCAATATTCCACAATTCCATGTTTTGAATTGTCCAAGTGAAAGTCCATCAGTAAGACCAGATATATAGGAGGTGGGCATGAATCAGGTATCACAGACATGCACTAGAGAGCCCTGCAGAGACTGAGTGTTGTCCAAGTTCATGAACCAAGAGACCATGGTAGTATTGTACGGCTGCAGCTCAGGGAGAGGTAGCAGATGTGGCCAAAAAAGGTGAATGGAGACTGATCCTCAAGGACTTGGAGCACATGCTGTGGTGTTGCAACTTTGTAGGCAGTAGGGAGACACTCAAGCTTGTTTTTTTTTTTTTTTTTTTTGTGGTAAAAAAATACATAAAAATTTCCTTTTTAACCATTTTTACATGTACCATTCAGTAGCATTAAGTACATTCATGTGGTGCAATGACCAGCACCCTCCATCTCCAGGACTCTTCCATTTTCCCAAACTGAAACTCTATGCCTATGAAACACTAATTCTCCATTTGCCCCTCCCTTCATCCGTCTCTGGCAATTACCATATGACTTTCTGTCCCTGGGGAATTGACTCTTCTGGGCAACTTATAGTAGAATTACACAGTATTTGTCCTTTTGTGACTGGTATATTTTTCTTACATAATGTCCTCAAGACTCATCCATGTTATAGCATGTGTCAGAATTTCCTTCTTTTTTCAGGCTTAATAATATTTCTCACATGTACATATCACATTTTGTTTATTCATTCATCCATTGATGGACACTTGGATTGTTTTCATCTTCTGGCTGTTGTGAATAATGCTTCTATAAAGATAGATGTACAAATATCTGTTGGAATTGAAAGATTTGAAAAGTTTTTTTTAACTTTTATTTGCTTTTGAGAGACAGAGCATGAATGGGGGGAGGAGCAGAGAGAGAGGGAGATACAGAATCCAAAGCAGGCTCCAGGCTTTGAGCTGTCAGCATAGAGCCCACCATGGGGCTTGGACTCATGAATGTGAGATCATGACTTGAGCTGAAGTCAGACACTTAACTGACTGAGCCACCCAGGTACCCCTGAACTGAAGGATTTTGAGCAGGATACTGGTTGGACCAGATTTTTCCTTTGGAAAGTTCTATATGGCGGTGCAGAAGAAGATGATGATGATAGCAGCAATAAACATTTAATGAGTGCCTACCATACACCAGGTACTGTCTCAAGTACCAGACATGTACTGATTCATGTAATCACCAGCCCATCTCACACCTACTCCCTTGAGGTAGATGCTGTTATTGTCTCCATCTTACATTTGAGCAAATGGAGAGAAGCTGAAGAAGCGGTCCAAGATTTCACAGAGAGAAGATAGAGTCTGTAAGTGAATCCAGAAAATTCACCTGTCAAACCTACCTGCTCTCGTGACGGACTGGGAATGTGGGCTACAGAATGGAGGCCATTTGTGGGGCCATGGGAATAATCCAGGCAGGATCTGACAAGAGTTGTGAAGTGAACCCAGGAAGCAGTGAAGGATGGACATGAGGAGAGAGATTGGAGAGCTTTAGGAGGTAGCATGGACAAGCCCCTAGTATGTGAGTGGCCCTGGCTATGAGGAAGCGGTAGGAGTCTGAATGACAGGCAGCTTTTAACCTTGATCACATAGGTGGAGAGAGGTGTCATTCACTACAAGGACGTGAATAAACTGGCAAGTAAGGTGAGGGGAGAAATGGTGATTCTATTCAGTACCTCTGATAAGTACTGAGGATAATCAGAGGAAAATACCAGCAAGACCTCCAGATAGAGGTGTCCACCAAGCACCTGTAAGATAAGAGTCAAACTCACTAGAAAAACCTTGTTGGAGGCACAGATTGGGAAGCCATTTGCATAGGGGAGGACTACGATCTTGGAAGCAAATGAGCTTGTTCATGGATCATGTGTATAGAATGAAAAGAAGGCAGAGACCAAATCCAGGATTGGGAATCACAAAGCCAGGGTAGAGGACACACTAGGGTTTATAAATTTTAGAACCATCATGGCAGCATAGAGGCAGGGTGTGTTGCCCCCATTGTATTGTCCTATGTGCCATTTATCTCATTTGGAGGGAACACCAATGGCTAAGGACTGGGTCAACAAAGGGAAGACAGCAGACATTTGCAAAGAAGCATCAGAAGGGTAGGAGGACATGGAAGCCAAGGCAGGAGGATTTTTCTAGAAAAGTGGTATCAAATGCCTCACAGAGAGCAAATGAGAAATACCTCAAAGATGTCCACTGACTTTTGCAGTTAACATCACTGGCAATCTTAGAAACAGCCATTTTATGGAAGAGGTGGGAGCAGGAGCCACTTTTTCTGGAGTGAGGCACAAAGGGGAGGTTGGCACATCTATGGGGTATGGGAGCACACCTGAGGAAAAGAAGGAATAGCCCTTGGGCTGCTGGAGGGTCATTGGGGGAAGTGTGGGCACATTTATAGAAAGAAAAGGAATGGTTCTGAGGGTAATCAGAGGATAACCAGTGGGACCTGGTCTGGGGGGGCGGGGTTCAGGACGTTGGGGCTGAGATAAGGTGCACACTTGCAAGTATTCACCTGTGGTAGGGGGCCATCCTGGAACAGAGAAGGGCAGTAAAGAATGGCTACGTGTCTGCTGGGCAGACTGTGGGAAAGCTGGAAGCTTCCGAAAATGAAAATGCTCTGCCCTGATGGGGACACAGTGGAGCTGACACACTCACATGGGGAAATGACAGGTTCCTTTTGGGAAGTCATTTGGCAGTAGGTATAAAAGTCATAGTTCATGCCCATTAACTCAATAAAGTCCATTTGGGGAATTTACCCTCGAGCTAAAGGAAAAGAAAAGCATGTATGGAAATATGCTGGTGGCATATTATTTACAATATTATTTTTAAAAAGCGCATGTGGCTAACGGTATGGAACCTAGTTAATTATGGAACATATGCTCAATGGATGGAATATTATGAGGTCATTAAAATCATAATTATGACGCTTATAGCTGCACAGAAAAGTGATTATGACAGTAAATGTAAAACCAGTTTTAAAATGGTATGTAGAGCTCTAATTGCAGCTACGTGAAATGGGCTTTCACATGAAAGTATACTACAGTAGAATTTCTAAAACAGACTAGCTGTCAGCTGGGGATACTGGTAAGATTATGGGTGCTTTGTTTTCTTTTCCCAAGTAGTAGATTCCTTCTGAATCCTAATGCTACAGTGCTGGTTGGAAGGATAAAAATGTAGCCTTGTAGCCTATGAGTTATACATTATTCCAAAGAGAACATAGCTGATTTTTCTCCCTCTGCACTCTGATGGTACTGAGGTCCAAGAAGGTTATAGGATGTCTGGGTGGCTCAGTCAATTAAGCAGTGGACACTTGATCTTGGCTCAGGTCATGATCTCACAGTCAGAAGATCAAGCCCTGCATGGGGCTCTGTGCTGGCAGCTCAGAACCTGCTTAGGATTCTCTCTCTCCTTCTCTCTCTGCCCCTCACCCCCTCGCTAGCATGTGTGCTCTCTCCCTCCCTTAAAATAAATAAATAAACTTTTAAAAAGATGGATTTTATGTGGCATAGTGATTCCATTAGAATACCCCTCTCATCCAATGTCAAGGTGGAGTGTTGATAGTAAGTAATGGTGGGGGGGGCTCCTCT
This sequence comes from Hyaena hyaena, assembly GCF_003009895.1. Classification (NCBI taxonomy): domain Eukaryota; kingdom Metazoa; phylum Chordata; class Mammalia; order Carnivora; family Hyaenidae; genus Hyaena; species Hyaena hyaena. The sequence goes on along the minus strand of NW_024080700.1, from coordinate 4,002,349 downwards.
CTACCAAAGCAGCCTAGGTCATCAACAGCCCACAGTGTATTGGAGTGCTTTGCATAGAGGACATGCCAGCCCCACCTTGAACGGCATTCTCAGCGACATGACATGCCGGGATGGATTGTGGGTGGGAGGCAGGGAAGGGAAGAGAGGACTCTTCTTGCCAATCCCAGATCCACAAGCCAGTGTGGCTTTCCTTCTGCAGGGGCAAGTCCTTGCTGTCACCAGCATTCTCATTTGCTTCTGATGCCCCTCTCCCCCAAGCCTCAGGATGGAATGCAGTCCTTATGTCTTGTTTTTGAGTCTCAGTCTCTTATCATTGATCTTCCTCTTTCTCTCTCTCTCTCTCGTTTGTACGCCAACATTTAGAGAGTTTATTAACAGTTCCAAACGTTGATGTACATATACATTTTGAAAAGGCACTAAAAGGCGAATGGTAGCAATTCTTTGTCGGTGGCAGGGCGGTTTGAGGTAGAAGCAATGGGTACCCGACTGCTGTGTGCCAGAATGTTTTCTCATTAGAATAAGCTGCTGCTAAGTCCAATTTTGGCTTCTAGTCTTCTCTAACAATTTGCCTTTTGTTAAAAAAAATCAATTTAATAAGTGAGATAATTAGAAGTTCAACATGTAAGCATAAGAAAAATCAGAATTTAGAAATTTATCTGCGGTAGATGGATATTAAAGAAGAATAATAAGCCTGATGTTTTTCAAGAGGCATTACAATGCACATGAATCACCTAGATTAAATTCTGGAAGGGGGCAGAAACTCCATTCCCTTTCCTCTCTTTGCGTTTAGTTGCTTATTCGATTGTAAACTACTCCATCTTGTGGTTGAACAAGGGTACTCATAGCTAAAAATCTGGACCCTTGTCACAGTGAAAATCACTGTATTCTCTCCCCTGTTATAAAAGTTATGAATGGGCTGTAAATTTTTTTTAACTATACCGAAAAGCAAAAAGGAAAATTTATCAATAATTTCATTGTCTAGACATATCTAGACATACATATATTTTGTAAGTCAAATATAGGGACGTAATACTTGCTTATCCTTTTATGTAAGACACAGTGGTTACCATTTGCCTTCGAATGAATCATCATCTCAACATGATTCAAGAGAGAGCTAATCAGTGTTTGGTTAGTGGGTTGGAATAAAAACTGAATATTTTCAGGGGTGTGTGGGTGGCTCAGTCGTTAAGTGTCTGACTTTGGCTTAGGTCATGATCTCATGGTTGAAGCACTGCATCAGGAACTACACTAACAGTGAGGAGCCTGATAGGTATTCTCTCTCTGCCCCTCCCCTACTCATGCTCTTTCTCTCAAAATAAATTAAAAAAAAAAAAAAAGAAATTAAAAGCACACATTAGTATACTCCTGAGCCACTAGTGTCTGTCACCCCCTCAAACCTCACAAGCACTGGGTCAGGCTCCACATGCAGAATGACATCTCAGCTTCCATTTTAGTGTTACCCATGAGTGGGCTCCATTCTGTGGAAGGTGCTAAGTTTGTAAAGACCTGCTTTGGAGTTTGGGGTGCCTTGCTTTCAGTCTCCAAATTCTCCCTTCAAGCCCTCTGAGATCCGAAAGGCTTTCTACCAATCAACCAGGCAGTTCTAGGGAAGAGAGGAGTGTGGAGACAAGGGTAAGATGCTGGATGGTGAGCTGCACCTTTGTCTGAGATACCACCATTCGTCCATTCAGATCCCAAGTTCAGAGGCAGGCTGGGTGAGAGGCAAGGGGAGGAGGGAATCTGGGAAGTTTTGGACCAGGGAGAGACCACAAATGTCGATACCTTGTGGACAGTCAGAAACACCTATCAGACATATGTGATGATATCTGGGGCTGGTATTTAGGGAGCTGATAGACAAAGGCTAAAATTAACCCACTGTGCTTTTATAAACAAGTATTGTAAAGGTAGGGGCAAGAAAGTCAGAAATTAAGTAAGCTGACCTTACAATTTTGAATTTGTCCCATCTTGGTAATGAACTCAATGGGAATTCTTAACTTGCTGGTGTGGAGAAGACCCAGTCTATGGATGAACTTCGGGGTACTGTGAACCTCTCAACGTTTTGTATGGTATTGCCAATGCATGACGTTTTTCTCGGGCAAGAGTCCTTTGCTTTCATCTAATTCTATTACTCTAACATAGATTAGTAGAATTTTCATGCAGTTTAGTCACATCATTTGGAAAGAAACTGAGTGTTGACAGTGTGCATGATGGCTTTGAGCTTGGACAATATTTGTTTGCGAAGATGTCTGTAGAGAAAGCCTCTGACACCTGTGTGTCCGACCACAGCTGACAGCCCTTGTCATAGTGTGTGAGATAGGTCAAGGCAAAGAGAAACAAGAGCCAAAGCATCCCTAGAAGAGAGAACATCAACATGAATTTCAAGCCAATTGAAGCCAAACCAACTCACGTATGAAGAAATAAGCATAGCATGGTCCTCAGAGACCCGGTGACACATCAAGTCAGGTTTTCCTACTGGTTTTTTCTCAGGAAGAGAAGGCCCAGGTAGAATGAATACCAACATCACATGCCTCTCTAAACGGTGCCTGCAGATCAGGGCTTACTTTTTCCCCAAAGCAGTTTTGACTTTTTGGAACAACACTGGTAACACCTGTAGGGAAAAACAAACAAACAAAAACCCACCACTGACCTTTCTTCCCTTCTAGGCTTTTTTTGGCTGGCCTAATAATTACATGGACACAAAACAGATTAAGAGGAGAAAAACAGGTTTTAATTTTGTACATATAAAAGTTCGCAGAAATATGAGACTCCCCAAAGTGACCTGAGCAGGGAGCTTTCGTATCTTTTAATCAGAGAAACACTTATTTGTGAAGAATTGAGAAGGGGTTTGGGCTTGGGGTAGCAAATAAATGAAGTAATGAGGTTTGTTTATTCAGCCTTGGTGGCCTTGAATGCCCTATTTTGGGGATAAGGATGCCTTCCACCCTCCAGATACAGGGAGGGTAGCCTTCACATGGGGAGTATTTACTGCTTTCAGAGGACAAAGGAGGGTCAGAGTGTTCATTTTGCACTATTTCTTAAGTAACTTTATATATTTTTAAAGTTTATTTACTTATTTTGAGAGAGAGTACACAAGTGGGGGAGGGGCAGAGACAGAGGGAGAGAATCCCAAGCAGGGGCTCGAACCCATGAACGGTGAGATCACGACCTGAGCTGAAATCAAGGGACACTTAACCGACTGAGCCACCAGGCGCCCCTGTTTCTTAAGTAACTTTAACGCAAAATGATCAACAAACCAAAGTGGCACATTTTGGGGTGGCCAGCCCTGAACCCCATCAGTTCCCTCCTCTGAAACTTCCCTTGAAGGTGCACACACTAAAGCTGAACTGGTGGTTGTAGAGAGCAGAATCAGGTTAGTAGCTGAGTGGTAAGAGGTCTGCAGAGGGAGAAAAGAGTGTAGATTAGAATCGGGATGGACAGAGAAGAACAAATGGAAGTAATTTTGCGCTCAACTCCTTAAACCACCTCCCGGTCCCCTCGATCGGTCCAAAATAATGGCTGTGCTTCATTTATCTGGCACACGGAGCTCATCTTCTCTTTCAGTAGATGTACATTAGACTCCACGTGTCCTGTTTGATTTATGTCACAGCAGCGTTTTTCACCGACCATTACATAGGCTCCTCCCCTAAGGGCAGTGAGATGAACTTGGAAGACAGCAGAGGTCAAAGCTGTTAACTTCTGACTGAGTAGCTCCCAAGTTCACATGATGGTGTTGAACTCTTGTTCAATTACCATGGAAGGGTTTAAGATCACCTTTTCCAATTCATAACTCCCACCACTTGGGAACAAGATCCTCAGGGCTACAAAGAGCTTGCAGTAGTGATACCCAAATGGATTTTCTATTCTGAAATGTTTATGTGGCCTGATTTCATCAACAAAGGTGCCCAAGTCTGCAATTTGGCCAACATTTAAGGTGGAGTATGTAGTGACAGAAAGAGCCAGATACCTGAGTCCATATCATCCTAACCATGTAGGTGGGAACCCTTTACACACCTTGTCACCACATAGGATAAAAAGACCAATATGATTCAAAGGTAATGTCAGAGCGGAATCTGTAATATCTCAGATCTGGGGTTTTCCATGACCTATGCTACTAGTAATGTTAGCATCCATACATCTGCATTTTCTCGGCATGTAAGAGCAGAACAGATTGCAAAACATCGGACATGGGAAGCCTGCACTCTGGCTTTGGCAGCTTTAAACTCTTGGTGTTGTTACATGGCCAGGTTAGACTTTTAGTCCACTCACATATAGCTTGGGGTGTTAGGTATTCCAATCTGGGAACAGCTGAGATACCCTGAGTCAGACAAGGGTTGCCTGGGAACCATCTAAAACATTTGGTGACTTGGCACACATCTGTGCATGGGAGGTAGTGCTAAGAGTTGTTTTCAATCTCCTTGACATGTTGGAAGATGCCATCCATGGACTCAATCCACGGGGTTTGACAGCAACATCGTCCTGGTATATCACCCAGGAAAGGTCCAGTAGCATGTCTTTATCTGGGAGAGGGACAGTCCTTGAGCTCCTACAGAGGTTTTTCCAGGCCCAAATTACCCACCCAAGGAAGAGGCAGAGTGATCTTTCTCTTGTCCTGGATACCATATCCCATCATTCACCCATTTTCCATACTTAGTCCACCAGGTGTCCACACTGGAAGGATAGAAACCAGTTCAGGTTCTTTTGCACTATCTAGATGTTGACTTAATGAGTGGTCATATCCATCAGTTCCTGCAGCCAGGGTATAGTAAACTGGCCAAAAGGGGTGACGGGCCTGTGCCTAACCTGTTGAAAAGCATTGACAGGAGCAAAACACAGGTTGAAAGGGAGCCCATCGTGGGAACTCCGAGGGTGCAGAGGACAGCCTGAAACAAGCATTCTCCAGCCAGCCTTCTAGTAAATGATTAATAAGTGTGGGGGGGAAATGCTGGCTAATAAAAAGAGGTGTGCATATACATATGTGTAGGGAGTCTTAAAAAAGAAGGGGAGAGAGAGGTGGAAGCAAGTTTCTTAATCCATGATCTTGGGAAGGGTTGTCAACCTCGTGATGCCGCCTAGGGAGTGCTGACGACAGTGACACCATCTCTGGCGCCCCACCTTGGTCATCCCCCGCCATGACCACCCTCAGGGCCACATGCTTGAGGCCCCATGGAGGTTAATGGACACCCTGACCTGAATGAGGAAAGGCTTGTTCTGAACTTTTCTCAAGTGCCTCCACTTGAGGTAATTACTGGAGCACAGAGGGCCCCACTTTAGATAACGACCCTGCAGCCTTACCACCATGTTCGTCCTGCTATAAAAGCTGGCGATTAAGGTCCAGATTGGGTGGAGGATAACTGAAGAGTGTCTTGGATCCTCTCATCAGTAAGTTACCCTGAATAACACTGTAAACGGTATGGGGTGGCCTGCTTCAGTTTTCAGTCTCAAAGTGCCTTCTCAGTGTGGAAGACACTACTGATGCTCTTTCACCTTCTGACAAACAGCAAGCTGGGCAGGAGCTGGAAAATGAAATAAGCACGGGGTACAGGGGCCGTGCTGGGGATAGCCCACAGTCTGGGGACAGTCCAGCCACCACCATGTGGGGAGACTTGGCCAGGTCTTTTGAGTGTCCTGGACCAGAGCATGAGTATGGGGACACCCTTGAAATGCTGCAGGGATGGTTAGATGTCCCAGCTGAAGCAGTGGGGGGAAAGTGAGCAAGCTGCAGGGGCCATGGCTTGGTTCTCGACCTGTGTGTGAGGAGATGGCTGCCAGGAAAAGGGAGTGAGGAGCAAGGGAATCGGAACTGACCGGGAAGCGTTGGCTTTGGCAAATCATGTGTGAGCCACAAGCTCCTCTAATGGGGACATTACATGCAAGAGAACCCAAGAGTGGGAGGAAGGCCTGGCAGAGGCTGGAGAGGCGCCTGGGCACCGACTGCCTTGTGCTAAAGTGAGTGCAGGTGTGGTTTGGGAGCGCTGGGCCCCTGGAAAATGGGGAGGCCTGGGATAAAGACTCCACTGATGAGGAGGACAAGTCCTGGAGGAAGGGGAGGAGGTACAGGACCGCCCTTTGATTTGGGTGGAGAGCCAGGCCACTTGTGAGCCTGGCCATGACCGACAAGAAATTCCCACTAGTCAGGAGACGACTATTCAAACTATTCAGAATATCCAAACATTCTGCCACTGAATTCGTGGAGCTAAAAACCATTTTAAGCCAAAGGGCTGAGAAGAGGTGGCTGTTTGGGTGTTAGGACTTTGGGATCCTGGGGAATGGTATTGTGTTGAATGGGTTTGAGGTGCCAAAAATGGCATCAGTCTCTGCTCAACCTGCCTTGAGACAAAGATTGACTATTTCAGGCATGTGCACTGGCACACAGCTAACTTGATCCATTGGGTAAGTGCTGACCTTGAGATGAGATACACTGGCCTGGTGAAGTGGGTGTTCCCACCTTTCCCTTATGCTGGGCCTCTATGGAATAACTACAAGAAGTTATATGTGAACTAGGAATGAAACATGCCATTAACACCCTGCATTTTAGACGCCCAGACACAGAATGATTTCCCGCTAGCATGAAAGACTGTATTCTGCAGCCAGGCCTAGGGCCATGGTGTGGGACTTGAGTATCTATCCTTACCCCTATGGTTCATGGGGCCATTGCTACAGTCATGCTGTGGTGGCGGATTTAAGTAAAGCCAAAAAGAACCTGTCATGAAGGACACAGACTAGTTGAAAATCAGGGAACAAAAGACCCTGCCAAGGATAAAATGGCAGACAGGGGACCCATCAAGGTCTCTCCTAAACAATTGTGGCAGGATCTAATATTACTTGGGAGCCCAAGAGAAAATAAGGATGAACAACTCAATTCGGTCTTGCCATGCCTATGGAAGGTGTTACCTAAGGGAAAGCAGTTTACTGCCCTGAAGGAGGGCTCAGAAGGGCCAAGTGTATCCCTGAGTGCCCTTCCACTAATGCAGGAATTTCATGGGTGGATACCTTTTACCAGAGTATTAGGGGTTAGGCCAGTACCCTCTAGTGCAGGCAATAGGAGGCAACCAGTGGCCCCCTAGTTGAATTAATTACTTATTGGTCTTGCACTAACAGATTGTACTAGCTCTAACATTCACTGGCTAAATGCACATTTATCTATGGAAACTCCACGAAATTTCAGGGAGAAATAAAAGTAATTGATAGTTATGGGAGACAAACTGTTACCAACTTGAGTCCTTGAGCTCTCCAAGCAATAGAAATTGACTGGGGCCAAGAGGAATTTCCAGGCAATTTTTGTTGGGGCTTAGGCTCAAGCACAAGAGAAAGGATCCTTCATGCTAGTGTTCTGAACAAAGGCCAGGGAATATTTTTGAAGAGCTTGAGGAAAGGAATGACATCTAAGCATGTAGGGGCTGGGCGAGATACAGAAAGTTGGGTGCACAGACTCTGGACAGAACATGTTTTGTCATGCATTGAATGGCTCATTAGCATGTCAAATCTCCACCCCTGAGTGTGATTTTTAGTATAATGAGAGCAAAAGTTGGTGAAAAGTTGGTGGTGAGAGGAGGGTAGGAGTGTCCCCCTTGGTGCAGACTGGTTTGGTCTTGACCAGTCTTTGTAATTGAGTCCTGCCTTTGGTAAGCATCTTGTTTCTGCTTTCCTGCAAGACAGGCTACTCAAGAGGCATAGGGTTTTATCTATCAAAGAATGCTGGATTTTTTGGTCAGAGTTGAAGGGACCTGAGTCCAGTCCCTGTTCTGTCTCAAAATTATCAAGGTCAGACAAACTAGCCTACAGATCAGCAGGCTTCCTTCCCACTATTTTCTAGGGCATATCTCCCCCACTGCTGAATGCATTTTGGGTGTAGATGTTTTACAGGATCTGGATATAATCACAACAGGCGAATTCAGGTTGTGTATCTGAATAGTAAAACCCATGCAAAATGGGTCATGCAAAATGGGAACCTCTATAGCTACCAGTTCCCAGAGAGTGACAAAAGTAAGACACTATAGGGGCACCTGGGTGGCTTAGTTGGTTAAGCGTCCGACTTTCGCTTAGGTCATGATCTCACGGTTCGTGAGTTCAAGCCCCACGTCGGGCTCTGTGCTGACTGCCAACTCAGAGCCTGGAGCCTGTTTCAGTCTGTGACTCCCTCTCTCTCTGATCCTCCCCTGCTCACGCTATCTCTCTCTCTCTCTCTCTCTCCTAGAAATAAATAAAACATTAAAAAAAAAAAAGTAAGACACTATATGCAACCACTACCACAGGTGTGTGATGAGATTACTGCCACCATGAAAGAATTAGAGGGGCACCTGGGTGGCTCATCAGTTAAGCATCCTTCGGCTCAGGTCATGATCTTGCAGTTCACAATTTTAAGCTCTGCATTTGGCTCTGCATTGACAGTTCAGAGCCTGGAGCCTGCTTCAGTTCTGTGTCTCCCTCTCTCTCTGTCCCTCCCCTGCTCACACTCTATCTCTCTCTCTCTCTCTCTCATAAATAAAAATAAACATTTAAAAAAAAAGAATTAGAGAAGGTAGGGGGGGTCATCAGGCTTGTTCAAATCCCTTCAATAGTCTGGTTTGGCCCTTAAAGAAATCTAAGGGGACCTGACAAATGACAATAGATTATAGGGAACTCTGCCCATATGCACTGCGGTGCCTAATATAGCCTTACATTCAGAGAAAATCATGGCGTCCATTAAGACATACCATTATGTACTGGACCTAATGCCTTTTTCAGCATTCCATTAGGACTTGAATCCCAAGATCACATGGAATGGGAAACAATGGGCCTTCCAGTCATTGCCCCAAGGGTATCTCCATAGTCCCACAATTTGTCACGTGATGGTGGCCATAGATTTGAAAAAGTGGATATTGCCAGAGGACATGGTGCTTTCTCATGAGGTAGTTGTCATGTTAACTTGTCATGATTTATCCTCCCTGTCTCAAGCAGCCACATCATTCCAGGCTTAATTAAAGTCACAAGGATGGGAGGTAAATGCCATCAAGATGCAAGGGCAGGGTCAATCAGTACAGTGCCTGGGTGTCCTCTGGTTGAGTGAGACACAGGTGATTCAGGAGAGTGTCATCCATAAGATCTGAGCCTTCCCAATCTCCAACATGGTAAGAGTAACAGGTTTTTGTTGGCTTATTGGCTTACTGGAGACCTTTTGTTTCCCATCTAGAGCAGATAGTAAGACCTTTATATACCTTGGTTAGGAAGGGAAGTCGATGGGATTGATGTGCTAACCAACAAGAGGTTTCTTAAAGGCAACAACGTTAAAGGTCCTGGGGTATTGATGCCTTGATGCCACATTCGAGTTGTGAATGAGCTGGGAGTTCATATCCAGAAGGGCTCCTCTGGTGGCAGTGACAAAATGAGAGACGAATCCCGTCAGGATAGGTCTCAGTTATGGAAGGGAACAGAAGCCAGGTATAATCCCGTCGAGAAACAACTATGAGCTGTTTATCTCATACGGCAACGGCCAGCAGTCCTGCTGCCTGACCGGCCCATGAGGGTAGGAACCTCTGCAGGTGGGAGAATGGATTAAGGACAAGTTCTGCAAACTGAAGAGTGCCTGTGCAAGGGAAGCACCTCACAGACATGGCACGCTTATCCACAGCCCCAGACATTATTCTCCAAGTAATGAAGGGGGAGGCTGACCTCCAGCAGACACATGGTACACTGATGACGGTTGCCGGGGGGAAGACCACTCCAAATGGAGTTCTTCTGCCATCCCACTGGAGTCTGTTTGGTTCAGAGAAAGAGATGTGGGAAGTATGCACTGAACCCGATGCAGCTGTCCAAGTATGGCATGTGTCCACTCAGTAACCATCCACACCACCAGGCAGTCATGAGACAGATCTACAAGCTGATGACAAGGACTGTCCCCCTTGCCACTTCCAGTCACAGCTGGGGCATACTGGTCAGACCACATGGCAAATAGATGGCATAGGCCCTTTGCCAGTATTGGAAGGGCACAGATACACATTGATCTGCATAGACAATGCCATGGAGCTTGTACCACCCTTTGCCTGTAAGAGTGCCAGCCAGGCTGCAACTATAAAGGGGTTAACGAACTAGAGGGCATATATAGGACCTGATGCGGATAGATAGTAATCAAGGGATTCAGTGTACTGGCCCTAAGGGTCAAGAATGGGCAGAGGTCTGGGACATATTATGGACTTTCCATCTGCTGGGCACTCCACTGCTGTAGGATGAATTGAAAGGATGAATGGACTGACCACATACATTTTCAAGACTTTGTAATCAAACGGCCTCCTCAGAGGATGGTCTCTATTACTAACAGAGGCAATTCCACACCTTGACGCCTCACCCACAGCAGAACAGACATCAGCATATGATGCTTAACCAACAGCAGCCCCACAGCATGGGCGCTCAGGTGCAGGACTGTCAGGAGGTTGAGGTCTATCTGGTTGGAGGAAGAACTCATTTTGCAATTGCTACAAGGCCTCCCACCTGGTAAGGCTTCAGTTCATTGGAAATTAGCTTGGAATGCCTTTCTAGGTAGCTTGGTGTCCCAATGCCTTGGGGCCAACGGCTCATATCCAGTATTATTCTTAATCTCTGGACATTGGTCAGGGCCCAACACCCACAAATAACTTCTGAAGCTCCAACTCTTCGTGCTGAGGCAGGGTTGTTAGTATGGATACCAATCAAGATGACAATATAGACACACCCTCTGATATTAAGGAGCAAAATCTATGGTATCATCCCCCAGGGAAAATCCCTAAGCCAGTGGTGGTGTTGACTCATGGGGACCAAACTGCTGTGTCGCTCTGAAATGAAGACTTGTCAAAGCTATTGCTGTAAAACATTTGTCTTATCGCCACAACCCTCACATTTCTGATGTTTCTTCCTATCACATCCAGAAACCTCTTCCTGTCACGGGCCACCACTTACACTGAAGTTCACCATCCCTCTGTGGAAAGGACCTCTTTACTGGGTCGCTGGGGAACTATACTTTTAAGTTTTTCTTTGGAGACGGAGTATTTCAGTGGAATACCACTTGACAGTGAGAAGGAATGAAATCCTGCCATTTGCAGTAACGTGGATGGAACTGCAAGGTATTACTCTGAGTGAAATGGAAGGTATTATGCTGAGTGAATAAGTCAGTCAGAGAAGGATAGTATGTTTTCACTCATAACAGAAGACCATGGGGGAAGGGAAGGGGAAAAAATAGTTATAAACAGAGGGAGGGAGGCAAACTATAAGAGACTCTTAAATACAGAGACCAAACTGAGGGGGGATGGGGGGTGGGGAAGAAAGGAAAATGGTTGATGGGCATTGAGGAGGGGACTTGTTGAGATGAGCACTGGGTGTTGTATGTAAGCCAATTTGACAATAAATTATATTCACAAAAAAAGTTTTTTCTTTGGGCTTAAAGGTATGTTAATGTTGCTGTCAGAACACAGGGGTGCAAGTCACCTCCTAATATCTGGCTCTAGGGTCATCACAAAAGGAGGACATGAGATTGTACGAGCTGTAAAGAAGGCAGGGGTAGAGCATAGAAGTGCTGACAACATTGACTCCATCTTTGGCCTTCCATCTTGTTCATGCCCCACGATGACCACCCTCAGGCCCACATGTTCCAGACCCCATGGAGGTTAATGTATGCCCTGACTGGAATGTAGGAGGGCTTGTTCTGATCTGCCCTAGAGAGGTACACAGAGGGCATGGTAGTTACTGGCAATGGCTGGCGTGCAGAGAGTCCCACTTTGGGTAACTGGTGGAGATTCTTTGGTGCATAGATGGTGCCACTTTAGAAAACGGCTCAGTGACCTCACCACCATGCCTCTCACTCCAGAAAAGCTGTGGATTAAGGTTGGTCTGGGCAGAGACTGGGGATGGAGAATGGCCACTTACCTCATGGATCCTCCTGCCTGCCCGATCTCCATGTCAGTAAGTTACCCCGAACAAAACTCTGTGTAAATGGGATGCACAGTGGGTTGCTTCATTTTTTCAGTCTCCAAGTGCCTTATCTGTGTAGAGGATACTTCACTGACCCTCCTCCACTTTCCTTCACTGTCTGTTTCAGGAGCCTGGGGATTGTCTCTAGAAATGCTTACTTGAAGGTCACCTGTTGGGGTTGTCTTCCAATTATCTCAGAAGTGATGAGCTGGGGCTTTTTTGGCATAGCTTGCATGAATCCAGAAGGACTTTTTTTTTTTTTTTTCATTGCAGAGTAAGTGGTCAGCAGGACCCTGTGAGGTCCTTTCCAGTGAGGTGACAGTGCGTGCTTCCTTCTAAAGACCTTGAGATTTGTTGGTCTTCTGGTCAAGAGTGATGATGAGGCTTGTCTGTCAGTGGAGGCTATGCCTCTTTACCTGCTGGTGATGCGCCTTAAATATGCAAGTTAGTAGTTCTTTTTTTTTTTTTTTAATGTTTTTTATTCTAGCAGAGAGAGAGAGCGTGAGCAGGGGAGGGTCAGAGAGAGAGGGAATCACAGACTCTGAAACAGGCTCCAGGCTCTGAGCTGGCAGTCAGCACAGAGCCCGACGCGGGGCTCGAGCCCACGAACCGTGAGATCATGACCTAAGTGAAAGTCGGACGCTTAACCGACTAAGCCACCCAGGCGCCCCAACAAGTTAGTAGTTCTTATATATAGCTCCTCATAGCCTCACACAGTTCCCATAATGTTTGCTTAATCCAGGAATGGAGGTGTTTTTGTTTTTGTTTTGAGAGAGAGATAGGGTGCAAGTGAGTGAGGGGCAGAGATCGAGAGAGAATCCCAGGAGGAGTAGAGAGAGAATTGGGGCTCACTGAAATCAGGGTGCAAGCCTACCTGAGGTGGGGCACGAGCTCACAAACCATGAGATCAGATGCTTAACTTACTGAGCCACCCAGGTGCCCCAGGAATGGAAGTTTGTATTTATTTATGTATTTATTTATAATTTTTAAAAGTGTTTATTTTTCAAAGGGACAGAGTGTGAGTGGGGGACGGGCAGAGAGAGGGAGACACAGAATCTGAAGCAGGCTCCAGGCTCTGAGCTGTCAGCACAGAGCCTGTTGTGGGGCTCAAACCGACAAACTATAACATCGTGACCTGAACCAACATCAGATGCTTAACTAACTGAGCCACCCAGGTGCCTCAGAAATGGAGGTTTTTAAATGTCAGGAGGCATTGGGTGTCCAAGCACTCTTTCAGAACTGATCAATCCATTTCTCCTATTTGGAGTATTCTGGATCTTTATAAGGGACAGGGGTACTGCATCTGGCCATTTAAGTCCAGTTTCTTGACTGGTCTTTCCTAAAGTCCTTTTTATGTCTAAATTCTTACATTCCACTTGTCCTGTTGATTGAGGACGATATGGAGTCTGAAACTGTAGTGAGTATCTCTGAGTCTCTGCAAGCAGGTGGTTTATCTCTATTGTAAAAGGAATTCCTTGGTCTGACTCGATCCACAAAGAAATGACAAAACACGGATTAATCTGTTATTAGTTTCTGTACATGATGGCAGTATCAGCACATCTAGTCAGCTAGCATCCAGTCTGTCCACCAAACATACAGACAAAAAACCAAACAGTGAGAATCGCTTAAGTCTGGGGGCAAATCTATAAAATTCATTTGGAATGCTGCCAAAGGTGGCGTGGCCCTGGGAAGACATCCTAAGGTATGTCAGTTTCTTCTAGAAAATTGGTGAGGCTGACAAGTGGGGGCTGGGAAAGAATCTGAGTAGCAATTTTGTGGATGCTGGGGCGGAATCAATTGTCTTTTAGTTCCTTACCTACACCCCATCTGCACGTGGGTCCCATTTGGTGGGAGAGAAATACAAGTCAACAAGTTCAAAGGAAAGGGGCTATAGATGTCTGTTTCGCCCAATGTGTAATCCAGCTGGTAACTTGTTTGGCACCTTTTAGGATCCATTTGTCTTTTTCAGATTGGGATGGGGAGCATTTGTAACATCGGTCCAGGAGGAAAGAGGGCCTAAAAGTTGAGTGGAGATAGGAAGGGATTTCTGTGTTGGGCTGCATACTTAGCCGCTCTGTCTGCCCTATTCCTTTCTAAAGATATGATATCCATTTCCTTAGTGTGGGTTGAGCAGTGAACAGCAGGGATGTTAGAAGGAGGGGAATAGCTTGGAATAAGGCAGCAATCATATGCACATTTGCAATAGGAGTACCAAAGAGGTTAAGAATTCGAGGAATTTCCAAATTGCGTCAACAGCATGGCAGACCCCCAAGCCTATCTGGAGTCCATATGAAAACTGGCAGCTTTCCTTTCCTCCAATGTCCAAGCTGTGGTGAGAGCTGGCAGTTCAACTGCTTGGGCTGATTTACAGCAGGTAGGGAAGGAATATGATGCCAGTGTTTCACATGGGGACACGAGGCCACAGCCATTGTTTACGTTTCCCTGGAAATGTCATTTCTAGCAGCCATGGCAAATAAGAAGTAAATCTGGGCCATCTCTGGGGGTGTCTAGCAGCTCCTCCAGTGACTTTGAGACCACTTCTAGAGTTGCAAGGCAAGCATCATGGTGGGAGTTGGGGGAGTGCAGTTAGCATGGTCACTGGCTTGAGAGTATTACAACTCAGGATGGTAGATTAGTCACAAACACTTGGTTGTAGGTGGTCTGTCACTGTGTGGAGAGATGCTCTGTCTTATGAGCTTGTCAGAGGGTAGATCCCTCATGAGGAATGTGGGCGAATGGAGAGCCTGATGAAAGGCTTTGTCAATCAAGATGGCTGCGCGGGCTAGAGTGTGCAAACCTGGGAGCCATGCCTGAGGCCACAGGGTCTGGCAGACATGAGCAGTATGCCGCAGGATGAGAAGTAGAGGCTGTCCTGAGACCCTGTTATTTTCATGGCAATATAGATAAAAAGCTCGTCAAAACTAGGTAAGTGGGGGGTGGGGTGTAAACGATGTTTATTTAAAGGCTTCAGAGAGGTTAATGCCTTTGAAGGCTGGCCAGGAAGCCAGCTCTGGGGTGTTCTCTGGAAGGAGGACATAGAGATTTAGCAAGGGCAGCAAAACTAAGAAGCTATTGGTAGCAGTAGCTGCTCGCCCCTAGACATTTATGTAGCTGGTTTGGTTTGGGGGAGAGGGATAGACAAAATTGACTCGAGGCATTTTAGGGTGACCTTTAGAACCCCCTGAAGACCTCTCATGTCCTAAGTAGGTAACAGTTGTTTGTACCCACTGAAGTTTAGATGGGGAGGCCTGACGGCCTTCTTCATCTGGTGCCTTTAGGAAGATGAGGGGGTCTGTAAGAGCAGTTGGGCTTGTGTTTTTACAGCATAACAGATCATCAATATACAGAATAAGAGGGGAGCCTTGTGTGAAGGCTACAGAATCCCAGCCAGCTTTAAGGACTTGGGGAAATATTGAAGGAGACCCATAATATCTTTGAGGTATGCGAGTCCACGTTAACTGCTTCCCTAAAGAAATCTAGAGTCAGGGCACAGTGGGATTAAAGAGAAAGCCAAGCAGAGGTCAGTCATTGTAAGTCAAATTGCATTCCAACTGAGGTAAGAGTGGTGGCCAGATTAGGGACACAGGGTAAGGAGGGGGTGTGGGACTTTATGGCTCTTAGGTCTTCCACAAATCGATAGATTTGGTTCCCGTCCGAGTCGAATTTATCTTCTTTCTTTACTGGCAAAAAAATTGGAGTGTTATAGGGTGAGGCAGTAAAGACCAGTGCAATCTGCTACTAATAAATCTCTTAGGGGCTCAACTCCCCTCTCTGTATGTCTGGGGACAGGGTGCTAGGTTGCTGATGGAAATGGCTTATTCCTTCCCAAGAAATGCACTCAGCTCAACACTCAGTAACAAGCCAACCTCACCTGTGTGTACAGCCCGGAGACAAACTTGGCATCTTTTTAAAGACCCCTCTTCTTCAGAGGAATCTAAATCAAGATGAGTTACCAGTGAGGAGAGAAGGAACCCTGCAGTTTGGTCCAAGGGCAGGGAAATAAGCACCTTTCTCGTTATCCTTTACAGTGGCGTTGAACTTCCATAACAACTTTGTGTCAGAAGGTTTGCTGATGAGAAGCTGGACCCCAGCAAGGCATGCCAGGTGCCAGGAAGGCCTGAGGATATTGGGTGGCTGAGCCAGGGCCATGGAATAGGGTGCCCAGAGTCTCTGATACCTTGAATAGAATCAGGTGACAGGCAGAGGTGAATCCTCTGAGGGGATGGTGAGAGCAAATCACACGACGGCCAATTTAAACATCCGGTCCACTGGGACGCCTGGGTGCCTCAGGCAGCTGAGCATCTGACTCTTTTGATTTTGGCTTAGGTTATGATCCCAGGGTCGTGAGATCGAGCCCCGCATCCGGCTTTGGGCTGAGTGTAGAGACTGCTTGGGATTCTCTCTCCTTCTGCCCCTCTCCCCTTCTTGCAGTCATGGTCACTGTCTCTCTCTCTCTCTCAATTAAAAAAAAAAAATTCTGAGTCCTCTGATTCCAATTTAACAGTGGGCTTGAGTGTGACTAAGAATCAGCTAACTCTGAGTTGATGGTGAATTGTCCCACAGGAGAAAAACTGACCTTCTGGGGATGCCGAGGTCCCAGGAGATTGCTTCTTTGACTTTTCTCTCTTAAGTGAGGACAGTTATTGTTCCAATAGTATTTGTTATACTATCTGTGAATGTCTAGAGGCAGATAGCGAGGGTCACAGTAGCCTTTGAGTAGCTTTGAGAGTTACGATTCTGTCACTCTAAAGATTCACACTGCAGAGAAAGAAGAGTTGATTTTAACTTTTTTTTTTCCTAAAAGCTATTTTCCAAAGAATTTAGTAGCTGCTTCTACTGTGACATTTATAGGCTGGCCGGCCCATCCAACTACATTATTTCAAACTTACCTCTTTGTATCAGGGAGAAAGTTTCCTACTCAAGTGGAATTTAAAAGGTTTTTTTACATTCTGGAGTTTCTGGATTCACTGCAGTTACACGTTTGAAGCGTTTGTATAAAGCATTCCGCCAAGGTCTCAGATATTCTCCTTCCCTCTGAGCTCACAATTCAACCTTAGACCAATTTGCTTGGAGAAAAGCCTCGAATATTGTTCCTATCAAGCCTTGAATAGCAGCCTCCAGCTGAGCCATCTCCTGGTCATTTGCAGAAGGGCCTTGGAGAATTTCTGGCCATCTGTTTCCTCCTCAAAGGGGTTTTTCCAAGGGGCCGTCTGGCCTGCATAATAACCCCAGGATAATCACGGGTGATCTTTAGCAGGCAATCAGGTCTCTGGGAATAGGCTTGTGAATGGCTGCTAATCTTCCTAATTCCTCTCTACATTCGGTAGGATCTTCTGAAAGTAGAGGTAAAAGGTTTTATCATTTCAAAGGTCTGCTGCTGTCCAGGGGATGTGAATTCTTTGAAGTGGGAGTTGCAGGTCGCATCCGTATCTGTGTATCTGTATCCGTAAAGGACATTGCATAGGAAGGCCTGAGGCTGTCAGGGTCTGTGGACAGAGCCCTGGAAAGTAAGAGGAGCTGCAGGGGACAGTAAGCAAGCCTCATAGCTGGTCCCAGCTGCTTCTACTATATTCCCTTCTTGACGGTCAGCATGTCCACAGGCAACCTGGGCCAGGAAGTCCGGCCAGAGTGCCCTCGGTAAACCTCGTAAGGAAGGAGAAGTTAAAATAGGTAGCTGGGTGTTGAAGGGATTTTTCTGAGCAAGGTGGAAGGGTTTGGGGAGCTAAGAGAATTTTCTGGGGAGTGGGGGCTGGCTTCTACAAAGGGGGACTTCGATCCAGAGACTAGAGGTCCAAAAGATCATCTGGAGTGAGGGGATGGGGAAGCTGGGGGGTAAAGCGGCGCGCCAGAAGGTGGGGTTGGAGGGTTTTTGTTGGATGTGGATTTTAATCGTTGTTCCCAGTCTAATTTCCATTCCTTCACATTGTTAAAGGAGCTCCTAACGTTAGGCATCGTACTCCCCGCTGTCCTGTTCTCAATCCGATCGTCCCAGAGCTACTGGTAAGAGAGCTGTAGAGGAGGAGAGCTCATTACATTTGTTTTTAAGTACAGAAAATTTTCCACTTCAGAAGATCTATCATCTGGCCATTGACGAGCGGGGTCTCTATAGTATATTCATTCCAAATGCGGCTCAATCCAATAAGCCTTTTTAATGGAAAGACCTGGAGGTAACTTCCAAGGCTTAGAATAAATCAATAAATCCTAACCATGGAGGCAAAAGGCATCTCCAAAGTGAGTACAGAAGATGGAGCCCCCACAATCCAGAGTCTCCCAGAGTTCTCTTATGAAAGCACAGATCTTTGTTGTCACAGGTGAACAGTGTAATGAAAACAGTGGCTCTGGTCTGTCACTGGAACGCGAAGACACCTGCCCCAGGAATGGGGCTTATGGGGTTTTTCTAACATTATTAGCAAAACAATGAAAGTTGGGGCGACAAAGGTGCCCTACGGGCTGGGACCCCTAATAACAAACTCCCCTGAGAGCCGACACGAAGGACAAAGAGATCCCTGCCTGTGACCGTGTGTCTTGGATTCCTGGTCTCTCAGACTGGCTCCCAGATGCAGACTGGTACATGCACCTTCTAGATGGTGGAGGCCAGCAGGCATGCTCTCACTGATCACAGAGCCAGCTCTCAAGACAGAGGAAAACCTCGTCTACCTTTTACAGAGGGGACCCACAGCAAAGTCGGTCTGAAGAGACGCTGGTCTGGTGAGAACCGTGAACTCATATCAGTGTGAGGCCCCCGGCCGCTGAGGCCTATGCCTGTGTCCCGCCATGTGGGTTTCTTCCCTGTGACAAACAACACAAAAGACAGACAAAAGGAAGCAGTGACCATCTGTGGGAGGAACAGAATCAGTAGAGGGTAAAAGCACTCCTCACAAATCTTTACCAGAGTCACTGTATTCAAGGAACTAGTGCACACTGATGCTTCTCCCAAGGAAAGGGCTCTCACTATCCTCCTTCTAGGGGACCCTGCAGGCAGAGCCCCGGGAGGCCGATGTGGCACAAGTGTCACTTCTGCCAGCACTTGTCAGTGGTCCCAGGGCTCAGCCATGGCAGCCTCGGAGTGAGCTGTGTCCAGCCGCTTGAGAGCCCCACGTTGGGCACCAAATGTGCTGGGGGAGGGGGGGGATCTGACCTTTCTTCCTTTCTAGCCCAATCATTACATTGACACAAGACCGATTAACAGGAGAAAAACAAACTTTAATTTTGTGCATATGGGAGCTCACAGAAATAGGTGTCTCCCCAAAGTGACCCAAGCACGCAGCTTTTATAACTTCTAAACAGAGGAATAATTATTTGTGAAGAACTGACAAGGAGGGGTTTGGGCTTGGGGTAGCCAATGACTGAAGAAGTAACGAGGTTCATGTACACAGCCGTGGTGGCCCTGAGTGCCCTATTTTGGGGATAAGCATGCCTTCCATCCTCCAGGTGCAGGGAGGGTACCCTTCACCTGGGGGGTATTTTCTGCTTTCAGGGGACAAAGAAGGGTCAGAGTGTCCTTAATTAAGTAACATTAATTCCACGTAATCAATATGCCAAAGTGGCAGCTGCCCTGAACCTCATCACACGTATTCACCAGAACGTGCCCACATCACATACTCTACTGGGTATTTGCCCATGTTTGCTGAGTATGCATAGAACCCTGGAAAGTAGAGATAGTGACTCCAGTTTTCAGACAAGAAAGCTGAGGCTTGGTGAAGGCATTGTTTCCCAAGCACCTATTACGTGCCAGGCCCCATCTGGCTCTGAGTCTGTGAGACCAGAGCATGGGGGCCCCGTGGCTGCCACCTCCAGTGACTGTCCTGGTCGTGCCCTCAGCTCTGACTCACTCCCTGACTCACAGTCAACACTTTTTGCAGCAGAGGTGAAGACTTAATTGTCTTCTGATCGTTTTCTCTAGTTAAGACTCTGGGGACAAAGTTCTGACTTGATCATTTATTTTTTGTAACCCTCTTATTGCCGGACCCCAAGAGTTCTCCGTGAATGTGCATGGGGCCACAGAAGAGTCCAGACTGCACCAGGCAGACGGGCAGATCGCTACCTCTGAAATAACCTGTTTTTATGAGGAATCAGTAGTGAAGTCCTTGAACTATTCCTGCCCCTTCTGTGAGCTAGGCCATGGGGCATGAAGATGAGCTGAACGCTCCTTCTGCCTTTGCCGAGCTTACAGTCGGGTGGGAAGAGAGTACAGGAACAGGCACTACTGGCTGAGCGCTGTGACTGTTGTGTGGGGCCAGTGCTGTGGGAGCGGGGGAGAGCCAGTGGGACAGTGAGGTCAGGCCTCAGCACCTCAGGTGGCTGTTGCCAGTGTGTTCGAAGAAACAAGCCTGGAAATGTGGGTAGTGGCCATATTCTTTAATGGTCAGGGGCCCCCAGCACCTATGTGGCAGAGGGAGCTTTCAGACTACCTCCTACAGTCCCCTCTCAATGGCCATTTCTGTTTTAAGATGGCCCAGGGATGCTCCTGGGGCGCACGGTTCTTTTGTCTGTGGGACCACTGCCTTCTGGGGATAGGACCGGCTGTCTTCTAGGAGCTGTCCCATCTCCTGCCCCAACCACGGCCTTCCATGGGAGCTGCCACAGTTCCGACACGAGCCCCACTCCCTGCAGCGAGCTGGAGGTGGGCTCATGAATGGTGTCCCAGAAGTTCCTTGAGAAGCAGGTGATACATGAGAGCTGGCGGGAAGGAAGCAGAGGGTGCGGTGAGAGTTCCGGAAGCATGGCGTCCTGGAAGCCTGAGGTGCTACTGCCTTCCTGCAAGATGGCGCAACTCTTCCTGCGAATAGGCCGGTACCCTGGGAGCTTCTGGAGAAAATCCCCCTTTGTGGTAAAGATAGTCCAAGTTTGGGGTTTTTGCTGCCTGCGGCCAGGAGAGCCCTAATAGCACCTAATCCTAACTAAACACCACTACCGATTGATGTGATACTGTTTCCTAAACTCTATCCATTAAACACCCGTGTGAAAACCTCTCTTCCCTCTACCGTTTCCTCCCTTCACTTCAGAGATGCAATGCTCCAAAATTACAAAAGAAAGATTCACCTTAATAGTAGGGGACACCGTGAGGGAACAGTTTCCTCCAGAAGCCGTGGTGGCCTCAGTGTGTTGGGCTTCCAGGAAGGTTCCGATCATGGAGAGCTGGGTAGGAATCTTTCATTACTGACCTGGAGGCAAAGGCCTCACACAGCGAGGCTGGTTCCCCTAGAGATATTTTAATCTTTTTTGGGAGGAGTGCAACCAGGTGCTAGGAAAATGAAAAAGGAATAAGTCGGGACTTCTGATGAACAGTTTTCAGAGAAGATCCCAAAGTGGTTCTAACTTTTGTTAAAGCTGAAGCAGTGGTGAATTAGTGAAGAGTAACAGGGGGGCGCCTGGGTGGCTCAGTTGGTTAAGCGTCTGATTTGGCTCATGTCACGATCTCACAGCTTGTAAGTTTGAGCTCCATGTTAGCCTCTGTGCTGACAGTCTGCTTCAGATTCTGTTTCCCTCTGCCCCTCTTCTCTTTGCATGCACACTCTCTCAAAAATAAGTTAAAAAAAAAAAAAGTAATAGCAATTTACCAACTTGGGAAAGGGGTGTCTTCCCTTCATCTTAAAAAGATTTCCTGGAAGGAACTTGTCTGGTTGATGCTTACAACTGTGGTAAGTAAATGCTTGGTGAATAAAAATCAAATACGAAAAAGCACTAACGTAGAAGAGTCATCACAATTGTAGAACAGAGGGATCATAGCATAGCAGTGACTTTCATGGGTGAGGCCTTGTTGACAATGTAGGTTTTATTATGATTCAGGTAGGGTGAGGCCAACAGATCAGGAGGTAACTGCCACTGGAAAGACCTTTCGTTACAGTTCCCGAGGGGAAGGGGCACGCTGTGCCACGCGAAGCCATGCAGGGCAGCACCAGGGCCGGCCGGGCCACAGAGCAAGTGGAAAACATGGTTTTGATTGTGGTTTTTTGAGGCATGGAGCATGTGAGACTGTGTAAGCAGGCTTAGGGTTGGCTAGTTTCGGAGGGCTCTGGGACACAGGGGGTGTCCCTAGTTGTCTGGCACATGGCCTTGAGGTGATTAGGGCAGGAGGAGAGTGTCCTGGGGAGTGACAGCCAAAACAGGCGGTGGCTGGGGGTGTGGAGGCTGGATGGGTTGGTTGGTGAATGGAAGGTTGCAGGCCAGCAGGTCCGGCCCCAGGATGTGAACACATCAGAAACACGTGGTTAATACAGGCTTCTGCTCCATAAATCATTTATGATTTACACAAGGAAACGTGAAGTGTCTTCTAAGCCTAACTGAAATCCTCGATCTCTGGTTCCTTTTATATACAAATTTTATTGATTTAGTGTTTTCCTGTTTTGTTTTTTGAGAGACAGAGTGAGCATGGGAGGGGGAAGGGAGACACAGACTCCAAAGCAGGCTCCAGGCTCTGAGCTGTTGCGGGGCTCGAACTCATGAACTGTGACATCATGACCTGTGCCGAAGTCCGATGCCTAACCAACTGAGCCACCCAGGCGCCCCATAGTGATGATTTAGTTTAAGAAGCTTAACGGTTTATGATTGAAAGGCAAGTAATACAATGATGGGACTTGAGTTCTTCTTTTAAAATCTTTTTCACACTTTGCACCTCAGTAATCATTTGTATTCTATTTCCTGTGAAATGGCAGCAAAAATTCTTCTCTAAGACTTTGTGCACAGGACTGATGTTTGGTAGTTTTTTTAGGTTAGTGTTCAAAAATTATTTACGGTTTTTAGTCGTGTGCTGATTGTTTTAGCCAAAGGCTTAGAAGAGAAGCTTCTGTCGTTTTTCACCACACAGTTGTTCACCAGAAGGGTCATACTTTCTGTGGGGTGACAATTTTTATTTTTATGGTTCTTTGCCTGTTGATTCCGGGGACTGTGGTACAGCCTATTGAAGACACTTGACTTCAGTGTTTGCAAAACACAACTTACTGATTCTTTCTGGTAAACACCTGCAGTCCTGTACCAGGTGCCCCCGCCAATGGTTCTGGGGGGCTTTCCCAGGCTGGACACGCGCGACATCTGTGCCTTCCTGAATCCAAGTCTGGCCTAGCCCTTCTCACAGACACGGAGACACTTGGTCTGCAACATCCAATCGCTCCACCATTTGTGCCGTCATGGGTAGTTTGTTCTGTGTAGACCGTGAACGTCGAGCCACAAAAAAAGGAAACATCTACCGAATGACGTGGTCCTTCGTTTTCAAGGCAACTGCCTTTTGACACCACCACTTCTTACAAGCTCATGGGTCCCCATGTACTGTTGTTTAACCGAATGGCAGAGGTTAAAGACGGATGGCAGTCATGGCCAATATTCATAGAGCACTTCCCATGGGTTTCACGACGATCCTTGGACATGTGCTGTTCTCTCCACTTTGTGAATGAGCAACCAAGGGGTAAGGAGGTCAGCTTGCCCGAGGTCACGGTCACAAACTCCAGAGACTGTTCTGACACTTCCACGGACTGCCTCCGGGTAGCCTTCCACCTACTTTTACCATGTAACAGTACAGAAGGAAAATCCTATAGGTCACCTGTGGAAGGCATAGTAAGTGGACACCCACGGACCCATCTCCCCACCCTCTGCCCTCAACTGGTGCAGCACCTCTTCCATGTCCTACAACAGCTGCTCTGCCTCACCCACCGCCGTCAGGCCTGCATACAAAGGCCAGGCTCGTTTTCCTTAAACGAAACAAAACCCGCCTTCTGCCAGTGGTTCTTAACATTACAGGGAGGGAGGGACCCCTTTGGGCATCTTGTGAGAGCGACGGACCCACGCCTAGGAAAAATGACCCAACCACAAGACCTTGGGAAGGTTTCGAAGGTTTCACACGAGCCCTGAAGTGCGGGGAGCAAAAGAAAGAACTACTTAGCAGTTCTACGGAGATAACCACTTACACTGAGAGGCGGGGGCTGGGCCCTCGTGGGCAAACGGGTGGAGCCTCACCTTCCTCCAGCTCTGTCCTGGACTACTGTCGTTCATGTCTCACCTAGAACCTTCTCCCCACCACTGTGGTCCTAATGATCGAGAGATGGTGCAGCTGTGACACTCCTCTGGATGCGATGAAGGCTCTAGGTTGGTTGTAGGGAGTGGCATAAATGCTAATTAATCAATGCTTACCTGTCCATTAGGATGTGCCAGAAACCCTGCGTCCTCTGCCAAAGCTTCTGACTGCATTGAACAACGTGGACCATATGAGCACGGGTGGTCGGGGCGGCTCACGTGTTCCATCCTGTCCTGTTTTGATGCTGCACGGGGTTCAGAGCGCATGTGCTGGAGCCACAGTTCCAGGTTTCAACCTGGCTTGGCCACTCCCTTACTGTGTGACTTTGGGGATGTTACTCAACCTCCCTGGCACTGATTTTTCTGTACCTATCTAACAGGGTTCCTTTAAGGATTAAGCCCGTTCTTTTTTGTATTTAGAACAGTATTTGGCACCGAGTAGGACCCAGAAGCCATCAGCTCTTACTGTTATCTCGAGGCCGTAATCTTGTTAAATGCCTACTTTATAAAAGAAACCGGTTCCTGTCAGCCCTTCCAAACACTGTGTGTATACACAGTAGGTGTTCAGAACACACTCCCCAAGTTTCCCCACCCAGGTGACCCAGAAGGTCACAAATCAGAGGCTGGAAGGCCGAGTGCCTGCTGCTCCACCCAGAACCACTTGTTTGCGAAAGAGCCCGCCTCAAGCTGAGCAAAGAAACAAGGGCTTGGAGGCACTTTAATCCTCCTGGTGGCTGCCCTGTCCCCACACACGGAAGGCCGGGTGCCTGGACTGCAGTGGGAACAGAACGGGCTGCCGCTGCTTTCCCACTTTCTTTAATTTGATCCTCGTGAAAGGGCAGGTGGCACTGCCAGGGCAGACAGAGACCCCAATCTGATGTGAGGGTACTGAGAGTCGGAGGGCAGTGTGACCTGCTGAGTACACAAAACCCGTGTTTCCACCAGAGCCAGCACCTGTGTGGCCACACGAGAGGACACCTGTGGCTCCGCCCCCCAGATCCCTTTCCTTCCCCTGTCACCGGTGCCGATTCTGGCTCTTCTCCCTCCTTCAGACTCTAAACCTCATGGCTATTCCTCCAGACAAGAGTCTGCCTTCTTTCTGCCATGCGTCCCTCCCTGTGGATTCTAGCTGCATTGCGAGTGCCCCACCGCGTGACGGCCTCCCCATCAAGCCTCCAGCTTGACACCCGCCTCTCATGTCCAAGTGTGCCGGGTAGCACCACATCGTGGTCCCCAAACACCTGAAACAATGCAAAACCCAAGCCAGACCCCGTAGTGCCCCTGCCCCCTCTGCCAACTGCCCTCCCCGGGTTTGGAGTTCTCTGCACTTACTCTACTTGGTATCTGCCCCTGCTTCCTATAGCAGTAGGTCACCTTCGTCCAGGCCGTGTCTGGAACGTTCCACACACACTCCCCCTTTCTGGTCACCCTGCTTGATCCCTCAGTGTCACTGCCGTCTCCTAAGGGGCCCCCTATGTTGAGTCCTTTCTGCTCCACAACAGCTGTGATCTTCATGAGGTAGAGATCTTCAGAGCGTGTCCCCTAGAGCCACCTCACAGGAAGGCGGCACTTAACAGATTCTGTTACAGGAGGACCCTTGTGCAGCATGGGGGCTCAGGGCACTGAGCCCTGTGCAGGACAAAATCCATGTATAACTTCTGACTCCTCCATAAGTTAACTACTAATAGCCTACTGTTGACCAGAAGCCTTCCTGGTAACAAATAGTTGTTTAACACATCTTATGTATATTTATTATATCTTCTTGTAATAAAGCTAGAGGAAATGTTATTAAAGAGAAATTGTAAGATACGTTCACAGTACTGTACTTACTGAAAAGAAATCCACATGTAAGTTGACCCGTGCAGCTCAAAGGACCACTGTACTGTGTGTTATGATCCTACCGAATAGCTAAAATAGGGAAGAGTCGTGTGGCTAACAGTCTGAAATCCTTGTTCGGACCTCAGCCCTCGTTATTCTCTCGAAGGCTGTGAATCGCCCTGGGCAGCGAGCAGCGACATCTCTGTGACATTTCCGGCTGCCGCAGACGTGGCTGGCTTCCGCGGGCCCCCACCCGCCGGGAGCACTCCTGCGCGCAGGTTTCCTTCCGTTCCCCGAACATCCGTGAACTTGCCTTCCGCCGGCCTCTCTCCGGCTGCCGGAGTCTGCACTCCCACCTCCTCCCCCGACTCCCGTGTCTGTCGGGTCTCCTGTCCTTCGGCCCTGGTCAGCGGCTCCGTTCCTGGCGTCGCCATGACTGCACAGTGGTCCCCTACGACGCTGCCTACGCGTAGGTCCTCCAGCACCCCAGGGACCTGCCCAGAGAGGCAGGAGCAGCGCAGCAGGGGGTGGCCCCGCGGCCACCGGCCACCCACAAGCCCTCGGCAGACCCGCGGGGCCACGCCACGCGACACTTCTGTCTCGTCAAGGTGAGAGAAAGCAAGCCTGCTCCGAGGGGCAGGGGCTGCGCGAAACCTGCCGCAGCTTCACAAGAGAAGGGCGGCTGCGGAGGAGAAAACATGTTTCCTGCGATTCCGCCGGAGATGACTAGTGCACTGGGTACGGCGCGGCGACACTTAGCGCCTGTTTCATGTTACTGTCCCGCTCAAAGATCTGACACGTTTCGGACCTTACCCCAGATTTTTTTAAAGACAAATTTACAAAGAAATCAGTATTAGATAACTCTCTACAGGAAGGAAAACTGAACACCGAGGGTCTGTCTTTAAGTATTGTATTTGTTAAAACAATTGTATTAAAATGGATGTAAGGTACCTCTGTCACCAATTACCTTTCTCCCTCCAGAAGCCTACTGCAAAGGTGCAATAAAGTTAAAATCTAAGGTCCTCAAAGAACTTTAGAAATCCTGTAACAAACTCGAGTGAACACGAAGCCGTGACTGAGGAGTCCGGCCGTTGGCCAGAAACCCGAAATGTGATCTTTCAGACCCAACGCAGGCAGAGAGGCTGTCCTGGGGAAGCAGGCCTCGCCACTGACCTGCAGACGGCTACTGCGGCCTTCCGGGGAGTCACCTGCAGTCAAGGACTCAGCACCTGGGCCCCCACCCCTGCTCTTCCACCTCTGAATTCCCGGCCTACCCACCTTCCTTCAGGGCCTCCGGATCTCCTTCCTGGACACCCCTGCTGAGACCTGTGGGCCGGGGAGCACTTCCCCTGGGGTAGTCCCCTGTTTACCCAACACAGGGAGGGATTAGACTAACTTCATTTGGCTTTCCCTGCAGCTTTATGGAGGCAGAACTGACAAAGTCATAATAATATCTTTAAGATGTAGAGTGCGACGACGCGGTGTACATCTGTGGTTACCTGTGGTTTCCGATGCCCGAGGTCAACCACTGTCTGGAAGTACACCATCCTCCTGCTACTGTATCAGGTCAGCAGTGGCCTAACACCACTTCCCAATGCCCAGGGCACTCACCTCCCTGCATTGCCTCACGTGGGCATTTTATCTTCTCATGCCATCACGAGAATGTGGAGTACAGCACAATAATGTATTCTGAGGGCCCACATTCACATAACTCTTATTACAGCATATTGTCCTATTTTATTATTGTTAATCTCTTGCTATGGCTAATTTATCAATTAGACTTTATCATAGATATTTATGTACAGGGTAAAGCCCTGCTATATATAGGGTTTGGTACTACCTGTGCTTTCAGACATCCACCGGGCATCTTGGAACCTATGCCCAGGAGGGGGGAGGGGGGAGGGGGAGGGCAGGGTGGGTGAGGGGAAGCTACTGCGCATACACACAGATTGTGAAAGGGTTCCTAGCATCAAGTTACTTAACCCAGCCATCACCTCACAGAGTTACCCCTTCGCACCTTTTTTTGGTGAGAATGCTTGCGGTCTACTCTCCAAGCAAATTTCCATCATACAGTATCATCACCACCACGTTAGAGCCTCAGAACGAATCATTCTGTAGCTGAAAGTGTGTACCCAACATGGGGAGCAAGATGCTCAGGGAAAGAAGGTGGACTAAGACCAACACCACATGGTACCGCTTCTATGTAGCGTCTTTACAAAGCTGGACCCACAGAAACAAGGATGTGGCTGCCAGGGGCTGGCAGGAGACTGGCCCGCTGTCTGAAGCCGCTGAGCTCCTTGACGCCCAGCAGTTCAGTCCTCTCCAGCTCCTGACAAAGACGCTCACAACTCACTTCATTCTTCTGAACAAGCATCGTCATCGCTCAATTGGAACAGTCTGTGACAACAACTGCCGGGAGAACCTCAGAATCAGGGGAAATGAGTTCTGGTCTCCCTCTCATTAAATTAGGAGTGTAGCTCCGGTAGGTCCCTTCATTTTGGAGGCTGGGCCTTCTCATCTACAAAATGAAGTTACTTGACTAGATTTTGTTGAATGTTCCTTTCAGCTCTAATATGCCAACATTCTATGAATCATGCCTCTAAAACTGCTGTCTGAAAAAGTTTAAAAAATAAAGCAAGAGAAGGAAGCTAAACATGTTTTAAAAATTTTATTTACAAGGTAACCTTTACAAAGTAGCATTTAAAAATAAATCATCCCCACAACTCAAACGCCCAAAAAGTGCTGCCCTCCCGGTGGCTGGCAAAACTTTCTCGGATGTCTGCCGCATGCGGGCACACATGCGCGGCATCTCCTGGCCTGGCCCATGCAAGGGCGCTCAGCGCTTCTTCCAGGTGAACTTCCTGCGGGCTCCCTCCTGGCCCGGCTTCTTCCGCTCTCTGACACGTGGGTCGGTGGTCAGCAGTCCAGCTGCGGCACAGAAAGAGAAGCCTTTATGAGCCATGGAAACTGCATGCTGCATAGCGGGAAAGCAGCCAGCCCGGTAATAATCTACCAGCCTGGAATAAATCTCATGGCCGCGGTTTGCCTTCCCTCTTTGAGAACAGTCTCCCCATGTGGAGACAAACACCGGCTATACTGTTTGAGCCTGCTCTCCTTATCCCATGAGGGCCATGGGTCCCTGTCAGTTTTTAAGCCTGTTCAACTTAAGTCTGCTCTTGTGTGGGCGGCCACGCCTCACTGTGACTGAACTTCCGTCGCCCACTTATTGTTACAGGTGTGGAAGTTCCAATGGAGAAGAGAGGCAGAAAGCAGCACGGTGTGGTAAAGTGAGAGAAAGTATATGGACACTGTAGATCAACATGAATATATAAACACATGCAGCATGACTTATCACACATATCTGAGAAAAGAAACTTCTGGAAGCTTTCACTCTTAATCAGCAGGAGCAATTAAGATTTCTAGGGAATTCTCAAGTTATGCCCCAAATAATGTGCCCAAGTGGTGGCTGGAACCACAGGTTTCAAAACTTCCAGTGGTAAGAAAGCTCTTACACTGCTTTTATAACTATGTAAACAGACCACGGTCTTTCAGTGTCTGTTTTACTCTTCCAACACTAGCACTTCTCTTCACTGCATACAAGGTGCAGGTATCTTATTAGGAGTATCTGAATGGCCATAAAGCAACGGCAAACTTCAATCACTTGTTAAAGAAGTGTTTGCATTTACTTGTCTTTAAAAGGCATGGAGTAAAACAGTATATGGGGACAAAACGCAGACATGACTTGTCTAAATTCTAGTTTGAATTATAAGTAATAATACTTTACTACTTTTCAATATACACAGTAAGTCAAACGAGCAAAGCTGTTAAGTCAAGTCCTACAAGTTACTTTAATGACTAGATATGAATCCATGAAACGGTGGGATTCTTAAAAATCAATTTGCTTCGAACTTCTGAGAGACTTGAAAACTCAACTATCCTAAGCCACACGCGACGCTTATCTGCAGCACAGAGTGAGGGCCCAGAGGCTCCCGTGGGAGGGCAGGGGGCGCAGAGGCCAGCTTACACGCCCAGAGAGGAGCTGCGGGCACAGAGGTGCTAAGTGACCCGCCCAGGCCACGCAGCTGGCTAGGAGCGCCCGCAACACTTTCTTCCCTTTGCAAACAGCTGGAGGACGATCCGACCAGAACTGCCCGATCTGTAGGAAGTGCTAAAGCAGTGCCCTAATGGATGTACTGACTGCATAGTCTTTCTCACACTGCACAGACTCCTGTACTCATGATGGGGGCAGAGTGTTGCAGTGAGCAAGACAACATAATGCTTTTTTTTTTTTTTAAAGTAATTTTTTTAATGTTTTATTTCTAGGAGAGAGAGAGAGAGACAGCGTGAGCAGGGGAGGGTCAGAGAGAGAGGGAGTCACAGACTGAAACAGGCTCCAGGCTCTGAGCTGGCAGTCAGCACAGAGCCCGACGCGGGGCTCGAACCCACGAACCGCGAGATCATGACCTAAGCAAAAGTCGGACGCTTAACCGACTAAGCCACCCAGGCGCCCCGTGAGCAAGACAACATAAAATTCATGTCACATCACAGTGGAGTAACAAGTGTCCCCAATGATGCTGGAAACCGTGTGGGCTTCATCATTACATCAAACAGTTCAAATCTCTATGATAAAAGAATCACCAGTTCACCTGTTAAACACATTGGAAGAGCAAGCGCTGGAAGAGAAACTTTCCCTGACGCTGGGGAGCACCTCCTTTTCTTTCTTTTTCTAATTCAAATTTACCTCACAGAAATCAAAACTAAAACACACTGTCACGGTTCTGGAACACAAAAAGAGAAGCCAGCAGTCTGCAATTCTAAGTACTTTCTGATTTCCGGTAACTAGTCCGGGACTCTGTGAACACTTACAGATCACGCGGAGACAACTACCTCCCCCCTACAACTCCCACCAGCACATACCTTGTCTCATCCACTCGACCTCTTCCTCGGTGACAAAACTGCACAAAGCTTTTGCCATTGCCAAGCGTATGGCTCCAGCTTGCGAAGACCGCCCACCACCCGACACGGTGCAGGTCACATCATGTTTTCCAAGCCGGTCCAGGAAGTGGAAAGGGAACATCAACTGTTCTCTAAGACATGTCACAAGGAAAGGTAGTTTACTATAAAGATACTTGCTTTCTAAACTGCTCACAGTCTCAGCATTTATAAAAAGTGTATTAGGCCTGCCAGCGTTTGTACTTCACGACCAACCCGTATGTGAAGGCCTACTGGTATTTCCGGTATTTAGAATGCTCTGCTGACAGCAAGGTTTACTCCTCTTTTTCTAGGCTAGAGTAATATATGCCATCTCACTGTTGACCCCCCGCTTTCTCTCCTAAGAACGTTGCAAAGCTTGAAGATAACCTCGTGAAAAAGTTTCAAAGTTGGGGAACTCCACTAATCAACTGAATCTCTCTGGATTCAATCATCAATCAATTATCAAAGCCCACCTGGATTCACTAAACAAAATATATCATAAATACCTGTATAATGTCTGATGCTCATTCTGGCATGGCTGGTTTATAAAAGGATTAGCACCACATTCAACCCCCCCGCCCCGGCCCCAACTCAAAACCTATTCCTAGTACTAGTTTTGAAGCGGCGGGGTCCCACTACCTGGCTGGTGCCAGGTGACGCTGCACAACCCCGGCCAGGCCTGCCTGCCATAGCTGTGAGTGCCCAAATGGGCCCAGGAAGGCACTCCAGGATGAGGGACTGGAACACAGACACAACATGGCCCCGGACCTCCTCTCGCTTGACCCAGCAAGTATTTGAACACCATTCAGGTACCAGGTACAGTGTTTACCACTGCCTCTGTCAGGTACTTTGATTTTGCTGTTTTGCCTTAATACCTCTACTGAATATTTAGCAAAGCCAATTTATATTGCATTTGCTTGCTTTATCTGATGGTGTTGCATTCTGGACCCCAAATAAAGCTTCCCACACTGACGCGGAAAGACTGATGCAGACAAGATATTCCAGTGGTCCTCCTCAGACTACACGAGCAAAATAATCGCATGCAGATACATGGGCAGAACCTTCTCTCTGAACAAGACCTTCCAAGAACACAGTTAACCGGAGTTTGCAATAGTGCTGTTTCAACACGGGTGTTGTTTCACTACAACAAACACAGGCCTGAAATGACTTAACTCTATGTTGCTTTTGTGAATAAAGCAACCAAATCAAAAATAGGAATTTATAAAAACAGCACTATTATACGCAATAGCCATATTATTATAACAGCTAAAGAAAATTTAGAGATTGAAAATGTAATTCCACCATTTCACTTTGCCAACAGGGACAGAGGGGCCAAGACAGACTCCACGGGACTGTCAGGCATGCGCGCACGCACGGGAGATCTCTGCGCTGTCTAACACAGGCAAGTGGTTAGTGACAGGTAAGTGACATTAGAAAGAGAAGCTCTGGTCACCCACTTGTTTGGGAGCGTAAACATTTATCTGTCTTAATTCCTAAAATTCTAAGAGTCCCTAACAAATGCTTATATAAAGAAACCTAGACTGAAATTCAGAAGAACTACATCCTACAATCTACTCCAGATATACTCCAGTGACTGGGCTGGAGCAGTCAGGGTGGGACAGACCATCATGAAGCATCTGGACAGCTGGGAAGCTGGTGCACATGGAGGAACAAAACTGAATTTGTAAGTAGGTGACAAAACTCCCAAAGGGAAATGATTATATACAGCGATCGATTTAACTCCTCTGGACTGCAAACAAGCACAGGCAAAAGCAGCCTTCATCTTCTCTCAGGTATCTTAGAGGAAATCCTGAGTTAAGAGAATCAAACTTATTTTGTTTCTTGTTACATAATCAAAGTTATTTTGAAAAAAATAAAACAATTTCCTTTCTATCTTCCCTGAACACTACCCCTTAATGGTACCAATTCAAAAGCCTATAACTTAGCATGTGTACAAATGCGTACTTTTTTTTCTGTAACTGCTTAGAATGCTAACCTTATCTCCTCTAGTACATGGCTAGTGCTGTGTGGGGACCGTGTTTCTTTTGTACAGATGATCAATTAAGAGTTGCTCTAGTGGCGGGTTGACAGAGCAAAGGCCTTTCCAAATCAGAAGGGCTATTAATCCTTGCATTCCACAGTGCTAGGCACATAGTAAGAAATGCGTAAGTGAATCAACGAATGAACAAAAATTTTCTGGGTACCCTGGGAAGGCACCACAGTCAATGTTCCCAATGATCCCTCTGCTATGCTTGTGCCAACAGCCTGAAGGAAGGGCCCTGGGGACGGGGCTTGCAGTCCAGCGGGCTTTCAGGAGAACATCTGAGAGATTAAGTCCAACTCTCTCCTACTGACTAGCCAAGTGACCTTTACATATCTGAGCTAAGGTCACACAACTAGAAAACAGAACTAGAAGCAAGATCATATGATCCCCTGTTCAGCTGTTTTCCCACTGGCCAGTGGTCACCTCGTTGTGGAGTCTGTAAGCTCCTGAGTAGCTTCCGCTTGAGAAAAGGCCAGCCCATGGGTAGCACAGCTGCCCCAAATCCCTACAGCAGCTTAAAGATGAGAGGGTCTGGGGCGCCTGGGTGGCTCAGTCAGTTAAGCGTCCGGCTCCAGCTCAGGTCATGATCTCACAGTTCGTGGGTTCAAGCCCTGCATCGGGCTCTGTGCTGACAGCTCAGAGCCTGGAGCCTGCTTCAGATTCTATGTCTCCCTCTCTCTCTGACCCTCCCCTGCTCATGCTGTCTCTCTCTCTCTCTCTCAGAAATAAATAAATAAAAAATAAAACAAAAAAAGATGAGAGGGTCTGGGGCCCATGCCCGCCAACACTAGCTTTGGGCTTCCCAGATAAGTTTCTTAATGACAGAAATCGTATCTTAAATAGCTCTGATCTCTTCCCAATGCCCAGAACAAGACTGCACACATGGGCAATCCTCAGTACATGCCTGCTGAATCCAGAGTGAAGAACAAGTTCTGGGGATACCCAGAAGGATACCATTTAGTTATGAGAGCAAGCCATAACTGAGACTTGTTAAATCATCAGGAGTTCTATCTGAAAGCAAACTAACAGGTTCTGGGTCAAATGCTACTGCTCCAGGCACTTCCCACCGTTCAAGTTCTGGGTCTCTCTTTGGCTTTTCTCAAGGGAAAGAAAAGCTTCCTCCACCCAACTCCCTGCCAGAGGGATGGCAGAACTAGTCTGCTCCATTTGAAGAGAGCTGAACAGAGTTAGTTGCTCCTTGACCCAGACTATATAAGCAATAAAATAAACATATATTTCCCGAAGTAAGTATTCAGTCCAGAAGCTTGCTCTACACTAACAGGGTCCTCTTTTCTTTTAATAAGCATTGGGATCCTAAGAGCTTTGCCCCTTTTCACCTTAAATAGCCTCTTAGACATTCAGGGAAGAGGAGGATTAAAGAGACGGGCCTAATCATGTACAACTTGTGTTACTTGTGGGTCACGAGAATAACTTCTATAGAAATCATAACTGTCTCCAAAAGAGGCCTTTGGATAGTAACTCACAGATCTAAGAGGAGCATATTTAGAGGACTTGAACTGTAATACCTAGTTATGATTAATGTCTATTTCTCCATGGGCTACAAAGTTCAAAAACTAACGTTGCCATATTTAGCACTGGGAACTAAAGCAAAGCCTGATGAGCTCTTATTTTAACGCATAAATGTCAGGTTTCTTTGCTTGCTCAGTATATAATCAATCTCTGAGTAGGAAAAAAATCCAAAATGACAAAGCGGGTTTTTTCTAATACTTCTAATGGTAAGGGCCAAGGTTGGTTTTGGTTGGTTTGTGCACGCCCACCCCCAATTGGGGAAACACAGGTGGTAGTCTCTTTCTGGCATAGTCTGCATTTCAGAATGTGAGATACGTCCCAAATACTCCACTTCCAGTAGGGGCTGATGAAGGGAGGAGGAAGATTCAACTGATGAGGAATTTTAGAGATGCTTTTTCAAAATCCGGAAAGCTGCATAAAAAACGGTGATAGCTTCCCTCTAGCTAGTTTGATAAATTAATTACATTGGAAAAGATAAACTATCATTCAGACATATATAATCAGAAAATCAGAAGCCGCCTTAATATAAAGACAAAAATCAAATGAAGAACCAGAAACTAACCTGTCCTGCGTCACTGGGAAGTAAAGCAGATAATCGGTTCCATTTACTTTTATTCTTCCACTTCCATGCTCATAAACAATGGCTTCTGCTTTTGCACTCTTTCTTCTACCTTTAAAAACAAAGTTTCTATTAGGAAAATCTTTTAAGACTTTGGCCTTTAGGCCAATGCTTTCACACAGGTAGAATGACATTAGACAGCCCCCCCACCCCCACCATGACAATATATACCTGGGGTAGAGGGAGATTCTATAACTATTATAAGTCAAACAAAAACAAAACAAGTAACTACACCCTAATGGAGGTAGTAAAGCTTATTACAGGGTAATTTTGTTCCTCAATTGCATTTTAGGAATACCGCAATGATTTTCAATAACTGTCTTCTATAATAATCTTCTATAATCAATCAGAATGGATTTAATCCTATAGCTTTTGCAAATATATGAGTGGTATGCTAAAATATAATTGGTGGAAATGAAAGGAATCCTGAGGAAAGGTCCCATTTCTCTGAAAACACAGTTTCTTCAATTCTGAAGAGCTGCAGATTTATCATTCAATAGGGTCAGTCCTTAAAAGCCGTGTCATAACGAATGTCAGCATGGCTACGAGGAAGAAGCAAGGCAAGGCCCACGTTTTCACAGATTCGGTATCTGGCAAGCAGATTCCCTGAGCATTTTCATTTTCCATAGGGAACCTTTATTATAAACTTTTCTTTCTGGCAGTTGAAAAGGTGAAAATAAAAAAATGTAACATAAATCTGTGAAAATAAAGTGTTAACGTGATTGGGTAGGTACACATCCACATTTTTTCTTGGGACATTCATTAAACAGTTCAGATTTTTAAAACTTCAGTAGAGCCTTAAAAATTAGAAAATCCAATGTAGCTGCAGCAAAAAAAAAAAAAAAAAAAAAAAAAGGAAAAAAACCCTCAAATGAATCAAATGAATACCAGGGAGCAAGAGCAAATGAAAATAATTGTAGTTTCTCCGTTTTTACTAAATTTATTTTCTCTCCACAGAATGTCATTACCTTCACTTGTGCTGAAGGCCATTCCTTGCTCGTCATACTGCAAAGGTTCAATCAGCTGTTTTTTTGATTGAATGGTTACACTCCTACGAAACTGCTGCACAAATTCTTCCTCGGCACCACACTGCACTGTCAATAACCTTTCTAACAGCCGGATGAACTGTGCATACTGCAGACAATAAAATAAAAATTCATTAGAAGATGCAAGTGTAATTGCATTTGCTAAATTTTTTCTATTTTTGTAGACTTGATCTTTCCAATGTTGCTTTTCTTGATGAATTTTGACAGGATGACACTCCTGCACCTTCATGCTGCTTTTAAACAGCATGCAGATGCAACCCTTTCCCTGTGGATCCTCAGTGCCCAAGCTTTTCTTTTAAGAAACAAAAGACACTTACCAGGCAAAGAAAAATCCATTTCTCTATTATTATTAAATGAAACGGCGATTTAAATTCATTTAAAAAAATATTTAGATGATCTTCAAGTGTAACTTCTACTCTTTTATTAACTGGATCAAGAGGAGGTTCAAAAATAATTTCCAGTATGTACAGTAAAATGGGAAGAGTCTGATTTTGAGAAAATGCACCTCTTAAATTATATTTCATAATATATTTGGCAAATATATCTTTAGCTGTTCAAGCTGTGTTACTTTAATGTTTATGATTTCCTTTAAAACCGAACAATCAAGCTATTTAAAAATTCAAGAGATACTTGACTTAAAGGGCAACCTCTTGAAATAAATTATCCCTGCTACTCTGTGCGTTTTTTTTAATAGTTCTCCAACATGTGATTAGAAAGTAAACAACTTGGTATTAACCCCTTAAAATTAGAAGCCCGAGTAATCACTCTAAAGTGTTTATGTAGGAGACACCTAATACTGGAGATCCTTAGTTAATGTGGATTGTGAGACCCAATTTTTGATAAGCTTATTTATGTTTCTGTCAACCCTAAAAACCATCCTCCTCTGTCACCTCGGACTTTATCCGCCACTAACAATTGGAAATGTGGAAAAACCTCACCAGTAAGGTTAAACAGGCAGCTTTAGGCGCTGCTTCCGGGGCTGTTACCATAAAAGAGAAGGAAATTTTCTGAGTAAGGGTGACATACTTCGCCACCTGTGATACCGGGCCTGACAGAGCTCTGCTCCTGCCCTCCACTTATAGACCTGTGTCCTTAGCTCTCAGCGCTTCTCTCAATGTCGCCACACACCGACTGTGAGTGTATGAAGGAGGGCCTACATGTACGGCAAGCCTTTCTCAGGGACGGGGGTGAAGGCTTATAAGGTCCCTGCCTTCCCCACCCTGGTACCAGCCGGCAGTATCAGGATTTCTGTTGCTATCCAGGACCCCAAAAGTGTAGAAGACTATCATATGCACACTTACGTATATGATACACATATATCATGTATATGCATATAAAATGTATCTATTTGTTTTCTCTTTCCTGTTGCACACCTGTAAAGAAGTCCTTGGGATGTCTTCAAAATGGGGGAAAAACCCCAACCAACAACCCCAAACTTGTAGTATAAAAACCAAAGCAGCCAGAAAGCAGAGGAAACAATGAAATGATGCATTCAATGAAGAAGCAAAGAGAGATTTTTCGGTTAGATCCAGGCTGCAATACCGACTTGGCAGTTAGGATATTAGAAATTAACTCCAGATCCACCGCTCACCAACTGCCTGACACCTTGTTAAGCAAATGGCAATGTTTCCAAATCATTAATTTCTCCAATATGTTAAATGAGAAAAAGAGCAATTTAAGTACATGCCTTAAAATCAACACGGGTGGCAAGGTACTAACAATGTTAGCCAGTGCCATGGAAGAAAAAACCTTCTTGGAACAATCTGTGAAATTTACATCAAATCTTGTAGAAATGATCTAAATTTAGAACATCAGCATATTTAAAACATCAAATCTCCTCTGATAATATTGGCATGTATTAGAACATTCGGCAAAAGAAGACTCTAATTAAAACCTCAAGCAGGAGCACAAACATTATAGGGGCGAATCCTCCCCGGGGAGCTGCTGCAAACAGCAATTCCAGGAGCACACCCCTAGAAACTCGGAGGGAGGTCTGAGTTTCTAAGCAGGGAGACTTGGGAGACTGCATTTTCTAAGCAGCATTTCTAAGAGCTCTGATGCAGGTGGGGCTGCAGACTCCAGGATGAAAACTACTGTCCTTGCAAACCCTGCACACAGGTGAGCCGGGAGCAGCAGACTGCACGGAAGTCACCAAGTGCTCCGTTCTCTTCGCACTTGACCTGTGACGGTTCCTTACGCTTACCATTAGCTTGTAAAAATGGGCTATCTGCTTTACCGAAGAAGGTAAAAACTAACATCTGCCAAAGCCGCTAGAACAACTGTGGGACACACAAGGGCAGCTACACAGGAGGATCTGGACACCAGGCGTGTCACCTTCCTGACCACAGTACGACTCTGTGGCAGAAGTCACCAAAAATACGCCTAAGAAAGGAAAACGGTCTCAGGAATACCTGCGTCTGAGAAACACTACTAGGACGATCCTAAACACAGCAATTGTCTGCGTTTTTACGGCACAGGTCCCCTTAAATTTAAAAGATTAATTACTCACATCTTGATCTGACAGTTTTTCCACTAACATTTCTTCTAGTTCCTCCTTAATCAGCCATCTGCTGCCAATCAGGTCTCTGTTAAAATATCACGTATATTCTCTTTTAAATTAACCATGCAATTAGAGTTCTATCACAAAAGATCCCACATGTAGTAGCGATTCTTGATTGGAAAACAAAATTTTGTATTCTAAAGCATTAAAACCCAAGTAAACTATTTCTGAGAAGTGTCAGTTCATGCCCTCATTCTACTTTAGAAAAAAGATACACAGTCTAGCAAATGTTTGTTTGAGGACTTAAACATGCCACTGTGGAACTATGTGATACTAAAAGGTACCAGGTTCCTCAAACATTAAAATCGTGCTTATTTTTCATAATTCACTTCAGAGGAGAAGTTATGGACACAAAGTTAGCCTGTCAATGGACCAAAGTAGTAATAAAGTCGAAAGAGTTAAGGGTAGGATTCACGACTTAAACAAGGGATGCTCAAACAATTGTGTCTTCTGCCTAAGAAAAAGTTAAGCGAATAACCAGGCCAAAATAGCCAGGTTGACAGATCTAATCTATCAGAATCTTTCATGGTAGATCTAATCTAATTCCACTGCCAAATGGAAGTCCAAATCTTTGTTTTCGGTATTTCAGTAAATAGGCAGCTATATAAACAAAAATTCTAAGGACATCTTCAAATATAGAAATGACGTGCCATTTAATACATAAATCTGGAATGCAGTAACATAAAAATAACTTTAACATCCAGTTCCTCCCAAGCAAAAAACTCACCTATTGTTCTGACTCCTAACTTTAATGATTAATGCTGAAATATTGATCAAAATGCTAGGCTTTAAATATACCTAAAAAACACCACTGACAAATGTCATGTTTTTTCAAGTTTTTCATGTTTTTTTTTTTTTTTTTAACGTTTATTTATTTTTAAGAGAGGGAGGGAGACACAGAATCCAAAGCAGGCTCCAGGCTCTGAGCTGTCAGCACAGAGCCTGATGTGGGGCTCAAACCCAGGAACTATGAGATCATGACCTGAGCCAAAGTTGGACACTTACCTGGCTGAGCCACCCAGGAGCCCCAAATTTTTCATGTTTTCATTCAAGAGAAGAACTTACTTTGTTTTAGTGTTTTCTGAAAATAGACCTTTGGCTTGCAACTGATTCTGACGTTTTTCTATATCTAGTAGCTTTCCATATGCTTCCTGTAGCAAATAAAATATACACACTAAAATAAGAGATGCAATGCATTATTATTTCTACTTCCTACTTTCCCTGTGAGCAGACTTCATTTCAGAAGTGACCTCCTCACATAACCTAGCTGCACAGCAAATAATACTGAAAGTGCTTTTTTAATTATACTATTTCTCATTCAAACTAAAGGAATATTGTATCATACACAGTAGTATACTTTAACTGATTTTTAAATGACCCTATAAGAAATTTACTCTATAAAGAACTCTATATAAAAAAATTCCAATGAAGTTGGTAAAAACAAAACAAAGCTACAAACCAAGTAGGACCAAAAATTATCCTGTAAAAGATAATCATAATTTATATAGCAATATGCACTTTAAATGTGGGAAATTAACCAATAAAAGTTATGGTATTTACAGCTGAACTACTTATCTCATACTCAATATTTACATAATATTTAAGTCCTCACTATGTTAGTCTGTATCTTAAAAAGTTTTCTATTATA
This sequence comes from Hyaena hyaena, assembly GCF_003009895.1. Taxonomy (NCBI): domain Eukaryota; kingdom Metazoa; phylum Chordata; class Mammalia; order Carnivora; family Hyaenidae; genus Hyaena; species Hyaena hyaena. The sequence continues at coordinate 3,962,188 of NW_024080700.1, read as the reverse complement.
TTTATTTTTCATTTTTTGATTTCTTTCCATTAATTTACTTTCTAACAAAGTCTGTGAGTATGTCACTTGTTAAATTATAATGCAAACGGGAAAAATTGCCATTTTGTTAGAACTTGTAAAAAGCAATAAACTGGCAATGAAGATTATCAATAAAATACACTTTCCAAGAAATAAGTTTACAAAAGTAGAATCATGCGAATTGTCTCCCAGTTTTTTGACTGAGCCAATTTAATTGAGGACTCACATCCAATACGTGTGTATTCATTTATAATTTAATATCATCTACCATACTGACACCTAATGAGTAGACATTTTCAAAGCATGAGCTAGAGATGACATGACTTTTCTTTCTTGCTGATCATGACCCCTTCCAATATCATTAGGTAATGTCAGATAAAGAAGACACAACTTATTACTGATGGACATATCCATCCATATATTAGTCTTAAGAATTTCAAATTTCTGTGGTGCAACTTCATGTGGGCTCCGATTAAACTGCTCTCTCTCTACATATGTTCCGGTTTGTTCTAGGAAAAGGGTTAAGTGTCTCTATGCCCCAGTCTCTGTATGTACCACTGCGTATGTTAACAGTGTAGACGAGTATCTCAAATAAAGTGAAACCATCACCGGCTCAGTAATTCTAAAGGTAAATGCCCAGGGAAGCAGCAGCAGTACGCAAGCCTAGAACTGGTTAGAAATATAATTTCTTGGGTCCCAGCCTGTACTTTCAGATGAGGAACCTCTGAGGTGGCACCCAGTGACCTGTTTTAATGATGATCCCAAGTGGTATACACTGCACTCTGGATCTATCTAAACACTAGAAGTACCAAGAGTCTAGGTCAACATACTATGGTGAAGGGGCAAAATCAGTTAATTCTACTCTAGCATCCATATTAAGTATAACAATGACTACAATTATATCTAACATACAAATGCATCAGAACTACAACGGTCCATCCCAAAGAAAGCAAAAGCAAATGTGAATCACCCACACATACTATGTGTGCCCACTACTGAACTTAAAAGTTTACAATGTCTCTCGCAAGAATCATGGCTCAGCCTCATTTGACTGTTTGTACCCGTTTTTTCCCCTGTACTATCATTACCTTCCAGGGTTATATTTAGCACCATAATAACTTGTTAAATACTGCAAGTGAAATAATCCAAAAAAATGTGTAATATGAAACACAACCCATGAAAAGTACACGTCAAATTTCAAACAGGTACATTCTGTTTACCTACGGCAGATGCTTATACTTTGATGGTTGTAACCCATCGATTTACACAATTCTTATTACACCACCCCATATACGTCTTCAAACAGGAAAACACGTGTCAAGTACTCAGCCCAGTGCCTGACCTGTATTGGTCAAGAAGTGACAGCAGGGGGGAGGTATGGCACTCAAGAGCCTAACAACTGAAACAATTTTACTGGTGTACCAGTTCTATTTATTCTTTCTCTTCTCTATATAATAAAACTGCTCTTGAGATTCTATCTTGGTTAGTTAGAGACAACAGCTCTCTGGAAAGTAGATTTTATAGCTTCAACTCCCTGAAGAGACGTGTATTAATGTGCATCTAAAAATCCTTGAGGGTACAAAATATGTCAGGAACTGTCAACATCACAGATTATCACTGGTAGCTTCTGGTATATTGTTAAGTTTCCACTTAATTTTTAAAGGACATTAGAGAATAACAGTGACCCCACCTACACTAAGTTTATATACTGTATTTAATAGTATAATTTTCAAATATTACAGGAATAACCCAGATGTGAAATGCTGAATCATTAATCACAGCTATGATTAATATTTCATAAAATCAAAGCAAGCCTATCCACCCCTCGTGTCATCAGATTTCCATAATGTATGAGTCAAATTTAGAAGGTGCCTAATTTGAAAATACCAGATGCTCAGGTTGCAGAAAAAGGAGACTTAAAACTAAACCCTCCCTGAGCATAAGCAGTATAATTTTTAGTATCCTTCTAAAATCTGTTTTGGCTGTATTAATCATGTAGAAATTCCAATTTTAGGAAGGGTAAACAAATAACATTTCTTGCGGGGGTGGTAGAGGAAGTCAATTGTATTTTGATACCCAAAACATACAATAATAAACTAATAGTAACTGTCATCTTAGATATTAGTTAAATCAGAGAAAAGTAAGAGACTTAAAATATGTATTTGTTAAAGAAAAAATCACAGAAAAATCAATTCCCTAACTAGCAACCTTCCCAATTTCTTGGCTACTGGCATATATAAAATGAAATGAAACAAACATAATATATAATTCATTTATTATAGTTACTGCTATTTATCTAATATTCCAAGTGACATACTGCTATCCTAGACCCCTGCTATCACTCTGTGAATATTATATAGCAGTATAGTCTTAAAAGAGCATGCAGAGATCATGTCAGCACCAATCGGTAGCTTTTTAAAAATCAGCCCTTTGCATAGTTTTAAGGGAGTTATTTCATGATATCTCATTGTGAAAAGGATCACTTTTTAACTCCATTTTTAAAGATAAGGACACTATATCAAAAATTTTAAATATTCACCACAGGGGTACAAAGAAGATGTAAACGGTGGAAGAATTCTGTGGTACTAAATCCCCAGGACTTTTGCTTATTGGGGATCTGGAATCTTCATGTAACAAAGCCGTAACAAAGCCGCATGCTTCTGGGGCTGTCATTCTCTTGCTTTATAAATACAGAGGGTTACTTAAGTCATTTAAAATAAACCAGGGAATTTCTAAATAAGCCAGTTTTCTTTCAAAAGGCAAATGAATCCCATTTATGCGTAAATTATCAGGATTAGAATTACTTGATTTTCTTTCAAATTTTAACCCTTCTTTTTTTTACTTAAGCAGAATAGTTTAAATATATAATGATCTACTTGGTCCTTAATTTCATACTTTTTTGGGTACAGATTTCGTATGTGGCCACGTAATTCCTTCAATTTAGAGAAATACTTTGAAAATCATCCATTGTTTACTGTAAAACTAGTCCTGAAGCATGAGGCTTCTGTAAAGGGCTCAATTCCCAGAGCTGTTTCTAGAGATGCACAATCTTATCTTCAAACTCCAGGTGAGGGAGCCTCAGTAAAAGTTCAGGAAATGCCTAAGGTATCTGACAACTGGGTGCAACATCAGACGGCCTTTCCCAAGCACTGGCCTCATGGGGCATTAAAAGGGTTCTGTGACCTGATGTTTGAGCAGTGGTGGGTTACTATAACAGGCTTCTTTATCATGCTGCCCGTAGCTCCTCGTTAGAGCACCCCAGGATGCAGGACGCAGCCTGGCCAGACTCAGTTTCAGAACCTCTTTCATGAAGAATAGTTTAGAACTTGTGTTTCTCAGCAGCCACTTTGGGACAGGCTGCAGTAGACATGCCTGGACTTTATGAATCATATTTTACACAGGGTTTCCCACTTCAGAGCCAAATAATCACCTCCCACAGTGAATTTTAAATAGTTTTCAACTCACTTTTAGTGAATGAATTAAAAATTTTTCAAAAACGTGTATGTATTGACTAGTAACATGGAATTAGCATTTTCCTACAATTAAAGGCCCTGCCCAAACTCGGCCATGACCGTCTAGGCTGCAGGTGTCTTGCTCATGGGTCCAGACTTCTTTGCCACCAGCACGATGGGCCTGGCCTGGCCGTTGTGGATGAGGTGTACGTAGCTCTGGGCGGCTGGCCGACCGAAAGGCAGACCACCCTTCCAGCCCATCCCTTAACTACGGACACACTGTCTTCTCCCTCATCCAGCCCTCGGCTACTTCCAGCTTGGTCGGTCCAAGAGATAGCATTTTCTTTTCTGCACAAACACATGTATCCGCTTTAAAACCTCTTCCCTTTCCTTTACACTTGGGCTCCGTTGTTTCAGGAAACTTCTCTCATTCTCTCTCTGCTTCCTCCTGCCGCCGCTAAAATCCTAAACTGAAACTCTATATCATGTCTGAAAAGTATACAAGTGCTACTCATCACACGGCTATTAAGGAAATGGAAAGCCATCCTTTTGGGCGAAAAAAGACAGATGAGCCAGTGCCAAGCAAGCATGGAGCTCTCTGTCCAGTACTCGGCCATCCTTGGAGTAACTCCTGTAGTGTCTGAGTTCTTCTTTCGTAAACTACTTTTTACTGCCTAAGACACGACTTGTTTGTACTGTTCTATACTTTTTACATTACATATGTACACCATATTCACCATTGGGTAAAAGAAATGGGTTTTTATTGACTTTCCCAGGAACCCAAGAACTTACATTGTCTCTGTAGGAAGAAGGGAGTTCCGATGAAGGAACTAACAACCTTTAGAACGTAAAACATGTTTACAAGGTCTGAGAACGCCATGGATCGGCACGTTTCCTCCACTTTGCGCTTTCCTATCATACTTCACTTCCGGGAACAATAAATTGCTTTCTTCTCATCCTCATCTTCCCTCAAAACCCTCCCCGCTCCTCCACAAGGCCAGGCTGGGCTAATGACAGGCCAGTGGGAAAGTGTGTACTAAAGCATTCTATGTTCTCCCTCACTGTAAGCCACACCACAACTCTTGTATTCATGGCTAGGAGGTAACATACAAGCTTCCTATACGGTGACCAAATTCTGGAAAGAGGAATTGGCATTATTACAGAAGATAAAAAGGTTAACTGCTGTCAGAAAGACGTCCTGGCAGAACTGCATACATGGCCTAGATCTGTGGGGGTTTTTCTGAGTTTTGCTTTTGCTTGGACTGCCACGCCTCACACAATTACAGCTGGCCAAGGATAAAAACCTACTTTGGCCTACTTTGGTCTGTTATCTGGTCCCGCAGGTAAGAAATTACAACAAAGAGACGTGGTTACAATGATACATTTCCAAGGGTTTAATGCCGGCCCTGGTCTATATAGCCAGGTCCCTGCTGCCCGGGGGTCGCTCTCCCATGGAATGGAACAGCACCCACGCCCCTCTGAGAGGGCAGAACAAAGGAGCCGACAAATGCACGAAGCAGCTTCAAGTTTGAACCTTTTACTTTCTACCCAGTGCTGACTTCCCCACAGACCCACTTCTATAAAGTGACCAGTCAGTGAATATTGAGTCATGTCCTGTTTCGAAGCAACAGAGAGTATCTGGGATAATCTGGAAAACGAGGCAGGGGGACTCCAGGTGTAAACTAATAAAACTGGCCATGTGATGCTAAAGTAACTGGCACATACTTAGGAAAGCATTTATCTTTTTTTCCATACACGAGTTTACCTTAAAACTCCATTTAAAAAAAGTTTGGGGAATACAAGGGTTTATTAATTATCTGAATTAAAATGCTCAAGTTAAGCCCGAAGCCTTGTGACTCGTCTGTGTGGGCTAAGGAAGCCCCACACTGCTTGGGGACTCAAAACATCTGACGAACCAAACTGGACCCAAATTACTGAATTTAACGGAAACAGAGAAGCACAAAGAACTCTGCTCTATGTGACAGACGCTGAATTACCCAAAAAGGAAAAAAAACATTCATTAATCAGACGCACTTTGACATTTCGGTCAGAGTACGGTAGTATTTTACGACTGAGAAAGCCTTCAGTTTTTTGAGCAGCACCTTTCTAAAACACGCATACCAGCCCAAATAAAAGTTAGGCCTCTTCTACAATGTCTAATTTCTTCATTATGATGGAACGCAACAAAATATCTTGCCCTTGGGTTGCTCAGTTTCAGCCCAAACACATGCAAATGGCTTGTCAGATGACAGCTGTTTGATAAGGCTCTTCTACAAGACCTGCGTGCGTTACTTTTTTCCGTGAAACTTGGGATGAAAGGCAGAAGGCAGGAAGAGAATTAATGTAGCATACAGTCTAAAGGCAATGCTACAACCGTGATTAAGTAGAAAAGTTAAAAGGCACAGATTTTCCACAGCTTCGCTGCGTGCAACCCATCCGTGTAACAAGTTGACAGGCCTAGCGCGTCAGCTCCATCATCCCCTCCGACAGCTAAAGCGCAGCATTGCATCCCTTTTCAGAGAAAATTTGCGTCTGCACCATGAAGCGTTGTACATTATTTCTTAGCACTGCAGGGGGCTCAAGTCCATATGGAACCTTCACAAATATTACCACAGATCAAACCGGCGGCGTTGGGAGGCAGATTTGACATACCTATTTAAATGAGCAGCGGGGGGCCCCGGGCGGCCTCGGGCAGGCGGAGGAGCTCGGCGCCAAGCCAGCCGAGGCTCCATTACTCAGCAAAGACACACTCTACATTTATCATTCATTTCATTTCTGCCAGGGCAAGAAGCTCATTTGCCCAAGGTCAACAAAAAGCGAAAAGAAGGTTTTCTTTTCTTTTTTTATTTTCCCCTCTTCTCCCCAAGAAATAAATGTACCTGACAAGTGGGGATTTTGTCCTTTGGGTTTGTGGAGCACAAATAAACACCAGAGCGCTCTGAAAGAGCGGAGTGAATGTGTGCCTGGGATGCAAGCAGCCTGAAATCCGGCTGAGGATGGGTTGGGGGAAAGCCCGGTGAATGTTCCTGTGACTTTTAAAAATCATATAATGAAGAAAATAAAACCTGACATCGTGTTCTTATGGTGAAACGGGTTCTGTTGTTGAAAACTGGATATTAGCATCTGGTCTTTTTATTCCTGGTCCCTTAGGGAATTCCCAAATTTGCCATCAAACACTTATAGCCCTGAAACAAAATAAAAGCAGGTCCCAGGACACTCAAATGGAGCTGTAAGCAAAGGGGAATACAATCATTTCTTAGGTCTCTAGGAGTCACAGATTCTAGACTCCTACACTACCTTCGCCTCTGAAAAGCAAAAATTATATGCGAATAAACAAAAAGTACAGACAACAATCTGACTCTCTCCTACGTTCAATGCCTTACAGCCCCTGACAGCAGCATACACTGGTCTCCTTTCCTGCTTCGCATCTTACCTTCAATGCACACAGGTGCTTGATTACAGAGTTGAGTGCCAGTCTCCTAAAATGATCTCAGTTTGTGAGCATTTTAAGGCCAAACCATTCTGATATAAATTCTATGATGTTTACCATTAGCAAAAATGAATTAATAAAATATAAAGCCTTTCAACATACTGCCTCACATCTAGACATCTTAAGTTTTAGTTCAATGTGAAACATACAAGGTAAGTTCTAAAGCTGACTAATCTCTGGTATAATTAGTCACTTACCTTACAGTTCATATTAATCATAAGTGTAATATACTTACATGCATTAATGAATAATATGACTGTTTGCCAGTATAAAAGAGAAAATGAAATGGACGGCCATCTTCTCCCCACTGGATCGCTAATAAAAAGCCAGGTGAAAAAAATAAACAAAAATAAAAATATACATGGGAGAGAGAGAGCGCAAATAGCTGTAGTTAGCTGAAGTTAAGACAGGTCTATAATTCTGGTTAACCTTAAAATAACAAAACAGAATTAATATATAGTTATTTTAACATTTAGGTCAGCATGTTTAACATGTAAATATTCAGGATATTTACAATTTCATATTCATCAATATAAAACACTTTATATCTGATAAAATATTGCTATTTATTTCACCATGAGAATTTCTTTAACTTGTTTTAAATAAACACACACAAAATAGGCAAAATCATCTTGTTAGAACAAAAAAATTTAAGTTCGGTTGTAAATACAATACGCTCCCATATTCACTAAAAGGGAAACTGATAAAGTCAATGATATGATTCGTTTAGGAAGTCAGGAAAAAGTACAATATAACAAAGAAAAAAACTAAACGGATTTTTCCATGGCATACTGCTTGTTCCAACTCTGTGGTGACACACCTCTGAGAGTTTACACATCGAAAACAGAAGGGGCCCCTCAAGGTGTTATGTGTAATTCCTTTTGAAATACAGATGGTCATTCACATCTAATAAACACCAAATAAACTGAGGAATGGAGGCACTGCACTAAATGAACCAAACCTAACTCCCTATCCTCTGCCCTTCTTTCTACTGAGTTGTTTCTGGGTTAACCATTTGTGGGAACACCAATACGTTAAAGGTACACTCCTCTGTCCATTACATAAGTTGAAAACTCTTTTCTCCCAATCTGTCATTCACCTTTTAATCTGGTTTACAGTGTCTTTTGTAATCAATAATTTATATGTACACACACACACTATAGAATCTATCACTTCCTCTCTGGCAACATTTCTTGACTGTTTTTCACTATCACCTCTACTAAGAAGTCTTGAGAGATATTTCCCCCCCTAAATGCCTCCCTCTCCATGAAATTTTAATACCACAAGTACACTGCGTATCTGTTGATGTATATAGTGGCCCTTCAGAGGGCCATAAACACTGTAACAGCTCAGACTTTTCTCACTTCCTGTGCACCCTTTTATGCCACCTCAGGGACAACAGCACTCTTATTGAGCGAGCATGCTTTAAGACTTGGGCTTTCTAAAAACTATTTTCCTGTATTTTCTTCTGGAATTTTTATTTTTTCCATGTGCAGAAATTTCACCTCTATGAAATCTGTGTCCATGAGGCAGAAACCCAAGTTATTACTTCGTCAAGAAAAGAGAGTCATTATCCCATTACTTTTCTGATAGTGTGCTTTCTGTTCAAATACCACCTGTACAATAAGTAGGATATTTTGTCTTCACTATTTTAAGTGAATACACATAAAATGAAGATCAAAATTTCTGATAAATTATGAAGAAAAGTCTTGATAGGGATTTTAGCTTGAAAAAAGAAAACAAATTTTTATTTGCCAATGGCTGTAGATGAATTAAATACTTCTCCCACATCATTTTTGGAGACTTCGTGAAATCCTGCATATCTTCCAAGATTTAGAACTTTACTCTACAATCCCTTTTCCCTGTATCATTAAAGCAATCAGTCAGAATGTGCCCAAGAAAGACAAATATCACGACTGCAGGTAAGACTCTACTGTAAAACTTAGAGGGGTTTCTGAGTTGGGTCTCATGGGTTTCACATGTGTGGGTGCGTGAGTACATAGGGGTGTGTGTGTATATATATATGGGGTGCGTGTATTATGTATACTTGATTTCATGATATTTCATTCCATCTAAAGATGTCCCAGATTTAAAAAAAAAATTTTTTTTATGTTTTATTTATTTCTGAGAAAGAAAGAGAGACAGCGAGAGCAGGGGAGGGTCAGAGAGAGAGGGAGACACAGAATCCAAAACAGGCTCCAGGCTCTGAGCTGACTGTCAGCACGGAGCCTGACGTGGGGCTCGAACCCACTAACTGCAAGATCATGACCTGAGCCAAAGTCGGACGCTTAACCCACTGAGCCGCCCAGGCCCCCAAGATATCCCAAATTTTAAGATGCCCTGTCATGTATCTTCTACGAGAAAAGAAGGAAAGAAAAGCTGATCATCATAGTTTACATTAATTGTAAAATGAATCCTATTGTCAAAGATCTTACAATGGAAAACCTGTCTTAGAACTCACAAGGTATGGCACCAACAAGCATGCTAAGCTGAGTCCTCTAATCTGGTCCACTGGTCTGTCTGTCAGAATCCTGCACCACGACCATCACTGGATTCAAAGCTTTTTGCTGCATGTTGACAGCTGATAGGGTAAGTTTCCTTCATTATTCTTATTTCTTTTTAAACATCTCTAGCTGTCTCTTGCACATTTACTCTTTCAATAAAGTTTCTAAGTTTCTCCCAGAAGCCCTACCAGGACTTTGATGAAGATCACATTACGTTTATTAATAATGTGAAAAGAAGCAACTTTGCAATCTCTTTCCTTACAGGAACATGAAGTCTTCTTTTCCAGCTATTCAGAGTTTCACTTATGATCTTGAAGGCTCATAATTTTCTACATACATACCTTGTATATTTTTGTTAAGTTGTGTCTGTATTTAAGTTTTTGTTGTTCCTGACACTGTCCCCACACTTAACCATGTTTTCTATAAAATTAACTTTAATTACACAATATACTCTTCTTTCACTACTTTTTAAATGGACTTTTTGTTTTAGAAACTTTGACAGCAAAAGAGGAAGGTAGAGATTTCCTGGATACTATCTTTGCCCCCACCTATGCATAGCCCCCTCCATTATAAACATCCCCCACTAGTGTGGTATCCCTGTTGCAAGTAATGAAACTACTCTATGGGACGTCATGATCATCCTCAGGCCGTAGTTTACATTAGGGTGCACTCCCGGTAGTCGGGGTTGAATCCACCAGTATAATATCAAAGAGTAGTTTCAATTTCCTAAAAATCTTCTATGCTCTACCTACTCCCCTTAACCCCTGCCAACCACTGACCTCTTCATGGTCTCCATAACTTAGCCTTTTCCAGAATGTCCTATACTCAGAATCATACAGTAGGTAGCCTTTTCAGACCGGCTTCTTTCACTCAGTAATTTGCATTTATGTCTCTCCATGTCTTCTCATGGCTTGTCAGCACCTTTCTTTTTAGTGCTAATATTCCACTGTCTGTACCATACCACAGCTTAATTATCCATTTACATACCAATGCATGTGGTTACTTTCAGGTAACTTGGCTACTTGGTTACTGTCAAGTTTTGGCAATTACAAATAAAGCTGCTTTAAATATCCATATGCAGGTTTTTGTACGGACTTAAGTGTTTAACTCCTCAGACTAAATACCAAAGAATACAACTGCTGGATCTTAGGGGAAGAATATGCTTAATTTTTGAAAGCCACTATCTTTCAAAGTGGCTGCCCCTTTCTGCATTTCCACCAGCGAAGACGGAGATCTCCTCCTGCTCAACATCCTTGGCATAATTTGGTAGTAGTGTTCTGGATTTTGGCCATTTTAATAGGTGTGTAGTGGGATCTTATTGTTGCTTTAATTTGGATTTCCCTGATGTGAAGCATCTTTTTATATGCTTATTTGCCATGTGTATATCTTCTGTGGTGAGGTATCTACAAAGAACTTTGGCTCATTTAAATTGGGTCACCAACAGTAAGAAACTACTGTTGACTTTAAGAGTTTTCTGTGTATTTTAGCTAACTGTCCTTTATCAGTTATGTCTTTTCCAAATATTTTCTACAACCTCTCTGTGGCTTTTCATTCTCTTGGTGGTGTTTTTCTCATAGCAGAAAATTTTAATGTTAATGAAATCCAGCTTACCCTTTGGTGTTGTATATAAAAAGCCATGGCCAAACCCAAGATCTTCTGGGTTATAAATTACTGATTCAGTTTCTTTAATTGGTACAGGTCGATTCAAATTGTCTACTTCTGGTGTAAGTTTTGACAGATTGTATTTTTCATGGAATTGGTCCATTTTATGTAGGTTACCAAATCTGTAGGTATGGAGTTGTTCACAGTATCCCTTAATTATCCTTTGAGTGTCCCTGGATCTGTAGTGGTATCCTCGATTCCATTTCTGGTATTAGTCATCTGTATCCTTGCTCCTTTCTTTTAGTTAGCCTGACTAGAGGCTCATCGATTTTACTGATAAAATAAAACAGATATATAAAATCTATTATCAAAGAACCAGCTTTTGTTGATTTTCTCCACTGATTTCCTGTGTTCAACTTCACGGACTCCTGCTGTCATTTTTATCATTTCTTTTCCTTTACTTTGGATTTAATTTGCTCTTCTCTGTCTAGTCTCCTAAAATGGAAACTTTAGATAAATGATTTCAGATCTTCTTTTCTAACCTGTGCATTTGATGCTATAAATTTCCCTCTGAACACTTCTTTTGCTTACTTCCCCTTATACAGATTAAATATTTCAATTCTCTTGCCAGAGGCAAGGTGATAGTTTATTGTTCTGGACTGTTTTAGTACATTTACATCTATCTATCTATCTATCTATCTATCTATCTATCTATCTATCTATCTATCCCTACTGAAATACCGAGGCCTGTCTGCATGTATTTTAAAAACACAAATGATATTAAGCTGTATTTACACTACCTACTTGTTATAGACTATTTGTCTTCCCCTGCCCCACAAATTCATGTTGGAACCTGATCCTCAATGTGCTGGTATTTTGGTGTGGGGCCTTTGGGAGGTGATCAGGTCATAAGGGCAAAGCCCTCACAAATAGAATGGGTGGCCTCACAGAAAGAACCCCAGAGATCCCCGGTCTTTCACCATGTAAGGACACAGCGAAAGACAGTGGTCTATGAACCAGGAAGCAGGCTCTCACTGGTGTGAGATTTTGGATTTCCCAGCTTCCAGAACTGGGAGAAATAAATCTCTGTGGTTTGTAAGCCACCTGGTGTATGGTCACCTGATCAGACTAAGACAACACTATAGCCTTTTCACTTGCTTTGCTCACCCAACAGTGTCACCAACCAGAAATGCCTCTCCTGATCACCAATATGTTACTCCACAGGAGGTTTTCTGACGGTTTATCTCTGACGGTTTAGTGAGCTACCTTAAACTGGTAAACATTTAGACCATTTCTAGTTTTTTGCTGATACATAATACTTAGTTTCCTATCTAATAAGGGAAAATGATTTCTTGTCATTGTTTCACAGATCACTGTTCTGATCTGATAGTTCCTTATGTTTACTGGTTACTTGTATTTTCATTTATGATTTGACTGTTTTTCTGTTCAGCTATTTTTAACATTAAGAGCATTTACTCTAGGTATCAGACCTTTGTCTTGTTTCATATTTTCTCCAGTTTGCTTGCTTTTTTTTTTTTAAGTTTATTTATTTTGGGGGAGCAGGGAGGAGCAGAGAGGGAGAGAGAGAATCCCAAGCAGGCTCCATGCTGTCACTGCAGAATCCAATGTGGGGGCTCGCTCGATCTCATAAACTATGAGGTCATGACCTGAGCCCAAATCAAGAGTCTGACACTTAACTGAGCCACCCAGGTACCCTAATTGCTTTTTAAATCTATAGTGTCTTTATTCCAAAAAGAAGTTCTGAATTTTAAAATAATTTATCGATCTCTGTCCTTTGCTTTTCTTGAGACTTATGGACATAATCTTATCCATTATTTGACAGTTGTATGTTTATCCGTCAACTAGCCATTTTACTTAATTCTACTCTAGAATCTAAATCTCTTAATTCCAAAGTCATAAGGGACTTTTAAGTCTTGACCCAGTTCTGTCATCTTCTGGATACATTTTCTTTTTAATTCCATTGAGTGGATTAAGCAGCTAGATATTTCCGTCCACAGACATGCAGACACCTATTTCCATCTATTTTTAAAAAATTTTTTATGTCTGTTTTTTATTGAGACAGAAACCGAGCATGAGTGGGGAGAGGCAGAGAGAGAGGGAGACACAGAATCTGAAGCAGGCTCCAGGCTCTGAGCTGCCAGCACAGAGCCCGACGTGGGGCTTGAACCCACAAACCGTGAGATCATGACCTGAGCCAAAGTTGGAAGCTCAACCAACTGAGCCACCCAGGCGCCCCATCCATCTATTTTTTTAAAGACTGCTACAAAATTAAAACAGAAAATGAGAATAATCCAAATGTTCAGCTCAAGAAATTTTGTTATGTATGAGCCCTCTTTGAAGAACATACCAGAAAATGAACTCCATTCAACCAAGTAAACTTTAGCAAAAGGTGTTATGGGTAGCCTTTAATAATTTAATTATAGATGTTAAGAGTAGAACAAAGACGAGTAAGAAGTACATAGACTAAAATGTTACCAAAACCAAAGGCAAAACAGAAGGAAAGTGAAATGCAACACTCTAAATTGAATTAAGTATTCTCAAACAAGCATTTGGGTTTACTGGAAAACACCCTGAATCAAATCTTCAAAACATAGCTCATAATGGACCAAAAACTAAAAGAAATGAAACATCTTGATTAAACTCAGAGAAGAAACAGAAGAAAAAGCTAAAAATCATCAGAAATGTATACTGCTTTATCAGTTACCCCAAGAACAATTAGATTAAAACATAATAAAGGCGGGGCGCCTGGGTGGCTTAGTCGGGTAAGCGTCTGACTTTCGCTCAGGTCATGATCTCACGGTTCGTGGGTTCGAGCCCCATGTCGGGCTCTGTGCTGACTGCCAGCTCAGAGCCTGGAGCCTGTTTCGGAGTCTGTGACTCCCTCTCTCTCTGACCCTCTCCTGCTCATGCTGTCTCTCTCTCTCTCTCTCTCCTAGAAATAAATAAAAAAACATTAAAAAAATTAAAAAAAAAACATAATAAAGGATATTGGACAGGAAAAGAAAAATAATCAAGAAAATGAAAATGAGACAAAGAAAGAAGTAAGGTGAATCAGAGAGATAGACCACGACTGATAGGGGAAACAACCAAAGAAGGAATAACATTTATATAATTGGAGATCCAAGGGACAAAAAAAAAAAATGGAACAAAACTAATAATTATAAAACTTTCTGGATATAAAGAGCTCATTGGCAGCAACGTATGCTAACCCTTACTAATCAATTCAACGCCATACTTTCATAAAGCTACTAAACAAAGGTAAAGACTCTTTAGGACTACCAGGGGAAAAGGTTAAATGACTCATAAGGAAAGATAACTATACTGATATGAGACTTCTCAAGAACGGCCAAAGCAAAGCAACAATAGAGCAGCACTTTCAAGAAGCTCAAGAAAAGAAAGTATTAACCAAAGGGTTTTCCCTCCAGCCTAGCTGTCTTTCAACTTTAAGAAATTGTTAAAATAAGAAAACAATTTTAAACACGTAAGAGCAAAAAAATTTTGCATCTATGAGCCCTCGTTGAAGAACCTACTAGAAAATGAACTCCTCTCAATCAAGAGATGACAAGGGAAACTTCAGCAAAAGGAGTTATGGGCAGCCTTTAATAATTTTAGACGTTTAGAACAAAGATGGGTAAGTATACAGAATAAAAAAAAATAGAATACACACAGACCCATATTTTTGTATGTGTATACACAGACATGTATTTATTTGTAAAGCTGGAATTCAGTGTTTTTAAAACAGCTCCTGTCCACCAAAATACATATAGGCAGAGAAAAAAAAATCACAATTGATTTGTTACGAGTGAGACCAACATGTTACTTAGATCATTACACTCCATTCCATACTGATTTGTGCGGTTTTGACCACCTTGCTGTCAGCAACTGGCAGGATGCTCATTATTATCTCTATATACTTAATATTTCATCCTTCACCTACACTGTGGCATGTTTTTGTCAAAGAGTTTCATTTTAAAAAATTAGAACAATTGATGATTTAAATGTTTCCAATATTCAGATATCTAAATAATGATATTCTACTGTAAATCTAATATAGTTTTTAGTTTGTGGTCTTGGATTTTCTAAGTGGGCAATCCTAACCTCTATGAATAATAATCGACTTATTCCTAATTTTAGTGCCTTTTTTAATCATACTGGTTAAGCCTTTCAAAACAATACTGAATACCAGAGGCAAGTGGAGACACACTTATCTTACTTTTGAACTTAAGGTAAAGGAATCCAATGAAATGTTGTTTTTTTTTTTAATTTAATGTGTGTCTGTTTCTCAAACTAAGACAGTTTCTTTTTAGTTCTAGTTTAAGAGTTTCATCAAAAAATAAATGCTGGGGCGTCTGGGCGGCTCATTCAGTTAAGCGTCCACTCTCGGTTTCAGTTTGGGTCATGATCTCACAGTGTGTGAGATCAAGCCCTGCGTCAGGCTCTGCGCTGACAGCAAGTAGCCTACTTGGATTCTCTCTCTCCCTTTCTCTCTGCCCTTCCCCCACTCTTGCATGCACACATTCCCTTTCTTTCTCAAAACTGACATTTTAAAAAATGCTGAAGTTTGTTACATTACCTTTTTGTTTCATCTATGAAAATGTTTTTTCCCTGACTCAAATAGCACATTAATAAATTCCTAATATTAAGCCATCCTTATATTCCTGGGGTGAAAAGGTCCTTTGAAACATTTTCATATAATGCTTTATTTGGTTTGCTATCCTTTTACTTAATTTGACTAGACTACAGGTATTTATGCAATTCATGTCTACATCTAATAACTGTGTGAGCCTTTAAAGTGAATCTGCAAGCTTTTGTTCTTTTTTTTCTGCTCTGTAACAGTTTAAAAAGCTCAAGCTTTTCCAAGGTATGATAGACCTCACTGACAGACCCTCTGGGCTTTGTTCCTCTCTGATTACCTCTGACTTCTCTAGCTCTGAGTGACAATTTTGGGAATGGTATTTTTCCTTAAACTACCTACGTGAGAGTCAGTGGGGTGCGGCAGTGCTCTGGAGTGACTACTGCCGGGGGCTATGTACATCCTGCCTCCCACACTTCCTGTGTCCTTGGGAGATCAGTCTTGGTGTTTTACTTCCTTCATCTATAAAATGAGGAACACGAGAGTATCTACTTAAGACTGTTGTGAAGAGTAGGAGTACATACATACAAGGCACTAAGAACTGTGCCTGACCTGTTCTAAGTTTCAATAAACACTGGTTATTGTTATTAACTAGGATATTCTTCGAAGTAGAACAAGGCTACCCAAAACAATCTTATACTTTAATAATACCCTCTGAATACTAATATCGAAACATTTTAACACGGTCCTTTTATGTTTTCTTTTTTCCTTGACCAAACTTGCCAGAAGTTGATCAATTTCATGGCTTTTTTGAAGAACCAGTTGGTTTTATCTTACCTCTTCTCTTTCTTCATTCAATTAGCTCTTTTTCTACATTCTTGAACTGAATGTTTGTTTCATTTACTTCCAGTCTTTCTTAATGTCTACTAAATACATGTTTGCCTCTGTATAACCTGTCCATGTTTCGTTGGGTTTGCTATGAACCATTCTCATTGTTCTACATTTCTAAATAATCTGTAATCTCAATTTTTATTTCCTCCTTAATCCAACAGTTTTATGCTTCCATAGATTTTAAGTCAGAAAATCTATATAATCTGTACTTCTTGGGATTTGTTAGATTTTCCTCTATGACCTATATAATTCTATTAATATTCCATTAGCATCCATACAGAAAAGTGTACTCTTTGCACTTGTATGTATAGCTATAAAATCATGCTGTGTTATTCAAATTCTTCAGAGCCTTAGTTAACAGCTTTTGCTATGAACATTTCAATGCTAAATGCTTGGTACAAAAAGGTTCATGGTCGTCAAAACCACTTAATGGATATTAGATTCTATCAATATAAATTAACATTCTTGTCTCATCGAACCATTCCCCGATCTCCTTGAATTCCATTTCATCTGGTGTTAGGTACTATTCCTTGAGCCTGTCATCAACCTGGAATATATCTTTGTTTTTTTCCAGTATTTTTATCACTTGCCTTTTAACAGCAGAGCTGGATTTTTATGTTAACTCAATCTGAAAGCTTTCACCTTTTAAATAAAGGAAGAGGTGGCACTTTCCAAGCACCATAGTCTATTCAAATCTAAATTTCACTGGTATTTTTAAACATAAAAAATCAGTTTGCCTATGTTTACAAAGTACAGCAACACGGGTAGGTAGGTGGCAAAAGAAAATTTGCTAATTCTAAAGGCGTCCTGTTTAAATATAGTTAACTGCAGTGTAATAAAATCCTTCCACTACTGACACAGTTCCAAAATAGCAAGCATTTTGCAGGGATGTGCAGAAGTTTCAGTGTTACATTCCAGCTGATGTAATAACAAACTTCTAATACTGAGAAGCTGGTAGGATTTGAGAGAAACAGCCTCAGAGGGGCAGATGCATAACAGATGCAATGAGTAGATACACAGAACAAAGAGAAGAAGACACGTAAGTGAGGAGCCTGTGAGGCTGAAAAACAGACAAGCCACTAAAAATAAGAAAAAAAAAATCAGATACCACATTTACAGAAAAGCCACTAGGTTTCGGTGTCTATGCCTTGTGTATGCAGTTTTATTTCTATACAAGTAAGCTGCATCTCGAAAACTGATATGTACTTTTGTAACACAGCCTTCATTTATTATCTCCCCAAGAGCTATTAACTGAAATGTTATAGTTTATAATCGGCCAGTCAAAGAAATGAGAAGATACAAAAAGACAGAATGTATTTATAAAAAGACTCGTAATATTTCTAATGGGATTCAAGTTATCACTGCAAAGAGAGAAGGGAAGCAGCAGAATGAGAGAATGGCTGGCTCTGAGCACAGGCTCAGACCTAGCAGAAGTGTCAAGGCAACAAATACATTCCTTATAGAAGTATCTGCTCTCCTACCAATCTCTGTGTAATCAGCTCTAATTAGATACTGAGTAATGAATGCTGCCTGCACACTGAGCATCTGTGGCTACCAGGCTCTTCTCTACCAGGCACATTTTTGCTGCTGAGTTACATGCTTACTAGGAGTCCGTTGTGTTCGCTCCCAAACCCATTTATGACAGTTTTACTTCCTTCTGTAATTATGTGAGTTAAGTATTACGTAAATGGATGGAATATGAGTGGAAACAGAAAAACCAGTTTTTGCATCTATGAAAATGAAGTTGAATGCTTTAGAAAAACTGAAAGGCAAGATACTAAAAACAAAGTTTGTTCATCTTCAGTGTCATTAGAGAAAAAGTCTGTAGAAGTGTAGAAATATTTTGCGCTTGGATTTCTTGGAAAGTCTAAGTTCTTTGCTCCACTGTAAGGAAACCAAAACTAAAATACTCTGACGATACGTCAATGACAGTTGGGTTATGCCAGAGAAATGGGGAAAAACAGATACCTCCTTAAAGAAAAATACCCTCTAGGGTTATAGCAAAAAAGTGATGGATAAATGTAAATTTATACCGAGTGTTTTTAAGAAGTGATTTCTAGCTTTAGTACCTTTTAAACAAACTGACGACTTCCACTAGTCCACACTGGGGAACAGGCTTTTAATGTAAATTAGACAACAGTAAACACATGATGTGCTGGCAACCTCAAAGCCTGTTGTATGTCTTCTTCTAGATTTAATTTTACACATTTAAAAAATAAAGCGAAAGCCTTAAAAGAAGCCAGAAAAAAGAGAGGGCCAGGCAAGAATGATGGCTAACTGCTCATCAGAAACAATGCAAGACAAAAGACAATGGAATTATATCGCTAATGTAAGAAAAGAGCAAAAAAAGGGGGGGAGAAGCTATATTCAGTGAAAATATGCTTCCAAATTGAACAAAAATTTTAAGTTTTCAAGTAAAAAATGCTGAATTAGTCTCCAGCAGATCTGCACTAAACTCTTCATCAAAAAAGCTATTAGATTAGTGTGACATGAGCACAGGCATGAACTCTAACATGACCAAACTGTAATACAACTGAAGAAACTAGTTTGTAAACTGCAGTCATTTATTAGTTATAAAACATCACCGACTCACTTCACAATGGCCACGACACAGTAGTGCCTTGCCGCCATGTGTGAGCCACTGCAGACACGCAACGGAACACTGCAGTAAAGGAAGAACTGTTAGTCCATTCATTCTTGAGCTAACTTACCTCTTTGTTTTGGAAAAATCTGTTCAGGATGCTGTAAAATAAATTAAAGTGCATTAGATAATTACTGTAACACAGAAACCTAAGTGCAATTTTTAAAAAATATTAAGATAACTACCTTCATTATGGGCCTGGCTTGCTTCTCAAACAAACCACTTGGAAAAAGGTAAGCAATAGCTCTCTGAAAATAGACACAAAGGTTAATTAACAATTATTATACACACACGTTAATGTTATGACTAATAGTTACTGACTGCTTACTACATGCCAGATAGCAAACTAAGAGCTTCATATACATGATCTCATCTCATAATCTTTTAAATGGGATAACAAAAGTACCTGCACATTTCCCCCAAAAGAAAAATAATTTGTAACTATTAAACTGGTTATTAACAATTTTCAAGCGTCGGTTTCAAACACGGAGGTGATGCCGCAAACCTCTCTTTCTTAAAAGTAAATGAGAGGCACTCCTCTATAATCTCTGTGTTCAAGAGCACCCCTGCAAACCACCCGCCCCCACCCCCGCCACGTTGGCAGTGCACATAAAGACCGAATACTAAAAAGAGCAGGCTCGATGTCTCACCCACCGTGACAGCTGGGACATCTTTAGATGTTCTCTGAACTCTTCCTAAAAGTTGTGATAGGTTTTTAAGCTACATTTTTTCCAGCCAAGTTCTCCTAAATGTCTGTTTCTCAATGGGGATGCTACTGGTGTTTTGAGTGTGACAGCTCCGTCGCAGGCATCCTTCCCAGTCCCCTGTACTGAAGGTAGAAGACACCCCAGCCCCAGCCCCTCTCCACAACCTATGCCAGTAATATCCCCAGCGCCTGTGACAAATCTCCCCCCCCACCCGCCCAGTCCCCTCCACGTTTCCAAACGACCCTCGCCTAGTATGCCGCCACCTTGAGAACAACCGCATAAGCTGCTCATTTCAGCATCTTCTCCAACACCACTCCTCACAGTGAAAAGCAAACCATGCACACTGTCATTTCTGTTAAAGGATGTTGGATGAGAAGTCTGTGGCCTTGGATCTTATCAGCACTGTATCTGAACTCTAAATGAACTGGCAGCACATATGAACACAGCACTGCTCTTTTAGAGAGGCTGTTCTCAGGATGGGCCTCCCTGCCCACCCACACAGTAAATGTGCTAGACCAGATTCCACCCCTGAAAGGAGGGACCTGTAATTTGGGGCTTATAAATTCAATTATATTAGGGAGCCCATCTGTGACTCTGGGTCAAGCTTAATTCTCCCATTCAGCCTTTTGGCAATAAAACTGACACTGAAGGCATCCTTAGATCAAACATCAGAGTGCTAATTTTGTGAACTTTTTTCTTTTTAAAACCAGGGACTCTTCTGCTTTCCTTTCTGAAGGAGAAAAGGTGGACCTTTTAGTAAGTGATGTTGAGAAAACGGACTGTTATCTGGAAAAAGATAAAAGTGGATGCAAACCCGACAGCATATACAAGAATAAACTTCAGATGAGTCAGACAGCTAAACACAGAGAATCAAATCAAACAAGTACTAGAAGAAAAACATGGTGAATTCCTTTATATGCTACACTCCCACGGGCAAAACCAACATACTCGCAGCTTATTCACTGATTTGTAACAACAAAATATGAGAAACACCCAAGACCACCCCCAAGGTTGGTGGCACAAATGATGGCACACTCTTGCCATCGAGCACTCGAACCATTAAAAAAAGACAGGTGAAAGCAAGATGCAGAAGAAATGTACTTAGAGTGTGACCTTTGGTGTAAGAAAAAGAAGTAAGAAAATACATATAGGAGTGGGGGGAAATAGTCACAGGTTTCTTTCCACACAGAAAAGTAGAGTGGAATCTAATAAAAACCACCGTCTATGAAGGGTGGGCAGCAGCAGGGTGAGGGGCATGGAGAGGAGTGGGGCTCCCTGGGTATGCCTTTATCCAGCTCAACTCTGAAGTGTGAATATGTTGTATACATTAAAGACTAAAATTTTCAAAAAAAAGCCTCTAAAACTTAATACAGACATAAACAAATAAACCTAACTTCTAATGACAAAAAAACAATTGCAAAGAAATCCCCAAATTTATTTGGAAAGCTTAATGTCAGTGATATTAATATTAAAATCCTGAAATATTTTGTGTATATTATAGCATAAATACATATATTAATTTTATGGTGACAAAAATTTTACGTAGAGGAGATACAAATATAAAAAAAATCTAGTTTGAATTAGACAAATCAATACACACTCAGGATCTTTAAAAAATATTATTTCCTATATTATTCCAATAATATTTAAAAGATACCAATTTTTAGTTGTGCCCCCTGAAAGAGCATAGAAACAATGAAACTCTAGGAACAATGGGTGGCCCCTAGCCTCCAAATCTTGGTTTCTAAATACAGTTTCCCGCTTTAAGGAACAGAGTATGGTAGAGAAATGCTTAGGCCTAAGGCAGGAAAAGTTTAAAATAAGCCCGAGACACTTTCCTGTGCCAGAAAACAAGGAAATGCTCAAAAAGAGAAGCCAGCTTCAAGGAGCTCCCACTGGCCACACCTGGGACAATGTGAACATCAAAAAGAACAATGACAATGCCTAAAAACACACTTAATATGTACTTGTTGAAGAGTCTGCATGAATACGTGCGTGCGCGCGCGCGCGCGCACACACACACGTTCGTTTGCTCGCTGGCTTTCTTTCTCTTTCTCCAGGGTTCTGAAGTAGGGGCGAGGAGAAAAGGAAAGCCTCTTTATGAAACAATATCAGTTAATAGAAGTAGAAGGAATGGCAGATGTAGAAAATCAATGTTTTATAACTTTCAAGGTAATCACCAATTTCAGGCAAGGATCACCAGTGGATGCTAAAATCACTGGCTAAAAGGTTACTGGGGAATGGAATATTCAAACGGATCCAAGGTAGCACCTTGCAGATTACTTGCCAGTTACAAGGGGGGAAGAAGTTCCTTCTACAATAAAGCCATCTAGTGGTTACTACTTTACTGTACCAAGGGGTAAGATGAACAATCAATGGTGTGACAAACTCGCGACGTGCCTCCTGGTGTGAGGGGAAAAGCAGTACACAGTATCACGGGAGCACTATCCTTTATACACCCTAAAGCGAATCACAAAGAAGCACGTAGAAAGCCAGAAGGTGGGACAATTGTAGAAGACAAATGGTCTGGGTTCTACAAAAACTAGCTGGCTATAAAGGCATTTGGGGAAAATTGAGAAAATTTCAGTATAGACTATATGATACATGACATTATAGAATTATTATAACTGAACTAGATATAAGAGTGGTATTGTGGAAAAAATGGTATAAAGGTTGTATATTTAGGGGTACATGCTGATCCATTTAGGGATTAAGCGTTACGACAGCTGCATTTTCAACGGCTCACTCAAAAAAGTCTTTATGTATACAGAGAAAGGAAATGTGGCAAAACGTGAATTGGCAAATCAATGTGAAAGGTATACATATATATGTATGTGTATGTTTCTATTCATTGAATATTCAGATTTCCTGGAAATGTGAAAATCTCCAAAATAAAAAACTGAGGGAAATGTTAAAAATTAACAAATCAGTCAGGTCTTTCTAAGCCTAACGTGTCTCAGCAGGGCCACCATGAGCCTATAGCATGTGTGGGCCAGCTGGACTTCGGGCCTGTCCCCACCGTCGGACACAGCAGCCCCAAGGTCGGTCAGCCATCTTAGCCAGGGGCCTGCGGACTCCAGGCCTGGGTGAGAATACTGGTGCAGAGGGCTAAAGGGCAGCTCCTCTGCTGGGGTGGGAGCACCATAATTACAGGGGGGAGAATAAAACCCACTTACACATCAGGTTCAAGCTGTTACTGGCATCATTTTCAAGTATAAAAATTACCATTAACTTAGGTGACCGCCAAAGACAGTCCAAGAAGAGAACAAAAATGTAAAGAATTCTATCCCACAGCTCAGGAAAATAAGACTCCAATAAGTCACGAGGAAGTTAACTGGCAGAACTTGAAAATAAAGCACTGACTGCAAAGGGTGTCCAGGTCTTACAGGCAATCTCAGTTTTAAAGAACAAAAACAAGCTGATGAAGAAGTTGCTAGAAATACTCAGATTTCCTGAAAGGATCAGGAAAAGGGGCACTGCCTTAAAAAAAAAAAAAAAAATCTCAGCTAAAAGCAAATTAACACATATTTACTAAATCATAAGTCCTCACTGTACTGGGTGATAATATAATGTGAGATGATAAAATACCTATATGTCAGGATGAAGTGAGGTGAGTGACACAGACACTGTGCCGTATTATTAGGCTACTACTGACCTTCTGATTTGTCAGAAAGAGGATCTTGTGCTGCTGGACTGGGACTCACCACAGATCACTGTACCCACAGACAGCACAAAACCACAGACAGCAGGAAAATACTGTACTCAAGGGATAAATCAAGAACCAATCAATGGACTGCAGAGTCCTCGAGTGAATCAGCTAGAAAATAGAACATTTTATAGACAATTGGGGAAACCGAAATAAAGAATATATAAATGTTCTCACACTTTGCTACGGACTGTATTCAAATTAATTTTGTTAAATGTGATAATGGTATTGTGGTCATACAGGAAAGCATCCCAATTTCCTGGAGATATACTCATGCATGAAGGGGTAAGGTATAACATAATATTTGTAATTAACTTTAAGAGAAAATAGTTCAGCCACAAAATATACAGGTGAAGCAAATATGACAAAATGTCAAGTTATTTAAACTGGGCGATGGTCATCGGGTATGCACGGTACAATGATTTCTCCTTTTCTGTATGACTAAAATATTCACAAGGAAAAGTATACACAGTAATGTCTACTGCTAGTGCTATTAGCCGAGAATATTTTGCTTTTTCAACTCTGGTTCCTACCCCCATGCTTAATATACATAGTTAAACACACAGGTGTGTGTGTGCGCAGATATATATACACATACAAGTGATGACTCTTGTTCTTTTATCATTGAACTGAAATTGTTTTAGTAAAGCTGCTGTTTCAGTCAGATAAAAGCAACTATTTTCTACACTTCTAAATTTCTATTTATTCTTTCGGTGTATTTTTGAACTGTTTTCAAAACCAGTATTTCAAGTATTTTGAATTGTTTTAATGAAAGACAATACAAAATGAAATCACAGAACGGTATTACTTATGCTTCCAAAGTGTTCTCTTTCTTTCAAATAATACAAGGCAAAAAACACAAACCCCTACTTGGGGAGAAATGACGGAGCAATCTCCTGGTCAACACAGTCCAAAGGAAGTTTCTCCGATAATGGAAATATTCTACAATCTGTGCTGGCTGATATGACAGCCAGTAGCCCATGCAGCTATGATGCACTTGATATGTGGCTACTGTGACTGAGCAACTAAACTTTAGTGTTAGTTAATATTAATTAACTTGATAGCCATTCCTAGTTTTCTCTTCTGTGAGGTGAGGGCATTTTAACACTCTGGATCTGTGATTTGATTCCTTAGGGGCTTGAACGGGGACTCGGTATCAGGGAAACCTGCAGAAAGTCGAATTTCCTGACATCCCTCTTGACATCACTGAGGTGCTCTGCTACTAACCAGAACGACTTTAACTAACGGTGTCTTGGAACTTGGATTCTACACCCCATTTCAGCCTGAATGTGAATGCTGGGTGCGGGAGGCAGAAACATTTATATACAGTAAGTGGCAGGAAAATGTAGGCGTATATATACAAACACTCATATGGAGTGAAAATGAAAATAATATCACAAGACTCCACAGATACCCAATTAGTCCTCTTGTAATGTTTATTAATTCAGGACCCTTATTATTATTAGCACAGGTCCAGCCGTCCCCGCCCCCGCTGTTCCTTTCCCCAGTTAATCTTTACTTGCTACTGGAAAGAGATGTAAATACAGAGTTGTGAACAATACTGAAAACTCCTGCTTGTTCTGCACCTCTTTCCTCCTAGAAACAAAGCAAAAGGAAGAAAAAACAACCAAAACGACAAGCATCTACTTCTTTCTTGTGGCCTCAGAACGCCCACCTGAAGGAACAAGGTCATCCTCCCGAGCCCATGAGGACAGAGCCTCCTCTGCAACGTACCCTGCAGGGAACACTCTCCAGACTCCGTGGGGCATTCAGACCAGGTCCACAGTACCGGTCCCCACCGCCACCTGAAAGGCAGGAATGGTGAAGGGAGGAAGGCACCCCTCTGCTTCCCCTACCGCGGCTGGTAGTGACATGGCTCCCGACAATGCATGTTTGCAAAGTATGAGACCGCGTGTGCTGCAGTCTGCTGTCCCAGCACCAACCTCCCCAGCACAGTCTCACTGAAGTCACTGCCATCTCTTGTTACTAGAAGCCCTGTCATCAGCTATGGGGGTACCAGCCCCTACAATGGGAGCGAGACCCAGCAGGGAGCACAACAGTTTTCCTGCTTCCTGCCTTTCACACTGTCTCCTTACCCACCAGTAAGATTTCACCTTCCTTGACCAGGATTACTCAGTTGTAACCAAGGCCAGGCTGGGAGAAGCTGGCTCAGTGGCAGGCACATCCCACATCCCTAAGGTGCGGGTGTCTTTTAGGGCATGGGGGCTTGACATTTAGTAGAGAGGCATTTGTGCAATCCCTTCCAAATCCAGCATTTACCTCCCCATCTCTCTCCATATACCACTAACATGCCCCTTTGGCTTCCTCAATCAGTTTCTCTCAGAAGCCACAGGCCCAAGAGACTTCCCCAAGCTCTGCCTGCAGATGGCATACAACTTCATCCTCACTCCTTACAAGTGACAGCCTCTGCCCCACACCTAAAAAGATAAAGTCTTCCATGGGCTGATCTCTTGAATCCTCAGGGCTTCCCAAGATATGCAATACCTAAAAATGCTATTCCTACTTCAACATAAAGCTAAGGACGGTATTTCAAGTAAGATAATTATAACAAAGAAGAAGTAACAAGAATGGTTAGCAGCAGAGGGTTTTGTTCAGATAAAATTTTAAATTAAGGTAGAGACTTGGTTGGGAAAGGTTCAGAAGTACCAGAAATGAAAATGGCAAATAAAAGTGTTAAACGGCAAAGAAAGTGTTAAAATACGTCAGTCTCTTGTGGGTTGTTTTTTTTTTTTTGCAGTTTTCCTGATGTTATTCAGAAATACCTGTATTAGCATGATAAAAAAATGGAGAATTTAAATATTAAGATAGGTGAAATTAGGTCAACCAGAAAATCAGTGAAAGAAGGCAGTGAGGGAAATGTTTGAGTCTCTGCTAACATTAACCCGTCACCTGTAATATTCTAGGTTTCCTGGCATGGGTGTGGCACTTCTGGGCACTGAAGTACCAGCAGGACATGGCCCAGGACCTCAAGTATCTTATAATTAGAGGAAAACTGGCAATTCACATCAGAATTGTGGTTTAGCCCACTTGGACCACATTTGTCAACTACAACAGAATTAACAGAAGTTTCCTAATCATCTAAAATAAGCGTTTTTTCACTTCAAAGCAATCTACATAAAAAACTATTACGTAAACTAAGAAACAGCCAATTCTTCCACAGAAACAAAAAACAGAAATATATGCATTTGAACAGTGAACAACACAGGTTTTAATTTCTGCGGGTCCGTGTATGCACTGATTTTTGTTCCGATGAGCACAGTGCAGTACTGTAAATGTATTTTCCTTCTGATTTTCTTAACACTGGTTTGCTTTAATATAATTGCATAGTATAGAATACACATACAAAATACATGCTCATCAACTGCTTATGGTATCGGGAAGCCTTCTGGTCAACAGCAGGCTATTAGTAAGCAGCTAAGTGACATTTGGGGGAGTCAGAAGTTCTGTGAGGATTTGATTCTACAAGGGGTCGGCACCCCCGACCCCTGTGTTGTTCAAAGGCCAACTGTATATCAGTAGGGGCTCCATTTTCCTCAAGAAGCTTGAAAACAATATTACTAGCCCAATATTTTTATTTGTCTTAGGCTAGCATTTGTGTTTCAAGAGAACCTTTTCTTAGTCTAGGAACCAGATTCTGGGTGTAGCTTGGAGTTAACATTGGTGTGCAAATATCATCAATGTCCCCGATTATATACCTGAAATAGATACCAAATCATTGTCTTACTCTGATTTAAGGTTGCTGATGACTTAATCTTTCCGATTTAAGTTCACTGAGAAGAAACTTAGCCACAGGGATGGGGGAAAAAAGAGTATTTTCTTATAATAAGTTCTAGCTTGACATTTCTTATATTAAGTTCTGGAATTCAACTTGGCAAAGTTCTTAAGTGTTTGAAACCTATGTCAAATTTGAAAAAAAAGTTACATACATGATGCAGGTTCAATAGTTGGTTGTCACAAAAACAAAAAACACAAAAACTCTGCTTCTTTTAGAAATAAAAAAAAGTGGAGCATACATTTAATGATGAGTAGGGAAACCTTTAAAAATTTAGGGGCACCTGAGTGGCTCCATCGATTAAGCACCAACTCTTGATTTTGGCTCGGGTCATGATCTCATGGTTGGTGAGATGGGGCTGTGGTGACAGCACGGAGCCTGGTTAGGATTCTCTCTCTCCCTCTCCCTCTCTCTCTCCCATCTCCTCAACACCTGCCCCCCGTCAATCTCTCAATCTCTCTCTGCCCTCCCCCTCAAAATAAAATAAATATTTAAAAATATTTATTGGACAACAGCATGGTTTACCTGAATCTAAAACAAAACAAAACAAAAAAAGCTGCAAAAGTAAAGAATGTAAATTAAAAAAAAATTCACCCACTTAAGTCATGGAGTAAGGTAATTCTCATTCTGTAAATATGTTTCTTACATTTTTAGATGTTTAACTAGAATACTGGTAATTCAAGAGTTCCCAAAATGAAGGCAAAGTATTTAACTACATTCTTAGGCTTAAATCAAAGTGTAAAAGGACTGCAGGCTCAACCCAGGAGGAGCACTGGGTCAGGAATGCAATCTCTATTAATTAGGTATCCCAGCTGGGCAGTGGGCTTGCAGCTGTTAACTTGATCAATGACTTACCTAAATGTCATCTCTACTGATTCGCTTATAAATTACCAGCAAGTGAGACTAATGTACAGGTGCTAATTTATTTAAACTGTTCTCTACAGTTCTACATAGCTTTATAAACTGCATCTGGCACCTAATGTTAGCTGTCAGTTGTACTTAGACATGCCTGTCCTAACGACTCTGTTCATTAGAAGTGAGCACAAATTATGAAATATTGTGAAAAATGATACATCAAATGGAATGGGCACAGCAAATCAATTAGAGAAACTTCATACAGCATATTCACACTTAGGAGAATAAAACATTCTGGTTTCAGAATGAGGTCTATAATACCAATTAAAAAGTAATTGGTAGACTTCAGCAGTGTTATATATCAATTTGCTGGCTTTTTTCCTGAAATTCTATAGTAATGTAGAACTTAACTTTTAATTCCCAAATAAAGACATTAGTAAATGCAAGTGCAATTCTGTATCCATAACATTTGATACAAATGAAATGTCTCCAACTTAAAACTGGTAATGATACTACTTAATTCAGAAAGGAAAATGCAAATAGCAGTGGTCCTCAACTATTTTGTGTGTTGACAGCATGATTTGAAATAACTGTAAACTAATGTCTACTCTAGCATGCCAGTGTGTTACAACGTCACCGGACCAGCCTTTTACCTTGGGTCTGTAGTGGAAGGAAGAAAACCGTTGCAACCCTGCCTCTGTTACACACTATGGGGGCTTATTTCTTTAGTATCCATACACATAGTCTTCTCTTGGTCAAACTATAACTGTTTTACATTGAATACAGAACCCACTCAGCTCACTCTTCAATCTGACAGTTCAGTCCTCCTCAGAGTAACTCTACGGTTATAGCCAAAAGTATTTTTTACTTGCTGATCAACATTTGGCAGTAATCTGTGAAAGGTTTAAGGAACAGGAGTTGAGACCCACAGGATTAAGACAGATTTTCAAAACATTCAGCATGCATTTAATACTTCCAGCCAGTGACCATATACACTACTGACTGGGAGAGGGGACCAGCTTTTCCTCCTCACAGATCTGCTGGGGTTGAAGTAGCATCATAGTGGTTCGGTGGGGGAGTGCAATGAGTGATTCCTTTCTTTTCAAAAGAACTTAAAATATTAGGCAAAAATTAAGCTATCTTGAAATGCAGAAAATCTATTTTGCTCATGACTCATTTCTTTCTAATTTGTTATTTCACAAACTAAAAATAATTTTTTCACATAAATGTAATACAAGATGAAGCATTAAATATAGCAAAGTAATTTTGGAAAAAAATGCTAGCAAATATACAGAGCTGTAGCTTTAATAATAAACTCTAAATAATGTAACTTTTAAGTAAATATTAAAAATGACAAGCAGAATTATTTTTATTCATAAAATTTTATATCATATATATCTTTTTATTGTATCAATCCACATCTGTAATCTTTAAAATTTTTTTTTAATTTATTTTGAGAAAGAGAACACACACAAGCAGGGGAGAGGCAGAGAGAATTCTAAGCAGGCTCCGCATTGTCATTGCAGAGCCTGATACAGGGCTTGAACTTACACACCATGAGATCATGACCTGAGCCGAAATCAAGAGTAGACACT
Organism: Hyaena hyaena; assembly: GCF_003009895.1. Classification (NCBI taxonomy): domain Eukaryota; kingdom Metazoa; phylum Chordata; class Mammalia; order Carnivora; family Hyaenidae; genus Hyaena; species Hyaena hyaena. The sequence continues at coordinate 3,932,340 of NW_024080700.1, read as the reverse complement.
CAAGCAACTGAGGCACCCAGGCACTCATGCACTCTTTTTAAAAGCTTTCATACATGCTATACATATATAACATGTAAGATTAGTAAGGTATAATTTCACATATTTTATATGCTGCCCTCAGTAAGGCCAGATTTCTACTCAAGTTCCACCTTCTGGAATAAAGTTCTAAATATAGAAAGCCACAAAAAATGCCTACGGAGAGCTGACTTAGCTGGCATAAATTCACAATTTTACTTAGTAGGAAAGACACACAGGTCCTCACACCAAGTCCAGAGGCTCTTAGTTTCAATCCTCAGGCCTAACAAGTTTAGTTACTATGCCAGAAGGCTGGGAGAGGAGGATGGCCAGAGGCAGACGCGCAGTCAGACATCTTGACAGGAAAGGAGATGGCCGGGATCAGTAATAAAGCATAGCCAGGCCATTCAGTACAGGGACAAACAGGAACTATGAGCCACAAGCAGGGTTATCACAGCTTAACAACCATACTAAAAGGAAAATCCTGAGGCACAGTCAGGTTAAATTACACTCACTATACTCTACTAAATAAGGCTGGGGAGACCATAATTTATTTTAGAAAATCTTACCCAAAACATTTATCTTTGAAAGTGTGGAAAAACAGACTTTGCATACAATAAGACCTGTACAGCCCCATATTCCTCAACAACAAATAGTGACCCCACAAGGGTTTTATAAAGATTGAGTGTGGTCATGTATACCAGCCTCCCAGACACACATCTTGCACACTTTCTGACAAGTGCTGGTATGTTTTCATTACAGATAACAATTAAAAATAGTTGTCCCTTATCTAGTAACTTCACTTTTGCAGACTACCTCATCATATAAAATAAAAGAAAAATTACTGTACCTGGCTTAAAATTCTTTCTTAAGAGTCAAACATATTACAAAAAAAGCATTACAACTTCTAATTATATAAAAGCAATCACAGTGTTCTCCTGAAGATTATCTGGAAGTTTAAAGTGTTTTCCTGATTTAGGGTATCCAAAAATTATTAGGTGTGTCTGTAGAAATAATTAAGCCTGTTGTCAGTATGGAAACGCTACATAACACTCATTAGCTATATACTCTCTCTCTTTCTATACTCCTTCAGGTCATAGGTATATAGCCAAATCTCTAACACAAATAATAGGTTTGAAAACACACAGAAACAAGAACTGCAATAGGTGTATATAATTTTAATTCTTTGGTTACAGCTGGCTGTCTCTGTCCGTTTTTGCTTTTCCATCTACTTAGATGCCAAAGACAGTCCACTAAATTTAATAAAATGCCCAGAGTTACTTGATTTAAATGTGAGACTTAGTGAAGCAGGGAAGTCCCACACAGCAGAATTTTGTCACCAGTGTCAACACTCACTTCCACACAGGCCTTCAGGCAGCGCGCCAGATGAGACAAAATCCCAAGCTGGGGGTGCAACGCAATCTCTGGTTTCACTCACTCAACAGTAAATCAATATACTGAACGGCACTCCCCATTATTCTCCTCCACACTCAGTCTTATGTGGGATGGGAGATTTGTGTGACCAAGATAATTAGAGAACTAGTGAGTGATTCAAATTATGGCAGATTTAACTTATGACATTTAACAGTAATGAGGACAAGAACACGCTGCATTAATCTCACACTCTTTACTTGTATTCTGAGGTAGGCAAACAGGTATTATTTTAGAGATGAGAAAAATCAAGTGACAGAGTGCTGTGACCTGCCAAACATTACACTGGTTAGCGACACCGCGAGGAACCTCCTGATTCCAGGTTCTGCATCTTTCAGCAACATCACTTCAACTACAATGAATTTCTTTCTTTCTTTTTTAAATCAGTTTAAGTATAGCAACAAAGTCCTACATGTTCTACAAATATACGTACTCCTCACAACACAAGAAATTCCGCTTCATTTTAGAAAATTTTAAAGAAGCAACTGGGTGGCTTTCATATTAATTCATGATTCTATTACTCTATTGGCTAAATCTAAGGGAGATTTTTTACTATGTTCTATTAGCAAAATGACACAAAATAACATCACGTTACCTTTACCAACTGTATACACACTTGAACTTTTAAGAGTCCAGAAAAGCTGTCATCTCACCATACACATACTGACTGTTACCTGTTCTCTGGAAAACAATTCTATATTTTAAGAACCAAAACAAAACATATTGTTTCAACCTGACTGAATGATTGGATTCTTAAAGGAATATGCTAGATGGAGACACCCATGTGTGTCTGTTGGGAACACCTTAACAGATTTTAAAGATATCTTAATATATGAAAGTTGTTTTCAATCTTAAATATTTTTACTTAAGTACAATTCACAGATAGTTTCAGCTATCATTATTTTAGCAATTGGATAAGTAGTATGGAAAAACCAATTTCTAAAATATATAAAATAAAAAATAGTTTAACCTGAGTAGAATGGTACATAATTTACCAATGTGAAAATTACACAGTGAGCCTAGACTTTCAAGCAGGTAAATGAATTAAATTATAGGCCGTGTCTCTACCTAGAAGTTAAATCCTCTTGAAAGTATTTTTAATATCCTAAACTAATATTCTGATTAAATATCCAAGCACTGAACTATCCACTCCAAACAAGTTAATTTTTAATACTAAGACTGTAAAAATGGTTATCTTCTCAGACAGAATTACAAAACCACTGAATGAATCTATTTCTCAATGAGTTAAATATACCCCATATGCTTAGAAAGGTAGTAAAGATGCTCAAAAATGCCTTAGTGGTAAACTCAGTTGGGAGGTGGGGCCCTCTTGCTGTAAAGACTCAGGGACACACAGGTCACAAGAGAGAGGAGAATCAGTTTTAAATGCAACCACAAAAAATCCCAGGCCCAAATGAATTCAATCAAACATTTAAAGAATACCAACTCTTTACAAACTCTTCTAAAAACAAAAGAAAACACCTACCAACTCCTTCAATGAAACCAAATATTGCCCTGAATTCAAAGTGAGACAAAGACATTACAAGAAAACTACAGATCAGTATCAATAAGATACAAAAATCCTCAACAAAATGCTAGCAAACCAACTCCAAAAGCACATAAAAAGATGATCCACACAAAGTGAGATTTATTCCAGGAACACAAGGTTAGTTTAACATCTACATCAATTTACGTAAATAAAATAAGAATAGTAAAAAAACAAAAATCAGCATTTGTTTCCACCATCTCCAGAACAAACCTATAGGTAAAATGAGACCAAAATAATTACTTTGACTGTAAATGGACTAACTGCTCCAATCAAAAGACATACAGTGACAGAGTGGATAAGAAAACAAGACCTATCTATATGCTGCCCACAAAAGGCTCATATCAGACCTAACGACACCTGCAGATTCAAAGTGAGGGGATGGAGAAACTTCATGCAAATGGATATCAAAAAAAAAAAAAAAAAAAGGTGAGTAGCAATACTTACATTAGACAAAAATAGACTATTTTTAAAGGTTATTTGTTTTTGAAAGAGAGTGTGCAGGAAGGGGAAGGGCAAAGAGAGGGAGAGAAAGAGAGAATGCCAAGCAGGCTCTGTACTGTCAGCACAGAGCCCAACGCAGAGGCTGAACTCACAAACCATGAGATCATGACCTGAGCCAAAATCAAGAATCAGACACTTAACTGACTGAGTCACCCAGGCACTCCACAAAAACAGACTTTAAACAAAGTCTATAAAAAGAGACACAGAAATACATTATATAACAAATGTAAATATATATGCACCCAACATGGGAGCATCCAAATACACAAAATGCTTAATAACAAACATAAAAGAGTTAACTGATAACAACACAGTTAATAGTAGCAGATTTTAACACCCCCACTTATATCGATGGATAGATCATCCAACCAGAAAATCAAAAAGGAAAGAGCGGCTTTGAATGACACACTGGAACAGATGGATTTAACAGACATGCTCAGAACATTCCACCCTCAATCAGAATACACATTCTTTTGAAGTGAACGTGAACATTCTCCAGAACAGATCACATATGAGGCCACATAATAAGCTTCAGCAAATTCACAAAGATCAAAGTCATACCATACATCTTTTCTGACCACTACACTATAAATTTAGAAATCAACCGCAAGAAAAGACTGAAAAGAGCACAAATACATGGAGGTTAAATAACATGCTACTAAACACTGAATGGGTCAACCAAGAAATCAAAGAAGAAATTAAACAGCACATGGAAACAAATGAAAATGAAACACAACAGCCTGAAACATTTGGGATGCAGCAAAAGCTGTTCTGAGAGGAAAGTTTATAGCAATACAGGCCTACTTCAAGAAGCAAGAAAAATCACAAATAATCTACCCTTACACCCGAAAGAGTTAGAAAATGAAGAACAAATACAACCTTAAACAAGCAGAAGTAAGGAAATGATAAAGATTAGAGCAGAAATAAATGACATACAAACTGAAAAACAATAGAACAGATCAATGAAACGAGGAGTTGGTTCTTTGAAAAGATAAACAAAATTGATAAACCTCTACCCAGACTCATCAAAAAACAAAACAAAACAAAAAACCCTCAAATAAACAAAGTCACCAATGAAAGACGAGAAATAACAACCAACACCACAGAAATACAAACAACTGTAAGAGAATATTATAAAAAACTATATGCCAACAAATTAGACAATCTAGAAGAAATGGAAAAATTCCTAGAAACATGTAACTTACTAAAATTGGAGGAGGAAGAAATAGAAAATTTGAGCAGACCAATAACCAACAAGAAGATTGAATCTGTAATAAAAAAAAAAAACTCCCAAAAACAGAAGTCCAGGACCAAAGGGTTCCACAGGCGAATTTTACCAAACTCTATTTAAAGAGTTAATGCCTATCCTACTTAAACTATTCCCAAAAAATTGAAGAAGGAAAATTTCCAAGTTCATTCTATGAGGAGAGTTTCACTCTGATACCAAAACCAGATAAAGACACCACAAAAAAAGGAGAACTACAGGCAAGTATCTCTGATACGCAGATGCAAAAATCCTCAACAAAATACTGGCAAACAAAATCCAACAATACTTTAAAAAAAATCATTCACCACAATCAACAAAATACTGGCAAACAGAATCCAACAATACCTTTAAAAAAATCATTCACCACAATCAAGTGGGATTTATTCTCAGGATGCAAAGGTGGTTCAATATTTGTAAATCAATCAACATGATACAGCACATCAATAATGAAAGGATGAAAGCCCTATGATCATCTCAACAGATGCATAAAAAGCATTTGACAAATTATAATATCCATTCATGATAAATGCCCTTAACAAAGTAGGTTTAAATGAAATATACCTCTACATAATAAAGGCCATGAATGAAAAACCCACAGCTAACATCATACTCAATGGGGAAAAACTGAGAGGTTTCCCCCTAAGGTCAGGAACAAGACAGGGGTGTCCACTCTCACCATTTTTATTCAACATAGAACCAGAAGTTGTAGCCACAGCAATTAGACAACAGGAAGAGAGGGTAAAAAAGGCATCCAAAATTGGTAAGGAAATAGTAAAACTTTCACTATTTGTAGATGACATGACACTACATATAGAAAAGCCTAATGACTCCGTCAAAAAACTAGAACTAATAAATGAATTCAGTAAAGTCACAGGATGTAAAATCAATATGTAGAAATATGCTGCATTTCTATACAGTAATAATGAAGCAGCAGAAAGAGTAATTAATGCAGTGCCATTTATAACTGCAGCAAAAATAGTAAGATGCCTAGGAATAAACCTAACCAAAGAGGTGAAAGACTTATACTCTGATAATTATAAAACACTGATGAAAGAAACTGAAGACAACACAAAGAAATGGAAAGCATTCCATACTCATGTATTGGCAGAACAAGTATTGTTAAACTGTCATACTACCCAAAGCAACATATGACCTTAATGCAATCCCTATCAAAATACCAACAGCATTTTTCACAGAACAAAAAAATCCTAAAACCTATGAGGAACCACAAAAGACCCTGAAGAGCCAAAGCAAGTTTAAAAAAAAGCAAAGCTCTGGAGGTATCACAATTCCAGACATCAAGTTATATTACAAAGCAGTAGTGATCAAGATAATATGGTACTGGCACAAGTCAGAGTGGCTAAAATGAGCAAATCAGAGAACTCTAGATGCTGGCAAGGATGTGGAGAAACGGGCACCCTCCTACACTGTTGGTGGGAATGTAAACTGGTGCGGCCCCTCTGGAAAACAGTGTGGAGGTTCCTCAGGAAACTAACAATAGAACTCCCCTATGACCCAGCAATAGCACTGCTAGGAATTTACCCAAGGGATACAGAAATGCTGAGGCATAGGAGCACATGGACCCCAATGTTCATGGCAGCACTCTCCACTATAGCTAAAACATGGAAAGAGCCTAAGTGTCCATCAATAGATGAATGGATCAAGAAGATGTGGTTTATCTATACCATGGAACACTACATGGCAATGAGAAAGAATGAAATCTGGCCATGTGTAGCAACATGGATGGACCTTGAGGGTGTTATGCTGAGCGAAATAAGTCAGGCAGAGAGGGACAAATATCATATGTTTGCATGTATAGGAGGATTAGGAGGAACTTGACGGAGGAACAAGGGGGAGAAGAAGGGCGGAAATGGTGGGGGAAAGGGAGAGAGGCAAACCATGAGAGACTCTTGAATGCTGACAAAAACTGAGGACTGATGGATGTGGGGAGGAGGAGGGATGGGCACGGAGGAGGACACTTGTGGGGATGAGCACTGAGTGTTATGTGGAAACTAATTTGACAATAAACTATTTGGAAAAAAAAAAAGATAATATGGTACTGGCACAAAAATAGACATATAGATCAATGGAATAGAATAGAAAACCCAGAAACAAACTCACAATTAATCTTAATTAATCTTCACAAAGCAGAAAAGAACATCCAATGGGAAAAGGTCCCTTCAACAAATGGTGTTGGGAAAACTGGACAGCTACATGCAAAAAGATCACTTTCTTTTATCGTATACAAAAATTCAAATGGATTAAAGAGGCACCTGGGTGGCTCAGTCGGTTAAGCATCGACTTTGGTTCAGGTCATGATCTCATGGTTCATGAGTCTGAGCCCCACTTTGGGTGAGCATGAGCCCAGCTTTGGTGAACACAAGCCCACTCTGGGTGAGCCCTACTTCTCCCTCTCTCTCAATCTCTCTCTCAGTCCCTCATGAGACTCTCTCTCTCCCTTTCTCTGTCTCTCCCTCTTTCTGCCCCCACTCACTTGTGCCCTCTCAAACAAAAATCAAAAAAACAAACAAACCCAAAATGGATTAAAGACCTAAATGTGAGAACTGAAACCATAAAAATCCTAGAAGAGAGCACAGGGAGTAATTTCTTGGACACTGGCCATAGAAACATTTTTCTAGATATGTCTCCTGAGACAAGAGAAATAAAAGCAAAAACAAACCATTGGGACTACATCAAAATAAAAAGCTTCTGCACAGTGAAGGAAGTGACAAAGCTAAAAGGCAACCTATGGAATAGGAGAATATATTTGTAAATGACATATCCAATAAAGGGTTAGTATCCCAAATATATAAAGAACTTCTATAACTCAACACCCAAAAAGCAAATAATCTGGGTAAAAATAGACAGAAGACATGAACGGACATTTCTCCATAGAAGACATCCAGATGACCAACAAAGATATGAAAAGATGCTTAACATCACTCATTAACAGGGAAATGCAAATCAAAACTACAAAGAGATATCACCTCATGCCTGTCAAAATTGCTAAAATCAACAACACAAGAAATGGCAGGTGCTGGAGATGATTTGGAGTAAAAGAAACCTACTTACCCTGTTGGTGGAAATGCAAACTGGTGCAGCCACTCTGGTAAAGGGTGTGGAGGTTTCTCAATAAGTTAAAAATAGAACTACCCTACGACCCAGCAATAGCACTACTAGGAATTCATCAAAAGGATACAGGAGTGCTGATTCATAGGGGCACGTATACCCCAATGTTTATAGCGGCACTTTCAACAATAGCCAAATTATGGAAAGAACCCAAATGTCCATCAACTGATGAATGGATAAAGAAGATGTGGTTTATATATACAATGGAATATTACTTGGCAATGAGAAAGAATGAAATCCTGCCATTTGCAACAACATGGATGGAACTGTAGGGTGTTATGCTAAGTGAAATAAGTCGGTCAGAGAAGGACAAATATCATATGTTTTCACTCATATGTGCAACTTGAGAAACTTAACAAAAGACCACAGGGGAACGCAAGTGGAAAAATAGTTTCAAACAGAGAGGGAGGCAAACCATAACAGACTCTTAAATACAGAAAACAAACTGAGGGTTGATTGGAGGGGAGAGGAGTGAGAAACGGGTGGGATGGGCATTGAGGAGGGCACTTGCTGGGATGAGCACTGGGTGTTGTATGTAAGTGATGACTCAAGGTACTCTACCCCTGAAACCAAGAGCACACTGTATGTTAGCTAACTTGACAATAAATTTTATATATATATATAGAACTACCCTATGATCCAGCAGTCACACAACTGAATATTTACCCAGAAAATACAAAAACACTAATTCAAAGGGATTCAAGCATCCCTATGTTTATAGCAGCATTATCTATAATAGCCAAATCATGGAAGCAGCCCAAGGGTCCATGGACAGATGAAGATGTGATACATATACACAGAGGAATATTATTCAGCCTTTAAAAAGTATGAAATCTTGCCATTTACAATGACGTGGATGGAGCTGGAGAGTATAATGCTAAGTGAAATAAGGCATTCAGAGAAACACAAAGACTGTATGATTTCACTCAGATGTGGAATTTCAGAAACAAAACAAAATGAGCACGGGAAACAAAAGAGAGAAAGGCAAACCAAAAAACAAACTTTTAACTACAGAGAACAAACTGATGGTTACCAGACAGGAGGCTGGTACAAGGATGGGGTTACAGAAGCGATGGGAGGAGCGCACTTGTGAGGAGCACTGGGTTCTGTACGGACGTGTGGAATCGCTACATTGTTCACCTAAAGCTAATATAACACTATACGTTAACTATAATGGAATTCAAAATAAAGTTTTAAAAAATTAGAACAAATCACGAAGTTGTTAAATATTAAGTAGCTCTGCTATGCTGGGACATGTCTCGCAAAAGTGTATTACTTATCATTACTACTTTTATGAGAGTCAGAACAACTCAAAAGTGGAACAACAGAGTTCTAACTCAAACCATTTAGAAGATGACTTTGAAAATTTAAATGTATAGTTAAGATAATTAAAAACACCTGACTCAGGTTTACTCATGGAATTTCCTATAAGCTCGACTATATTTCTATCACCATTTGTTTCATCATTTTGTAAGAAAGTGGAGTTTAAGACTACACAACAGGATCACTGTTTCCAAATTGTGTATAAGCATTTGTAGTGGCTCCTAGGACCTTGACACAAGAAAATTATCCAATTCTCGTTAAAGTCTAAAACTTACTCCGCTTGATAATGCTTCAAATACAGAGTAGCATCTCTCTTTGAAAGCCTGGTTCCAACATGCAATGCATAATGGTATTTGTCCTTACTCTGACAGTTTGATTAAAATTTACACAGAGCTAAAGAACTCAAGCTGGAGAAAAGTATTTTCAGTATCTAACACTCTACAGTAATTAGTTTCCCAGCAGAGTAACTGTACTTACATCAATATCCTCCTGCGTAAAAGTTTCGGGATCTTCTCCCATCATGTTGGCTAAGTGTCTCTTTCCTATGTTGAACTCTTCAATCTGCTTTTTAATAAACTCCACTGTGTAGGTTTCACGTCTTAAGGCTGCAACATTTTTCTTTGTTGTTACACCTGTGGTGTGTCTCAGCCTTAATATCTAGCAGAAAATATAAACAAAAAGAAAAAAATATTTTAAAATAAATAATGATCTTGTAGGCCACTGTAGCTAAATAAAACAGGATGTTCAAACAGTTGTCTTTATTACAGGACTCAGTTGGCAAGAGTCTGGAAACAGGTGAAAAGGCCTGTGAAGAAAGCTATTAGAAATTGTCCCTCACTCAAAAGCTTGCTTATTAAAAGCTTCTGCTTACACAGTAGTTTAAAGTAGCATTTCAACATGTTAAAACCCCAAACACCTGTAAGTGATATACCACCAATCTATGACAAACATCCACGTTTGATACAGACTGGTCAAAGTCAACAAGTGGTGATATCTGACACACAGGGAATGAGAATAAAATGCCACTCCCTTAAAAAGAGACAAATGCAGGGGCACCTGAGTGGCTCAGTCAGGTAAGTGTCCGACTCTTCACCTCAGCTCAGGTCATGACCTCAGGGTCCTGAGTTCAAGCAAGCCCTGCACTGGGCTCCGTGCTTCACGTCTACTTTGGGGGAGAAAAAAAAAAAAGGCAAATGCACGTGCTGGCAGAAACTAGCAAGCAGAAGATGTGGGAGGGAAGGGACGTGTATTGGGAATAGCACACTTAGACTAGTCACCTTGTTCACGGGTACAAATATAGCCCATCTTTCAATGCCTTAAAATAGTTTAGCTTAGCTTGAGACTCTTCTGCAGTCCTTATTTTAGGCTGATACAGTGAAGAGACTGCTTCACTAAACATCAAGATTTATCATTAATTTAGTTCCACAAGCCAACTGTAGAAATAAGGGCTTTCCCCTCCTTTTAAAGTATTGGTAATGGTATCACAAGTGCTGCTGTGAATCATTTTATGCTGCAGCACTAGGAATTTCCCCCCAAGGCATTAATAGTTCACCTACAATAAAGGGTGCTAAGGAACCAGAAAAATGTTTTCAAATGACCATTCAGCTACATTCAGTAGCGGGATGTAACCAGAACAGATATTTCTGGTCCTGGCTTTTCTCAAAACCTCAATCTGTGGTTCTCAACCTTCATCCCAGCCTCAACAGTTTTAAACACTCTTAAGCAATTCAGATCTTAAGAACTACAATTCTTAGTAACTCATTCGATTCCCTTTTCATCAACATAGAAATCTCTCTTGCACATACCACCACCACCACCACCCTCCCTCATCCATGCCCTAGTCCCCTGAGAATCAGAGATTCAAATAACTATAATCACTTGTCACTTCAGTAAAAAGTAGAAGAAAAAATACAGGACAAATATTACAGTACCCTATTAAGAGTAAAAATTACATTCTTAAACTAACAAATCAAAATAGTGATAAAATGGTTTCTTGCCACTCTTTAATAAGTAAGACAGGGCAATTTAAATTCCATGAAATTTTAGAGTTTCTTTTTCCTTCGGGGAGCACAAAGGAGTTTCTCTCTTTATATTATTAATCAGGAATCTTAAGATGCTTTCTAAAGAAACAGTGTCACTACTAACAAGTAAAAACATGACCCAAACTTGCTTAAATACAGTTAGCCTGCCCGTCTGTACACGCTGTCGCTTCTCCCCACAACAGGTGCCACCCAGGACCAAATCCCCGTCTGAGAAGTTTTACCATTTATTATTTTTACTTTTTCAAGGGTTTTGCTTGTTTTGTTTTTTTTTGTTTTTGTTTTTTTTTTTTTAATGCTTCCATGTCTTCTTTAAACACTGGAAGATGTTGCTTCCTATATTCAAAGTGAAAAGAAAATGCCTGTCTGTCCCAAGAATCATGGCAAAGGTATGGATTTGGAGGAGAAAGCAGCAGTCGCTCAGTGGAGGAGATTCTCGCAAATGTTCCACTGGCCAAAAGGATGATTATGCTGTGGGTTTTCTAAGTGATATGACAAAATGGTTCTGTCCGTAGCTAAAACAACCCAACTGCAAGTTGATAATATGGGTGAACCCACTGCACTTCCCACCAATCACCAACCACAGCCCTTATGAGAAATGGTAGTCTTCCGTATTCACTGGGAGACTCATTCACTGAAGTAATGAGTTGTACAGGAAGAGTAAGATTAGGGAGGAAAGTGATGAGTTCAATTTGGGGCATGACAAGTTTGAGATCCTTGATGGGCATCTCTGGAGAGATAGGTGTCCGGGAGGCAAATGGCTCGGTGGGTGCGCACACAGGAAAGATCTGAGCTAGAGATGCCGTCTGTTAATAATCAGCATGGGACACGATGTGACACCATCAAAGCAGGGAAAACGGCAGGCATTAGTGTTAGAATAAGAAACATATATTCTACTATCCGAAGAAACAACAGTTTGTGAGGGAAGGTAGGCGGAAAGGATGACTTATGCCTTACGGCCATTATTTTTATAAAACAGGACACATGATGGGTCTGCAGAGTAAGGGATGACAGGTTTGACAGACTGAATACTTCATACTCAAAGAGCAACAATACAGCAGTTGTAAAGGAGAACAATTAAAGGAAGAAAATTAGAAAAAGAAATTAAAGTACTCCTTTATAACTGGATGTGTGCCAGGAGAGTATTACTAAAGAAACAGTTATGAATCAACATCTATACAACAGCTACAATATTTTCTTTGTCAATTATCTTTTGATTTCCAATAGATTGCCTTTGGATGTTTCAGTGGAATATTCAATGCACTACTTAGTTCAGGAGAGTTCTGTCTTAGGGCTGACTGTACCCTGCAGCATTATAAAGTGTTCCATTCCCAGGTAATACTTTTATCTTTAATTTAATTCTGTTGGATCATAATATTGCAACCCTTTCAAAATTCAATTTGCATTTCCCTGGAATGTTACTGCCTGTACTTTTCATTTAAATTTTGAATCATTTTAGGTTTTGTTTTTTGACCCAATCTGAGTTTTTAATCCATGAGAATATTCCATTTAAATGGAATTCATAGATATTCTGTATCATTTTTCATCTGATTTTTCTTTATTTTTTTTTATGCTTTCATTCCTGTTTTCCTTCTTTTACTAGATGGTCTGTAGATTTTTATAGTTGTCTTTTGATCTGGCAATTTGGATACTATACAGCCTGCCTCCATTTCAGTACTGATTACCTATAGGTCTCCGAATAAAATGTTTAAATATTTCTCCTATCAACTTCAGAAAGTAATACTCATTAAATTCTCACCTATTTATCCTCTTTTCCTCTTTGTCCAACAAAATTATGTTTTTCTGTCATCCATCTGTATCAGCTTCGCTTCTCTCCATCTTTCTTACCCTTTGTTCTGCATTCTGTGTGATTTTTAAACCTTTTACTCCTAGGAGGCAGGCGGTGGGGGGCGGTGTTTTGTTTTGTTTTTGCAGTGTCAATTCTGCAGCCACTCTGTGAATTTTTAGCTTCTTAAATCACTGATCTATCTTCAAAAATCTTTCCTTAACCATTTCTTTAGTTGTATATTCTTGTCTTACCCTCTGTTTAATACAGCTCTCCTTCATCCAACTTTTTAAAAATGTCCTTGACAGTGTAAAGCAGTTATAGCAAAATAATTCTTCCATTTTGCTGAGTAAATATTCCTCTGTGTTCTCATCTCACTCTCCCACTCATTTCCCTTTCTTCTTTTGTTCTTACAACATTTTGGTATCACCTCAAGCAAAAGAGTTGATTATTGGCCTGAAGACTCACTTCTTCACTTGATCTTCACTTGATCTTGTATCTGTCTACATTCTTCAGAGCTTGTGACAGCTGGCAGCTTTCTTAGTTTTAACATAAATGAGGCTTAAAAAAACTAAAATAATTTTATTGCTGTTTATTTGGAAAGAAAGTTTTGACAAAGTCCCTACTTTGCTATTTTTCATAAAATCTCCTTAAGATCTTTTCAAAGACATTTGTATACTGCCTAAGAATATGACCTTCTGGAAATTCTTATTTATTAAAGTTACAAAGCCATCACAGCACCAGTACCAGATTGATAAATATATTTATAAATGTTCCAAATTATTCTAGCAATGATTCATACAAAATATTTACACTCAAAAGAGACCATTATTCATTAGTACAATCCATTGAGTAATTGTAAGAAGATGAGGCTGAATCTGAATCGACTAGATCTTTAGCTATGAAAAGTCAGAATTCCTGGAGAGAATGTGCTTTGCTACTGTTAAGTACAAATCCCCAACCAAATATTCTATATGTTCTATTTCCAACTGAAAAGCTGTGACAGAGAATTTTCCTCACACTTTGTTTTTATGGAATGGTATAGATACAAGTTGACAGATTTGTTTCTTTTTTAAGATAATCAGTGGGTCAGACAACTATAATTTCAATCAAGCAGGTTGCCAGAGAAGCAGACACATCCTGACAGAGCAGTGATGTCCCAAATCTGGCCAAGTGCCAGTGCCACATATTACTTTAATGATACTACGAGAGTAACTAAGGACTTTCCTTTTTGTTCAACTGGATAAAAATGGAACAAAGAAGAATCTGCTGCTAATCTGAACAGAAAAGGCAAAAACAGAAATGCTTCCAGGAGTAAAAGAGAAGGTAAAGACCGAAGTCAGATTAGAGAAAACATGGAAAGAAAGAAATATGAGGATCCCAAGAGAGAAATGATAGTAATCTTTCTGAATGAGTTTTTATTTTTATCAAGTAGAGGTCTCTGGATGCAAGCAAAAGAAAATGACAACTTAAGCAAAAGAGACACTCAAAGAAGACTAACAGGGGCCCACAGGACTACAGTTGAAGCAGGCAGCTAAAAAGCAGAAATTCCAATGATCCACGACACACTCAATGAAGTCTGTGGCCATTAAGATAAAATGCTATTCCAACTGCCCTTATCTCTCTGCTCAAGATCTCAAGGGAGGGACTATCTAATGGGGCTACCTTGGGTCAGATGCCCCAGATTATAGTTCTTCCAGACTGTATCCAGTGGGGAAGAACTCATTACTCCTGAGAAAATAGGAGTGCCCCGATGAAAGGGAAAAGGACACCAGGTTATGCAAACAAGGAAATGTACTAGACTACTTGAGCAAAATTCACCATTTATATTCATTCCACAAACTTATAAATTTAGAGCCTTAACATATTTACCAAATAAAATATATTGGATTCTGAATCATGCTTTGAATAAACTATAAAAAATTATTGTTGGAACAACCAAGGAAATTGGAACACAGAATAGGTAACAGATATTTAAAAATTATTGTTCATTCTGTTACATATGTGCATAGTGACATGGAAGCTATGTTCTTTTATTTAAAAAAAATTTTAATGTTTATTTATTTTTGAGAGAGAGAGAGAGAGAGAGAGAGAACACAAGCAGGGGAGGGGCAGAGAGAGAGGGAGACAGAATCTGAAGCAGGCTCCAGGCTCTGAGCTGTCAGTACGGAGACTGATGTGGGGCTCACACCCACGGACCACTAGATCATGACCTGAGTCGAAGTCAGACACTTAACCAACTGAGCCGCCTCGAGGAAGCTATGTTCTTTATTTAAAAAAAAAAAAGCTACCTCTTAAAAAAAAATCAAGTATATATATAAGTAATATAACAGAAAGCCTGAGATTTACACAAAAGCCTACCAAAAAAACGGTAGGAAGACAGAGTAAACAGGATTGGTAAAACATTAATAATTGTTGAAGCTGGCTGACATACACATGGGGTTCATTACAGTATTTTAATTTTGCAAATATTTGAACGTGCTTTATTTTTCATAATAAAATTCTAAAAAGTAAACTATCTTACAAGTTCATTTAAGAAATTTAAGCAACTACCATGGACTAGGCTATATACTGAATTTTAGCAGAAATAACTATCAAGCAGAGCTGAGTGGTGATAAAAAGAGAACGTTGCCATACTGAGAGAAGGAAACATGAAACATGGTAAAAATGCAGTTTTCTTATTTAAGCTACTATCTGGCAGAAAAGAATGTGGCAGGTGTTCACACGTATACAAATGTGCATACACAAACGTACACATGCACATAACCCTACATGTAAGAACTCACATGTTTAATTCCAGAAATGACCAGTGAGCATCTAGGTTGTCTGTGGGCACTGTACTAAGCATCAGAGTAGGGATACAAAGGTTATGTTATTCTTCTCAAGAGGATTAAAAACCAACTGTAAGGGAACGACCTAAACATACAAGACATTCAGATAATAAAAAAAGAAGGAAACGTGGGTCTTTCACGGTTATAGGCAGCTTCCAAGAGGGCTCGCAGTGATTCTACTGGTTGATACTCATCCTGTCCAATCCCCTCGAATGCGAGCTTGAGTAACTGGCTTCTGACAAATAGAATACTATGAAAGTAATAGAAGGTCATCTCTAAGATTAGGTTACGAAAAGATGGTCTTCCTTCTTTCCCCCTCTCTCTTGATGAACCTGATAGAAGCCAGATGTGGTATGGTAAGCTGCCCTACAGAGGTCCACATGGCAAGAGCTGAGGGTGGCCTCCAGCCAACAGCCAGCCCAACAGCCTGCCAGGAAATGAATCCTGCTAATGCCCAAAAAGAGTGAGCGAGCAGGGAGGTGGATTTCCACCCTCGGGCATGGGGAGGACTAAAGCCACAGCCAACACACGGACCACTGCTTTATGGGGGACTGAGCAAAAAAGCCAGTTAAGCTGTGAGTGGAATCCTGACCCACAGAAACCATGACATAATAAATGTCTGCTGTTTTAAGGTGCTAAGTTTGGGGGTAGCTTGTTACACAGCAATAATTAATTAATTCAGCATCCTAATTACAACGAAGCACAGTACAAGGAAACTTACTTATTTGATTTAAGAACAAAATATGTGAGAATGATGGTAGCATCTATTATCAACCTCTCTTTAAGTAAGAAACTACTACATAAGGAAAATGCTAATTTTAATGTCTCCATATTTTTCAAAATTAAGCAGTGAGGAACACACTAAATCTATCCTTAAAAGGCCAGGGTAAGATCTCAAAAGAAACAACTTCTCCCACCAAAAGGGATTTTATTCCCATTGCTAATAAAATGGGATTTTTTTAAAAACTTAAGAGTTACATGGGGAAAAACGTAACTAATTTACAGAGCTGCATACAGCATTTGATACAAATGCAAGCCAATTTTTAAATTTGTTTTTCAGGGGCGCCTGGGTGGCTCAGTCGGTTGAGTGTCCAACTTTGGCTCAGGTCATGATCTCAGGGTTCGTGGGTTCAAGCGCCGGGTCAGGCTCTGCTGACAGCTCAGAGCCTGGAGCCTACTTCAGATTCTGTGTCTCCCTCTCTCTCTGACCCTCTCCTGCTCACGCTCTGTCTCTGTCTCTCTCAAAAATAAACATTACAAAAAAAAATTAAAAAAAAAAATTTTAAATTCGTTTTTCAAAGAGTTTTTAGGCAATTTATCAGTAAAGTTTATGAAGACCCTACTGTAAACCAACTGGATGCTGTGATACATAAAGGATAAGAACAGATACTTAAGACAAGGACAACAATGTTTTTCCAATAAAACCAAAGTATACAAGGACTAAGCTCCCAAATGCCACTGATCATTCTTTGGCACAGTCCAATTCAACAAGGGAAGTATTATTGGCTCAATAAAAACAGAAAGTTTAAGCATTAAGTGTTTAGTAGAAAATAAAATTAAGAAGGCCTATCATTGATATTTGGGAATACTAGCTTTCAAAATAGAAATTGAAAGAAATGCAAAATGCTCAATTGGTTAAGCATCCAATTACTGATTGTGGCTCAGATCATGACCTCACAGTCCTGAGACTGAGCCCTGGGTTAGGGGCTCCCCATTGGCCATGGAGCCTGCTTGGGTTCTCTCTCTCTTTCTGCCCCTCCCTGGCTTGTGTATGCTCTTGTGCTCTCTCTCAAAAAAAAAAATAATAATAATAATAATAATAAGTGAAATAAAATAAAAAATAGAAATTGGTCTACTGCTTTACTTATTATAAAAGCCATAAATATTTCAGAAGACTCAATCAGTATTCTTATACTGAACGAGAATTTAAGAATTCATGGGTAACCTTTGCAGCACACCATGACTGACAACTGCTTATAATAATGCCAGTGCTACTCTCATTAGTGAAAGCAAAACAGACCATAATCTGGGGCCTGCTAAACCATCCTGTCTCTCACCATTCTTCCAATTATGCCAATTATAACTGCTATAACCAATTGTTTGCTGTTGGCAGAATGCATGTACTCTGTACATTATCTAGTGCTTTCTGTAACCTATCTCATCTTCCCAGAACAGAATACCCCTCTTGTTTAATGGAACTCCCAAATGCTCCTGAAAACTCTATCATCTCCTTTGAGAAGTTGCCCACCACACCACCCTACCTGTTACAACCTATTTGCATTAGGCACTGCACATCTGTGCTCTTCTGTATTTACCTCTGCAAATCTCAGTACACTGTATATAGGTCCCTGATATTCAGGGGTTTATAATCTCAAGTTTTGCCATTCACACGTAAGATTCCTTCTTCCACCCCAAATTTGCAGTTGTAGAGAAACTGATATGAAATGTGTATACCACAAGACTGGTAGGCAAGAGGGCATCTGCTGGTGAGGGTCCCAACTGAGGACCCAGGAATCCTAGTTTAACAAAACTTGTTTCTTTTTCCTTGTGGCCTCAGTCTTCCTCAAACTTTCTTGACTGTGACTCACTATAATAGCTATTTCTATCACCACCTAGGTCACACTTCTACACATAAACAAAATGCAAAAATACCCTGTACAAGATGTATTTATTATTATTCTATTGTTTTAAGAAACATGATCCTTAGGAAAAATACAATTATTAATGTTGCAGATGGAAGTGAAGAAACATTAATATTTAATTAAGACAGACAAGTTCCATGCCAGGAAAAAGCTTTATAAACATCTTTAGCCATATATATGATAACAGTAAGGGTCTGATTGGGGTCAGTTAGGTCTTTCAGTTATGTCTGAGTCCTACTTCATGTGATCAAACATGAGCTGTGATCCTGGTCACGAATTTGGGGGTTTGGTGGTCTAAGGCCCATCCCTGGAGAGTGCTAATGGTCAGTACTGTCTGGGTAATTATTCGATAATGATTTGTTTACTTCACAGTGCCTGGTTCAAGAAAAGTACTCAGTAAACATTTGCCATATGGGGGGAAAAACCTTCAATTCAAGAGTGGTCAGGGAAATGAAAATTGAAATTTTCACTCATCTTAATGGAAAAAATACCTAATGCTAATAGAAGACGGGTACTCTCATATATGAATGATGGAGTGTGGATTGCTATGGCCTTCCTGGAAAGCTATGTGGAAATACCTATTAAAATTTAAGATGTACAGGGGCACCTGGGTAGCTCAGTCGGTTAAGCGTCTGACTTCGGCTCAGGTCATGGTCTCATGATTCGTGGGTTTGAGCCCCGCGTCAGGCTCTGTGCTGACAGCTAGCTCAGAGCCTGGAGCCTACTTCAGATTCTGTGTCTCCCTCTCTCTCTGACCCTCCCCTGCTCACACTGTCTCCCTCTCTCTCAGAAATAAATTATAAAATTTAAAAAAAAATTTAAGATGTACACATACTTTGTAGCAAGAATCTCACAACTGGAACTCTCTACTGCACAAATAAAAGCAACAGTACTAAGAATTATGCCAGAAGGTTTACTGAACACTTTACTAGTGGGAAGGAAATGCAAACAAAATAAATGGCCATCAAATATTAACTCTGACACATTCATAGCACCAAATATTATGTAGCAGTTAGATACATAATGCAGTTAGATACATAATGGGTGACTTGAAGGAATTTCTACTATATGTGTAAGTTGGAGAAGCAAAATGTAGAATGGAATATATTTTTTTTAATACAATAAAAGGAACATAGAGAAAGGCATAAGAGGATACAGATTCCAGAGTTTCACGGAGGTAGAGAAAGTCAGCATCCTTCCCCAGACACACACATTAAGTGTCAGCAATAAAAACATTACATATGCAACAGTCCCTTTTCTAGATTACTATGCATACACAGGAAAAAATATATTTAAAAAAGATCTGCAAAAAAATAAAAACTCCCAACACGTTTTCCAATAAAAAAGAATTAAAAACAAATGATGGACAAATGAAGAGATGGACTGGTTGATTTAGGTTAAAATATAAAAGAAAGATGATTAAAAAATGTTTCTTCAATAGTTTTTTTTTTTTTCTAACGTTTATTTATTTTTGAGAGCAAGAGAGAGTGCTCAAGCAGGGCAGGGGCAGAGAGAGAGAGGGACAGAGGATCCAAGGCAGGCTCTGCGCTGACAGAAGCAAGCCCAATGTGGGGCTCGTACTGGAGAACTGTGAGATCATGACCTGAGCTGAAGTCGGAGGCTCAACCAACTGAGCAACCCAGATGCCCCTTTTGATAATTTTTTTTTATCATACTATTTAACTTCTTTACGATATTTGGTACTTCTTTATCACTTTCCCTACTTAAAACATCCACCTGTTTTCCATGACACCACACCATCTGGTTTTCTCCTTACTTCTTTGGCAGTTCATTCTCAAACTCTGGGAGGCTCTTCTTCCTTGACTGTTGTCCTTCAGGGTCTTGTCCCTCTCCTTATTCCAATTCAGTACCCCTTCACTAGGGGTCTGAATTCACTTCCAAGGCCTCAATTACCATCTACAAGGTAATTGAGGATTGTAAATCAGTTCTCTTCTTGACCTATAAACTCCCCAATCTTTGAGCCTATTGGAAATCTCTACTTGGACATCTCAATTATAACTTTATAATAAATACAATTATATCCAACTCGTTTTCTAGCCTCTCAAACTTTCCCTCCTTTTGAGATCCCATGTCAGTTAATGGCATCATCACTCAACCAGCTGCGAAGCTAGAATCTTGTCTTTTCACTGCCCTCAGGATGAAAGGAATTGTTCAAGTTCTGGTCTCCACCTCTCCAGCGGGAAAATTATTAAGAAAATAGAAACTGCACAAAAGTCACTATCAGTCCTATCCACTGCGTGACTTTCTCCATGAAGTCTTCCAGACCACTGCCGGAGTCCAGTTCTCATTCACGTCCTCTGGCGCGGCCCTCCTCCCCATTGGACCGCGGGGAAGGCGGCAAGGCCCAGACCCTACGCCCCACTTAGGCAGAGACTCTCTTTAACCTGGCAGCCAACTCAAGGAAGGGGGTCGCTCTAGTTCCGTCTGCAGATGACTTCCTCCCTCACTGCACCCTGCGAAAACCAGAAACAACCCCAAATGGTCGCCGCAAGCCAATACTCATTCCTCTCAACCACAGAACTCTACTAAATACCCAGGACCCTAGGGTCCCCGTGAGAGGGCACGCGAGATAGCAGGCGAAGGGAGCGGCGCCGGCTCCACATCCCCGCGCTACACGGACCCGTACTTCCACTTCTCCCTTACCTGGGACCCGGCACCTATCTGCAACTCTGCAGCCGCGGCCTTCCAGACGCCTTGTCTGCGGGCAAGGCTAACCCTACCTCCGAGAAAGATCCGGTAGAAAACCGCTGCGCCGCAGGAGACACAGGGAGCCGCCATACTGGCAGCAGGAGACCCAGGCGGGAGGGTGAGGAGGCGGGGCCTGGCGACTGCGCAGGCGCAGGTGAGAGACGGCGTCCCGAGGTTGTCGGGAAGGGGCAGGGGGCGTGCTCCGCGGGGCGGGGCGGCTTGTCGCTGATTGGGTGTGTGACCCCCGCGGGGCGTGTCCGACTCCACCCCCTGGTTCGTAGTAGCCCCAAGCTGAAGGAGTAGTGTGAGGGGTAACACTTGGCCTCTCGCCTGCTGCAGCTGTTGGATTCTGTTGTTGTCCAAGTCTTGGTACGACTTTCACGTGGCTCTTTAACCAACCCTTGCTTCCCTTGCCCGGTGCTGCACCTCTAGCCGGTTCTTCCCGAACGGCAGAACTTGCGCAACCCGTCCGCACCTCCCTCTGCAGTCTGTCTTCACCACGCTGCAACCCGGACGCGGCTCTCCTTGCTCACGCAAGAATGGACCCCAGACCTTGGCTCCTATCTGTCTTTCTAGTATGGGTTTCCCCTCCTGTCTCCCTTTCCACATTTTTTAGATTCCAGGGTCTCCACCCTGCTCCAGCAATTGCCAAACCACTCTACGTTCCAGGACACTCACACGTCTATTGTTTACTGTATAACGTGCAGACTAAACCACTAACAGGTAAGGATGAAACAGTCTTCCCCATCTTTGCACACCATTCACCATAGTATTAGTCCTAAGCCTTACTTGAAACCCAATCAGAATTAAATTCACAGTCATCGAATAGAAATGAGTATAGCTTGCTTTCTGAGACTCGTGTGCCCTTGAGAGTAACTCCCAGGTTTCTTCCTACAGAACACATTTTAAATGATGAAAGCTGTTCTGAAAGGATTTCTAAACATTTAGACTTGAAGGATTAGTAAAATTATAACACAAACACACACACAAAATCTGAGGTCGGACAAAATTGTCAAGCAAATAAATCCACCATCATTTCTTAAAATACATTTTGTCATTAAAAAGGTAGAAATGGCATGATCTCAGGGGGGAAATGGAGGGGTCCTTTGAATGAAATTCATTTCATTGTATTGAAAAGCCCACTCTGTTGTTTTTCTGTTATTACCTTTTAGGTTAATTTCATCAGAAATTGGCAGAGGTCCACAAACTATCATTTTGAGCCAAAACTTTATAGCTCATTAAAATAGATGCCTTTAAACAGCAATTTCTATATGTTGTCACAAAAAAAATGTTTTTAACTTAACTGTGGAAATTTAATTAAGTAGAAAACATTCAAATAAGTATGTGAATGTAGAATTTTTACTATTTTTTAAAAAACGTGTTGAAACATAGAAGAACGCTATAGATTCTGAAATTAAGGCTAGGAATTGTGGAGGTTTTTTTCTTCTATTTTTTTTTCTCTAAATTCACATTACAGTCTTTCACTAGATTACAGTAAAGTGAATGTAGTACATTTCCCACCTCTAGGGGCAACACTTGAACTGCTGCTTTAAATTTCCTGTGTAGCCTTTGAGTTTGGAACAAATATACCACTAACAGTTGACATTAGGTACATAGTTTGGAGTCAGAAGGAATGACTGGAATCAGGAATGTGCTGATAAACACTTAAAATGAAAAAAAATTGTAGTTTTACCAAACAGCTAAAGCATAAGATTCATGTAATTGTTCTCTCATTTACTGAGCACCTATTATGTCAGAGGCATCAAGCATCCTAGGCACAAAGTCCCCAAAGTCCAATATGGTGGTGTCACATCTAATGCGAGGGTTTGGTTCTAAAGTCAGCTTGTAGGGTAAACGTCAGGAGAGTCAAAATACTGAACTAATAAATGCTGCTGAGCTGTGAGCTAGCAATAACTTAGATGCTTCTGGTGGATGTGTACTAGTACAGCCCTTCTAAAAATCTACCAACCAATCAGTGATGTTAAGGGGAGTATACCCTACACTCCATCAATTACGTTCTAAGGCATATACGCTGCAGAAATTCTTACACCGTGTATCAGGAGACATGTATAAGTGTCATCAGTGAGACCCCTGAACTCAGGAAACCCCTAAAAGCTTCTGCCTAACTACAGATTTTATCTTTTAGAAACTAACCAATTGCTGGAGCAAGAAAAGAAACCTTTGAAATATGATCCCCCGGGACAGATGCCCATGCAGATGAATCATGAATCATAAAGTATCTGACAGTTACCTGAGCTTCATTATAATGTTAAAATCCCCCACCCAGAGGGAAACATAAGCCTCACTAGATAGCATGCAATATATGTATAGGCATGTTTTCTGAACGGGAATGTGTAACTTGATGCCTCCCCATTACATTCAATGATGAGACCTGCTCCTCTGAATATTCATCCGAAACCGCAGTAAAAGGAACCTGCTTACCTTGTTTCCAGGCTTTGGAAATTATTCCCCCTGATCTCCTTATTTGCAGCAAATAAAGATGACCTTGTGAAGATACCCCTGGTATCACCTCTGTGTCTCAAACTCACCAAGGAGTGAACACACATTGATACGCTAACAGAACAATGTTCATAACATTATTTTTTTGTAACAACAAAAGTAACCTATCTATTGATCAGAGGATGGATGGACACCAATGACAATGAATTAACCAAAACCACGCCATACGGATGGGTTTCACCAGGCAGAGGAAAATACGGAAAGTCACGTACACTCACCTAGACTGATTCCATTTATGTAAAGTTCAAAAACAGATAAAACTAGGCAAGATATTGCTTAAGGGTCTATCTCTATGTAGTAAAACCATAACGAAAACCAAGAAAGTGATCAACACAAACTTTGGCCTAGTAAACAACCCAGGAAGAAGGGAGAGGGTGCGATGATCTGTGCACCCAGAGGCATCGGCGCGTCTGCCAGTGTTCTTTGTCTTTAGATGACTGGCAGATATACAGGTGTTCATTTTCTTCTTGAATTTCTAAAAATATAGATACATGTAACAGGAAGAGTTGATTTTATCTCACTTCCCAACCCGATTCAAACTAGATGATGTAGCATGCTATAGCAGGAGTCTAAATTGGTACACTATTGCTTTTTCCTATATTCTATCTCTTTTCCTTACTCCTCTCTCCTTCATTATCTCCTCTTCATCTCCTACCCCCTCTCTTCTCCTTCCCAGTGTAGATAGCTTAAATGATGAATGATGTAGTTTCCAGAAAATTCACACACACACACACACACACACACACACACACACACACACACCTTTAAAGGATTCCTGGAACCTCAGAGCTTTGTGAGTCAATGTGAAAAACCTAGAACCCAAAAAAACACAAAGGCTTCATGACTCCACAGATAACTGAGATCTTCAGAGAACTTTGGGCCAAGGATGACCAAACACTGTGGTTCACGGAAAGTGCATTGAGTGTGGATCCAGAAATGTGAGTTGTCATCTGAACCCTGCCACAAACCTGCTCTTTGACACTTGGTGGTTCATTTAGCTTATGAAAAACCTACATTAGTGTAGGTTACATGTAACATTAGTTACATTAGTGTAACCAGTGGGTTAGACCAGTGATTCTCAAAAATATGGTCCCCAAAAGAGAGTCCTTAGCCTTACCTTGATTGTATTGCGTGTTAAATTGTATCCAATTCAAAAGATGTTGAAGTCCTGACACCCGGGACTCCATAACATGAACTATTTTGGAAATAGGCGTTATTATAGAGGTAATCAGGTAAAAAACGAGGTCATTACAGTGGGTCTCCATCCAATATGACAATAGTACTATAAAAGAAAGGAAATTTTGATTTAGAGGTAGACATGTATAGAGGCAAAACAATGTAAAGACACAGGGAGAAGATGACCATCTGTAAGCCATGGGAAGTGTGAGGTTACCAGAAGCAAGAACAGAGATCTGAAACAAAATTTCCCCCATAAGCCTCAGAAGAAACCAGCCCTACTGATATCTTGATCTTGGACTCTCAGCCTCCAGAATTGTGAGACAACAAATTTCTGTAGTTTAAGTCACCCAGTTCACGGAACTTTCTTGTAGCAGACTCAGAAAGACACCCAGCATATTGGTTTTCAAAACTGGTTTTTCAGTACTCTTCCTTTTGAAAGGTAGAGCCCCTCCTTTTGAATACAAGCTGGATTTACTGACCTATCTCTGAAGAATAGAATTTGGATACTAGTCACAAAAGCTGGTTTCTTGCTTGCGCTCACTCTCTTGAAACATCCACTCTGGGAAATTCAGATGCTGTGTGGTGAGACAGACATAGAGAGAGATCTGCCTAGTAGGGAACTAAAGCCTCTTGCTAACAGCAGTGGGAATGAGCCATCTTAAAACTGGGTCCACTCTCCAAGTCTTCACATGACATCAGCTGCCATCAGCAGTTTGACTGTTACCTCATGACAGATCCTGAGCCAGGACCACTAGACTCCTGGACCACAGAAATTTTGAGATAAAAAAAGTATGTTCTCTTAAGCCACTAAATTATGGGGTAATTTGTTATGCAGCACTAGATAACAAATACCCCTGGGAATTTGTTGGAAATGCAAAGTCTTGAGTCCCAGTCCAGACCTATCACATCGGGGAAGGAGTCCCAGCCTAAAACCCTCCAGATAATTTATGGTCCTTATTTAGGTCAGACTCCATTACGTTTCATCCATGTCAGCACTCCTTCAACTTGACCATCTGGACTGATCATACAGATTCCTACATGTCTTTTGTGTGCATGTGTGGTTAAAAAATACATACCTTAAAATCTACTATTTTAACATATTTATAAAGTGGCATCAAGTATATTCACAGTGTTGTGCAACCCTCACCGCCATTCATCTCCAAATTGTCAATCTTCCTAAACAGAAACTCTGTCCATTAAACACCTCCCAGTCCCCTTCTCCCGACCCCCTGGTAACCACCATTCTATTTTCTGTCTTTATGAGCTGACTTCTTTAAGTATCGCACGTAAGGGAAATCACACAATGTTGGTCCCTTAAGGCCTGGCTTATTTAACTTAGCATAATGTTTTCACATTTCCCCCCGTGCAATACTGTGTTTCAGGGGTTCACTCCATTTTAAGGACAAATAAGATTCCATTGTATGTATATACCACATTTTGTTTATCTATGCATTCATTAAGGGACACATGAGCTGTTTCCACTTTCTGGCTATTGTGAATAATAGTGCTATGAACATGAGGGTGCAAGTATCTTTTTCATTCCCTGCTTTTGATTCTTTTGGGTACATACCCAAATTGGCATTGTAGGATTGTTTTCAATGGAGCTAGATTTTTAACTTAATCTACACAAGCAAGTACACACACAACTTCAGCAATCTTTAGATCTACACTTAAAAAGATTTAATTATCAAGACCACTCCCAGCTAAAGAAGCAGTGTACATGGGCTAAGGAAATGAGTAATGCAAATTTCACTGAAGTGTAAAAATATTTATGAGAAGTAATTTTAGTACATAATTGCTATAGAAGAAGCTTCTATAGCAGCTGAAAAACTGAATCTGTCTCAGCCTACAAGTAAATCTATTCTCCAGGTTGCATATATTTTACCATATTAATTGAATTTTAATTAATAAAAAATAGAACAAATGTCTTCTTTGGTGTTTTCCCCCACTGTGTTCAATGTGGGCCCAATCCATCTACATACACTCTTTACCTATGAGCTGTCAATTATGCTTGCTATAAAAGACACAGCACTTGGGGAGCTGTCAGTCAATGCTGTTATGATGCTTCAAGAATCATTTCTCCAGGCTTCATTATCAAAATTAAAACAAATTTACAGGGAACATAAAGGTGGATCGATCAGACCATTTGTGGTGCACTGAAAATGATTTCCAACATACACAAGTTCAGGGCAGTGTGCTTAGGGCCAGTGTCTTCTTGACCATATTTGTAATTATTTTGCATAGATTAAGTCAGTTTTTTAAGTGCATGTAGATAGTAGAAGCAGTTATTCTGATTGGGTGGTGGAATTATATAAGTGGTTTCCCTATTGGGAATAATAACACGTGGAAAATGTTCTATCGCATTGTGTGTATTTCTTTCATCCATGCCCTAAGGATGGATTTGCGCTCCATACAAGACTTTCTTGTGATGAATGCCAAATGGAGGTAAAGAAGGCCTAGAAAAAGGGAGTTGTTTGAATGAATATAGTGGAGATACTAGGATGTCAGAGAAAAAAAAATGTTACGAAGGAATATAATCAAATTCAGTAAAATCAGTGAGGGCCTGATTAAAATAAATACAGACTTAGTAATTAAATTTCAGAAAACTAGAGCCAAAATAAACTTCTTGAGGCATAAAAGAGACTATTTTAGGGCAAATAGAAGAAGTATCACTCTGCCTAGCAGGGAGTCACCTTACAAAGTGCATTGCTGCTAAGAAGTTGATGCAGCCTAACAATGTAAATACCCAGAAGAAGATTATCACCTGGACCTAGAAGACGAAGACGAAGACGAAGAAGGAGGAGGAGGAGGAGGAGGAAGAGAAGGAGGAGAAGGAGGAGGAGAAAGAGGAGGGGAAGAAGAAGAGGAGGAGGAGGAGAAAGGAGGAGAAAGAGAAGAAGAAGAAGAAAGAAGAAGAGTTCTGAAGTGTAATTTTCATTCTGATGCTCTTGAGGAAACAAAGGTAAGAGCAACATATTTCTAATGTCTCTATCAGAGAAAGCATATGGATTGAGACGGACCATATGATGCAATTCTAAGAAATGTAAAAGAGAGTTCTATAAATTATACATCATATGCAAATGATCACACACAATATTAATTTAAAGAGCATCATATAACATTATATGTCATTAACCGGGGGCTGTTCTAACTTTTTGCCTCATTGGATCATAACATCCTTATGAGACAGACACTATTATTTTCCTCATATTAGACCTAAGGAAGCTGGGGCATGGGTGTGTTTAGTAGCCTGTGTAGTGTCCCACAGCTAGGAAGGGATGGAACCAGGCAACACAGCATCGGAGACACACACCCAACCATTCTTCCATATGCCTGGTCCTGGGAAAACTGTAAGTTATCAACAAGGGTGTCTTTAGAACCCTCACTCACCCCCTTTATACATTGTATCTGCTTGCTGTTAACCATTCTCTTTAAGGACCCAATTCCTTTATCCTCTTGTGATAGCTTCCTACTTCACTTATTCTGTGTGCTGCTCTCACACTTCCCACCCATCCCATCTTCTGTGGAAGGACGTGAGAGTACATCTATCTAGGTTGCTCTTCAGAGGGGAAAACTGGTTGCCCTTCAGATATGTTTTCTTTGGTCTGAACAGTGGTGTGTGTGTGAAGTTTAAATATGGATGCTTTTCAGCCATCAGACAACAAAAGGAAATAAAAGGCATCAGAATTGGCAAAGAAGAAGTCATACTTTCACTTTTTTTATATGACATTATACTCTACATAGAAAATCCGACAGACTCCACCATAAGCCTACTAGAACTGATCCAAGAATTCAGCAAAGTTGCAGGGTACAA
Organism: Hyaena hyaena; assembly: GCF_003009895.1. NCBI lineage: Eukaryota > Metazoa > Chordata > Mammalia > Carnivora > Hyaenidae > Hyaena > Hyaena hyaena. Next base: position 3,903,606 of record NW_024080700.1, on the reverse strand, counting down.
AAGCAATGTACAGAAATCGGTTGCATTTTTATACACCAACAATGAAGCAACAGAAAGAGAAATCAAGAAACTGATCCCATTCACAATTTCACAAAAAAACCATAAAATACCTCGGAATAAACCTAACCAAAAATATAGGAGATCTGTATGATGAAAACTATAGAAAACTTATGAAGGAAATTGAAGAAGACACAAAGAAATGGAAAAACACTCCATGTTCATAGGTCGGAAGAATAAATATAGTTAAAATGTCATTACTACCCAAAGCAATATACACATTCAATGCAGTCCCAACCAAAATTGCACCAGCATTCTTCTCAAACTAGAACAAACTATCCTAAAATTTGTATAGAACCACAAAAGACCCCGAATAGCCAAAGGAATATTGAAGAAGAAAACCAAAATGGGAGGCATCACCATCCCAGCCTTTAGCCTCAGTTACAAAGCTGGAATCATCAAGGCAGTATGGTATTGGCACAAAAACAGACACATAGACCAATGGAATAGAATTGAGAACTCTGAATTGGACCCACAAATGTATGGCCAGCTGATCTTTGACAAGGCGGGAAAGAGTATCCAATGGAAAAAATACAGCCTCTTTAACAGATGGTGCTGGGAGAACTGGACAGCAACATGCAGAAGAGTGAAACTAGATCATTTTCTCACACCATACACAAAAATAAACTCAAAATGGATAAAGGACCTGAATATGAGACAGGAAACGTCGAAACCCTAGAGGAGAAAGTAGGAAACAACCTCCTTGACCTCAACTGCAGCAATTTCTTACCTGACACATCCCCAAAAGCAAGGGAATCAAGAGCAAAAATGAACTGTTGGGAGCTCATCAAGATTAAAAGCTTCTGCATGGCAAAGGAAACAGTCCATAAAACTAATAGGCAACCTATGGAATGGGAAAAGATAGTTGCAAATGACATATCAGATAAAGGGCTAGTATCCAAAATCTATAAGGAACTCACCAAACTCCACACCCAAAAAACAAACAATCCACTGAAGAAATGGGCAGAAGATATGAACAGACACTTCCCCAAAGAGGACATCCAGATGGCCAACAGACACATGAAACGATGCTCAGCATCCCTCCTCATCAGGGAAATACAAATCAAAACCACACTGAGATACCACCTCACACCAGTCAGAGTGGTTAAAATGAGCAAACCAAAGGACTCTAGATGCTGGCGAGGATGTGGAGAAACAGGCACCCTCCTACACTGTTGGTGGGAATGTAAACTGTTATAGCCCCTCTGGAAAACAATGTGGAGGTTCCTCAAAAAATTAACAATAGAACTCCCCTATGACCCAGCAATAGCACTGCTAGGAATTTACCCAAGGGATACAGGAGTGCTGATGCATAGGGACACATGCACCCCAATGTTCAAAGCAGCACTTTCAGCAATAGCCAAGACATGGAAAGAGCCTAAGTGTCCATCGGTGGACGAATGGATCAAGATGTGGTTCATCTATACAATGGAATACTCCATGTCAATGAGAAGGAATGAAATCTGGCCATGTGTAGCAACATGGATGGACCTTGAGGGTGTTATGCTGAGCAAAATAAGTCAGGCAGAGAAGGACAGCTACCATATGTTTGCACATATAGGAAGATTAGGAGGAGCTTAACGGAGGACCGTGGGGGAGAAGAAGGGGGGAAATAGTGGGGGAGAGGGAAGGAGGCAAACCATGAGAAATTTTTGAATGCTGAGAACAAACTGAGGGCAGTTGGGGTGGGGGGGAGGGGAAGGGGGGTGATGGACATGGAGGAGGGCACTTGTGGGGATGAGCACTGGGTGTTATATGGAAACCAACTTGACAATAAACTATTAAAAAAAAGAGAAAGAAAAGATCAGAATTAAATAAATAAATAAATATGGATGCTTTAAGTTGACCACATGCCCTCCATTCACCATGTCCCCTCCACCCTTGGGACCCCACTCAAGGCTGTTCCCATGCATGTTCATACTCCATCCTGCTTCCTACAGTGCCCACTGTGAGTGCTACACATATGCACTTGTTAAGTGTTTCCTGACGTAAACACAAACCTCTCTATTCAGATTTTGCCTACGCAAAGATAGCAAGGAATGATGGGGCTCTCAGGCCCAAAGGATTCTTCCAGAAATGCCAACCAAGAAACTGGATATTTCATATTTTGGAGACATAGATAAATCTGCCCAATATGTCTGCTCACTTGGCTGCCCAGCTGAAAAGTTGAAATTTGGCACTTTAGAAATTGAAGTAAGAAATTAATCTACACAAAAAACTATTTTATCTTTATCACCCAATATTTTTTGATACATACTTAGAAATGCTCTTCGATAGGAACCATCTGGGTATTAATATGATACCTGTCTTTCAAGGGCTTATAAACACATATAGAGAAAAAGATATTTACACAAATATGATCATTCTAGAAAGATTGTGATACAGTCATGAAAGAATTGCAAAGTAATTTGGGAGTTTGAGAAGGAAAACATTACTTCCTGCCAAATGGATCAAGATGGTTTTATTTCCTAAATGTTTTATAGAGCTGCAAATCAAAATAAGAAAACCATCTAGCTCATTTCTTTACCATTATGCAGAACCACTTCCAAACCCTCTCTGAAAGCAATTAACCTACCCCATTTCATAATACCTACAATGTAGAATTTTTCATCTCAATTTATCAAATCAGGCGATTAAAAATTATTCTTCAATATCCTTAAATGACTCTTAAGCATTTGTATGCCACCTTTCTGGTTTCCACCGAAGACACATTGCTGGCCCATTTTCCAAGTGTTTTCCAAAATCAAGTATCATATCTGAAACCTGAAATTGTGTCCAATTTCAAGAAGCATATCACAGCCTGGTGTCTGATTAAACTATCTCATCTCTTTATGAATAGTTTGCTGTGATTAGATTGTAAACACCTGCATGGTGTTATTCTGGCTTTAGACTCAAAGGAACATTTTATTCTGGTACGTACAGATTCCTGGAATAAGCATGTCAGTTTTCAAATCAAACTATTAGAGTTACATTCTTAATGACCCAGTTTGAAAGTTAAAATTATTTAGGCTTGTGTGGTAAATCCATGATTTCCTGTCGTCTTATTTAGATGTCCGGCACTTTTTAGATGTAGATCACTGAACTCAAGGCACAAACTTGCCAAATATTCATATTCCTTATAACTTCTTATCCAATCAGGACAATGTGTTTCTTTATGTCGTCAGAATTAAGAGTTCAACTGAAGATTTCAACAACTCATGCAGTTATGCCAAAGGTAAGATTGGTGGTATGAGGTAGCATTACTTGCAGATTTTTTTTTATATCTATTTGGCCTATTGTTGAAAAGAGAATGTGAGAAAAACAAACAAACGAGATTTTGGTGTTCATCTTCTGCCTTTTGTGTGTCCATAATCAGTATTGTAGATTCATAGCTTCCCAGCAGTAGGGAGGGATTCCTGTTAGACAATAGTTACCAGCATTATGTTAATAACAATGTGTCAGTTTGTGTTCACTCAGTTTCAGGCAATTGGATCTAACTGGTTTCAGTTGAAAGGGGTTTATTACCAGGTATTTAAAAATCACTGAAAGGGAAGGTGGATCCAGCTGTGACCATACTTCGAGGAACATCTCCCCGAGGACAACACTGCTATTACGTGCACCAGCCAACTGGGATATGCCTCTTGCTCTGCTCATCTCTTCCCACTCAAACCAGTTACTGCTTTAAGTTTCACATGAATCCCTATGATCGGCAGAAACTAAACCATACCTGGAACTCCATCTGCAAAAGAGTCTTTACCTTTCCTGCTGTCACAGTACAGGAGGGAAATAATGTTTTAAGTGTTTGGTTTACTGCTTTACTCCTAACAGTTTTTCAAACAGTACCCAGTGCCTGGAATACCCGTGTGTTGAAGGAAGGAAACTGAAAGGGATGTTGAGCAAGCTAATCCACGTTTTTTGCAACAGCCACTTAATAGGGTATTACAAAGGGGGCTTAAGCTTCTGGTAGATGCTTCCATGAGATGAATCAGAAGTCCTTTTCAAATCCCTCGAGGGCAAGGCCCATGTGTGTTTTGTTCATATTGTATCCCTAAGCTGGACTGTGCCTGGCACAATACTAGGTAATCAATAAATGCTTGTTGGCTAAATGAATGATTGCATGAAACAAAAATCGTCTTTCTCTCCTACCTCCACCATCCTTCAGTGGTCACGGTTCATATAGTGGTTATTCTCCAAATTTTATTTGATGTCATATAGATATTTTTGATAGTTTTGTCATTTGATTTCCTTCTCCTAAATTAAGAATATATACGAACTGAGGATTTGTGAACATGTTTGGGTGCACCTTCTCTGTATTTTGGCAGCAAAATTTATTTTGATGCTTGCTTAGCTCTGTGTACAATTGGTCATTACAGTAACAGTGTGGTTGCCCAATGGGTCCCCTTATACTTTTATTACACAGAAGAGTATCATTGATGATTTAGCCCTTCAGAAAATGCCCTCCTTCTAAGCTTAGAAAGTGGCATCTTGGACCTTAAAGCAAGGCAAATGCAACATGATTAGTAAGAAAATACTGACCATCAGGTCAGTTTTTTTTTTTTTTTTCCAAACAGCGTGTTGTTGATGTGGCTTTGTTTCTATGATTTGAGGTGAAGGATATAACAAGGAGAACTGCCAGTTTCTTGGCAAATGCCTCCCTCCTTTGTTTCATATCTGTAATAGAGGTTTTTAACTCATTTTTCATTCCTGAGTTTAGAAAACCTGATTGTTTTATTTCTCCACGAAAACTCACTGGTGTTTCATTTTCTGTTCAGACATCTCTGTTTCATTTTGTGTGCAGACCCAACATGCACATATCTCTATAAATGAATTATTGTAATGATTATTTAATTGAGGTACCCAAAGCTCAGCACCTTTAGGAATTAATTAAAGTGAATGTATTGCACATGATACACAACTCCATGTTTTATTTTACAAATTTCCACTTTGTGAGATCCGTTTTTCTCCATAATTAGATTTATAACCATATCTAGAACAAAATGTAGACCTTAACTTTATTCAATAATTTATGTTTCTCAAGGCATTTTTTTATATATTTTACCTCATTTGATTCACATGACAGTCTAATTAGATCTTAAGCATACCAGAAATGGTCAAGTTTGGATACACTGGCTTGTATATATTAAATGTTAAAAGTGTATATTAACAATGGGAAAGTGTTATTTTATCTTTAGAAAGAAAAAAAACCCTATTAACACTATGATAATAAAATATCTCAAAAGGAAAAATAAGACATTAGATAGGTAGATTCGTTGTGAAAAATAGAATTACTGTTTAAATTTCTTAGATGTTCTTAATTTATTCAGAGAGAGGCAGAGAGAATCAAAATATCCTGAAAAATGTGAAAAAATAATGATTTTTGACATAATTTCATCACTGCAAACACTAATTTGTGCTAAATACTGGTATCCAGGTTTCATGAAATACCCCCTTAGCCATGGGTTCAAGCTTATTCTCCAAAATCAGAGTAAGAGACAGTAAATAAGGATTAGAAATACAACTAGGTGAGATATCCCTTCTACCTTTTCCTTGCCATTTTCCTTCTTTAACTTATAATCCTTTCCATAGAAACCCTCTCTCTCTTAGCTTGATATTAATGTCTCTTTTTTCTTGTTGTGGTAAAATACACGTAACATAATACTTACCATCTTAACCATTTTTAGTGTACAGTCTAGTGGCATTAAGTGCAGCAGAGAATCTGATGTGGGGCTTGAACTTATGAACTTCAAGATCATGACTTGAGCTGAAGTTGGATGCTTAACTGATTGAGACAGACACCCCAAAATTTCCTTTCTTTATAAGGTGGAACAACATTCAATTTTATGAATATGCCACATTTTGCTTGTCATCTCGTCTGCCAGTGGACACTTAGGTAGCTTCTACATTTTTGCTATTGTGAATAATGTGCTATGTGGTTACTATTTGCACGGAATATCTTTTTCCATACTTTCACTTTCAACCCATTTGTGTCTTTGATCTAAAGTGAGTCTCTTGTAGACAGTATATATTTAAACCACGTTTTAAAAGTTATTCTGCCAATTTCAGTCTTTCGACTGGAGAGTTTAATCCATTTACATTTAAAGTAATTACTGATGTGGTGCCTGGGTGGCTCAGTTGGTTGAATGCCTAACTCTTGATTTTGGCTCAGGTCACAATCTTACAGTTTGTGGGATCGAGCCCCACATCTCCCTCTCTCTCCGCCCCTTCCCCACTTGTGTGCACACACCCTCTCTCTCAAAATAAATAAATAAACTTACAAAAAAATAATTACTGACGAGAGACTTCTGTCATTTTACTATTTGTTTTCTATATGGTTTATCACTTTGTTGTCTCGTATTTCCCACATTACTGTATTATTTTGTGTTTAGTTGAAGTTTTCACAGTGAAATGCATTAATTTCCTTTAGATAGATATATTCTTTGTGATTACCACAATTACATTTAACATCCTAAGGTCAAAACACTCTACTTTGAATTTATACCATCTTAACTTCAGTAACACAGAAAACCTCTCCTATATAGCTCTGTCCCCACCACTTTCAGTTATTGATGTCAACTTACATTTTTACACATGTGTGTCCAAAATGTAAAGTAATAATTGTATTTTTTTGTGCATTAGTTTCTTCAATTATAGACAAAACAAAATGTAGGATCACAAAGCAAAGTTAAAGTAACACTAGCTTTTAGAGTAATACTTTTTAAAAGTGTATTTGTCTTTTAAACCATGTAGAAAACAAAAAAAAATAGAGTTACCAATCAAAATTACATTAATACTAGCTTTTATAATTGCCCATGTATTTCTCTTTACTGAGATCCTTATTTCTTCATACGGATTTGAGTTGTCTCTTGTCTAATTATCTCAAGCTTCAGGATTCCTTTCAGCATTTCTTACAGAGCAGATCTAGTGGTAACAAACCCCCTCAGCTTTTGTTTACCTGGAAATGTCCTACTATCTCCCTCACTTCTGAAGGACAGTTTTGCTGAATCTTGGATTCTTGACTGATGGGGTTTTCTTTCAGCACTTTGAATATATCAGCCCACTGCTTCTGGTTCCAAAGTTTCTGCTGACAAGTCTGCTGATTATTCTATTGAGGATTCTTACTTGTTGAGAACCACTTCTCTCTTGCTGCTGTCAAGATTCTCTCTTCATCTTTGGCTTTCAACGGCTTGATTATAATGTGTCTTGATGTGGTTCCCTTGGAATTTATTCTGCTTGGAGTTCGTTGAACTTCTCGTTTATATTCATGCCTTTCATCAGATTTGGGGAGTTGGGGGCCATTATTTCTTTAAATAATCTCTCTTCCCCTTTCTCTCTCTTCTCCCTTTTGAGATTCCCACAACATGTATGCTGATTGGCTCACAGTGTCCTCACTTGTCCCGTAGACTCTGTTCACTTGTTTTCAGTCTTTTTTATTTCCTCAGATTTTATATTTTCAATGTTTCCATATGCAAATTTGCTGATTCTTTCTCCTGCCTGCTCAGATCTGTTTCTGAATCCCTCTGATCCCTCGAGCGAATTTTTCATTTTAGTTACTGTATTTTTCAAGTCCAGAATTTCTGTTTCTTTCTTTCTTTTTTTTAGGTTTTTAGATCTTTTCATTGTTATTTTCATTTTGTTTATACATCATTTTCTTTATTTTTCTCCCCGTCTGCTTCAGTTCTTTGAGCATCTTTAAAACAGATGTTTTAGAGTCTTTGTCTAGTAGATCCATCGTGTATTCTCCTCAGGGACACTTTCTGTTGTTGTTGTTTTCTCCCTTGCTTTAAATGAGCCATACTTTTCTGTTTCATTGAATGTTTTTTTTTTTTTTTTTTTTATTGGCAACTGGGCGTTTGAATCTAATAATGTGGTAACTCTGAAAATCAGATTCTCCTTTTTCCCCAGGTTTGCCAATTTTGGTTTTGTTTTTATTTTTTGATTGTGGTAGCCTGTCTCTGATCAGCCTGAGGTATAAAGTAAAGGTCTTCTTAATTCCTCGCTGAGCCTGCACCTTTCCATGGGCATGTCTGATGACTTTCTAAATTCCCCCATATTTGTGGTTGCTTTTGAATATCCTAGACCTTAGCTATCCGGCTGCCAAAAGAGGAAAATGAGAGGGGGCTGAAAACAAAAGAATATTTGGAAAGACACTGGCCCTTTAAATTCTATGATAGTCATTTCAGCCTTAAGAGGATAGGCTTCTAACAGTGGAGTAAGGAAGGCAACAATGCCTCTCTGTGTCTGCACTCTGCTCCAGCAATCAGTGATCAGATCACAGATCCCTGGTATTTGGAGGCAGAGTCCGTAGTATCCTTCCTGGCTCCCTCAAGCTGTATGCAAGCTGCTCCTGAAACATGTGCACAGCTGTCTACTGTGGGGCCAGAGGATGGGAGATGGGTAGTTGCTACAGTGAAATTGACTGAAATTAAGTGCAATTTACCATCCGGAAAATTTAGTTCCCCTGGAAGTGGCAAGCCCTCAACAGATACCAGAGTTCCAAAATCGTTATATCAGACAGATCCTGCCAGTGCAATTCCTGTCTAGGTGGGGAGACAGCTTCCTCCCCTGCCGTCTTCCCAAAGCCCTCCCTTTATGTTTATAAGATAAAAGATAGCTTTATTATTATTTCTTAAAATAGTTCTCTTTGTTTCGTATTTTTAAGATAATACAATGTTTCCCCTTAGATATCTGCAAAACTCTTTTTTTTTAATGTTTTATTTATTTTTGAGACAGAGCATGAACAGGGATGGGGCAGAGAGAGAGAGGGACACAGAATCCTAAGCAGGCTCCAGGCTCTGAGCTGTCAGCACAGAGCCTGATGCGGGGCTTGAACTCACAAACTGCGAGATCATGACCTGAAGTTGGATGCTCAACCGACTGAGCCACCCAGGCACCCCTACAAAACTCATAATAGCTTGTCCCTGAACCAATTAAACAATTTTTAGATAAGTACCAAATCATACAAAGGCAAGACATTTTCCCACTCACATGTTATCTATTATCTTAAGGAGTAGAATTTTTGTTTGCTTGTCCTGTTTTGTTTTAACAGACTAGGAGCTAAAACCGTTTTAGGAAAGGCAACAACATCCTTTCGCAAGTGCCATCAATATCAAGACCATATTCTATGCCAAAGGTTCTTAACACTGAACAAATACTGATGTCTGGCACCTGGCCCGGAGGTGGTGATTGAATGGTCTTGGGTATGTCCTGGGCTTTGGGAGTGCTGAAAGCTCCCAGGTGATTCTAATGATTATGGGAATCTCTGCTCTATGCTTTCTTTGTCTCGAGGCCATGAGCATGCTACTCAAAATGACTGCACAGACATTTCTGTACTCTTCCAGGACGGAGCTCATGATTTCTGAATGAGCACTTATCCCCACTTTACAATTCCAGGCATATTGTCTAATGTTCCTGTGTGTATTGGACACAGTTGGGGCTCAGCCAGATTCAACTGGATCTCTTTTATTCTTACATACCCCTCCTTTCGCTTTGGTATGCTTTTGCTCATAACTAGCCACACCTGTGTCTTTCTTTGGAGGTCTGCCCAAGGTCTGCTCAAGTCACTTTGGGCACAAGTACAGAAAGCAGGAAATGCCTGGGAATTCTTGCCTCCTCGGGGAAGCCCCTAGCCAACAGCTGACTAGTGCAGCCAATGAAAGCCCAGCTCACTTGCTTTCGGTTGGGATAAACTGAGGCAAAGCTTGTAATCCAGTTCCCAGGCCAGGTCAGGCTTGTTCTTCTCTCCAGTGAAGTTTGCTTAGATCATACCCTGGCTTGCACTTTCCCTTTCTGTGTCTTGCTTCCCCAGTCCCCTATTGGTTTCTCCTGGGAGGCACTTCCTGAATAAATCATTTGCACACATATCTCTGTCTCAGTATCTGCTTCTGGTGGCTCCTAGAAGTAGGTTAACCCTAGAAGTAGGTTAGTTAAGAGAGGAAAGAGGAGGTAATAGAGAGCGAAACATTGATTGGAAATAAATAAACTTATTCAACAATGCTTGAAGAAATTTCAGGGTCAACAAAGAGCACTTTAATCATTTGAAAGTGAAAAGATGATTTTGTGTGTTTTTGAAAAACTGCCCAGGGATATCATGCCATGACTGCTAATGTTTTCATCTATTAGGGAACAGCCCCAATAGCAAAATGTTTTCGTATATGCAATCATCAGTATCAAATTTGCAGAGGTATGTGTTCTGCCAGCATGACTTAGCCAGGCAGACTTTTGCAAACTTACATCCCCTCGTCATGTTCTTTGGTTACTGGCATGAAAAATTACGACATGTCCATGTGGGGCCATCATTCCATGAATGTGCAAAGAAAGCATTGGGTTACTTTTAAGTAGATCATGACAGTTCAGGAATCATCTGGACCAGTTGCGGATGGAAAGACAGAGCATCTTATTTCTGACGCATGAGGCTCCTGAAAGCACCACTACTACAGATGCTCATTTTCCCCCCTGAAGACTGCAACCTTAGCAAAGAAGCAAATTCTCAGTGAAGGTTAAAAGTGACCTGAGCCTTCTAGTCTTGGTACAGAACTGAGGCCAGTAGCAGCATAAAGGGAATTGTTTTCTGAATACGCAGATTCTGAGCCTGAGTAAAAGGCTTCGTTTCCTAGAGCTGTCAGTCTGATGCAATTCCCAGCAATTAGATTTACTAAAGAATTTTATAGTGCAAAAAATGAAAGAAATTAAGCAAAATGTCCAGATGTCATCTGTTAAAAATGTTTTATTGAGACAATAAACAAATAACATCAACAAGTACTAAAATTTTAATTAAAATATGATTTACAATGTTGCTATACACCACTAGAAGCATTCTTATTGACAGGAAGTAAGATTGCATTGCTTATATCCTTAGGACACTCAAACATCCCATTTGACTTTGTGGGTCTCCCCCTCCCACCCAAGTAGTGTGCTCTTAAGATGTACTTTCCATGCCCATGAGCATGAAAATTTTCTTCAACACTTTAAAACACAATGGCAGTATCAATCGTTGCCTTTCATTGCTGGCTACATCACTAAATAGATGTATATTATGTTCTCGTGCCTTCTGCTCAGAAAAATCTAAGTATTGCATTTCTGTCAATTCATTGATTGAAGAGCTTCCCCCTCAGAATGTTGACAGCTGTTTCAGACGTTTATAAAATAACTTGGATAACAGCTGCAAACGGATTGGCTAAAGAAGATTTGGAACCATGCAATTAGCATTCATCAAATGCACACATTTCCATTGAAAAATCTCTTCAACCCAAAAGTTGACTATCAGGAAGCTGATGACTCTTGTTAAATCTGGGAACGGGCCTTGCTAACACTTAACTTTCCATTAGCTGATTTAAGAAGGAGCATATTAATATAGTTACTATTGAATACTATTGAATAAGTTTCTGGTGGATGCTGTCTGTAACTAATACTGCTTTGATTTTTGTCCTTTATCTTTCAGACAAGAGTCCGGGTGAGAATGGCAGGCTGTGTCTTAATAACGTAATTCACTGGTAAATTCCTCATACTTGAGCAGCTATCATTTCCAGAGACAAAGTAGAAATAAACCCAGCTAATCAATTACCTTTATGGACAAAAAAATATTCTTTGCAAAAAACAACAATGCATATATCTTGGTGTCATCACTGTGTTAAAAAAAGGTAGTAAAAACTTCCAAGTAAACACCAAAATGTTAACAGTGGATGGGTAGCATGGCATGACTGTGGGAGATTTTTCCCTTCTTTCTGAGTATTGTCGATATTTTATTTGAACATGTAATTCTTATATGGTTGAAAAAAATAAAATTTACATTAAAATACTTTGAGTACTTCAAGGATGATACAAATGTATCTTCAGAGCCTAAAGGAGCACTAGTCTTACTTCACTATCTTGAAAGTAACTTCAGTTTAAAAAGAGGGACTCTTGGGTGGCTCAGTCGGTTAAGCGGCCGACTTCAGCTCAGGTCATGATCTCAAGGCTCCTGAGTTTGAGTTCCGCATCGGGCTCTGTGGGGACAATTAGGAGCCTGGAGCCTGCTTCAGATTCTGTGTCTCCTTCTCTCTCTGCCCCTCCACTGCTCACACACTCTCTCTCTCAAAAATAAATAAACATTAAAAAGAATTTTTTAAATGAACTTCCCCAGGGGGTGCCTGACTGGCTCAGTTGGTTAAACACCCAATTTTGGAGCCCCACCATTGGGCTCTGTTCCGACAGCTCAGAGCCTGAAGCCTGCTGTAGATTCTGTGTTTCCCTCTCTATCCCTCCCGTGCTTGTGCTCTGCCTATCAAAAATAATCAATAAACGTTTAGAAAACAGTAAAAAATAACAAAAAAATTAAAAAATTAAAAAACCCAGAGTGGCAGAGTGGTCAAAAAGGCTTTTATCCTCTTGCACTGTTGGTGGGAATGCAAACTGGTGCAGATACTCTGGAAAACAGTATGGAGATTCCTCAAAAAGTTAAAAAGAGAACTACTCTACAATCCAGAAACAGCATTAGTAGGTATTTACCCAAAGACTACAAAAACACTAATTTAAAGGGATATATGTACCCTGATATTTACAGCAGCATTATCTACAGCAGCCAAATTATGGAAACAGCTCAAGTGTCTATTGACTGATGAATGCATAAAGAAGATTATATATACAATGGAATATTATTCAGCCATAAAAAGGAATGAAATCTTGTCGTTTGTAATGACATGGATGGAGCTAGAGTGTATTATGCTAAACAAAATAAGTCAGTCAGAGAAAGACAAATATGATTTCCCTCATATTTGGACTTTAAGAAGCAAAACAAATGGGCAAAGGGGAAAATGAAAGAGAGAGAGACAAACCAAGAAATAGCCTCTTAACTATACAGAGCAAACAGATGGTTACCAGAGAGGAGGTGGGTGGGGGGACGGGTGAAATAGGTGATGGGGATTAAGGAGTGCACTTGTCACGATGACCTGGTGATGTATGGAAGTGTTGAATCACTATACTGTACACTTGAAACTAATATTACATGGTATGTTAATTAGCTGAAATTTAAATAAAAACTTTTTAAAAGGGTTTTTTAAAAAGTTTATTTATTTATTTTGAGAGAGAGAGAGATCAGTGGAGGGGCAGAGAAAGACAGAATCCCAAGCAGGCTCTGAACTGTCAGTATGGAACCTGACATGGGGCTCAGTGTCACAAACCATGAGATCATGACCCGAGCTGAAACCAAGAGCCAGTTGCTTAACCAACTGAGCCACTCAGACACCCGTAATAAAGGCTTTTAACAGTAGGAGTGGTTAACAAGCAATTTAATAATTTTGCTATGTAATACATAAGGAGACCCCTTCCTAAAACCATAAGGCCTTATAAAATTTATATTCTCATAAATATGGGCTGAAATATGTTATCCCTTAAGTCATATTGAAGGGGGAGTTGAAGTTATAACGCTCCATTACCTCAGAATGTGACTGTATTTAAGACCGGATCTTTTAAAAAGTAACTTAAAATGGGGTCATTGGGGTGGATCTGGTCCAACATGACTGGTGTCCTTGTATGAAGGGGATTAGGACACAGACGCAGACAGAGGGAAGGCCACGTGAAGACACAGGAAGAAGATGGCGACCAGCTGCAAGCCAAAGGAGAGGCCTCAGAAGAATTGAACCTTGCCAGCACCTTGATCTTCAACTTCCGGCCTCCAGAATTTTGAGAAAAGAAATGTCTGTTGTTCAAGCCACCAGCCTGTGGTACTTTCTTACAGTAGTCCTAGCAACAAAATGATCCAGTCATCAAACTATAGTGTGAATAGTTCAGTAAGGACATAAGTCAGTGAATGGCTTGTATCCATAAATCAGGGCAGACCAGGAATACGACAGAGGCAACTCATGCAAAAATCAAAGTCTGGAGATAAATTCACCTTAATAAATCTTGAAATTTGTAAAACCCTTGGGGGAGGTATTGGACACTGACAGGGAGATCGGGCCAATACTTCCCAGGCCTTTGCTATACTTAACATCCTGGGTGGGGGTTGGGGGGGATTCATCTTGGCAAGTGCTTGCTTACATCAAAGAAGGCCTGTGGGCCAACTCGTTTCCACTGCCTGTTTTTGTCAATAAAGTGTTACTGGAACACAGCCACAACTATTTGTTTACATATCATCTATGGCTGCTTTCGTGCAAAATGGCAGAACTGCCTGGTTGCTACGGAGGCCATATGGCCTGCGAAATCTAAAATAGTTACTAAACTTTCCAGAATAAGTTTGAAAAGTTTGAAGTGAAGTGAATATTACAACCAAGTCCCCCCTCTTTCCAACCACCGGTGAACCTGCCGCCATTCAGGCCCCTCCAGTTCAAGGTGATTCATGTATACCTGAGATGGAACTCCACCAGCCATGGCTTCTGGGCTGACAGGCTGGATTAGCAAACTCAGGAAAGCAGAAGGGGTGTGCTCGAAGAAACTTTGGAAGATGCAGTTTCCACAAAAGGAAGGAAGTAAAGACAAGCTCATAAAGAAGACAAGCGGAGTACAAGAGAGCAAACTGAGGAATTGTAAGAGCCCAGAGATAGTGAGATTTGTCAGAGCATTCATACAGAAAGATCCCAAATTGGGGCACTTGGGTGGCTCAGTTGGTTAAGCTTCTGACTTTTGATATCATCTCAGGTCATGATCTCATAGTTCCAGAGTTTGAGCCCCATGGCGGGGGTGGGGTGGGGGTGTTCTGTGCTGATAGTGCTGAGCCTGCTTGGGATCCTCTCTCTTGCTCTCTCTCTCTCTCTCTCTCTGCCCCTCCAGCACTTAGGGCACACATGCTCACACACACACTCTCTCTCAAATAAACATGAAGAAAGAAAGAAAGAAAGAAAGAAAGAAAGAAAGAAAGAAAGAAAGAAAGAAAGAAAGAAAGAGAGGAAGGAAGGAAGGAAGGACGGAAGGACGAAAGAAAGACAGAAAGAAAGAAAGAAAGAAAGAACGAAAGAAAGAAAGAAGAAACTACATTGAGAATCAAAACCAAAAACAATATTTNGAAGGAAGGAAGGAAGGTAGGAAGGAAGGAAGGAAGGAAGGAAGAAAAGGAGAAAGAAAAGAGAAGCCAAGGTGCAGGAACCACCCTGGAGAGCACAGTTTCATTCTGGAAGCAGAAGCGCTCTGTTGCCCAGATGTCAGCTGGAATGAAGTCCCCCAGACCCTGGCTGTCCAGGTCGACTTCACTCAAACCTTTGTGGATATCCTACCCTCCCTGCCTTTGAAGATTTCTGAAAATTCCTGGGAGCTGATACACTTTTGGTCACCTTTGTCTCCAAGCTCCTCGTTTCAGAGAGGCTGTCTTCTTTATTACATATCAATCCAGATGGTACATTCAACCTCTTCTGTGAGCATTTCATGTGCCCGCAGACAAACACACAGACACACATTCACAGAAGCCTTCATCAGAAGAACATATTTTACTCTAAATTTCTGAACCATGGCTCACATAGTTCTTCAAAATTGTTATCGTTAAATCTTCTTCGGGTCTTTAACCGATTGGGACATTTCTTCTGATTGCATTTGATGGCACCCTGTCCAGCCTCAGACCAGCTCACTCTCCCCCACTGTCTTCTCTGTGCACATCTTTCCTCTTTCCTCTTCCTGCTTCTCAGAGGCAAGGATGCAGCCCTGTTTCGCTCATCCTTTTTGGATGTCTTTGACATCTTACCACCGTCTTCTTGATGCCAGTGGCATTGTTGAAAGTCTGATTTATTTTGGTCCTTGGTATGTGATTTGCTTTTTCTCTGTAAAGTTCTGAGAATTTCCACTTATTATAATTTTTTTCTTTATATACATATACATATATATAATATATATATATATTTTGACAGAGAGAGAGAGTGCAAACTGGGAAGGGACAGAAAGAGAGAGAGAAAGAAAGAATCCCAAGCAGGCTCTGCAATGTTTGTGCAGAGCCGAACTAAGGGCTTGAACTCACGAACCCGTGAGATCATGACCAGAGCCGAAATCAAGAGTCATAGGTTTCATCTACTGAGCCACCTAGGCACCCGTATCTTTTTATTTTTTTCCCAAGTGCTTCCTCCCCTCCCCTTTCCCCTTCCTTTTGGTGCTCCTGTTACCAGCACATTAACCCTTTACTGCTTTCTGATGGGAAGGTTTCTTGACCTGATCTTCAGCTCATGAAATCTGGTTCCGGTGATATCCAGGCTGACATTCACCCCCTCCATTCAGTTCTTTGCATTGGCCATTAGAGTTTTGAATTATTATTTCCATTTGGTTTCTTGTTAAATATAACTGCCTGTTATTAAATAGAATGTAATATTCCATGTTCTAGAAGGAAAGAAATAATGAAAGACCTCAGGTTGGAAAAGTTCACAGGGTGGGTAATAAAATCAGCCCTGCCTCCGAGCACAGTACCATACAATTGAAGAATCTCAAAGACAAGGAGAAAGTTTATGTATCAATTCTACTATACTTATTTTAAATTCTCACTGCCCATAAATTAATTTGGTAGAGTTATTTAGTGTATCTTCTTGGTTTTACTTTCAATGGGAGTAATTTGTAGATAACAGCCATTTTTGACCTCTTCTTTTTTAAATGATAATCTCTTGGGTGATTTGTGAAAGTATGGTGTTAGCTATTCTTAAACTTAAATATATTCTTTTTGTAAAATGTTTTATTTATTTTTTCTTTTATTAATCTCTATACCCAACATGGGGCTTGAACTCATGACCCCAAGATCAAGAGTCACACACTTCCAACAGTCAGCCCAGTATCCCTTAAATTATATATTCTTCATCATGTCCAGGAGAGAGCATTTTGTTTTTAGTTTTCCAAGAGTTTTTATTTTTCCACTATAGTTAGATGTTTAGTTTCAACCATCTACTTTCTAAAGCATATAAAACCCGCATATAATGCAGTTTGCAAGTACTGTTGGTCCCAATTGCTTGCTATGAGCAATTTTTAGTTCACACTCAATTTACTAGTAGATAAATGTCCTGAATTCTCTTGTAGGAAATTGCTGAGACTCTTACTTAGTCTGCCTTTTCCCTTGAAGCCTGATTGAAACTTGAAAGTTCTCACATTCATTTCTTAAAAGCAATGCAAATACAAGATTACTGCCACCCTAGGGACCACAGCCGAATCCAATATTGTTAACAGCCTATTCAGACCCTCTGCTCATCTGGGATGGAGAGAAGCCTATGGTCTTTCTGGTCTTCCTGTCTAGGAGTGCAGCTGTAGTCTCACCATACCCACCTTTTACCTTCACCCTTCGCTATGACTACTGTCCTTTGATGGATGACCATGGCCTGAAGGCCACATTTCTCCCTTATGATTCTGGACTTCTCTGTGGGGGGCAGAGTTCAATGTGTATACATCAAATGGGTTGTATTAATTATAGGTGTCATTCAAGCATTTAAAAATGTTTCCTTTACATCATGGAATGGGGAATACGTGCATATTCACTCAATGTGTCATGACATCTTTTAATCTGCCTTTCATACTTGTCTCCTTTATGTCTCTGTGCTTCGTTCCATACTGTTCCTTTCATTCTGTCTTTCAGGTAACTCATTCTTTCCTCGGCTATGTCCATCGGGTCTGCTGTTAAATGGATCAATTGAAGTTTAAATTCCAGTTACCATATTTTTCATTTCTGAAAGCCCCGCTTGGCTTTATTCAAAATCGTTTCCTCTTTTGTCATATTTCCAAGCCTCTCTTAAGAAACCTATCAAACATATTTGCACCATGCATTGGGTTTTTAAATTTAATATTTATTTTGATTTTGGTTTATTTTAGAGAGAGGGAGAGTGGGAGCAGGGGAGAGGAGCAGAGGCAGGGGGAGAGCGAGAGAGAATATTTTTTTAGATTTTTTAAAACATTTTTAAAATTTATTTTTGAGAACCAGAGCATGAGTTGGGAAAATGGCAGAGAGAGAAGGAGACACAGAATCTGAAGCAGGCTCCAGAGCCTGACCTGAGGTTCGAACTCACAAACGGTGAGATCATGACCTGAGCAGAAGTCGGATGTTTAACCAACTGAGCCGCCCAGGAGCCCCTTAAATTTAATATTTAAGCAAAGCTTCCCAAACTTGAGTTCTGATGAGTGTGCATCAGAATTACCTGAGAACTTGTTAAATCACACATTGTTGGGTGTCATGCCTAGAGTCTGTGATTAGCAGGTCTGGGCAGAGCCTAGGAATTTGTAGTTCCAACAACTTCCCAGGTGATGCTGATACTGCTTAGTTTAGGGACTGTGTTTTGAGAATAACACATCTAAAGTATTTATAGGTCAGAGTTTTCTAGCTGTTGTTGGTGCTATCGCTCACTCATGGTACTTGCGTTTTTTGTGGTTTGGTTTGTTTTGACTGAAACCTACTCATTTTCCTTGGATTTTTCTTTTCTTTTCTTTTCTTTTCTTTTCTTTTCTTTTCTTTTCTTTTCTTCTTTTCTCTTTTCCTTTTCTTTTCTCTTTCTTTCTTTCTTTCTTTCTTTCTTTCTTTCTTTCTTTCTTTCTTTCTTTCTTTCGGAGGAAGAGAGGGAGGGAAATACTTGGGACCTTGGATAAAGGTGCATTTCTGAAGAAAGGATTTGTGTTTGCTTTTGCCAAATTTTTGGGAGCACTCCCAGAACATTCTAGATTAAATTCTTGCCTTAAGTTTCTTCGAAACCCCTAGTTAAGTTGAATTCAGGCTGTTTCATTGCCTTAAAGATGGGTTATTGTTTTTCTACTCAACAACCAACACATGTCTTCCCAGTCCAGTGGATTAGGGGAAGTGTCTTTTCTAGCTTAACTTTAGCGTGAGAATGTAGCCCTTAGATGTTCCAGGTTTGTGGGGTGGGGCATAGGGTCCTACTTAGCTTCCACTTTGGGCCTTTTCTTCTACCACTCTTCTCCTGAGCTAGAATTGAAAATTGATGACTAGGCTCACCAAGTCACCAAAACTCTCAAGTTGAAAGCAGACCACAGCTCCCTGCTGGCCCCTCTGTGTTCTCTGCATTGCAAACATTCTCTCTTATTCTGTTTTATCTTTTCACATTTGTTTATGGCATTTTTTTTCAACACAGAACAAATTTAAATTTTTGTAAGAAAATCTAGGAATTTTCTTTGGCTTATGGACTTTCTGTAGAAGGTCATTCTCCAATAAAGATTTTTTAAAACTTTAAGTTTTTCTCTAATAGTTTTGTAAACCGTCATTGATACATAATTGTATATACACATATATATACATATACATGTACATATACATATATATCTTATAATGCAGGAAGCTAAGTTTGATTTACTCAAAATGGATATTCAATTGTTCCATATCCACATATTGAAAAATTCATTCTTTACCTATTGATTTGAAATGTCACATTTTCATATAATAAATAGATATATTTTTCTGGATTATATTCTGATATAACAAGCTATTTGTCTATTCCTGGTATAATAGCATGCTACTTTAATTATAATAGTTTTCAAGTACATTTTTATATCTGATAAGACATGTCTGTGCTCATTATTCTGTTTTTCAAGTATTTCTTGGCAATTCGGATGGAATTACTGTTCCAGATGAATTTTAGAATCAATTTATTATGTTCCTTCAAAATTCCTTTGATATTCTGACTGAAAAAGCATGACGCTTATATAGGGCTTTGGGAAGATTGACATTTTTATGTTATTTGAGTCTTCCTGTCTAGGAGAATAGTATGTTTTCCCATTCAATTGGGACTTTATTTCGTGTTTGTCAGTAAAGCTGCATAGTTTTTTTTTTTACATGTATATATGTGTATATATATATATATATACACACACATAATATTTTGTTTGTTTGTTTGTTTGTTTGTTTTTGAGAGAGAGCATGAGTGGGGGAGAGGCAGAGAGAGGGAGACACAGAATCCGAAGTAGATCCCAGGCTCTGAGCTGTCAGCATGGATCCTGATGTGGGGCTGAAACTCACAAATTGTGAGATCATGACCTGAGCTGAAGTTGGTCACTTAACTGACTGAGCCACTCAGGTGCCCCTATACTTTTTTTTTCCTGTTGAATTTTTTGAGTTGTCATTTTTGCAAATGGGATTTTATCTTCAATTCATTTCTAACTAGTTATGGCTAATAAAATAAAGTTATGAATTTGTAAATATTTAATTTTTTATTGAGATACAATTGACATGTAACATTATATTTGTTTCATGTGGTTTTTCTCTATGCATACAATCATATCTTATGTAAATTTGGCCACCTCACTTTTTCTGTTCATTTTGTTTTCTAGATTTATTCATTTAAATAGACTGCCCAAAGTACTGTAGTATTGAATAATACAGATAGTGAGCATATTTGTCTTGTTCCTGACATTATTCAGAATACCTGTAAATTTTCAGAATTGTTTACTATTGATTTCTGATAAATACTATTTAAAACATTTAAGAAAAAAATCTTTACTTTTATTAAATATTTTTGTAGTGGCTATAGAATTTTGTTCATATTTTGTACCTATAAAAATCACTGCCGGTTTTTGGCTTTATTTTTTATTTATTTATTTATCTATCTATTTATTTATTTATTTATTTATTTATTTATTTATTATTTAGAGAGGGAGAGAGCATGAGCAGGGGAGAGAGGTAGAGGGAGAGAGAACCTTAAGCAGGTTCCACACTCAGCACAGAGCTGGATTCAGGGCTCAGTCCCATGACCCTTGGATCCTACCTGAACCGAAATCAAGTCAGACGCTTAACCGACTGAGCCACCCAGACGTCCTGGGCTTTTATTTTTGATTTATTAATGTACATTTAAAAATTTTTAATGTTGAAGCATCTTATCAATCCAAAAATAAATCCTATTTATTTATTTTATATCACTGTAAAATGTTCTGCTTGACTGTATGTGCTTCATATCTTTCTTAGAATTTTGGTTATTTATTCTTACACTGTTGCTTTCTCATGTAGAACATGGTATGTGTCTGCATACAATTTATGGCAAATTCATTTTGGATTGTAGCCCATCTTCAAATGAGATGAATTCTTCCTGGACCAGTTGTCTGTGGGAGGTGCAGGTCAGACAGCAGGCAAGGTCATGCCCCAGGCTGGCAGGGATATCTGTGACAGACCCCTGAATGACTGTTCTCTTGGCTGTGACTTCTCCCTAGACAAGAAATATAAGCCCTACAGTCAGTTCGTGGGGCTCAGCACCCTGTCCTCCCCTCCCACTTTACCAAGGCACCTCTTTCTGCAATGGTGGTCTATGTGATTGTTTATCCAGCATCGCCCTCTCTGCTTCTGGAAGCTCCCCATCAAACCAAGGCCAGGGACATTGTATCAACCAGCTCTCAAGAATGATTAATTCCACACCTCCCCCCCCACTCTCCCCCCAGTGGGTTACTTACTTCTGAGGATAGTGATTTTATATCCATCAGGGTTTAGTCGGCAAAACAGAACTCCATGAATTATTTCAGCAGTGAGTTTAATATAAGGATTATATTATTAAACAGATCTTGGCGGATGGAAAATGGGAAAAGGGACACTAATGGGCCAGAGCGATTGGAACTGCAGGAGGCACCTACCACTCTTAGCCCTGGAGAAAATCAGAGGAGAGACTAAAGTCATTATAACCTAGAGGCTTGGTGGGCCGGAGACACAGACCTCTGCAGACAGACAGACGTCAGCCAGTTGGTCGCTATTTCAGAGAGGATAAGATGATGCTCTAGGAATGAAAGGGGGAAAAAAACAGCAACCCTGGAAACTGGAATTAACTGTGGAACCGGTGGCCTTTCTCCTTCCTTCTGGTCCTTTCCTAGCACTCCTTACTGGCAGACTCTAGCAGGAGAAATGTGGTTTGCAGAATGCCCGCAGCCCTTGGTAAGGGAAGTGTGGTTGAACTGGAGGCTGAGAGAGGCTTCATGGTGGGCTTGGGTCACCAGAGACCTGGGGACACCTCTACTGGGCTGCTTCACACTTCTGTCTGACCTTCCCCACTTTTGCCAACTCTTCTTCACAGGCTGTTGTTCAAGGTTACAGATGCCTCCTCATTTCAGTGGAAATGGATTTTGCTTCTGTTTCTTCTTTTAATACTTTTAGATGTACTTATTCTTTCAGCACTCCAGTGTGGTTTTTGAGAAGGGGAAGGGGCAATCCTCTTTAGCCCACAATTTAAAAACTTTAAGTCATTGGTACACGCAGGTGGCTCAGTCAGTTAAGCGTCTGACTCGATTTCAGCTCAGGTCATGATCTCACAGTTTTCATGAGTTCGAGCCCCACATGGGGCTCTATGCCAACCTTGTAGAACGTGCTTAGGACTCTCTCTCTCTCTCCAAATAAATTTTTAAAATTATTAAAAACTTGAAGTCATAAATGTGCTAGTAGCTGTGTAAGTTCCGTAAATAATTACTTATCGCTCTCAGCCTTCTTGATAGCATTTTATTATGATTTTCTTTTTCTTGGGTCGTTGAGAACACGATTGTCTTTTCTCACCCTAATCAGATGCATGTTACTTAAACTTTCTTCTGATTTCTATAGGCATTTTCGGAAATAAGTTTTCCTTCTGTACTTTGAGAATGATGCTTTAAATCCCCTGATGAGGGATAAAAAAGGAAGTGTAGACACACACACACACACACACACACACACACACACACACACTGAGACACAAAACTGGAATGAGGCAGAATCCATCTAAGAGTTGGTTTCTACCAGTTAGCAGAGTGTGTAGATTTCCCTAGGCTCCAGGCATTGGTCATTTTTATTTTGCTAGAATCTCATTCTCATTTATACTCTAGAGTTCAGATTGAATTCACTGCACGGCCCCGTTCCGAGTGTGTGGCAGCTATCTGTAAATGTGACCGTGTGGTATTGCAATGGCAGAAGGCTGGGGAACAGCTGGCCGTGTGGCCTTTCCTCTAGCTTCCCCTAGGGACGCCAGAGGTGTTGATTGAACACCCTTTCCAGTACTAACATAGGAATCCGTTAGGAGGATACCTAGATGAGATGCAAGATAAATAGAATTCAGCCGAGGTCTACGTGCCCTGGCTTGCACCTGTGTCTTGCCGTTGAGATTGCTTACTGAGTAATGAGTGACCAGTATCAAGGAAACGGAGAATGGGAGGCACACGTCTAACCAGCTGAAGGCTGCCGGGAGCCACACCCACTCAGCCCCATCTCTGGTGACCCATCCTGAATGAATGACCAGTGCCTGGGAACCTGTACCAGGTCGTGAGACTCCTCTTCGTTGTTACTGCATGTGCTGTATTGCCTGTCCTGCAACCTTCCTTGTTAGTTTTAACATTTTTATTTTGAAATCTTTATAAAGAATAGCCTGATGTTAAGATATAATTATAGATTAAACATTACAAGATTCAAAAAAATTGTAAAGAGTTGCAAAATTAAAAACATACTTGCAGGTTTCATGTACCCTTCAGCCAATGGTAACATCTTGCGTAATTATAGAGCAATGTCACACAGGGAAATCAATAATCCATAGATCTTATCAGATTTTACCCATTCTTTGGTAAAGTTCTGCTGTAAAGTTCTACCGCGCTTTGTTGCGGGGAATCGTGGAGAAGAAGAGAGAGAGGGAGAGACAGAGATAGACAGAGAGAGAGAGAAAGAAAGAGAGAGAATGTCCAAATTTATCTCCTGTGTAGATTCATGTACTCATCACAATGAGTACATGAAGATACAAAGAGTCCATAATCACAAACACTCTCTCATGTTTCTCTCTCTCTCTCTCTCTTTCTTAAGTGTATTTAAGAGAAAGCACATGTGAGTTAGGGAGGGGCAGGAAGAGAGAGATTCCCAAGCAAGCTGCCAATCCCAAGAGCCAGATGCCAAGCTTGAACTCATGAACCCTGAGATCATGACCGGAGCCAAAATCAAGACATGGACGCTTGACCAACTGAGCTGCCCAGACACTCCTCGTGCTATCTCTTTATAGCCTCCACTCAAAACTACCAACTCCTAACCTCTGGCAACTTCCAATCCAGTCTGTCTCCAGAATTACATTATTTTATTATAAATGTGATGACACAAACATCTTGAGATTTTTTTTTTTCTTTTTACTGGGCAGTATTCCCTGGAGATTTATGCAGGAGGTTGTGTGGGTGGAAAGTTTGTTGCTTGTTACTGCTGAGTAACACTCCATGGTGTGGATGTACCACAGGTTGTTTACCATTTGTATGTTGAAGGTCATCTGGTTTGTTTCCAGTTTTCAGCTATTATGAGTAAAACAACTAATAGGGGCGCCTGTGGGGCTCAGTCGGATAAATGTCCAACTTCAGCTCAGGTCATGATCTCACAGCTTGTGGGCTTGAGCCTCACGTCGGACTCTGACAACTCAAAGCCTGGAGTCTGCTTCTAATTCTGTCTGTCTGTCTGTCTCTCTCTCTGCCCCTCCTCCACTCGTGTTCCTTCTCTGTCTCTCAAAAATAAATATTAAAAAATTTTTTTAAAAAGATATTTGTGTATGGGTTTTTGTGCAGACAATTTTTTTTATCTCTCTGGGATCAATGTTGATTGTATGATAGCTACCGACTTTGTTTTATTAAAAACTGCCAAACTGTCTTCCAGGCGAGTCATACCATTTTTCATTATCACCGACAATGTATGAGTGATCCAGTTTCTCTACATCTTTACCAGTGTTTCGTGTTAACACTATTTTTAAAAATTATTTTAGCCATTCTGATAGGTGTGTACTGGTATTTCATGGTGATTTCAATCTGCATTTCCCTGATGGCTAATGAAATTGAACAGTTTTCCATGTGCTTATTTGCTATCTATGTATCTTCTTGAGTAATGTTCATGTATTTTGTCTGTTTTCTAACAATAATTGTTTTTAAGATTTATTTATTTTTGAGAGATAGTGTGCAAGTGGGGAAGGGGCAGAGAGAGAGGGGGACAGAAGATCCAAAGCAGGCTCTGCACCGGTAGCAGTGAGCCTGATGTGGGGCTTGAACTCATGAGTCGTGAGATCATGACCTGAGCCAAAGTCGGACCCTTCACCGACTGAGCCATGCAGACGCTCCAAGAATTTCTTTTAAGATGAGTTTTGGGACTTCCTTACATACTCCAGACGGGAGTCCTTTGTTGGGTATGTGGTTTTCAAATATTTTCTCCTGTGATGGCATTCATCTTTTTATACTCTTAATGGGGATTTTCACAGAGCAAATATTTTTTTTTTCAGAGCAAATATTTTTAATTTGGTTTAATTCTAATCTATGAAATTTTCCTTTTGTAGATCACACTTTTGTTGTCCAGTATAAAAACTTGACGATGTTGTCCTGTGTTATTTTTCTTCCTCAAAGTTTTATATTTAATTTCAGGTTTGTGAGCCATTTGTATCTTTTCATAAAGAACTGAATTTGGTGCTAAGCGAAGCCTATACTGTCTTGTAAGTTATGTCACCAACATCAGCTCATGACTTTGACCGCTAGCAGAACATAGTGAGCATCCACAATGTCTTCTTCCTCTTACTGCCTAGTTCTCTGACATGTAGGACTGATGTGACATATAGAGACATAGAGCTCCTAGGACCATTTTAGAGACTACTAAGGTCAGAAAATAAATTGTCATCTCTATCAGCCAGGTCATTTTCTGATTCATTTTAAATTACAGTTTTAGGACACCCAAAGCAAAAGTTGAGTCAAAGTGGTTAGCATACCAATTTTTCCTTTCTGAACACAATATCACAATAGTACCTGGTTATCACCTACTCGAACTCTGGCTCTCTATGGGGAAGCTTGTAGCTTCAAGTTGAGGATTAGATCCCTCTGATGTACCACCCTGTCTACAATAATCAAATCTTTAAACTTGGCTTAGCTGAAAACTGCTTCCCTATCCAGCTGTCTTCTGTGGGAAGGGCAAGGAGATGGAGCGTGGCCCTTTCTCTCTTCCCTCAGCTCTGCTCTTATTTGTCCATCAAAGCCAAGTGCCCCAGAAAGCAGGAAGAGTGGTAAGTGAGGAGAGATGTCTCACCGGTACTTTCCTAAGACAGCATTGTGCCCTCTGATCCTGGTAGAGTTGTCAAACTTAATCTTTATTTGGGGCGCATTTCTGTCAATTCTTTGGATATTCTTGTCACTGGAGACCTTTAATTTATACTTCTTTCAACCCTAGGGGAACGCTTTCCTTTTTGCTTAATTTATACATTGGACCAGAGTTAATTTCTTTGCTGGCCAGCATACCTTATCTAGGACACCTTTTGATTTTCACAATTAAGCTTGTCTTCTTAAGTTAGGTAAAGTAGTTGTTGATGTAATCACCTTTGGCAGATAAAGATCTGTTAGAAACAATCTGACCTCCCTTCAGGGGAAAGGACTGAGCAAAGGGAATCACTGTTAAGAGGGCTGTTATGGCCTATAGGGCTTCTAACAGTCACCTGTAGCTGTGTAATAAAGAAAACCAAACTCAGGCAATTTGGGCTGAGCTCACTGGGCTGCTTCTCTGGTCTGTTCCCAGCTTAACTTTTTTTTTTGGCAAGGCGTCCTCACCTGTCTGGGGCCTCGTCTGGGAAGCCTGGAATGTCTGTGATGTCAGTTCCACATGGTGGTTCATTGTCCAGAAGGCCGGGCTGGGCTTGTCCACCTGGTGCCCAAAGGGTTCCCAGCAGCAACAGCAGCCAGGCTTCTTGACACCTGGGCTTGGAACACACCCAACCTCACTTCTACTGCTTTCTGTTGTTCAGAGCAGGTCACAAACAGCCCACATTTAAGAGCTGGAGAGATAGACTTTAGGTCTTGATGAGTGGAGTTACAAATTATGGCTACATTTAGCGATCTACCATAATGCTCTAACCTATATGTCTCTTTCTTAATGCCCCCAAGCGAATAAGCCAAGGAACAGAAAATAGAGGATCAGCAGTAGCCAAGCCAGCCTATAGGACAGTTCAGGAACATTACTTCTTTGACCGCTTACAACCATCCTGAATAAGAGTGCCCAGACCACGAATGCAATGTTGCTTTGGACCTGGGGAGTTAGAATATAAAGATGGGAGATTAATTCCATTTATGTCTTCTCTTTTTGGTCTACACTATCAAGTAAATAGGCCCTTTGTTTCCTTTTTATAAGTACCACATTTGAAGACTGTTTAATTTGGGCCCAGGAGAAATGAAATAGGCTTTCTGTAAATAGTGCATGCTGTGACCAAAGCCATTTTGCAGTGAAATTCAGGTTCAAGTAGTGATATGGTATGCAGATGCTCTACACTACTTCCCATTTGTCTGATGCTCAGTGCGGGTAGAGGAGGCGTACATAGCACGATTACCATCTCCCACCCATGTTTTTCTGGAAATTCTTTGGTTGCCACAAATGTATTGGGCTTGAGCTTAAGAAGATGTTTGCTTTTTCCTGACCTTGCATCCACAGCAAGTAACTTTTTGAAAAGACAAGTTCCAAATATACTGAAATGGCCTTAATCTAATTTTCCTGTGTACAAGTGAAGGTTCAATGCAAAACAATAAGTATGACAAACATTTCTGGCCGATTAGCCTGACTACTTAGCGCTGTTTATTTTGAACTGTTTTCAAGGTTTCAATAACATAAACATATTAGCTGGAAATGATACATGTCTACCCATTTCCATCCGCCCACTGAGATGGAAAAGTCAGTATATTTTTATAACTTAAAAAATCAGTTATTTTCCCAGGCAAATGCACATGTGGAATTTTCAAGGCATTTTCTACTGTTACACCTGCATTCTGGAGAAGAGAATAAGCTTCTTTGTGTCTCAGGAAGGGGGAAAACACCAACCACGGAATAACCTCTTGGCTTTCCACAATGACACTATTTAGTATGATATGTATTTAAATTGTAACTGCAAACCTGGATTCAGGCACTTAGCCAATATCTAATTACTGACATTATTGCTGAAATGGCAATATAATGTGGTGTAATATGATGGTGGAAACTTGACCCAATCTGTCTAGATTTTTGGCACACTGCTGAATATTACCGATGCTTGTTTCTCTGGATAGATGACAGAATCACGCAAAGTGTTAAAAAATATATGGCAAGGGCATACTTGACTCCCTTGGCTACAGCGTAGTCACACGTTGTGGTAATCTTAGGATGAAACTGTTTGGATACCTACAATCTTATCAGCCGCGTTCATATAGCATTTGAACATCTCCTCTGGTCAACCACTATCTCTGGGTTTTTAAGCTGTTTTATATTCTCCAGAAAGAACAGAATGCATTCAATACTACAGACTGCAGAATTAGCCTTGCCCATTTTCCTTTAGGGTAGCATTTTATTCTTAAATATGCAATTCTTATTTTTCCCAGGAAGATTTTTGTGAGTGAACAGAGAGTTACTGACTTCTGTTTTTATTTTTCGTTGTTTGTCTGTTTTTCTGGTAAGATGTCAAGGTGCAAGTGAAATAACATGGGCTTTGCTGTCAGACACCAATTCAGTTCAGAATCCACCATGGCCACTTTCTAGCTTTTCAGTGACAAACCCCCTTGAACTTCAACCTCTTCCTTGGAACTATAGCCCCTACCATGGAGGTGGTTGATGGTAATTAGCAACAAGGAATGTTAAAATCTTAGGAGATAGCAGGTGTGTTATAAGTAGTAGATATTGTTATAATTCACAATAGAATATGTCTGTATTTATAAATAGTAGATATTGTTATAATTCACAATAGAATATGTCTTCACACAGAATATGTCTGTATTTATGTGTGTAGTTATTTTAGTTGGGTCCTTTGAAATTTTCTTTTACTATATAAAGCATTTTGTTTGCATGCTGAACTAGTTCCCACATTCTTTTAGGCTCGTTAGTATTCCTGATAGCTACTCAGCCAGCAGCACTTTACATCCGTTTGACACCTAAGTGGGTTCTGTGGGGACAGGGCATGGTTAACCGTGTTGTGTACTCACTGTACGATGTCAGGGGAAAAGCACCGCCTTTGGAGGCAGGACCCTTGTACTTTTGGTTTTGAAATTCTAAAGTCTAGTTGATAATATTTATCCTGATGAGCCCAAAGAGCAGTGTATGATAAAATATGACCGCTTTCTAAATGTTATTACTTTGAGTGCTACCCTAAATTGTTTTAAAATGTTTTTAATTACTTAAAAAACAATGCTTTGAATATTATTATGTTCGAAACCTCCTGTCAGTGGAATTATACAGTATTTGGGTTTTTTTTGGAACTGGCTTATTTCACTTAGTATAGTGTCCTTGGGGTTCATCTACGTGGTCACATAGGACAAGATTTCCTACTTTTAAAGACTAAATAGTATTCCATTGTATGTATATACCACCTTTTCTTTATCCATTCATCCAATCAGTGGACATTTAGGTTTTTTCCACATCTTGGCTTTTGGGCTGCAATGGACCCGAGTCATGCTACCACTTAAGAGATCTTGATTTCAATTTGGGGGGCATATGCCCAGAAGTATGATTGCTGGATCATATGGAAGTTCTATTTTTAAAAATATTTTTGAGGGGGGAGAGTGCAAGCAGGGGAGGGGCATAGAGAGGGGGATAGAGGATCAGAAATGGGCTCCGCACTGAAAGGCTGACAGCAGTGAGCCCGATATTGGGCTCAAACTCACAAACCTGAGATCATGACCTGAGCCAAAGTTAGATGCTCAATTGACTGAGCCTGGAGGTCTATTTTTAATTTATTTCTAAAGTTTATTTATTTATTTTGAGAGAGAGAGTGAGCATGAGCAGAGGAGGGGCAGAGAGAGAGGGAGAGAGACAATCTCAAGCAGGCTCTGCTCTACCAGTGCAAAACCCGACATGGGGCTTGCTCCCAGGAACTGTGAAAGCCTGACCTGAGCTGAGATCAAGAGTCAGACGCCTCACCAACTGAGCCACCCAGGTGCCCCTTTAATTTTCTTTGAAAACTTGCGTACTGTTCCCTGTAGAATCTGTGCCATTTTACATTCCTGCCAACCGTATACAAAGGTTCCAATTTCTCAACATCCTTGCCAACACTTGTTATCTTTTATTTTTTGATAATAACCAAACTCCTAGAAACAGAGTAGAATGGTGGTTGTTGTGGCTGGGGGGAAGAGGGAATGGGGAGTTGTCATATGATGGGTGTAAAGTTTCAGTTATGCAAGAGGAATAAGTTCTAGAGCTTGTCCATTCAGCTTTGGGCAAGCTGTACTGTGCACTTAAACATTTAAGAAGGTGGGGGCGCCAGGGTGGCTCAGCTGGTTAAGGATCCAAATGTTGATTTCAGCTGCAGTCATACTCTTACTCATGAGATGGAGACCCAGGTAGGGCTCCACGTTGACAGCACAGAGCTTGCTTGGGATTCTCTCTCTCTCTCTCTCTGCCCCCCCCTGTTCACACACACACACACACACACACACACACACACACACTCTCTCTCTCTCTCAAAATAAATAAATAGACATTAAAAAAAATTTAAAAACACTGAAGATAGATCTTGTGTTAAGTATTCTTACCATGGTAAAAAAGTTATTGTCACATAAATTTTTTCTAAATTAGGTAAAATATCAGTATATTTGTGAAAAACCCATTGAATGTACAACACCAAGAATGAACCCTGATGTCAGCTAGGGATTTGGGGTGTTAATGATGTGTCAGAGTGAGTGCCTTGATTGTAACAAATGAACTATATTGTGTGGGATGTTAATAGTGGAGGGGCTGTGCAGGTGTGTGGGCAGAAGTATGTGGAAACTCTGTACTTTCTGTTTAATTTTGTTGTGAACCTAAAACTGCACTAAAGAATAAAGTCTATATTTATTTATTATTTTGTAAGCTTATTGATTTATTTTGAGATTGAGAGAGAGCATCCATGCATGTGTTGGCAAGTGGAGGTGGGGCAGAGAAATAGAATCCCAAGTCATGATCCACATGGTCAGTGCACAGCCCGATTCAAGGCTTGAACCCATGAACTGTGACATCATGACCTGAGCTGAAATGAAGAGTTACAGATTTAACCAACTGAGTCACCCAGGCACCCCTAAAGTCTGTATTTTTAAAATGTTATTAGTACATCAATTCCTTGGCTCTGCCCATGTCAGAGTATCATACTGAAGTCTATGTGAAGTTCTCAAGGAGACCTGATGTTGGCAATGCCACGTGTTCAATCCCCTGCCTTGGTTCCACTTTGAGCTACTGTGCCATTTTCCTGTTCTCTTTCACTGGGTAATTTGCCAAATCTTCTCCTCATATCCTGTCTTAAACCCAGTCTACTTACAAAGCCAATGATGATTTCCACTTGGCTAAAGGCATTAGTGATTCTCAGTGGTTACATGTAGTAGCAGCTCTCACAGCTGATTGGTCCCTCCTTGAAACATGCCCTTCTTTGGGCTTCCACCTTGCCACAAGTCCCTGATCTTCCTCCTACTTTTGTCCATTCTTCCTCATTTCTCTGCTTCCTTGGGTTGGAGTGCTGGGAGCATAGTCCTGGGACCTCCATGTCTTTCAACCTGCACTCACCTCCCTTGATAATCTCATGCAGTTTTATGGCTTCAAATTTCAGATTGGATTCTTCAGTTCTTTTTTTTTTTTTTAAATGTTTTATTTATTTCTAGGAGAGAGAGAGAGAGAGACAGCATGAACAGGGGAGGGTCAGAGAGAGAGGGAGTCACAGACTGAAACAGGCTCCAGGCTCTGAGCTGGCAGTCAGCACAGAGCCCGACGCTGGGCTCGAACCCACAAACTGCGAGATCATGACCCAAGCGAAAGTCGAAAGTCGGACGCTTAACCGACTAAGCCACCCAGGCGCCCCTGGATTCTTCAGTTCTAAACATCCTTGAACGATAGCCTGGTATATTCCAATGCCTGCTTGTCCCCTCCATTTGGGTGTCCAGTACCCTTCTCTTACTTACATTCCCCAGAGTGAACTGATGACCTCAGCCCTTCCCCAGCCCTGCTGCACAGCCACTCTTTCCTGCCTTTCCAGCACTCAGAACAGAAACTTGCAGGGACTCTTAACTTCTTCAGGAAATCTTGTTTAGTCTACCTTAAAAATATACCTAAAATAGGGGCCCTCTGGGTGGCTCAGTCGGTTAAATGGACGACTCTTAATCTTGGCTCAGGTCATGATCTCATGGTTCATGGGATCTAGCCCCATGTTGGGCTCTGCCTTGACAGCACAGAACCTGCTTGGGATTTTCTTTCTCTCTGCCCACCCTCCCCTCCAAAATAAGCAAAATAAGTAAATAAACTTTGAAAGTATATACAGATATACTAGAATAGACTCGTTGCTCCTTTGCTCCTAACCTGACTCAAGCTACTCTCTTATCTTATTCGGATTCTTTCTATAACTTCCTGAGTGACTTCCCTGCTTCCACTTCTGCTGTCTTGAAATGTCAGTTGGGTCCTGTCACTTCTGTACTCAAAATCTTCCAGTGGCTCCCATCTCACACAGGGTAAAAGGAAAGTCTTTGTAATGTCTACAAAAGCCCCACAGGATCTGCCTGCTTACCGACCTGCCCTTTCCTCTGTAACCTCAGCTCCTACTGGGCCCCCCTTGCTCACAGGTTCCAGCCACCTGGCTCTTTTTTGCTTTTTTCTCAAATATGCCAAGTATGCTCCCATGTAGAACCCTGCCTCTTGTTCTTCTCAGGTCCCAGGTTCCTCACGCCCTGGACGTTCACCCTTTGCAACAGTTGCTCCTATGATACCCCCC
Source organism: Hyaena hyaena (assembly GCF_003009895.1). Lineage (NCBI taxonomy): Eukaryota > Metazoa > Chordata > Mammalia > Carnivora > Hyaenidae > Hyaena > Hyaena hyaena. The sequence continues at coordinate 3,871,045 of NW_024080700.1, read as the reverse complement.
CCCCCAAATATTTCCAAACATCTGCTTTTCAATGACACGCCCTTGACCGCATCATTTAAATTACAGCCCTTATCCTCCTTCTCCTCTTCATTTTTCTCCAAAACACTCATCACTGTCTCTTTATTAAAATCTTACTTGCTTTGTTTATTGCTTGGCTCCTCATCTAGAATGTTGGGCACCAGACCTTGAATGCACATGATATTTTCCCTACTTAGTTCCTAGAACACATAGTAGACTCTCAACTAAGACAAGAATGACTGGATTAGTGAATGAAAGCGTTCATTTCCTTTGACTGAAGGAATGCAAATGATGGATAAGTACGTAGTTGCTTCTGAAAGTGTTGTCAGTGTTAAAAAAATAGAGTCAAAATTTTTAGAACAATCATTGCTGTAAATACAACCGACATATCATGCTACAGCTCAAAATGTAAGCATTATTTCATCAGAAAGAAAGGTAGTTATTTGCACTAAAGCCTTGCTCACCTAGGTGTTGAAGGGTAATTAAAGAGCCACATACAATACGTCTGTAGAAAGTGAAAGGCAAGATAAGTCTTATTTTTGAGTTTATGGCTTGATTATATCAATTTGTCTTCCTTCTACTTTCATTACTTAGTGAATGAAAAATGAGCAGAAACATTTTTTTTTACAATTCCTTGCATTTAAGAAGTTTTTAAGTCAAGTAAGAAATGTGTCTTAATTTTTCAAAGCTCTCCCTGAGCATAGACTTCTTAATTTTATGTGAAGTTGAGTTCGGAATGGAGTTTCAATGATGCTATTAGTATCAAAGGCAAGGTGTTCTGGTGGAAAGGAATTTTGGTTTGTTTCTTTTGGTCTTATCCCCTTCTGTCTTTGTCAATAATGTGCTCTGAAATTTCAAGGAACTCCCATCCCTCTTCCATTTTCAGGCTGCAAATTAGGAAGAAGGAAACTTACTGCTTTTTTACAAGAATGTTGCCATGTTTTAGAAATGGATGTTAAGAAAGGTAGAAATACTTTAAAGTCTATGGAAGAAATTTACAATTTAATGTAAAGTGGACTCCACATGTATTGTGTATTCAACACGTGAATGGAGAAGTCGTCTTTAGAACTGACAGTATAAACACACTTCTGCAGGGAACATCTTCACAGTGTGGCACCGTATCCACACTGCTGTCCAGATTCACCTCTACCGGTTCACTAGGGCAGTCTGGCTCCACACTAAACGGCCATCTCTGAATGAATGAGTAACTATCATTCCGGGTCTCCATAGTTTTACATAGTTTAGAAAAGGGCAGAAAATGAAATCATCAGTAAAGGAAGCATACTGACAAAAGCATTCTTAAATGACTTATTGAATTGAGTAAATTATCGGGGCACCTGGGTGGCTCAGTCGATTGAGTGTCCGACTTCGACTTGGGTCATGATCTTGTGGTTTGTGAGTTTAAGCCTCACATTGGGCTCTGTGCTGACAGCTCAGAGCCTGGAGCCTGCTTCAGGTTCTGTGTCTCCCTCTCTCTCTGCCACCGCCACCCCCCCGCCGTCTCTCTCTCTCTCAAAATAAAATAATAAAGACATAAAACTGAGTAAATTATCTAAACTAACCGGAAGTTTATGAATAATGAAGGCATACTTTATATTTGACACCAGTAGCTGATTTTTTTTAATCCCCATTCGTCCTTTTTCTCTCTCATTCCCTTTACTTACTCTCCTCATTTCTCTCTATTTACTGAGTGATAAGAAATAAACTGATGTTAATAAAATTGGCCTCTTATCTCATCACTTGGTCAGTACATTATTTACCCCTGCTCAGTGAGTTGTGGGGGTTTTAGCTCTCAAAAGCCCTTCCCCATCAGTCTGTTCTGAAGGGCTTCATTCTCCTGTGCATGGGCCAAGATATGGATATTATTTAAGTTTATATAGGCTGAGAAGCAGCTATTATCTCAATCTGGCAGTAAAACAGTTGATTACTTCCTGAAGTGCCTCTTTAGATCAAGAATCCTCCTAATAAAAAAAAAAAATCTTTAAAAAATGCTTTTAAATTGCAGAATGTGGAATTAACCAGCTTCCATGTACCACTCTGGCATCTCCCGGGCTCAATTTCCAAAGGCTCCCTTTTTTTTAATCCCAGAATGCCACAGAATCGGGCAATGAAGGTTCAGTGAATAATGGCCGATGTGTTTGCTTAAAGATGGAAAGCTACGGTTCAGCCTGTAACCAATGACTTGGGAATGGCCACTGTTTTTTTTTTCTCTGCTCCTCTTTCCCACATAGAGCTCAGCATAGCATTAAGAGAGCAAAAAAGCCTTGGAAAAAAAGATGCTCATGGAAGTTCCGACTATGCTTATCCATTCATATCATATATCTGTTTTAAGTATTTGAACTTAAAAAGAAAAAAAGTCAAACTGCTTACAACTGGTAGGAGTGAAAAGCCCTTGCCTTTTTTTTTTTTTTTTTTTAATGTCGCTGCACCAAACGTTCCTATTTTATAGCTGCTGAATGACGGCATATCTGTTCTCTGTTTTTAGGTATGACCAATTTTGTCACTGCATTTGCTGTTCTCAGGATCCGGGACCATAGCAATCATGCTGGCGGCTTTCTCATGGAGGGATGTGCTCACATCTCTGCAAGCTCAGGACTGCCTTCCATTTCAGACAGCATAACCCAATGGTGGTCAGCGCAGGGAAACCCATCAGATTCTCGCCAAAGCGATGATTACTAGTCTCGTGTTAGTTAATACTGAGATTATATAATTCTGCCTCGGCTACTAATTCATAACTTAAACTCAATGACCTTAAACTCTTCTTTCTGGAAGTATAATCATACTGCTACCCACCTACCGAATCAGGGATGTTGCTATCATTGTTAAGGTAATAAAGGGTCTCTTGGGTATTTTCGGTATTTTTTCTTTACGTGTATGTACGAAAATGTAAATCTTCTTATCTAGTATAAAATATTCTTCACCGCCTCTATGTGAACCAGAATATTTGAAAATAAGAAGTAAAATATTCATGACATGAAGCATAGGGCCCTTAATTTTTAAGCATTTTGGCATGTTTTAGGGAATTTTAGCAATGAGGTCAAGTTCTTGCTGAAAATCAGAATTTCCATTTTTATCAGGTCTCCAGGAAAGGGAGGTTTCCATCACCCTCTAGAACTCACTGTGTGTATGGCAGTGGCCAGGACTGTTTGCCTTATCAGTATTGTGCCTGGTATCTTCTGTGAGTGAGCCCAGACTCCACCTTCAAATGGCTAAGGTTTTCTCAATTCACAGACAAAATTCCTGTCCTCTGACCAAATCAAGCAGTCTGGGTTTAGACACCACCCACAGACCGTGTGCATAATGGGAAGTGAAATTTTTTCATGATTTTAAGAGGTTGCTCTGGAGATTGAAAAAGAAAATGATCTTTAAAAAAATAGGGGCGCCTGGGTGGCTCAGTCGGTTGAGCATCTGACTTCGGCTCAGGGCATGACCTTGTGGTCCGTGAGTTCCATCCCTGCATCAGGCTCTGTGCTGACAACTCAGAGCCTGGCCTGCTTTGCATTCTGTGTCTCCCATTCTCTCTGCCCCCCACCCCCCGCCCCGCGCCGCTTGTGCTCACTCTCTCTCTCAAAAATACATAAACATTAATAAAAACAACAACAACAATCAATTTCCCCTTTACTTACAGAAACAGTGTTAGAGGGGTCTTGGATAAAGGACAAACTATCAGTGTGGAGGTTTCCAGTGCCCGTAAGGGGTTGAGGCTAGAAGAGTATGTTGTTAACTTGGCAAATCACTTTCATCAATTTTTGAATGGCCGATCTAGTGCTTTGTGTAGGCGTCATGTACATGCAAACCTTATCTGAGGCAGAGAATAAATTAGTATGACTTTGGATGTTATCGGACAGCAGCCAGTGAGGAGAGGAAAGGCATCAGGAATGCCTGAGTGGGAAAGTGGTTTGAAAAGATACCAATAAGATGGGCTCAAAGGGATAAACTTGGCCTTTTCTATGTCCGTGGATGACAAAACTTTTGAGGACAGCTAAGTCAGGCTGTATGGTGGTATACCAATAATTCACTTAGTAGGTATTTATTGAGCACCTTTGCATGTTGGGTCCTGGGTCAGGCACCTGGAATACAATAATCAATTAAAAAAAAAAAAAAAAAAGACAAGTCTTTACCTTCCTGGGACTTACCTTCTGGTGGGAAACAGGATATTAACTAGAGAAATGCATTTGGATTGTAAGTTATAATTAAGATGACTTAATGAACAATGTGGAGGACAATGTGGAAGACAATGAACAATGTGGAGGATCTTCTCTAAATTGGGTAAAAGGTGAAAGAAACAAGGGAGGTGTTTCTGAGTATGTGACTTCTGAGTTTAAGGATGAAGAATGCTTAAAAGGCATATGCATGAGACATGGAACAAAGAATATTCTGGGAAGCTGGAGGGGGCGTGTAGCAACAGGCACACAGCTAGAGCAGACTAAGCAAGGAGAATGGCATCCAATGAAGTCAACAGGTTGAGCAACGATGAGATCATGCAGGATCTTGGAAGTTCTGCTAACAATTTTTTATTTCAGTCAAAGTGAAATGGAAACTTCTGAAAGCTTTTTTTTTAAGTTTATTTATTTTGAGGGAGAGGAAGATAGAGAGCGAGCAGGGGAGGGGCAGAGAAAGGGAGACAGAGAATCTCAAGCAGACTTCACACTGGCAGTGTGGAGCCCGATGTGGTCCTCAAACTCACAAACCATGAGATCATGACCTGAGCCAAAATCAAGAGTCAGTCACTTAATTGACTGAGCCACGGTGACACCCCAAAACTTCTGAAAGCTTTTTTTAAAAAAATATTTAAATGTTTATTTATTTTTGAGGGAAAGAGACAGAGCATGAGCAGGGAAGGGTCAGAGAGAGAGAGGAAGACACAGATTTGGAAGCAGGCTCCAGGGTCAGGGCTGTCAACAAAGTCTGATTCGGGGCTCCAACTCACAAACCACAAGATCATGACCTGAGCCAAAGTCAACAGTTGGTCACTTAACCGACAGCCACTCAGGGACCTGCCCCTTCTGAAAGATTTTAAATAAGGGAAGGGGATGATCCAACTAGAGTTTTCAGAAGCTCGCTCTGGCTGCTCTATGGGAAATCATTGGAAGGGAACAAGAACAGGGCGATGATGTGGTAATCAGCAAAAGTAATTACACATGGACTGAGTTGTGGCAGTGGACACAGGTGGCTTAGGGTGCATGTATTCCTGCATGACCAACTAGAAGCAAATGAGAAGAGCCACCCACACCTTGATAATGCCCTGAAGATCTCAGATGATCTGAGGAGGTATGCAGACACCCATCGCTGACATGCTGATCAGAGGAGAGACCGCAGACAGGAGTCTAGTCATCTGAGCGGTGAGTGAGTCAATACAGCTGCCTTCCTTTTTGATGAGCCATTACTCATGGGGATCACCATCCTCAGGCCCGCCTTCCTTTTAGAACAGAAGCACCCAGAGAATGACCGTGGTTGGGAGGTCCACTTCAACTTAGCACTTTGGAGCTGCTCCGCTGGCCTACACTGTCTTCCTCAACACCTTTACAGGAAACACCCACATTTCATCACACTTTCCAGGCTGGTGTGTGTGTGTGTGTGATTCCTAAGGCTTGTCTGCTCCCATCACACCTCAAGGTTCCCTTTCAGCACTGACCCAGGGAGGTCCAAAAGATTCTGCTATAAGAATCTAGAATTGAAAGTAGGGAGAAGTCAGAGTGAGGCTATGAAAATACCCTGCTAATAGTAGGAGAAATGTAAATGAAAAACACTTACCAAAAGATGCCTTTTATAGCATCTATATTATTACACTAACAGAAGTAAATTGTATTTTGATTGTGGCCTGTTGAAAACCACATCCTACACGTATGAGGTATATAATCAGCTTAATCAGTTGCTGATCCCAGGACAATTTCATCCCAGTGTATTCGGAGAGTGCAAATAACATAGAGTTTATTCCATTCTTCTTAGTAATTTAAATGTCACTTTGTTAAATGAACTTGAAGACAGATTTGCATTACTTCAATGCAGAGTTTCCAATAATAATGTAACACTTTTTACCCCCTTCCAGTACCAAGGCAATGGCTTAATATAAAAAGCAAATGATTAAATTCAAAACATTTCCCCAAATGAGTGTCTTTTCGTGTTGTGATTTTTTTGGGGGGTGGGGGGTGGGGGTGGCTTTCTGGGGTCAACTGTATATTTGAAGTCTCACTAAATGTGCCAGTTATGAAGCTATTTTGTCTGGACCCATGTCTCTCGAACCCACTTGCATAATATTTACGATACCAGGGCTGGGATTTGGAAAATCACACTTCTCCTTGGCCAGCGGTTGCAGTTACGGATTCTGCCAGTTAGACTGCTAGAAGAGGCAGGTGCGCTTTGAGGTGGAGGAGGTTACCTGTTCCTTTGCATTTGCCTCCTGCTCCTGTAGCCTTGCCCAGGCTCACCTCTCAGCTCACACAAGCAGTGTTCATTCATATGATAGCGTTGAATCAAGTTTGTGGCTATGCAGAGGCTCCAGGACCAGCTTCATCACCCACAGTGGGTGATGCCCACACCTTCTTAGACCACCAGGTCCCAGCTCTGCACAGCCTCTAATTCTGGCTTCTAGCTGGGGGAGGGAGCCGTTTCCTGCACTTGCTACCTCTGTTGTATCTTAGTGTTTTCCTTTTGCCCTTCCAACTCTCGAGATCTAGCCAACGATTCTTTATATTCAATTATCTCAGTTAACGCGACATGACCTCTGATGTGTTTTCCCTCTCCTGGCTGGACACCCAGTGATGTGTGCATACATAAGGTGCCTCGAAGGCACTAAGATGACTACTTCCCATGCGGCTTTGAGATCTCATCCTCCTTCTGATCCCTGAGACTACATGGACCAGGACTTGGTGTTGCTGAGATGTGGCCTGTGCAGCTCTGTGAAGATAGAGACACTGCAGCCTGGTGCGGTTGCTGCTGGCTGAGAAACTCAGACCTGCCAACCTTTGTCTGATACCGAACTGGTTGAAAAAGTCCGTGCAACAGAAGGACTGTAGGAATGATAGAGATGGAAGCCATAGAGGCAGCATTTGCTGACTTTTTCCCAGCTAGGCACTGCTGAGGATCCTTAAATTTCTGATGATACAAAAGAATGTTTGGCTCTGGGTTTGAGTGACTGTAGCTCAAAGCCTCAGATTAGGGGCACGTGGGTGGCTCAGTTGGTTAAGCACCTGACTTCAGCTCAGGTCATGATCTCACAGTTCATGTGCTGACAGCTCAGAGCCTGGACCCTGCTTTGGATTCTGTGTCTCCCTCTCTCTCTGTTCCTCCCCTGCTCACTCCCATGTGCTCTCTCTCTCTCTCTCAAAAATAAAGATTTTTTTTTTAAAAGCCCCAGATTAGCTTTTAGAAGCTGTTACTATACTTCTGGTGGCCAGAGCTGCATCTGGAATTCAGGGAACTATGGTCAGCTGTAAGGTCCTTTCCTTCTTCATATATAAACACTCTGACACAAAATGCTGAAGAGGGGCTTATAAAAGCCCATATAGGGGCACATAGGGGACTCAGTCGGTTAAGCATCTGACTCTTGATTTAGGCTCAGTTCAGGATCTCGCGGTTGGTTGGTTTGAGCCCCATGTCAGGCTCTGAGCTGACAGCACAGAGTCTGCCTAGGGTTCTCTCTCTCTCTCTCTCTCTCTCTGCCCCTCCTTTCCCTCCCCCAATAAATACATAGCATAGATGTAGGGTCAAAAAGCCATGGTTCAGGGCACCTGGCTCAGTCAGTTAAATGTCCACCTTGGCTCAGGTCATGATCTTACCAGTTGTGGGTTTGAGTCCCAAATCAGGGCTGATAGCGTGGAGCCTGCTTCGGATTCTGTGTCTTCCTCCCTGCCCTTCCCCCACCCCCCAGCTCTCTCTCTCTCTCTCACAAATAACTAAACATTAAAACAAAAATTTTTAAAAAGGAAAGCCATGGTTTTTATCTTTGGCTCCAGGATTTATAATAGTAGTGATCTTGGGTGAGTTATGTTCCAGCTTCCTCATCTCCAAAAGCGCAACAGTGATTCCTGCCTTGGGTGACCATTCTGGGAATTAAGTAAGATAACGTCGGTAAGGAGGTGAGCCAAGGCTTGGCATCTAATGCCTGCACAGCGTTGTTGACAGCCTTTCTCCTTCCCTGAGCATCTGCTCCTTAAAGGCAAAACTGACCAGGTTGGCGTGAGGATGAGGTGCATGCTTGCCCGTGAGATAGGAGTCACGATTACCCTTTGCTTTTCGTATTCCACCTTAATTTCCCACTCCCCTCCTCCCAGACACCCATAATTATAGTGTTCACGATATCCAGCAATAAAGAAAACCAAGACACGTCTTTTACATTTTATGGTTTCACATTCCACTCTGTTTCCAACTGGTATCTATTTCTTGGCTTCCTCTGGGACATTAGGAAGTTACATTGCAATGTGGCAGAGAGAATTTAATCGTGCTGAAGGCTCTCTATCCTGGCAGCTCTGACTGCCCTATTTATATGGGCAGAGACTTTCTGCCTTGGGGGCCATGGGATTTCTAGCCCTGCAGCTTCTCTACGCACTTCAGAGATCTCCAAGCCTCCCCATATAACCATGGTGCCACCCAGAAGAGAAACAGGCCATCCCCTCCAGATCTAGTCCATTGGTCCCAGAATTAGTTTTAAACAAAACTCAAATCAAATCCAACTCCTGCTTAAAAGCCTTCAATGATGCCCCATTATCTGAAAGGTAATATCTAGGCTACCATCTGATCTTCAAAGATGGTGCCCATAATCCGCCCCATCTACTGGTAGTCATTTCCTTTCCTGGGCTCTTGGTGCTGGATCTGGGCTGCCAGCAAGCCTTATAAGGCTAGGTCATAAGAAGACTTGAAGCCTTTATCTTGTCATTTTGGAACACCCACTCTGGGGGAAGAGAGCTGCCATGGGAAAAGTCCAACTCCCCTGACGCCACCGTCCTATGAGGAAGGCAAGGGTAGCTGCGTGGAAAGGCACTGAGATTACAAGGAGAGGGATAGAGGCCAGCCATCCCAGCATTTCTGTCCGGCCTTCATATGACTCCAGCCCCAGCTACCTACTGACTGCAGTTACAGAGAAATTCCAGAAGACCAGCAGAATAGCCAGCCAAACAGAAGATGGAAGAGTAAGGGGCAGAGTGGTGGGCACTGGCCAGCATCTCTCTCTCTTTCTCTCCCATCAAGTCTGAAGGCCACACATGAGCTTTCTCTACGAGGGCTACTTTGGGCTTTCTCCAGGCACAGTATCAGCTTCTAACATCAAGCAACATCAGAGACAAGCCTGGAAGCTACCAGTTCCTTAAGGCTTGGAAACTGGCGATGTCACTTCCACCATATTCTCTATCAATCAAGTAGTCACGGAGCCCATTTTCAAGGGCAGGGGACACAGACATCTGCTCTTATGAAAAGAAGTCTCTGGATTCAGGGCCACATTTACAAACTGCCACAGTCCGACCTGTGGCTGCAAGTTATTTATATTTCTCCTGTGCGCAAAATACATCCCCCTTTCTCTCTTTTGCATACACCCTACCATCATCACAAGCATCACGCTGTTTTAATTAGTGGTTTACATGTTTGCCTGCCCTCTGAACTTCCTTCAAGACAGATAGGGTGTCTAATTCATCTCTGGATCCCTTGTGGCTGATATGTTATTACCCAGCATATAATCTATATCCAGTAAAGGTTGAACCACAATAAATTACTTGTCCACACATACAGTAAGTGGATTGTAATCAACATAAATTGAGAAAGGAGAATATCAGCTAATGGTTAGATTAAATCCTGTATTTAATTACATATTTCCCAAATTAGGTATCTCCCTCTTTTTAACTCATTATGAACATCTCGAAAATTAAAAGTAAATTTGAAAAAATTTGGGGAGTATAAATGGAAGCTGCAGAAGGCTGTTCTTAGGTCTTGCTAGGGGAATGAATAATTATATTAATATTCACTATCCTGTTCTTACTGCTCATGTTTCATCTTTATTTTTGCCTTCCTTTCCTACTGAGCAAGGTCAAGGAGAGAGCAAGAGTCAGAAAGGTCCAACCACCTGGTGTGACTTTACTCAGTAAGCAGGTAACTCACCAGCTCCTTCAACCTCTCTCATCAAAAGCACTTCGATATAACATATCTGAAGTACACTGAAGGCAGCAGGTCAGTCCTGGCCCTGAGCCATCATGGACAAGGGGGAGGAAAGGAATGGGGAGGATTTCCCCATCAGCACTGGGTCTTTTCTAAATGGGCAGCAAAGGGGACTCAGGGAGAAATTTTGCACTCCAAATGTTGTGATGGCCTCCCCACATCTGCAGTCCGGAAGGAAGTCCATCCCTTCCTTAGTCAGTCGATGCAGAGCCTGGAGTAGGATTGAGTTTCTAGGAACATGCTTTTGGAAGGGGATAAGGGGTTGGTGACGAGGGCAAGGAGATAGCCAGGAAAGAGAAAACCGTTATTCATTCATTCATTTTGTCACAAACAAGTATCATTGTACAGCCTACTCTGTGCCAGGCACTGAGCCAGGTTCTAGGAATAAGATAGAGCACAAGACAGTCAGGGTTTCCAGTCTTGAAGGGCTTGAGCTCCAGTGAGGGAAACACATGATAAGTGTTAAGTTAAAAATCCACATGCTGCTTGTGTTGTGGTGGGTTCCATAAGGGAAATCAGCAAGGGGACATTATGGAGAGTAAGCAGAGGGAGTGGTATTTTAGGCAAGAGAGTCGAGGAAGATAGGAACTGACAGAGGTGGGCAGGGCAAGATCCCGTAGCCCTCATAAGCCAGGCTGGAGAGTGTGGGGTTTTGTTTTAAATGCAATGAGTAATCATTGAAGGATTTTAATCTGGGGAGTAAAATAATTACATTTTAATAACATCAGACTGGATGCCATATGGAGAATTGAATAGACTTGGAGAGGCCAGTTGTCAGACTAGTCCAATGGTCCAGACAGGATATGAAGGTAGCTTAGACACAAGTGTGACAATAGGGATGGAGAGAAATGACTAGGTTTAAGGACTTCAGAAATGTGTGGCCCTTTCTTGAGAGACAGTTTGGGTGGGATAATCTTAAAATATGTATAGAAATGTCCAGGCAGGGGCACCTGGGTGGCTCAGTCAGTTGAGCGTCCAACTTTGGCTCAAGTCATGATCTCACGGTTCATAAGTTCGAGCGCCGTGTTGGACTCTAGAGCCTGCTTTAGATTCTGTGTCTCCTATCTCTCTGTCCCTCCACAGCTTGCACTCACCACTCTCTCAAAAATAAATAAGTAAAACTTTAAAAACGTATTTAACAAAAAAGAGAGAAATGTCTAGGCAATGGTTAGATAATAAGCCTGGAGCTCAGAAGAGAGTTTGGAGATACCAGCACAGAGGTTTAAATGCATGAAATCAGATGAGCTTACTGATGAGAACATGAGATAGAGGAGAGAAGAAAACCCAAGACACAGGCCCAAAGTCCAAGGGCCTCCAATGTTTGGAGGTTATGGAAGACAAGGACCAGGGGTAGATTGGCTGAGGCAATCTTTATGTCTTTGTTCATACTGTCCCCTTCGTCCAGAATGCCCTTGTCTCCTTTCTTTGCCTAGTAAAATCCCATGTATCTTTCAAGACCAAGTTAAAATGTCACCACCTTTGAGAGACGTTTCTGACTTCCTGTCCTCAGCACCACCATGGAAGATTGGTTGCTCTCTTTCCTATCCCCCATTGCTCTTCATTCCTGGGCTTTCTGGGTGCTGAGAACACTATGCTCCAGGCAATTGTTGATTTTTCCACTTCCTGAAGAGACTTGGAGTTCTTTTGGGCACATACGGTGGCTTTATTTATTCTTATAAATAAGTACAGGTCCAGTACCTAGCAAACCATAAATATTTGTCAAGTGAGAGAATGAATGGAGGAATGGTCTATATAGTATAAATTAAAGAAATCCCTGCAATCACCTGGTGGCTCTGGGCTACTTGAAGAAATTGCCTAATTTCAGTGAGAAAGAGTGTATTGTAATCTTTTGACTAGACCTTTGAGAACCAAGTTACCTGCAGAACCATCTATTGGATGTTGCATCTAAGAGAAAGCTCAAGGAATATCTGTTGATAAATGCTCACCACTGAGTCATTGACCTCATCTAAGAGCACTAAGGTGTCTTGTGGAAGTCCATGCAGAGGCACTGGAGAGTCCTTTTGAAGGTGAGGGAGTCAGGATGTGCCAACCTCCAGCAGAGATCCAGATTCTAGAATGTAAAGATGCAGAAGGATGTGGGACGAGGTTGTCCTTGCCTAGCCTGCAGATCCTTTATATTGAGCTGACTTCCAGCATGCAGGTGATTGCTGGTGGCAGAGAACCCACCCTCCCAGGGAGAGGGAGAAGAGTTTTGCCAAAGACGGCTCAGATAGGTCATGCAAAGGCAGCAATGGATTGTGTTTCTGCTCACTCTTAAGTTGTTGTTCTCCTCACTTGCTGCAAAACTGCCCCCATGGCTTGGCTGTAGCTGTTCCACTGAAACACCATTGAGGCAGGAATGGACTGGCCTGGCCACAGCAGAGTGTATGCACACCTCCTGGTGACGCATGTCCAGGCTGATTTTCCTTGTTAGCACCGTGGCACGGTGTGGGTAGGGGCAGGGGGAGGGCCTGGTTCTCTGCTCAGCATGCAGTTGCTGCCCCCCACTAAGGGTCATCTTGTCCTTTATTTTTCATCACAAGTAAGGAGATTGCTTTACCAACTCCTCTAATACTTCATCCTGCAAGCAAAAAAACCAAAAATCCAAGTTTATTGACAATGGTTAGTTTTATTCCATGTAACAGTAAGAATCCTGTGTAGTGGCACGTCCAGAACTGAGAAACAGAGCAAAGCTTAATAAAAGGATTCTTTACAACCGTGAAGGCAAAGTTTAGGAAAAGCAATAAGAGCCTGTGCAGTATCTGTGACTAGTAACAGCAGGAGCTTCACTACACCTGAACTTGAACTTGACCAGGGACAAGGGGAAGGAATGATGGCCAGGCCAGATATGGGGTGTGTGTGTGTGCGTGTGTGTGTGTGTGTGTGTGTGAGAGAGAGAGAGAGAGAGAGAGAGAGAGATGAGGGCGCATAGGAAGTATGGGTGTGAGTTGGCTGAATGGAGAGTGCTGGGAGAAGTTGTGGCCTTTCTCAGAAAACAGTGACCTAGGGAAGATATTGAGGGAATAAATGCCTTTCCTCCACTCTCTGCCTTCCCTCTGACCTCCTACCAGCGTCCTCTCATGGCCGAACCAACCAGAAGCCAGAAGCCAATGGAGCCCATGAATACAGTCCACGCAGGTGAACCTCACTGGCCATTGAGCAGGTTGAAGAAGGATGAGCAGTGAATCTGGAGGGGCATGTGGAAGACTTCCCAGCCCAGACCTAGCCAAATACTTTGTCACATTTGCCAGGAATTTCACAGGGCAATCCCGTAGATGTTCTTACCATAAGGATTTCAGGGTGAAAAACTATCTGCTCTTGTCAATGTCCAGAACTTTAAGGCTGAGAGAGGGGCACTTGTAGTGTACCATGCCTTCACAGGTGGTCCTCTGGCAAATAGGTCTCCATAGCCCTTACCTGTTCTGACTGTGGTAATACTGGTCCTTGCCCCTTTTCTTGTGAGTGACCAGTGACCTTGATCTTAGCTTTCCTCTGGACCTTGTCTTAAGATTATTCTTGTAAACAGGGCGCCTGGGTGGCTTAGTTGGTTAAGCGTCCGACTTTCGCTTTGGTCATGATCTCGCGGTTCTTGGGTTCTAGCCCCTCTTCGGGCTCTGTGCTGACTGCCAGCTCGGAGCCTGGAGCCTATTTCAGAGTCTGTATCTCCCTCTCTCTCTGACCCTCCCCTGCTCACGCTGTCTCTCTCTCTCCCCTAGAAATAAATAAAAAATATTAAAAAAAAAGATTATTCTTGTAAGGATTTGGCTCCCTTAGTTGGTCATTTGAGTCCTTAGCCCTCCCTACATCCATTCTGTCACTGAACTTTGGCTGTTATCTTGCTCTCTTGGTCTCTGATATGGGCGGTCTCATCTCCATCCCCCTAAATGGTTTGACTCCACTAAATAGTGAGACAGAACTTTCTATCCATAGACTTCATGCTCTGGGAGACCTGACTCATTCCAGGCTTCACTGGTTCCTACACTGACCACTGTTTCTAGGTCATGCTGGGCCCAGATCCTGGAAAGTAAGGCTGTTTTCTTCGGTGTCTAAGATTGTTACACTGGTATCAGGTAAAATCTATACCAATTTTAGAGCCACTTCATCATCTTTTCTGGGCCTCCATCTGGTAACCCCATTCTCCATATCTCCCCGGACCAAACATGAATACTTTCCTCTTTTTTAAGACATCTTGAATGATGGGTCCTACATTCAGTCTTTGATTTGATTTGTTCTGGGGGTGTTGGGGTCTGCTTTTATGCTTCATCTATGGGAGCCAAGGCCTGGTTCTTCCCCCTACATTTTTCCCTCCGTCTTTTCCATTTATGTCCACAACTCTATCCTGGTTTGATCCTTTCTCTTCACTTGGATGAGGTCTCTCTCAGCAAGGAGATGAATTGTAATGTTTTCTGCTAGGTAGTGGTTTCTGGAGCACCACTATATCCAGGCTGGCCCCTAAGTCTGAGTCTCATAATAGCATTTTGGAGGTCTAAGAATTTCCTGAAGTGTTTTTAGTGTCATTCTCTTCCATTTTCCAAAGTACACATTTTTACATTGCAGTGTAACATGAGGAGATGTTGTATAAGAGTTAGACACAAGATTTTGTGTATACAGCGTATGTCTGGGATTTAAAAATACCTTCTAGGAGATACATTATTTTGTGTTCTAAAAAGAATTTTTTTTCAAATGAGAAAGACCTTGTACATTTTAAAGTACCTTTGACAGTATCTTATGAGTTGTGAGTGGAAAGTCACAATTTGGGGAAGTCATCTAGCACTTTCCTAAGGTGCAGCTGAATTTAACACTTCCTCCACTCATAAACATTACTACCCTTCAAAGAGACTTCAAGATTTAAAAATTAAGGAGGATACCCAATTCAAGAAGGATCATAAAGTCATATGCTGATACCATTTCCCAGCATGGAAATCAGTCCTGACATCCTTTAACCAGAAATTATGTGTAGATCATTTCTGGAAATCTCTCTGCTTAAGATTGTATTAGCATTTTGTACATGGCTTTATATGGAGTCTATACACAATAAGTGTTGACTAACATTGAATGCTTATGTGTTTAAATTCTAGTCAACACCACTAATACCGACTTCTGCTTGGTGCTTTTTTACAACACTACATTCACTACCATCGCCGCCATGATCATTCCTGATCTCCTTTACCATTTAGGATTATTTTCATTGCAACAGAAACCCCAACTCAAACTGGCCATCAACAATATATGTGATATGTCTCATACAGAGATTCTGCAGATGGGCAGCAGAGTTGACTGATTCAGCAAATTAATAGCATCGCCAAGGATCCGGGCACTCACCATCTCTCCTCAGTGGGGCAGCAAGGCTGGTAGCAAGTAACGGCACCCATTCTGGGTGACATTCCAGATGTGACATTGTTTAAGGGAAAGAAGGGGTGCCTGGGTGGCTCAGTTGGTTAAGTGTCAGACTTCAGCTCAGGTCATAATCTCACGGGTCATGGGTTCAAGCCCCATGTTGAGCTCTGTGCTGACAGCTAGCTCAGAGCGTGGAGCCTGTTTCAAATTCTGTATCTCCCTCTCTCTCTGACCCTCCTCTGTTCATGCTGTCTCTCTTTCAGAAATAAATACAACTTAAAAAAAAAAAGCTGGAAAGAGTTTAAGGGAAAGAAAAGCTACTGTCTCTTCCTGTGGCTCTATCTGAGAAGAAAGGACCTTTCCCCAGAGCTTCTTGGGATGCTTCTCTTCATGACTCATCCATGGGGGCTGGGGGGTGACAAGCCCATCCCAAGTCAATGACCAACATGATTATAGTTTGTGCTTCCTCTAAAGTGGAATGGATCTTGGGGGATCAGCCATGATGTCTACCATACATTTGCATAGTGACTTCTGTTTACCAAGTGTTTCGTGATCTACCGAGGAGCATCTCTATGAGGTAGGTGAAGCAGGTATTATTGTCCTCACTTATATATATATATATATTTACTTAAATATATATATATTTATATTTATATATTTATATATATGCTCATAGAATAGTGACTTGTTTTTAAGAAATACGTTTTCACAAGACATGGCAGAAATAAAATATCACTATTTAAAAACCTCAGATGAAAGAACGGATTTAGCTAATGATCACTATGGTGGCTAAACTACTAGGTCAACAGCTGGTGACAAAGATTCCAATGGACAGATCAGTCTTGACAATGCCTGAACCTATTAACCATTCTTAACATCACAAAAAAAGAGAGGCAGCCAGATATTATCACCTCTTGATGTGATATAATGTGAAGTATACAATGTGAACCTGAGTCTCACAAAGCCTCCAATTCTACCTACCGGTTCATGGGAAACATAGGAGAAAGAATACATTG
This sequence comes from Hyaena hyaena, assembly GCF_003009895.1. Classification (NCBI taxonomy): domain Eukaryota; kingdom Metazoa; phylum Chordata; class Mammalia; order Carnivora; family Hyaenidae; genus Hyaena; species Hyaena hyaena. The sequence goes on along the minus strand of NW_024080700.1, from coordinate 3,854,531 downwards.
ATGAGCCCATGGGAATGCAGTGAAAACCCAAAATGTAGGAAACTCTATAAAACAACCAACATGTTCACTTCAACAGATAAATTGTATTAAAAGAAATTTAGGAGACACATCAGCTAAATGCAGGTCAAATCGTGTTGCAATATTAATTTAAACAAAGAGGTTTTTTTTAAGTTAAATGTTTTAGTTATTGTTTTCTCTTTTAAATTACTAATTACCAGTGTTATATTAGTTTCAGGTGTATGATACAGTGATTCAACAATTCTCTACATTTTATAACATTACATAAACAAAATTTTAATAAAAATTATGAGACCATGTGGAAAACCTTAATGGTGACTGAGAACTTGATAGTATAAAGGAGTTTTTGTTAATTTAGTTGCATAGAATAATAATAACAGGTATAGATTCTGAAATATTTATGGATACAATTATACAATGTCTGGAATTTGCTTTCAAATAATCCAGTGCAGGTTGAGGAGTGGTGAGTGAGTGGGAAGCAGATGTTTGGCTTGTGTAAATAACCATCGAGTCTGTGTATACTTGCGGGCTCATCATGTTAATTTTTCTATTTTTGTATATATTTAGATATCCTCATAATAAAAAGTAAAATTTATTTTAAATATATATTTTTTAATGTTTTTTATTTATTTCTAGGAGAGAGAGAGAGACAGTGTGAACAGGGGAGGGTCAGAGAGAGAGGGAGTCACAGACCGAAACAGGCTCCAGGCTCTGAGCTGGCAGTCAGCACAGAGCCCGACGCGGGGCTCGAACCCACGAACTGCGAGATCATGACCTAAGCGAAAGTCGGACGCTTAACCGACTAAGCCACCCAGGCGCCCCAGTAAAATTTATTTTAAAAAAAGAAAAGAAACATTCTCCTACAAATATTCTTCTACCCACTGTCAGCAAGGCAGGCAACCTCAAGTTTGTTTGTCTCTTAATAGCATTTACAGGTCTGAATTTATGAATTGACTGGCCTAGAAAGGGTCCAGCCCTTCTATTAGTTTTTTCTTTGTGTGACTTCCTTGATTGACATGTAGGTTTCATCATTTTTACCCCTCCCTTCATTTGTAGATTTACACTCATTTATGAAATAAATATTTACTGAGTCTCTCCTCTGTTCCAGTTAAAAATGGATCACTGGGCATACAGTAGTGAGCTAAACAGGCAAGAGCTGAGCCCTCTTAAAATCTACAGTCCCAATCCTGAAGCACTGGGTGGGTGACAAGGACACAGTGGTGGTCCAGTGTAGTGCCAGGAAGTTCAGATTCCATCAGTCTCCTGAAACAGGCCCCTGGTTTGTCTCCCTACACATAGCCCAATCTCAACTCAAATAACAGATGGAAATTGACGATCAGACCTGAGTTTGCTGAAATCACGAATCTACTGAGGATTAGAGTGTTGATAATATGAAAATGTCCTTTTACAATTTGTCCTAAATCAGATGTTCTCACGCTTATAATCCCTCACCAGAGGCTGTAGCTTAACTCCTATAACATAAGAAAAGTTGTGTAGTTTGCTAAAAGTTGTATCACATGCTAATGTGCCAAAAGGTTTTAACAATTTGATCAGAGTAAGACCTGGAAATTCAATTACTGGCTTGTATTTTGTGGAGGGAGGATAACAGAGCTGATGTCTGTAATGTTCTGTTGACAAAATAAAACTACAGACAAAATCAAAATACCAAACTCTATAATCTCGCTTACTATAGTAGCATTATGTTTATGACAATGGATAATTTAATTAATGTTCCATATCTTGTGTTGCACATGTTACACTCAAGGCTTTGCTACAAGATTTATATATGTATGTGTGTGTGTGTGTCTTTAGGCTAGAGACTAGAGTTTTTGCTGACTATATAAGTTTCTCTCTGCTCTTTTCTCCTCACCTGGCCTCCCATCTCTTCCCATGTGGAATGATCTCTCAGAAAGTTTTGGTAGGAGGGGACCCTGTGTAGCTCAGTTGATTAAGCATCCAACTCTTGATTTCAGCTCAGGTCATGATCTCATTATCCATGGGATCGAGCCCCACATTGGGCTCTGCACAGACAACATGGAGCGTGCTTGAGATTCTCTCTCTCTCTCTGCTCTTCCTTCGCTTGTGCTATCTCTCTTTCTCTCTCTTAAAATAACTAAGCAAACTTAAAAAAAAGGTTTGGTAGGGAAGTTTTGTGAATTTGGGAGATAAGGATCTTCAGATACAGGAACCACAGGAGAGAAGGGGGTCAACAGTGATGAAATTGAAGGGAGCCCATCAAACAGCAAAAGATGAAACATCCATCTTGTTTCTCTTCTTTCCACATTTGTCCCTTGCCTGTCCCTAAATGTCCAAAGCCTGTGGTGCCCATTCATGGGCCCTTCTGCAATGAGAGACCAGGGCTGTACAGTCAGTTGTCCCCCAAAGATCGGGACATTCAGCGGATTAAATGGATGAAGTAACTCTTGGAGGGGTTTTCTCTTTTATCACTGTGAGCCCTCTGATAGGTCTCTAGGGAGACTGCCTGCTAATGGCTTGGGATCTCGTGAACATGCTAATGACTGCCAGATTTTGTCACCTGCCTGAACACATTCCAGGATAGCTTTCACCACAGCGCAGATTTAATTTTTATTCTCAGTCACACAGTATGTTGTTTAAACTTATATTTGGCCATTCGACTAGAAAGAGAAACATAATGGACATTGACACTGCAAAATGGTTACTAATAAAAGCATAAAACGGCAATGAGTCCACAAATTCTCTTAATATTACCTGTGGAATGCCTTATATTGCACCCAGCTATGTCACTAGCATTTCAAAATTCAATGTTAAAAAGATAAAATATACCCAATTTGGCTTTTAAGTTACTGGGAATTAAAAATGTAAAATTATGGGGTGCCTGGGTGGCTTAGTCGGTTAAGCGTCCGACTTTTGCTTAGGTCGTGATCTTGCGGTTTGTGGGTTCGAGCCCCGTTTCGGGCTCTGTGCTGTCTGCCTGCTTAGAGCCTGGAGCCTTTTTCATAGTCTGTGTCTCCCTCTCTCTCTGACCCTCCCCTGTTCACGCTGTCTCTCTCTCTCTCCTAGAAATAAATAAAAATATTTTTAAAAAAATGTAAAATTATTTAGGTAATCAATGTGTGGTTTGCAAAGGTTTTACAAATGTTAGTGTGAGATGTTCTCCCTTACCACGAATAGAAAAAAGGGGAATTATAAACACAAGCCAGTTAATTTTTTAAGAACAATATACAAGATTTCAAGATATCCATTTGACACAATAATGTGTCGTTAAATTTCAACCTGCAGGTTAATGTACCTTCAGTCTCCAAGGATGGGAAAATGCATCATTTGAGAATTAATTCATCAATCCAATTAACTTACCAGTAGGTTCTTCTTTAAAGTGAAACGTCTTATGTCATTCACCTCTGAAAAAAAATTAAAATGCAATATATTTCATAGGTAATAAGATTTAAAGATGGTAAAATATGAACCCTAAGATAACACTGATATAAAATATTTTTAACTGAAAAATCACAAAAGAGTGACATTATTTGGAAAAGTAATCCCAGGATATAAGGGATTGTGTATTACCATTAACAGAGTTTGCAGGAAAAAGGTGAAAGCCAAGAACCACTGTGTGCTAAGAGCCCCTCCAAATGCCCCCTCTTTGAATATCATTGTGTTACCACCCTTTGGGATTTTTCCTTGGGGTCTGAAGACCCCTTCTGGTACTTGGGAGCCAGGATCGATTGATGGCCAGTGAATTAATAGCTGCTCCTTTGAACCACCTTTCTGGCCTCTCAGAGCTCTAGGAATGGCTGAGCAGAAATCTGTCCTCCTCAGAGATTCCAGGAAGGATGTAGGGTGCAACTGGGGCCTCTCATGATTTGTTCAGCTTTGTGGGGAGTGCGCTTTGTACCCTAATCAACCCCGAGGTTAAGCAGGGCCATCAGTTTGCAAAATGGACTCACAGATGACTTTCTCTCGTGGTGAAAAATTACGCCAAATGTATGCCATCAGTTAGGGATGGCATATCTCTTTCAAAAAGCATAAAGTGACACTAGTGGGAAAACTAGGAAGTCCGAATGAAGTCTACCATCTGGGTAACAGGATTGTACTAAGTTTAATATGTAATATGTTAACATTAGGGGAGGTTGGTGAAGGGTAGATGGAGGCTCTCGGCAGTACTTTCCTGTAAATGTAAAATCACATAAAAATATAAGGTTACAAAATGAGTGCAGTACTGAAAAGATCCCTTTTACAAGAGGGCCAGAGGAGATGGAGAGATTCTGATGACACAGGGAGAGTGTCTGATTGCCCAGCTCCAATACCGTGCCTCACCTGAAAGATATTTTGAGAAGAAGCACCCTGAACAATGCATTGCAGATGCCAGGTGGAGGTGGTTTATTCTTCTGGAGCGATCTCCAACCCGCAGATCAGTTTGAGTGCTCAATTGTAGTCTTTTTGCACCTGGAGTGGAGACCGACCTCCCCCTCCCCCCTTCCCCCACCCGCTTAGGCGTTTATGTCCTTAGAATGCTGCTTTCCGGCCACCCATTGAATCAGGCCCCAACTGCATTTCACACTTGGATTAACTCAATCATGCAAATTATGTCAAGCCTAAAAGAAATCAGGCTGTGGGCAAATAAGAAATGCTAATAAAAATTGAAAATATGGCTCACAGCCACGATGTTCCTTTATGGTCCTACTGCCCACAGTCCTTAGATGCCGAGGCTCTGACCACAAGGGAAACCAGGATTGAGTTATAACATAAATAACAACCACAGGGTTCACAGAATTCCCAAGTCTTGATTCACCTCTTTGGGTGGAATAAACTGGTCTCAAGATTAGCAGGATAAAGTTTCCCACACAAAGCATGGCTTGAAATGTCTTCGTTTTTCCTTAGCAAGCAGAGAGTTCCAGAGGTCTGTCCTTCCTGTGTAAACACCCTCACGTCTTGGCCCCAGGCTTCTGCTCTGCTGGCCCTCCTCTGGGAACGCCCCCCCCCCCCAGACACCTGCATCACCCTGTCCAATTCTAATCGTCCCTTCCTAGGCCCAGCTAAAACAAACTCTCACTTCAGAAAGCTTTTGTGGTGGCTTTCAAGAGACAGGCTCCCCTCCGCTCTGTCCTGTTTTGCTGCTTGCTTGAGTCAACCAACACTTACTGTTTTACATTGTACTTGTCTGCGTATGGGAGGCTCCTTTCTGCTTGGAATGCAGTTTCCCTGATGGAGAAGCCACACCATCTGGGTATCTCCCGCCAGACGGGGCACCATGGGTTTTACTCACCATCCTGGGTGTTCAGGAGCTATTTTTGGAAGGATGTATTTAGCATTTAGGTGATAGATGAAGGAAGTACCACAGTGAAATGGGTTATTAGAGCTCCTAACTTCTATCTCAGACGTGCTTCTTGCTCAGACGATTTGGTTTCAATTCGCTATTAGCAGAGAATATTAGCCAAAGAGAGGAACCCACCGTGCACATTTCTAAACAAAAGCCGAATTTAAAAAGAGCCAGGAACACACAAGGAGGTGCTGGGCCCTACTGGAAACCCTTGAGTGCATGATTCCAGCTTGTCCGTAGCTCCCAGGGGGTGAACCCAAATGAGTAGCAGGTGCTAGGTTTGACCCCCTGCTCCCTCCGGAATTCTTTCTCTGCATAGCACTGGGCTCCCTTCAGGGGCTTCAGCCTACTTTGCTTTCAAGCTATTGATTTAAGATCGCCTGCACAGAAAACTTCCTGTATCCACGAACATGGATTAGATTTAAATTTATTGAATGCAGAAACTATATTTAAAACTTCGCTGTACAATTCACGGCACCTAAGTCAGCATAGAGTTCAAAATCATTAGTTTCACAACTGCCCCTGCCAGTAGAATGTGTTGACCTAACAGGACCTTTCTCCACCTCACCCTTATCTCATGTCACCTGCTCTTGATGTGGTCACTTGGGAATGTGGTGTGGGGAAAGTGTAATGGAGCACAGACAATGCTGTCTGTGCCAGTGACGATGGCATCACCGTTGATCATTTCAAGAACGACTTTCACTGAGTGCTTCCTATAAGCCAGGTGTTGCATTAAAGGGCCGCACACTCATGATCTCATTTAATTTTTCCTTTGGAAAGCTTTCAGGGTGGATGCCCAATTATTTCCCTCATATACGTTTTATACACAAGGGATCCCAGACTTTGGGAGATTCAGAGTGCAAGCCCCAAATCAGCAGGAAAAGCAGCATCTCTCCTGGTCCCACGGCCTTTTCAACTAAGGATACACCAGGTACAGAGAGAAGGCTGTGAAACATACATTTTCTTACAAATGATCATTGTTCTCAACAGAAGAACTGCTGTTTTTTTTTTTTCTTCTGGGTTGATGTAAACAGTCTGGATTGACTAGAATCTAATGTCCATGTCCAGTGGGGAGGTCAATGCCTGGAGGTAAGTTCCGAGAAGACTGCACTTCCATGACCATAGGCAGGTAGGAGTCTGGAAATTCCCCCGACGATCTTTCTCCACCACTTGTGCTTTTTATAAAAGAGCTGTACTGTTAGACCTTCATCCCACATTCACATTTCTGCTTCTCCTGGAGAAAGCTCTGTGACAAATATTCGCAGTAAAATTATCCACCATAATCATTCTTCTCTTAAACCAACTCATTTATACTTAATGTCCACCAAAGCAGGTGGGTTAAAAATAACCTCCTATTTTCTCCCCTTCAAGGTGATTGGCCTCTCTTTTTCCATTCAAAATTAGAGACAGTAACCGAAGCTCAGCCACAATTTTACTCCTTGCAGCTTGTTGGAAGTCCACACACATACCCCTGACAGATACAACAGGGATTAATGAGCCATGGCCAGAAGTTTGATTTTTCTGTCAAGTGCTCCCATCCGTTTTTAATAAACAGAAGAACAACATAAACTCCGTTGCCTGCTCTCCACAGCTTAAACCAAGCCGGTTGCTCCTGGTCCATGAGTGTTGAGCTGAGTTATGATTCTAAACGACTGACAAATGCTTTTACGAGCCCCTTTGGTAGGCTACTCTGGCGACTGGCTTTGCTCCCCATTTCCCTCACTCTGCCTCTCTCCAATATGGGCCACTCGGTGCTTTGCCAGGGGAAACCGTCAAGTGTAATATCACATTTACAACTAAATGGCTTCAATTTATTGTCACTGGTGTAAAAATGCCAACATACCCACTGTTTTCCCTTTAAGACATGCTGTGTTCTCTTTTGCAGAAGGCTGTCTCCTGCAAGGACTAGAAGTTGAGCCAAGGTACGGAGGCCTTAGAGTAGCAGATGGTGAGAACCAGGTACCATCATAGACTCCGCCTGACATCATGGCCCTCGTTTTCTGCGCAGATGAAGCTGTAGTTGGTTTCCATGGATTATCTATACTTACCCAAAATACCGGTCACCGGAACCTGCTTGGTCCCCATTCACTGGAAAATTGCGCTGCTCAAAAGATGATGAAGACTACGAAAGTCTCTTCTCTTTTCTTTTTGATTTTACAAACCACAGTAGGAGTTCTGTGGGACATCTGCTTCTTTATTCCCGGAGACGGTTGCTGTCTTAAACCAAGCTGACCACAGGATGTCACCAGTGTTCCATGGAAATCCCCTTGAAAGGGCATTTACCTGGTAATGCAAAACTGGTTTCTTAAAGAAGAAAGGTCAGTGCGCATACATGTGGTCACACCTACAATTTCAAATAAAATTTGGTTCTGCAGAGGCGGCCCCGGCTTTATCATGTACAATCAAAGCAGATCAGAACTGAAGTTGTCCTTGAAGAAAAGGTGCCGTCGACAAGTAAAGCCACTAAACTTAACAGCCCAGAGCTGCTATTTAATTGCCCCTGAAGAGAAGTCACCCTGAGGTAGAGTTAATAACCAATACCAGATCTTATTTTTTTCCTGCTTTAATTTTCTTTGAAAGCTTCATGCTCAAGCAATGTGGTGACCAATATCTAACGGAATGATATGCTGTTCAAATACCTTCCTTGCACGGACATATTTAGCAAATCCCAAAACGTGAGTCTAAAGAGATAAAAGGAGCATGAACCGACATCTAAAGAAACTTTAAGACAGAAATTAGTGACATAATGAGCCCTGTCCTCTCTTGCACTGTGACAGGGGCTCACACGGCCATGGTACAAAAGAGCAACCGTGGACAAGGTGTTTAAGGGGCCATTCCCAGGGGAGAACACAGTGGGAAGCTGAGGGCCCATCAGTCACTGACAATTATGTAGGCAAAGCTTCCGACTGTGTTTGTCAAACACTTGTTCTGTCTCTTCATAAAGCTGATAGGCCGCAAAGTTCTCTATGAGAAAAAAAAAAAAAAAAAAACCCAGAGTGACTTTTCAAAGTTCTCCATGAAAGCTACACTGGTCAAGCCAGCCAAGGACCAACGCAGATTGTCAGCTTCCTTCCTGGCCTAGGGGAACCCAGTTCCAGAAGATTCCTGTTGGTTTATGTTAGCAAAGCTTCATGATTTGGGACAAGAAGTAGACTGTCTTCACCAATGCCACTGGTGTTATCAAAGCCTGCGTCTTTGCTTGGTTATAGAGTGTCTACAGATACGGAAGCCTATTCTTTATGGAGAGAGGAGCCCACACTGGTTCATCTTCGGGATAGCATATGAAGAGAGTTTGGATGGGGACTGTTTTCTCATTCTTTCATTTGTCCATCCATGCATTCACATCTGAACTTTTGTTATTTGTAAAAACTTAAGGCAAACAATGCTTTTATTGGTATGGAGGCTGATGTGTGCTGAATTGCCCCTCCCCGTGTATTGAATTCCTAATCCCCAGTGTCTTGGAATATGACTGTATTTGGAGATGGAGTCCTTAAAAAGGAAATGAAGTTCAAATGAGGTCATGTGGGTGGGCCCTAATCCAATATGACCAGTGTCCTGATATGAAGAGGGGATTAGGACACAGACACAAGTAGAAAGAAGGAAGACCATGTGACAGTACAGAGAGAACGGCTGTCTACAGCCACGGCTTCAGAAGAAACCAATCTGACCCACACCTTGATCTCGAACTTCCAGTCTCCAGGTTTGTAGGAAAATAAATTTCTGTTATTTAAGCCACCCAGTCTATGGTACTTGGTTATGGGGGCCCTAGCACACTAGAACAGAGGCTAAAATATCTCAGCTCGGCAATATGAGTCACATAATACTAATCGCACTCTCGTTGGTTAAACACAGCTCCTGTCTTAACAACAGCTGACACCAACTGAGAACTTGCTGAGGATGAGTGGGCCCAGTGACTGGAGACTCACCCCAACATTGGTGAACCCATAATTCACACAGAATCAGAGACCCGTGGGGAGGAATGGGTCTTATAAACCTTCTGGCCCATCTAATTTAACTCATGACTCTGTTATACTCATAGTAGCCTGGACCGATGGAGCATATGAGTCTCCACCATCTCAGAGGGGGACTCCCCACGGTGCCCTCAGGGCTCACTCTGCCCGGCAAATGCTAGGTGCTCCCCAGAAGTGTGGGAAGTCTTTTCACTGCATGGAAATTGCCCCCAGTGCTTTGTACTTGAGTTCGTAACTTGCCACGTTTATGCCGTTGGCAGCTGGGCCAACCTAGAGGCTAGCTTGCTTCAGTCCAGGGGTCTTTCTGTTACAACACACTGTCTCCTGTGATGATTGTTCTCACCACAAAGGTCTTTGCAGCCCTAAGGAAAGATTCACCATGGAGGCTCCATTAAATGTAAAGCCCCCTCATATACTGGAAATGTGACTGGCTTTACAGAAATTCGATTGACAACTCTCTGAAAATCACCAATTATGTAAAGTGAAAGGGAGCACACAAAGACTCAGGACATACCAAGTGGAGTCAACAATTACACCCCAGGAAGGTCAGCTAAGGGTAGGGGTCATGGGCAAGTGAGGAAGGGATGCACTGCACAGCCTAAGCACTGTGCAAAACGCTCCACGTGCGTGATGCCACTAAATCATTTTCTCTACCTTGTGAGGCAAACATGATGTTTATCCCCATTTCACAGGTCAGGAAACTGAGGCCCAGGAAGATTAAGTAACTTGCTCAAGGTCAGTTCTCTCACTGAAATGGGACATTAGCATCACAAGAAAGCAGGGACATTAGCTTGAATCTGAACTGGAAATTAAAAAATAAAAACCAACAGCTAGACATTCACTGACTCAAAAATAGAGCACACATATTGACCTTCTGGTTTTGAAATCGTTTAATAACTGGAAACTAGTTTCAAATGAGTTTGGCACAGTTTCGAGGGGTCCATGGAGAGGAATACAAGGCTTATTTTAAAAAGAGAGTTGCTACATTTTCAAGGCAATGCTTTCAGTCCGAGGGGGGAGGAAATCAGTATGAAGAAGTAGTTTGAACACCTTATAACCAATTTATGTGCAAAGTGAAATACAAAGACAATCCTTATGGTTGTGACGATGGTAGAACACTAAAAACATTCCTCGTTAAGGACTCGGGAAAATATTCAGGTCGTTATTTGTTCAACTCAACCATTTAATTACGTGAATATCTTTTACAAAATACCCTACTACAGTCTCAGAGGATATGTGTGAGTGTTTCATACCATGTGCTCCTTACAATAATAATAAGCAAAAAGTAAATACAATTTGGTGTTTAAATAGCTTTCCTCTTTTCTTTGGCCACCCGGGTCTTCATTTTGTCTAATTAATCTGTTCATTGCTGGTGCGTACTACCTCTTTGCAATGCTTTGGGAAGCTTTGATTTCCTGGTGTACAAAGGAACGATCTGCATGGTTTGATACTGAATTGTGTGGGTGCACGTGGGGCTGCGTGTGTTCTGGAAACATTCTTTCTCGTGCCTGTGTGATAAGAGATTTTGTGAGCTGTTAGTGGCTTCTGCCTGTGTTAAGCATCCGCGATGTATTACTTTCCATGCTGGATTCACCACCGTGGAGAGAAAGCACACGATGTATAAACATCACAAAGCACAATGCGAGGTACCCCATTGGGTGTCTGGTCCCTTTTTGCAGTTACTGGGTGTCAACTTCTGTAAGTGAATATTTAAGTCTGGTCGTTTGCTTAGTTTTCTGTGTTGTTTTAAATACACAGGGCAGCTACCGATCAGTTGGCCCTTGCCCCTCTGTGTGTGTGTGTGCGTGTGTGTGTGTGTGTGTGTGTGTGTGTGTCCCGTCCACATTTCCCTCCATTGTTGACGGAATGCACTCCTTGGCCATCCCCTGGTAGAGGAATTGTGAAGCTGGGGATGGGGTGGAGGATGAAGGGGGCCCAGGCAAGAATGACTCCCCACCTTTGATGCCTTTTCCAGAGCGATGCTCCGACTAATGAGCAGCGGCCACTAATGAAGAGCAAGGCTGGGTCTCTCCTTTTCCAGAGACTGAGCCCATTACCCTCTCGGTCCCCGCTAGCCTGCGGGCACCCAGCCTGCTTCCCGAATGGATGACTTCTGGCTCACTGTGTGACTCCCAGCCTTGGTGCCAGTGGCCGTGAATAACCTTGCTTTTGTGCGTATTTATTTTATTTCGAATTTCTCCACCCGGGTTCTTTCCACCTCCACCAGCGCCCCCCACCCTTTACCGGCCCCATGTGGTGATGTTCTTGAAATGTTAGATTCTTTCTTCCTCTGTCCCCCCTCCAGCTCTGGAAGCATTTTGTTTCTGTACTGCTTTGTGAGGCTGGTGCTGAGTCCAGATCCTTGGGGCTTTAAAGTTGAATTAATTATTAAACAGGAAGGGAGCGGTACTTTTAGCAGGCGCCAAGTAACTATACTTAAACTACAACCTGGCACTGTTTTTCCCACCCTGGTGCTGTGGTTTGCTGAAGGCAACTGGAGATTTTTATTCTAGTTTTAATCAAGCATCTCTGTAAGTTTTCAGGCAGGGAAGATTTGGCAGCGAATGGCTGGGAAGTCAGTCTTCATCACCTCCTGACCATTTTGGAGAAAAAAAAAAAATCCAAAGTAGTTTCCCAGTTCATAAATCAACCTGAAATTGTCCGTTCCCTACAGTTCACCTTTCCTGAGAACAGGGTGGGCTTTTCTCTCAAATGTGTGTGTGTGTGTGCGCGCGCTTGTGCGTGCGCGCGCATAAGAGATTTCTAGCAATTAGTTCCCGTTTGTACAGAATGATGCTTTTCAGATGAAACCATCAGAACATTGACCTTGTTGCCTTGTGATTATTATATTCGTTGCTTTAATTTGGAGGCGAGGTTGATATCAAACTGCGTACTGAAAACTACTAATGAAGACAAGTGGTAAGATTCTTAATTTCCGGAGTCCGGGCTTTGATACTTTTGAGCAATCCACAACCCGCCGGAGTTGCTGGGCCCCCTTGGCCCAGATCCTGGGCATGGGTGTTCTGTCCCAGCTACGTGAGCGAGGCGGTGCCAGTGTTTTCGAGAGAAACCCAAGCCTATATCAAAGGTATCAAAGTAACAGGCTGAAAGGGCTGGCTGACCCCATGCCGGGCTCCCCGTTTGATTTCCACGGGGCTTCTGGCAGTGTGGTGGCGGCCCCTTCCTGGTCTCAGCTGACTGGCTTTCCACAGGAAGCTGGATAGGAAGTGTGCTCAGTCTGCTCCATTAAGTCTCCCCTGTGGCTGAGCAGCGGTGCGGGCTGCAGGGGGGGAGAGAGGAGAGCTCTCTGGGTGCAGCTGGGTGCGTAGGCAGGAGCGTGAAGCCTCCTCAGGAGGAAAGGGAACAAAGATTTGGTTAAAAATTTAGATTCATGCATATACATTTGGAGCAGGGCAGAAAAACAGTATGCCCAACACATACAACACTCCTGCTCTCCCCCGCGCTGGCTTGTGACCAGTGTGCACGTTCACGACTGAGCAAGGTAGAGCCTTCCCACCCTTCGTGGTGTAGGAGGAAACTTTCACCATGTACATCCTCTCCACCTGAGAACTGGGTAAAAATGACGGATGTTCTGTGAGCCTTGCTATCCAATATTCTTTCTAAATGTGGATATCCCTTCAGAGATAAATATATGTGTGCATGTATGTATACAGTTACTTATTTATTGGGTTGACAATCTTATTTTAAAAAAATATAAAATTCCCACCTTGTGTTTATTATCTACATCGTGACGGTATACTTTCCCTCAGCCAGTAAATTGAGTTACGATGAGCAAAAAGTACAGTCCATTGGCTTAATTCAAAAGATTAGTTAGAAGAAGCCAGAGAGATTCACACTTGCAAGGTTTTAACTAAACTCAAAATGGCAACAACCTTTCCTATATTTCCACGAATCGCCACCTTTCCCACGGACCAACCTTTTCTCACTATGTTGCCCCGTGACCCCTGTGCTCACGCTGCCATGAGGTTCGCTCCCTCGTGTTGCATCCTGTTGTTTAGGATCCTATAAATGGCCACACTGTAATTATTAGGCTTCTAAGTCCAGTAAGTCATTGAAAACCTAGCTGAAAAATGACGTGTTCCTCATTGAACAGTATTTGGAAAATATACTTATTAAACAGACAACTTTGTATAATTTCAACCTGTTCTTCATCTATCTGTCTCTGTCTCTCTCTCTTTTACTCAGAAAACATTATGAGCTGATTTTAAAATAAAATAATCAGGTTTCTGGTCTTTGACTAAACAAAGATCGTAGTCGTTTTTGCTTGAAAATGGGTTGATACTCTCCTCCATCTCCCATGGAGAGTCGGCACTACAAAAATTTCAAAAATACTCTAAAATAACCTCCCAGGGGCTGCCCCACGTCTTTGCCGTTTACATATTAGAGCCCACTCGAAAAGTGCGTTCACTCAGTTGGAAAGGAAACCTGGCCAACAAGAATCACCACACTGTAAACAAAAACAATAGAAAGAACATGGAGGATATAAAGCATGCACACATTGCTTTTTAAACACCTTGGATTCCCCCCTGGCTCTAAAGATAACTCTAAAAATAGCATAAATGCTGATAGCTTCCCCAAGACTCTCTCCCCCCACTGCCAAAAAGAAAGCGATGGAAATGTTGTGTTTCTGTCTGAGTTGTGTCAACTATGTTCCCAAGGAATAATGAGCCGTTCCTGTCGTTAGGAGGAAGATTTGCTTCAAAAGGGGTCGCCTGGGCATTCGTCACCCATCCTTACTTGCTGTTAGGAACCGCCAGCACCCGTTGGGACGGGCTTCCCTGCCGAGGGACGGGATCTGGTCCTTGGGGGAGTCCAGCCGCCTGCCACGTGGTGGGCAATCTCTGCAGGTGTACAGGCCGCAGCCCTAGGCAAGGCTGTCCGGGCCTTCCCCCAAAGGTCTCGGAGCCCTTCGACAGCCCAGCTGGTTCCAATTTGAGGCCTACACTCGGTGCTGGAGCTGTATTGAGTTTCTTCCCCGAAACCAACAAAACCTGCTTCAGCATTTTGCTTGGATTAAAATATTTGTCCCTTTTTTCACAGGGCAGAAGGAGGACTCCTGAAGCCTCCCGAAGGAAGGAAATCATTACAGGGCCCTACAGAAGTAGGTCATGTGCTACAGCTGCTCATAGTTTAAGAGGAAGAAACATAGGACCTCAAACCTGGAACACAAGGCTTTCAAAATGCTTGAGAACGGCCCAAGAAAAACATCCTCCTGAGACTTATCTAATAACCATGATCTGTAATCGTCTCAATGTGTGCCTGAGTTTCCTTCGGACTTTGCACCTACTTCCCAGAGCTCACGAGATGCTGAAACCGAACGCAGAAAAATTTAATGAACGGGACTTAATAGTTTGTGTTAAAGCTAATATGCCCCATTAGGAGCTGTCATCTTAATAAACAATGAAGATATGTTACCCTCTCCTCGGGTGTAAAGTCATTCCAAGCAGGACCTGTAAACATTCAGTAATGATCTGTAGAACATGCATGAGAGACAATTAAGGCGCAGCGTGGAAAGTCTCTTTTCCTCACATATTTGGGTTCTTGCTAAATAAACCTGTAAGGATCATATGTGTGTGAGCGTGCGCTTCCGTGATACAAAACAATATATGTGTGCATTGCATCGAAAACAATCAGAGACGGGACATCTTCTAAGTGTCTGGGGTTTCTACAAGCTTGGGAAATATCAGAAGCGATTAGTGAAATTAGGATCACAGTTTCTATTCTTGAGTTCATGCTACCACTATTTTCTGGTAGCTTAGGGAACATAAAATTAGCAGTTCACAATGCCATTAAAGGCGCAATGACAACCTTTAAAACACTGTAAATAAAAAAGTTTCTGTCTTTCTTGCCAAGGCAGTTATGTTCTGCTACGATTCAGTCTTTTTCGGAATTGATTTTTTAATTGCGGCCGGCACCAGGCAGGGACGGGACCTCAGCGGTTGTATACTTTTCTGAGACTAACTGGATGTACTTTGAGAAAATGAAATCTACTTGACTCTCTCTGACTGCATAAATAGAATTTGCTCCCTTGCTCTCCCTTTTCTTTTAAAGACAAATGGCTCCTTTTCATAGGTTGTAGGTTTGGCAGAATTTGATGAAAAATTCTTCCGACTCCTTCACGTTTCCTTCTGTGGACCAGGGAGAAAGGTGGGGGGGGGAGTGGGGAGGTCCAGATTAAAATTATCCTAGTTATTCGCATAGACTTGAAAGCTCCTGCGAAGTTTTGAAAAGTAGCCTCGGGCAGAATTTGCTATCAATGAAGGCCAGGAACAAAAACATTTAAAAGCAGATTACAAATCCCTCCTAACAAAGCAAAATCAAATCACTGATCGATAAGTGCAGCTGGGTTTAAATTGTTTTCTTAAAAAGGCTTTAAAAACTTTTTTGAATGATAGGCTGGAGGCTGAACCTTTTATGCTTTGGAGCAAGTTCCTTCTGGAAAAGTCTTTCCTCTCTCTTCCAGGAAGGCCTCTCCTGGGACGAGCCAGAGTTACTCTCTTCTTGCTAAACATGGCCCTGTGGCTGGAAAAGGCTGACAACGTGGTTTCCAAGAAAAGAAAGACATTCTTTGATGTTTGTCAAGTGCTCTAAGATATTTTAGCTACCGGTCCCAACAGCATAGCTGGATTCCCCATGGTCATCTCTGAACTATTTGTAAAATGCCCGAACTAGGGTGTCTACTATTGCTACAAAATCAACCTGAAGCCTAAAAAATAATCTTTAACAAAAAAAAAAAAGGCCCCAGACACTAGGTCACTTAAGCCACAAAAAATACCCTGGGTAGATTGTGACTTGCTGTCTAGATCAATGCCACATGGGAGATGTTGAGACACAACCTCCCAGATCCATACTTAACTTGGATGCTTCACTCTTTTGGTGACAGAATTCAAACAGGGTTTTTAAAAACAAGGGGAGAAAGAAAAGGAAGGAAACCAATGAGCAAGTCGTGTTCAATTTATTCACATATGTTCCAAATGGCACAGAGATAAGCAAGAAAGGGTTCCTGGTACATTTCTTAATGATTTCATTATCACCAGACAAGAATTGAAAGATTGGCCAGATGCTCTTGGAAAGATAGAAAAATGAGATTAAAATTTAAAAATAATAATAATACCACGAATGGCTCCCTGCCGACAGAAACAGCCAGGGCCGACCTGAGGTGATCTTTGAAGTTCTTCGAGCTGCAAATCAGTTTATAAACTAGGAAGGTAGAAAAATTTGCTTTGGGTCTGGGCTCTCCCTTCCCTCCATGAGCGTCATTTGAGTGGGGTGGATTGTGATTGAATAAGGGGGGCAGAAAGGTAGAGGGAGGCTCCGTTCACACGGGCCTGGGCAGCCTGGAAGGTGGGTGGGTGCAGGGCGGCCTGGCCAGTGGCCTCAGACAGCCTGTGGAAGCTGCAACTGTGGAAGATGGGAATTACCTGTTTCAAGAGCCAGGGGTTACAGACCTACTCCCTCCCTCCCCCTGGGTTCCTCCTGTACCATAATATCGCCTTGAAACAACGCACCCCACACCATTACAAAGTGCCCTGGCCATTCTCATCGGAAGAAAGCTCTCCCTTCTCTAAGGGCTCCTCTCCTGCTTGTGTGGAAGTGATTTACTGCCTAGCAAATGGATTTATTATCTCTTCGTGGGTTCTCGTGTCATGTAAGAAGACTGTAAGCTCACTGAAGGTAAGGACTAAAGTCTTTTTATTCCTGCTCCGGGCTTTGATGGCCCAGTTGACCAGCAAAAATCGCTCTATTACTGGGCAGTTGATAAGGAAGCCAGAAATAGATGGCCCATTAACATACCCAGGGAAAGTGCAGAAGGTGAAAATCTTTTTTTTTTTTTTTAATGTTTATTTATTTTTGAGAGACAGAGAGCAACAGAGAACTAGCAGGGGAGGGGCAGAGAGAGAGGGAGTCACAGAATCTGAAGCAGGCTCCGGGCTGTCAGCACAAAGCCTGACATGGGGCTCGAACTCACAAACCATGGGATCATGACCTGAGCTGAAGTCAGACACTTAACCGACTGAGCCACCCAGGCACTCCAGTGTAAATCTTATCCAAGGACTCAAAAAGCCTGTTCAGTGGTCAGGCTTTTGCAAGAATCACTCCAAGCAGCTTCTAAATGCAGAAGGAGGGAAACAAAAAGCCTCTTCAGAAAGGAAGCCTCCCTTTGACAGCACACAGCTCCCCACAAGCCTTCTCTCAGAAATCTCCTGAGAGCAAAACTTTGACTCCCAAGTCCCGAATCCAGGCAAGATTGGCCGCCTTGCTGCCCTTTTATTCCATTACGCTAAGACTTTCCATTACCCAACCAAAAGAGCGATACATGTGCATCTCCCTGAAAATATTTGTGCTGTATATGCAGGGGGCCTGCAGCTATCTTCTTCTGGTCGGACAGTTACCTTTGGCCACTCCACTTTTATTTGTTCTGCATGATGAATGATGAAGGACACATTTGTCTCATGACTAAAGTGCCATCTGACCCTCCATGCAACCTCAGGAAGATTTCTCCAGCAACAGAGCTATTTTCTGATCAGAAGTAACCTCTCTCTGCAAAATGTCCCATGAACACTAAAAATCAGTGTGGCTATCTGAGTTTTGCAGTTGACACATTTTAAAGAATCCAGTAAAACCCTGGATGGTGGGCAACTTGTTCTGGGAGTGTTCCTCAAGATGAGCACACGTTTCTAATAAATTTTAACTTGATACACCAGTGATGTCTTGCACTAGGAGTAGTACATGGTGCCAAACGTCACGTGATCACAACTGAGCCAATGGTTCTTGAAATTTGCTTTGATATATGAGTGCTTTGGATTTCAAGCATGTTTCCAGAAGGAATTATGCTCTCAATCCAAGGCTTGACTGTACTTGTCAATTAGATTCTCAAAATTCTAACAGTATCTATCTGTCTTTTTTTGTTTCTAATTCTTTAATTTTATTTAATTTTATTTTTAAGTAATCTCTACATCCAACGTGGGCTCGAACCCACAACCCTGAGATCAAGAGTCACATGCTCCACCAACTGAGCCAGCCAGGCATCCCTAGAATTCTTTTTTTTTTTTTAATTTTTAAATGTTAATTTATTTTTGAGGGCAGGGAGAGGCAGAGGGAAAGGGAGACACAGAATATGAAGCAGGCTCCAGGCTCTGAGCTGTCAGCACAGAGTCCTATGCAGGGCTCAAACTCATGAACCATGAGATCATGACTTGAGCCATAGTCGGATGCTTAACCAATTGAGCTGCACAGGGGCCCCTAGAATTCGTCAACTTTTACCAAGGCCTCCTACTTCTTGTTCCTGGGAATGGAAACAAACAATATATAGAAGTGTGTTTATCCTGTTAAAGGTTGATCATCGGCCCGTGCCACTTAAAACTTTTGCTCTCCATGTGGCTTGAAGGATGAGTCTCTCATCCGTTAACTGTCTTCATTAATTGGTGTGTCACTTAAGTTCTTTTTGTGTCAGGGCAAATCACACTGTAAAGAGCCAAAGTAATCTCTTTCATTCAAAAACCACTTATTGAGTCCCTCATATGTACAAACCCAGGTGCCAGCAAAGCTGTACATAAAGCACATTGGTTGGGAATATGGTTGTGTTCAGCTTTTCTTGCTCATATCAGTAACTGGAAATAGAGTCAGTGGCTCCCGTTCACACAACTGGGGTGCTGTTTCCCTCAGTGGTTCATCAGGTATTTAAAGGCGAAATCATCCCCAGATGACTAGGGTCTTAGGTAATATACTAACGGTGGGAGGGGGGAATGGGAATTTAAAATGTAAATTAGTGCATGGGTTTTTAGTCTATGTATGTCAGATGATCACTTATTTTCCACTGAATTGACATGCTTTGGGGTCCCAGAGGCAGATGGTGAACACCTATCATTATTGTAGGTCTCATTTTTACTAATCTGTGGTTGGGTGACCAGCTTAAAGGGGTAAGGGAGGGAGCGTGGAGGGAGCATGACCAGTGAGGTCTGTTAGTCCCATGATCCGTTGGAACAATTCTACATGATTTAATTAATTAATTAATTAATAATTTAGGGGAGAGTACAAATGAAGGAGGGGCAGAGAGAGAGGGACAGAGGATCCCAAGCGGGTTCTGTGCTGACAGGCTGACAGCAGTGAGCCCGATATGAGACTGGGACTCACAAATTACAATATCATGACCTGAGCCACCTGGATGCCCCTTTACATGATTGTAAACGCCCCCACTTCCTCCATCAGCGATCCTCATGGAATCATCTGCCTTGTTCATCACTAGTTGTAAACAGGTGATACTGTGGTCTCACGAACCTCGGCATCCTTTTGCTCTTGGACTTGCTCATTCTGGCCTGGAAACGTTTTCCTGGGTCTGTCACTTGCCCTGGGAGCTCCCCAGTGGGTAACGTTTTACCTCTTCCCAAACTAACTTTTTAAAGTTTCCATTTCAGTAAAAACTCTAGTAAAGTACTGGGAAGCGTTGGTCAAATAACCCTTGTGAAATAAAAGCTGTTCAATCAAAGTGGGACAATGATGTCACCTCATGACAAGCCGTTACTTATTTCAATGTGTTTCAAGAAACTTTCCAAATTCATTCCAGTGTAAATCTGGTCCTTCCGCTTTCTGAGGTCCTCTTGGTTCTTTTTTTTTTTTCCTGAGAGAGAGAGAGAGAGAGAGAGAGAGACAGCGCTAGCAGGGGAGGGTCAGAGAGAGGGAGACACAGAATCTGAAGCAGGCTCCAGGCTCCGAGCTAGCTGTGAGCACAGAGTCTGACGCGGGGCTCGAACCCACGAACCATAAGATCATGACCTGAGGCAAAGTCAGACGCTCAAACGACTGAGCCACCCAGGTGCCCCCTCTTGGTTCTTAAATACTCAGTTCTTCAGTTCGTGTTCTATTCGTCTATGTATGTGGAACAAGTGCATGTGTGCGCATGTTATTTCGGAGACTATTAATTCCTTCAGGAGGACAGGAGTATGTCCTTTATCATCTTCATATTTTTTGTCATGAATCCTATATCATCACAGAAGTCCTTTGGTATGTGTTACCAACTTCCTGGTAATTTTTTAAGACAAAATTCTCATGACTTCAATAAAAACTTTACCTGGGGAAGAAAGCTAGGAGGCAGCACGGGTCTAATTCTGGACTACCTGTGGACTAGTTCAACTCTATAAAGTACACATTTAATAAGAAAGCCTAAAAAGAATTATTGGAAAAAAAGTAATTTTAAATGTAAATTTTGTTTGTTTCTAATTTTAGATAGGTTTTGAGATGGATACCAGCACAGTTTGTCATCAGATAAAGCAGTCTCGAGTATCGTTGAGGTATTGTGCATGTCCCATGAAGGCTATTCAACCAATGTTTACCAAAGAGATCGCTGAGTCTTTTCTAAGTATGGGTAGGATTTTTAAAACCATTTTTTTCACTTAAAACTCTCTTGTCTAAGAATTGGACTATCACACCAAAAAAAAAAAAAAAAGCGGGGACACCTGAGTGGCTCTTTCTGTTAAGCGTCTGACTCTTGATCTTGGCTCAGTTCGTGATGTCACAGTTTGTGATATCAAGCCCCACATCGGGCTCTGTGCTGACTGAGGGAACCTGCTTGGGATTCTGTCTCTTAGTCTCTCTGCCACTTTTTTGCTCACTTTTTCTCTCTCTCTCAAAATAAATAGATAAATTTGAAAGAAAGAAAGAAAGAAAGAAAGAAAGAAAGAAAGAAAGAAAGAAAGAAAGAAAGAAAAGAAAGAAAGAAGAAAGAAAAGAAAGAGCACCATCCTATGTCCAACATTCCAGAAAACTTATTTTAGTCAGGAAATAAAGAATTTCTGCCTGCATGCATAAGAGATCAGGAAAAAGACAAAAAACAAAAGGTGGAGTTGTCCATCAGGACGAGGTGTAGCTAATGTGTTCCCATCAGAT
Organism: Hyaena hyaena; assembly: GCF_003009895.1. Taxonomy (NCBI): domain Eukaryota; kingdom Metazoa; phylum Chordata; class Mammalia; order Carnivora; family Hyaenidae; genus Hyaena; species Hyaena hyaena. The sequence continues at coordinate 3,833,339 of NW_024080700.1, read as the reverse complement.
ATCCTGGGATGACTTTTGAATTTGATTTTTGCAATTCACTCAGATATACAAAGGCCCAGAGGAGAGTTAGCAGAGCATTGGGTTTATCCCGGCCACAGTTCAGTTTCTAGATCAGGAGGAAAGCAACTTATGAAGTCTGAATGACCTAAAGAATAGGTTGCTGTTAATCCACTAAGAGATTTCTGTGGGTGAATTTCTGCAAGCTTCAGCTCATTATAATGTGGTAGCAAATGCGATTCTTCAGGGAGACTTAGTAAAATTCTCCATCAACTAGTAACAAACCCAGCTCCTTTACATTTGATGCCATTGTATTTACCTAGTAGTCAGCAAAGGAAAAAAAAAACCCAACAATGTGCTATTATTTTCCTAAGTAAAAGCGAATGAATGAAAATCTAAATCATCCAAATTGCACCTTCAAAAGGCACACTTTGATAGAGAGTAACAGTGGGAACTGCCTAGTGTGGTGTCTGAATTAAATACAAATTTACACACTCAAATGACTAAAATAATGAAAGTGATAGATTAGTGTATTGATGCATATTCACTGTCTAGAATGCAGAACTTATGAGCAACCTGATTTTGAGAACAATTACTTGTAATTAAAACTCGGTTGGTTACAAAAAAAAAAAAACCCAACCAACAAAAACAAAACAAAACAAAACAAAAAAACTCCAGAGAAGTCCTTTGTGTATAACACCAATTAATTACTTTTTTCCCCCCAGGGAAGGCAGCTCTTAAAATATCAGTGCTGCTATTTATATCTGAGCACCTTCAAGGAGGGATAGTAATATGAAATATGTATCGCCTAGCAGTGTTCTTAGAATGTGATTTGCAACTCATAGTTTTCCGTCGGTTTTCTTCAAACACCTTTATAAAATAAGAACACCCTTAAGACGCTGAGGTAAGAAGGCTATTAAGATCCCTGCTTTCTTCATAAGTAATAAAAACAAATATCTAGACCCAACTAGACAGTTTGTAAATCAATTTTTCTAGCTATCCGCCCCCCACCCCCACCTGAAGGGTGATTCATGGTAAATACAGTGATACTCCTGTGTGGCAATATTCTTTTCCTTGGAAGCTCTCCCTGCTCAAATGACTGTATTTTATTTAGCCTCACCACAGCCCTGCAGTTCTGTGTCAATGTAGCATAAAAGGTTGTGGTGATTGGTGTCCGTGTCACCCAGCCTGCCCCCCCACACCCTTGTCGTTGGTAATGTGCGGGGTCAGCCACCTGTGGGGCGACAGAAGAGGTTCTGTCTTAAGTGTCCAGCCACCTCCCAGACTGCCAACCACCTTGCAGGACCGCCCTCACAGGGAGACGATGTACGGCGACATCATTCATTTCCCCCTGTCCCTTTGTGACAGAGCCAGTCCTGGGTTTCCTAGGAGAGCTCTTCTTTCATATGAGTGCACTATGCGGTGTATAACGAACAACGCTGGATTCCTTTCTTATTGTAGAACTTTCTGCATGCGAATAGCCTCACAAATCAGGCAACTCATCCAGTAGCGGGGGCAGTGGGGGGTAGCTCTATGTCTAGGTTTTGAGTTCAGGGAAAAAAGTCACTGTGGGAAACACCAAAAAAAAAAAAAATGAGAATATGGATTTTATTGAGGCGGGAGACCTCTAAGAGGGTTTCCTCGCATTTTCTTTATTACCCGAGGTGTCTGACATTTCTGAGATGAAGAAGGGTGGTGTGTTGGCTTACCAATGCAAGATGGGAAGTCACACTGTTGGGGGTGGAGGGCAATTCCTGGCTTCAGCCCTTACCACTATAAGACTTTAAGAGACTTCTCCAGGGGCGCCTGGGTGGCTCAGTCAGTTAAGCGTCCGACTTTGGCTCAGGTCATGATCTCATGGTTTGTGGATTGAGCCCGGCATCGGGCTCTGTGCTGACAGCTAGCTCAGAGCCTGGAGCCTGCTTCAGATTCTGTATCTCTCTCTCTCTCTCTAAGCCTCCCCTGCTTACATTGTCTCTCTCTCTCTCAGAAGTAAATAAAACATTAAAAAAAGAAAAAAAAAAGATACTCCTCCAAAGTCTCCATGGGTCCTCTGAAAAACTATAATAATATCTACTTCATAAGGCTGTTGTAAAGATTAAGTACTAGACATAAAGGAGGCTTTCCTGTGCCAGATACAAAAGAATTATCAGTCAGCCTTAGCTCTCATCGTTCATTAGTTGTATGTAAAAAATTAATAAGAATGCACAAATAAATTATTACTTCATGAGTATTTTACCTCTGATTCTCATACTATTGATCATACCTTTGGGCTAAGATATTACGGCAGAAGGTCCATATTAAATACAGACCTGGTTATATGCTGAAGACATTGTTAATAGCAATTTCTTCAGTGGAAAGGCCAGGAGAGGGAAGAAAAATTCTTCTTTACCTTTTACATGATTTGTAGCATTCTAGTTTTCACTGTGTGCACATGGGTATATATCTTACTTCACCAGAGCAGACATTACATATGAGTGGAAATGAGCTTTTCAGATTCACTTAGCACAGCACAGGATTCTGGGGGATAAGAACAGTGTAAATGAAAGGCACTTTGGCCCACCTCAGTGCACCATGGAGACACTTGGGGGCCCCACGTCCCATCCCTGACCTCAGGAAACTCTAATACGTGGATCATGGCACATAGGGTTTGGGCTCAATCACACCTGATGTTCACCATCAGGTGACCTGTGTGCCTTTGGGGAAGTTACTTAATCTGTCTGTGCAGCAGTTCCCTCACTGGATATAGTTTTAAAAGGAGGATCATAGTGTTGAATTCTCCATGTCTCCAAGTCCCCATGTATTGTGAATATGAATATGCTCTACCACAGGGTAGGATGGGAGAACGCTGGTAAATCTTAGCTTCTTCCTTCCCTCCCCTGATTCCTTTCTACTTGACTCATGACAACTTTTTTCAAAAATTTTAAAACATGGTAATTTGCAAGACATTGATCCCTATCTCTTCCTCTATCCCTTCTTTCTCTTTCTCTCTCCTTACCTCTCATCCCTGTGCATCTTAAAAAAGCTACCAAATGGAAGCATTCACAAACCTATTTATTTTTGAGAGACTGTGAGAGACAGAGCATGAGCAGGGGAGGGGCAGAGAGAGAGGGAGACACAGAATCTGAAGCAGGCTCCAGACTCTGGGCTAGCTGTCAGCACAGAGCTCGACGTGGAACTCAAACCCACGAACCGTGAGATCATGATCTGAGCTGAAGTCGGACGCTTAACTGACTGAGCCACCCAGGCGCCCCTAAATTGTCTTCTTTTAAACAAATAAAACAAAGTGCTCCCGATCAGGAAACTCTACCTCGGAGCCGAACCCCATTGTGGTCTAGTTAACATTCTCTGATTCTGCCATAGTGGAGATTCAGTAGAGCTGCTAGAAGTTACTCTTCCCTCTAAATCCAAGGAAATCAAAGAGTCTTTTCTCTTGAACCTCCATTGTAAGCTTTGTAGGATTCATTCCTCACAAATCATTTAGCCTTCTTTTGTGGCCTTACTTTTGGCAGTTTGAAAATTATTTTGGGATTTGGAGACTTTTCTTGTGTGCCTTCCCTGGGCTCTGCAGGGCACACGGTGATAGCATTCAATTCTGCATCTTCTATGGAGAGTCTGGTCAGTAGGGTCACATCCTCCCTGCCCTCTTTTGCTTCTATTTTGAAGATTAGAATAGGGTTCAATTCCAGGAAGCCTGAGGAAACTTGTCTTCCCTTTTCCTTTCTTTAATTTTCAATCTCTCCAGCACATCCTTCCAACACTCAAGATCAATTCTATGTCTATCCCCATCGAAGACTCTTCTCAGCTTCTTATCATGTAGTCATTCGATATGCAAATCACCGTGTTCTCTGATGAAAATATAAAAGCTAACCTGTCCCAGCTCAAGCTACCCAACAAAGCGAAAATTGGATTGGCTGGTGGAGAAGTTCTCCAGTTCCTCCAATCTCTTGTACGCATGACTACTAAACTCAAGTGAGAAGAGGCACACTGCTCCAAGGGAGATCAGGAGTAAATAGGCACTTTTTTAGAATTACTTTCATGTCAAAGGGTTTCATGGTGGAACCTATATAGCAAATTCCTTCTGTGCACTCAAAGTTGCTGGAATACAATACCTTTGCAGTGTGAAAGTTGCCATATCTGTAACATTTCATTCTTTACACAAGTGTGCTGCACTTAATAGATACACAGGGCTATGTTCACAAAACCTGAGGTTTATGGAAGAAGTGTAGAACTAATCACCTCTTACAAACTGCCAACTTTGGGTATGGTTCTTGGAAATAGTGAGTACCATGGGCATCAGGAACTGCATTTCATAAGCAAATTAATAGTTTACACACACACACACACACACACACCATATATACCATGTATACCATACACACACACACACACACACACACACACATATATGTAGTAGAATATTACTCAGCCATCAAAAAGAATGAAATCTTGCCATTTGAGATGACATGGACATGGATGGAGGTAAAGAGTATTATGCTAAGGGAAATAGAGAAAGACAAATACCATATTTAACTCACACGTGGAATTTAAGAACAAACTAAAGGAGCAAAGGGGAAAGAGAGAGAGAGGGAGAGAGAGAGAGACAAACCAAGAAACTGACTCGTAGCTTTAGAGAACAAACTGATGATTACCTGAGGGGAGGTGAGTGGGGGATGGGGATTAAGGAGTGCACTTGTCGAGATGAGCACAGGGTGACGTATGGAAGTGTTGGATGACTATATTGTACACCTAAAACGAATATTATACTGTATGTTAATTAACTGGAATTTGAATAAAAGCTTAAAAATGGGACCAACAGATGCAAGACTCTGGGAGAGTGGTAAATTAATTCAGAGAAAGATGGATGATCAAAAGATGGAGAAGTGAGGTTATGAAGAATTGGAAGTAGGAAATGAAGTGGAATGCTCTTGGTTAAAGATTTTAAAGATAGGCCAATAGTTACTTCATATTGTTGAAGCACAGAATTCTGGGAATTGAATCTTCTTTTTAACCCAAAGTGATGAGAACAAAGGCATTAGAGTGGGTAGGCTGCAAGGGGGGCTTGTCGCAGGCAAATGAGCCTTTCTGTGTCCCTTTAACAAACTCTTTTTTGGGTATAGTTGACATATAATGTTACACTAGTTTCGGATGTGCAACATAGTGATTCGACTTCTCTATATGTTATGCCACACATACCACAAACGAAACTGCCATCTATCACCCATACAACGCTATGACAGTACCCTATGCTATGCCTTTCATCCCCACGACTTGCTCATTTCATAACTGGAAGCTTATGTCTCCCACTCCCCTTCACTCATTTTGCCCATCACTCTCTCCTTTCTGGCAACAACCAGTTTGTTCTCTGTATTTATAGGTCTAATTCTGCTTTTTGTTTGTTTATTCATTTGTTTGTTGTTTTTAATATTCCACATTTGGGTAAAATCATATGGTATTTGTCTTTTTCAGGCTGACTTATTTCACTTACCATAATTCCCCCTAGGTCCATCTATGTTGTCACAAATGGCATGATTTCATCCTTTTTATGGCTGCACAATATTCCATTACATATATATGGCTTCCACCTTATTCCACTATATTATATATATGTATAATATATAAATAAACAGATGGCAATTTAAGAGTCTGTCAATAAATGAATGGGTTCATTTATTGATGGACTCTTAAGTTGCTTCTAAATCTTGGCTATTGTAAATAATGCTGTAATGAATATAGGAGCGCATCTATCTTTTTGAATTAATGTTTTCATTTTCTTTGGGTAAGTACTCAATAGTGAAATTATTAGATCATATGATATCTCCATTATTCATACTTTGAGCCACAGTGGCTGCACCAGCTCACATTCCTACCAACAGTACAAGAAGATTCCTTTTTCTCCACTTCCTATTGTTTCTTGTATTGTTGATTGACAGGTGTGAGGTGCTATCTCACTGTGGTTTTGCTTTGCATTTCCCTGATGATGAGTGATGTCGAGCATCTTCTCATGTGTCTATTGGCCATCTGGATGCCTTGTTTGGGAAAAAGTATCTCTTCAGTTCCTTTGCCCATTTTTTAATTGGATTGTTTATAAATAACCGATTGTGTTTGGAGGCAGAAGATTGGGGTTTGAATTTACCCCCCAATCAATTTTCTACATAGCAGCCAAAATGCCTTTTTAAAAATACAATTATGATTATGTCCTTATCCAAGTTCTCATCTAAAAATCCCATATCCACAACACAATCTATACAGAGGAGACCTATGTCCAGCCTCACCTGGGACAGTCTGGTTTGTGCTTTTATCCTGGTATGATTTTTAGTAACACAACCTTCACACACACATAAGCATCCACTCCAGACACTACCTGTCAAGCCTGCTCCATTGGTCTCCTTTTGTGCCGTCCCCCATCCATCTCTGCTGCCCAGTTGCATGCTGGGATAGATCCTGCTGGTTGCCTCCATGTGTGTTCTCCTCCTCTTTCTCTTAGTAATGGATTCCCCCAGTTGTTAGGCCTCTTGGGTAGAGACCATTTCTCTTCCCTAGCAACTAGGTGGGACCATGTGATTAAGTGCTTGGTAAAGGATATGTGCCAAAGTGATGGATGCAAGGTCCAGATCAAGTCCTAAAAAGGAGGAAGTGTGTCCACCTTCTCCTCTTTTCCTTATCCTTATGGAATGTGAATGTGCAAGTGAACTTTCTTGGAACAAAGAACCAAGAGATGACGAGACAACTGGGAAGGACCAAACAGAGCAGAGCCACACACCAGCCTTGGGTCACTTTCCTATGGAGAGTTACATGTACAGTTACATGAATGAGAATAAATGTCTACTTAATTTAAGCCACTTTTACTTGGAGTCCCTTTGACATATAAGCTCTACACACAGCATGTCCAAACTAAACAGAATATGGTGCTAGAAGTGTGTAAAATATGTGTGTTGGCTTTGTGGTAGAAGCCAATTCTAAGGACTCAGAAACTGCAGGCTGATGGGGCAGCGACCCTCTTCATGGCCAATGCTTGGGTGAAACCATCTCCTACAGTAACCTGAGAATGAGATCCAAAGCTGTGAAGTCTTAGCTCTGAGGAAAATGGTGGGGAAACTGAGTATTCTGGTGCTTATTGGCTGCTTCTAGCAGAGGCCCTAAAAGAAAGAGATGAATTCAAGCTGGACGTAGTCAGGTGGGAAGCAGTGATGGAGGGGGATTTTGTTCTGCATATAGCAGGACTATGTCTGCAGTATAAAATCAGGTTTGATAGAGGGATGGAGTTAAAAAGCCAGCTGCTTCTGTTCCCCTAAATTAAGCTTGTTGTAAGTAAAGCTATAGGCTTAGGAAGAGATATTGTAGTCCAAAGTCTTTTCCAGGTATCTTGGGGTAATTTTTATTTTTTGGTCAGGCAGTGAGAGAATAAAGAAGGATGAAAGAGGAAGAGGAGAAGCGGGATGGGGAGGGGGAGAAAGGGGTGAAGGAGGGGGAAGAGGAGGGGAGGAGGAGGAAGGTGGAGAGAAGGAGGAAGGGAAGGAAGAAAAGGAAAGGAAGGAAGAGGAGGAAGGGGAAGAAGAAGAGGAAGGAGAGGAAGAGGAGGGGGAGGAAGAAAATAAAGGGAAGGAGGGGAGGAAGGGAAGGAAGGAAAGGAAGGGGAGGGGAAGAAGGAGAAAGAGGAGGAGAGGAAGGAGGAAAGAGAGGAGAGGAGGGAAAGAGGGAAAATGGCAGTCCAGTGTCAAACACTGGATCAAGAGGGTATGGCCTCCCTCTCAAGCTTATTGCCCCAGAGGGTCTCCTATTGCTGCCATTAAGCTGAGAGAGCAAAGGGCTAGAACATGGGGCTAGTAAGCAAAACCCAGAAGCTTGGGGCTTATAAACTGTTGGTAATTGAGATTCCATGCACATGGCACTGGCCAAAAGCAAATAGACCAAGAAATGACTGGGTTTTTGAGGGAACTGTTTGCCAAAGAAGTCAGATGTTTGGTGTGCCAAAACCTGTAACCACTCAGCCCCTGAACCCACTCCTGGGCCCCCAAAATGGCTCAGGCAGGAAGTGGGTTGTGAAAGCCGAGTGGCTGTCAAAAAGGATGTCGTCACCAGCGTTCATCTCTGATGCTGCCACGGAGGAGAAAGCATAAGGTGCGAGGACAGAGCCCAGGAACCCGGGACACAGTGCACGGGGTTCCTCTCAGGGAACGAGAGCAGGCTCCAGACAGACTGATGACACACACGTCTGTGCCCGCCTGCATGAGCACACGTGGACACTTCACTCTACGGCCAGGGCAGGTGGCTTTAAAACGTTTTACAGGTAAGTGACCACTGTGACTTTCCCATCTTTGCAAATGTGAGTGGGGGTGCAGTATTGTTACGGTCATTCTGTGTATTTGCTGGAAGGTAGCAAACAGATATTTCCTGTGTCACAGTTCTGGAGGCCAGGAGTCTGCAATCAAGGTGTCTGCAGGATGGGTTCCTTTTGAGAGCTCAGAGGGAAGGCTCCATTCCAGGCATCTTGCCCAGCCTCTGGCGGTTTTCTGGCCATCTGTGGCTTTCTTGGCGTGCAGACTCACCACCCTGTCTCCACCTTCAAATTCACATCGTATTCTGTGTGTGTGTGTGTGTGTGTGTGTGTGTGTGTGTATTTGTGTGTCTGTGTCCAAATGTCTTCTTCTTATTCAGACACTAGTCATACTGGGTTAGTGTTCACATACACCACAATGTCTATATCATAATAAATCATGTCTGCAATAACTCTATTTCCAATTTAAGGTCATATTCTGAAGTATTGAGGGTTCAGACTTCAACACATAAATGTTCTTTTCCCCCCATTGTATAAGAGACGTGTCAAGAACAGATAATATATCTCTTAGTTCCTGGGTCACCAGAAGTGGAGTTATACATCTGGACCTATAGGAGGGAACTTAGCCTCACCAAGGGATTCCGGACTTCCAATTGGATGCAGCATTGGATGAAATTTTAGGGTTTTATCACATGGGAAGTGGGGAATGCACGACCCTACCGTCAAAGGAACAGAGTGTAGTAGACGTGATGCTCTCTTAAGAACAGAATCTCCATGTTACAAGGGAGAGTAAAACCTCCCTTGTAGCTAGGCGTGTGTGACTGTACAACTAAATTCAGGCCAGCATGCAACTCCTAGGTCATATTCCAAAAAGGTGAGTGTGTGCCTTTCTTTTTTTAATATGGCTACATTTCTTAAACCTGTTCCTTAGGAGATAGATGTGGGGTGGACCATTGTGAACTCAGAACAAGGGCACTGCTCTAGAAAGGGAGGAATAAGACCAAAGAAGCCCAGCTCCTTGGACATAAGGCACCACCCATCCTGGATGGATTACTCATGTAGTGTTTCCAGAGAGAAAAGTAACTTCTGTGCTACCCAGAGCCAAGTGTACAGTTTTATGAAGACACTGATATTCCCTTAGTTACTTAGAATGCCAGGTTTCTTCCCACTTTGGAACCCTTGCACAGACTGTACCCCCATTTCCCCCCAACTCCCACTCATCCCCAAACTTCATTCAAATATCACTTCAGAGAAATCTTTCCATTGCTCTGGCTACTTAGGCCCCTGTCTTACATACTTCATACTCTTACAACGTCCTATGCCTCTCCTTTATAGGACAGAAATCAATTATAACCAAATGTATATGAAATCATAGGTGGAATTACTTGAATAGTAGCTGTTTCTAGCACCATATTGTAAGCTCCTGAAGGGAAGGAGGTATATGACTTGCTTTGGCGAGGCGCCTCTGTGACAGCTCCAATAATCCCTGCTCCCAGAGGGTCATGGTCTTGTGTGCGATGTCTTCTTCTTGAGTGTGGTCTGAAGCTGATATAACATGATATCTATCATGTTGATATAACATGATATCTATCATGTTGATATAACATGATAGAGGGAATCAGAGGGCATTTCTGGGATTAGGTAATAAGAAGGCTATGGCTTCTCTCTTGGGTGCCCCGTCTTGGATCACTCCTTCCGGGGGAAGCGAACTGCCATGTTGTGAGGCAACCTTGCAGAGAGGCCCATCAGGACGAGCTGGGGAGCAGATCCTTCAGTCCCATTTGTGGTTTAAGATGATTGCCATCTTCATAAGAGATTTTGAGCCAGGTAAGCTGTGCCTAGTACCCTGAGCCAGGGAACTGTGGGAAAATTTTTAAAAAATGTTTGTTGTGATAAACTGCTGAGTTTTGGACTAATTTATTATCCAGCAGTAAGTGAGCAATATACACTTCCTCATGACTATAGCCCGTGTACCTATCCTGATGTTTGACTCCGAACACACTGTCAGTAAATATTAGTTGCATGAATGATGTATAAATTCATGGGTTCTCTAATCAGGAGCTGTGATAAATCACACCAGCTCTCTAAATCTTGTGTTCTTCATTCTTAAAAATGAGTTATTCCTCTTAAAACAAAGGTTCAGTAGTCTTATGCATGAGTGTCTTATAAACTGTAAGAGATGGCACAAATATTGGATTTCTTTACTTATTTGTGTTTCCTGTATGTTCTAAGATATGACCTAACGGGGGCTGATTGCTTGTTTCATGTGATGGCCACCTTGCTGTGGGTGCACGCTCTATCATATTGCTTGTGTAGTAATTTACTTTGAATACTTCCCTATCAACTACATACAGCAAGTGCACACGTCTGCTTTCGATGAAAACCCTACGATTGCCTATTTAGCATTTGAAAGTCCCTAATCAGAAATCCACACCCCAGGGGTGATTAGTTATAAGGTGGAGAACTTTCACCAGGAACCCACACTCCACAGGCAAATGGTGCAAGAATCAGTCCCTAAATCTGCTAGGGAGTGTCTGCCAACTAGCACAGTAGATGGTAGAAACAACTTTTTCTTGGTTGTTTCTAACGAGTAGCATTTAAGTTTGTGACTTGAAAAATCTTGGGGTTCTCTATTGCCGTATGTCAATAAGGATCTGGAGTGCTTCAGGCCCTGGTCATCCCCAAAGGGAGGACACTGTGTCCTAAGCTGCCTTGGAGGACAAAGAGGCCACATGAATACTTTGTGTCGGTCATAGAATGAACCTTCACTCAGAGTTGAGGACAGAGAGCAAGGACTTCCCTAAGCTTAGCAGAACAGGACTGTGTGAGTTTTTTTCCCCCAATAAATAATAATAAATGTTTTAATAAATGTTTGTGTGGCATGATTTTGCCTGAGACTTGCTTTCTGTGTAACAAGGGTTGTGGGGCTGGAGACAAATAGCCTTTGCCTACCTTTAATCGTAGGACACGACTCAAATTCCCCCAAAGGACCTGATGTTCTTGGATCACTGAAGTGTCTCAGGCCAGTTCACAAAAACCAACGTCCATATGGCTTGCCTGAACTGTTGGTGTCACTTGGGCCTCACCGTCTGCTACCTGAAACAGGACACTCTGTCAAAACTTGTAAAGACTAATACAATTTGGCGAATGAATGGATTATTATTTAATTAACCTCACTTGCCCTCAGTTCTCCTCAGATGGTGGATCCTGGTGGGAATTTATTTGCTATAAATGACTCGGACTTCCGTAGCGCTTGCCTCTGCCTTTATGAAAGACCTCTGCTTGCTGGCCATCAGCCTACTTAGCCGGCTGACCTCCTGGGTAACTCTGCTGTTCTGCCGTGTTCCACCACATACCTCACATCCACTGGCCACAGGCTGCGTCTGCTCCCCATGGGCACAGGATGTGTGGTCTCCCCCCCACACCCAAAGGGTTCAGGGCTCCACAGAAAGGTGGGCAAGCTCTCCCTTCCCTCAACTCTGTGTCACGCTCTGTCACCCAAGCCCTGAAATAGCAGACCACAGTCTCAGGGAATCTCTCCCCATTGTAGCTTGTCTGTAACAGCCATACTTCTGGCAGGGATCGGAACTTGTCTTTGGGTGGGAGAAGGGACAGGAGACAGATACTGTCTTTTTCCTTCCCTTTTCCACACCCTCCTTCAGACAACCTCACAGGAGAAGGCTCTACATCCTCCTTCAGCTGCAGCAAAGTCAAGTCCTTGCACAGGCTGACTTCCTTTAGTCTGTCTTCCTTCTGATCATCAGACTGATCCAGAAACACCAACCCCTCACCATGGACACAGCCCAGGCAACTAGCTGAAATCTCTGTTCCTTCATTACTGTGATTGGATAGACAGGTCAAGAAGGGTCCTTGGTTATTCAAAGATAGGGAATTTTTGCCCTAATTTTTCCTTCTAAAAAAGAAAGAAGCTTTACTTTTGAAGCTCGGGAAGAAATGATCAGCTCTTGTCATAAACTGACTTAGCATAAGAGGTGGGAAATACAGTAAAGAAAGTTCTTCCAAAACATAAATAACACACAGATATCATGGCATTAAGATCTGATGTCAAAATTAGCCCTCTGTTGAGTTAACAAGTGGATTAACTCCATTTGCAAGTATGAACCCAAGAATGTGTTGGAAAACAGCCTCTCCAAGATGTATTGGACAGAGCCGTTACTAACAGATTATCAAACTCTGGCCAACAGACCAGATATTCTGTTGTTTGACAAACTTAATAAAACAGAGATGCTCACTGATATTGCTTTCCTACTAAATAGAAATATCCCAAGAACATATGCAGAGAGGATAAATAAGTATGTGGCTTTCACAGAAGACTTGGAATGGAAGCAGAATGTGAGGGACAATAGAAAATCCAGTTAGCATTTCTTTACCATAGATAGGTTTCCTACCTTAAAAAAAATGGGCATTTGCTGTAATGAGGAGTCATTCAAAGACAGAGGTCCTGTGTGTGTATATGTACAGGAATTCTTAGTCTATGTTAATGAAGGATAATCAAAATGTGGCTAGCTGCTATTTATTTTTGAAGTATATAAAGACCTATTAATCCAAATAACAAGAATAAAATAATGATGTGAAAATTTATCAGGCTGTACACTTAAGATACATATGTATGTATGTGTTTCTGTAGTATGTTATGCCTCAATTGAGAGGATTTTCAAAATTTTTAAAAATGATTTATTTATTCTTGAGAGAAATGGAGAGAGACAGAGAGAGATAGAGACAGAAACAGAGAGTGAATGGGGGAGGGGCAGAGAGAGGGAGACACAGAATCTGATACAGGATCCAGACTCTGAGATATTAGCACAAAGCCTGACATGGGGCCCAAACCCACAAACCATGAGATCATGACCTGAGCCTCATTGGCTCAGTTAGATGCTTAACCAACTGAGCCACCCACGTGCCCCTCGATTGAAAGGTTTTAAATAGTGCTAATGCTGAAGATCTCCACTCTCATTTATATCTTGGTAGGGGTGCCTGGGTGGCTCAGTCAGTTGAGTGTCTGACTTTGGCTCAGGTCATGACCTCACAGTTCATGTTCAAGCCCTGCATCAGGCTCTGTGCTGACTCCTTGCTCAGAGGCTGGAGCCTGCTTCAGATTCTGTGTCTCCTTCTCTCTGCCCCTCCTCTGCTTGTGCTCTGTCTCACTCTGTCTCTCAAAAACAAATAAATGTAAAACAAAATTTAGACCTTGGTAAGCAAACATTATTCACATCTGCTTTTATAAAATGCTTTTTCTAGGACTACATCCTGCAGCAGAGCTCCTAATTGTTTAATCCCTAGACCGAATGACTATTTCAGAGCTATCAGACTAAATGTTCTGATAGTACATGCTTTCCAAACACTAATAGGTATGGAAAAAAGTGGCAGTAACGTTAATGACAGCCTGGGACTCTATACTTTAAAGAAAAGAAAAAAGAAAACAAGCCCACCGACTTTGTCACAAAGTCACAAAGCTCTACCTCTGGCCTATGGGAATAAGGCCAACTAGAGCCTCATTTGCATTGCATAGCATGTGGGTTGTTTAAATTCTTTTGGAAGGCACATCTTCTTTATCCATTCATCTAATGATGGACGGACACTTGGGCTGTGCCCAATTATGGAAGCAGCCCAGTGTCCATCAATAGATGAATGGATAAAGAAGATGTGAGATGTACACACACACACACACACACACACATACAGGAATATTATTCAGTCTTAAAAAAAAAAGATGATATCTTGCCATTTGTAATGACATGGGTGGAGCTGGGGAGTATAATGTTAGGTAAAGTAAGTTGGTCAGAGAAAGACAACTAGCATATGATTTCACTCATATGTGGAATTTAAGAAACAAAATAAGTGAGCAAAGAAAAAAAGAGAGAGAGAAACCAAGAAACTCTTAACTATAGAGAACAAACGGATGGTTACCAGAGGGGAGGCAGGTGGGGGGATGGGTGAAATAGGGAGAGGCGATTAAGGAGCTCACTTGCTGTGATGAGCACTGGGTGATGTACAGAAGTGTCAAATCACTATATTGTACACCTGAAACTAATATAACCCTGTGTGTTAGCTATACTGGAATTAAAATAAAATAAAAAGAAAAATCCTTTGAAAGGCCACTCATTAAGCCCCTCCGCTCTTTTCCATTTAGGTAAATGAAATAAAAGCATGAACCTTGGGAGCAATAATTCAAGTATTTGAATATATTGGGTGAAAAAAGCCTGAAGATGAGTAATGCTTGAACACATTCCAGAACCTTCTGTCCAAAGCAAGCATGGATAGTCTGCAAGGTAATGACGGCATTGACACAGTGAATGTCATATACCTCAGAATCAGACAGAAGGCTGACATCATCATGTCTTTGTCCTGTGGGGTAAGGGGACAATTCTTCATGCGGTGTATACTCACTCTGGCTGGCAGTGATTGTCCACATTTATGCCCAGTCCTATGATATTGTAGATATGACACAGGTCTCAGGTCAGTGTTCAGGACTAGAGTGCCTTGATATCAAAACAAAATCAGATAAGATGAAATAATAAACAAAGCACACATTTTGATCCTTCTTTTCAAATCCTAAAGGGAGGGAAGAAAAATGATCCTTTGGAATGTGAGGGAAAGGGAGGGTGAGGGTCAAGCTGCCCAGGAACTTGACTTGAGTGGAGGACCTCACTCCACCTATTAGTGACCCCTGTGGAGGTCACCCACACCACATACTTATTAAAATCATTCTTGTGAATGACACTCAACAGCTCTGGCATGGGAAAACAAAGACTGGTCATGAGTGGGTAGAGGGCCAACCTTCCACGAAGACAGACTGGTCAGCAATGTAGGCAAAGAGGTATGAGCCCTGGTGAAAGTTTCCCAGCCCCCAACCCCTTCCTTTATTCAAGAAGTGGGCTTTGAGCTGATATAACATGCTATGTTCTGTGTTCAGCGCTCGCTCTACCAACCTTAGCAAACATGGCCCCTCCTCTGTGCAGTGCTAACCATCAAACACACCACCCCAGGGCCCTAGAAGGGATGGCTTCCCTGGCAGGGTGTGCCCTGAGTGCTGTGGAACTCAAGGTGCTGATGTTGAGGCCCAGAAGGAGAGGGCCTATGGGTAGTATGAACACCCCAAAGAGCTGAGAACAAAAACTTCTTGATCACATGCACACTTATCTTACACTGACTGGTTTCGTTGCTGTGTAAAGATTTCTTGAAAGTTGGCTCTTAAATGTCAATTTTTAAAATGTTTATTTTTGAGAGATAGAGAATGAAAGACAGAACTGAAGCAAGGGAGGGCCATAGGAAGGCAGAGACACAGAATCTGAAGCAGGCTCCAGGCTCTGAGCTGTCAGCACAGAGCCCAAAGGGGCACTTGAACCCATGGACCATGACATCATGACCTGAGCCGAAACTGAATGCTCAACTGATTGAGCCACCCAGGCGCCCCAGTGAAAGTTAGCTCTTAAATTCTCTATATAACAGCTTACACTTGTATATTAATTCAAATAAAGTCTTGTCCATACTTTTTAACATGCTGATTATAGATTTTCCCTCCCTCCCTTTTTCCCCTCCCTCCCTCTTTCCTTCCTTCCCTCTTTCCTTCCTTCCTTCCTTCCTTCCTTCCTTCCTTCCTTCCTTCCTTCCTTCCTTCCTTCCTTCCTTTTTCCCCCAAAGTAGAAGAGATCATATTCCCCAAACCTAATGACTGAGCACTCTGCTTGTTTGGGTCTCTGAAAATGCCAGGTTTCAGTCAGCTTTTCCTGCACCCAAACTTGGATTGACTACTCTTTATGCTTGTCTTCCCCTTCCTCTTCCACTCTCCTCCTGACCTTCAATTTATGTTGTTTATTTTTATTTTTAAAGTTTATTTATTTTTGAGAGAGAGAGAGTGAGAACATGAGCAGAGGAGGGGCAGAGAGAGAAGGAGAGAGAGAGTCCCAAACAGGCTCAGCATGGTCAGTTCAGAGCCAGTGCAGGACTTGAACCCATGAATCATGAGATCATGACCTGAGTGGAAATCAAGAGTCAGACACTCAACTGACTGAGCCAGCCAGATGCCTCCTGGCCTTCATTTTAAGCCTGAATTGAAACACTGGCGGTAGGCTGGGGTTTCCAGGTCATTAAAGCTGGCTACCACCCTCTGGGAAATACTCTTCCCCCAATCCCCAACCCCGGACCTGGGTCATACCATACTCCTCATCCCAACCCCCCTCCACCCCTCTCCACCTCTTGACCATTATGTAGCACAAGCCTTGCCCTTCATGGGTTTTCACTTCCAGCAACTCCCTTTCAATGCATACATGACCAGTTAGCATGTTTTATTTCATTTCATTTCATTTTATTTTATTATTTTATTTTATTTTAAAATGTTTTTTATTTCTTTCTGAGAGAGACAGTGTGAGCAGGGGAAGGTCAGAGAGAGAGGGAGATACAGAATCCAAAGCAGGCTCCAGGCTCTGAGCTAGCACAAAGCCCAACACAGGGCTCAAACCCACGAACCATGAGATCATGACCTGAGCTGAAGTCAGATGCTTAACCAACTGAGCCACCCAGGTGCCCCAGCATGTTTTAAATATGTACAATTGCACTCTTTCTTAAAGTCAACTGGATCTTATTTTGCCAAGAAAATAAAAAATAAAATAACCATTTGCTAAACTCTAAATGAAATCAAAATCCTTCCTCCCTTTGGGGAGTTTTATCCTGTCTTTCAAGTGCAATTGTAGGCTCAGCTAATGTTTCTGGAATACTGACTGTATTCCATATTTGGAAGTCTACTAAGCATTTCCCTGTTGTAAGCAGTGATAAGTAACCTCTCACTTAATCCTCACAGTGGTCCTAAGAGGCAGGGACTATAATTTCAAAGATGAGTGGAATAAGGCTAAGGAAGTGTAAGTGACTTTCCCACATCGCCTGGTTATAAGTGAAAAGGCAGAACAATGTCTCCCAAGGGCCTGCTGAGTCGGGCAGAGGGAATTCTGAAGTCACTTTCCCTTCCTGCGCACTTCATTCATACCTCAGAGAAGACACTGCTGGTAGATATCTCGCTCCTTTAAGTCTTAGAGAAGTCTGAGAGCATTGGAACAATCGCCATTATCCAACCTTGACCTTGGCTGAAGCCCCAAAAGAAAGCAGAGCAGCCCAAGGAAGACGAGAGCTTCAGTCTCACAAAGAACCTCACAGACTCACTATTACAGCATATTTCTTAGCCTTTAATTTTGTCATAACAATATTATGATATTATTTCCCTCAGATACTTTATTATGATCCAAACCAAGTTTTTTGTTCCTAATAATGTTATTTTCAGACCCTCCATAAGGTAACAAAAATATATTGTGAAAAATACAGTCAAGCACTCAGTTGGTCCTTTTCTTCATGTTTATGTAATGTCCAGTAAAGTCAAATCTAATTTTTACAGAATGACCTGGACCCGAGTTCTTCTATAAAAATAGATTTTTCGGGGAAAATGGGAAATTGACAATTTCCCTAAGAATCTTATATGAAGAAGTACTCTCTTCTATTTGAATAATAACATGAGATTAAGCACTCCTGTGTTCTTTCTTTCCCCCTTTATTAATGAATTAGAATACACAATTGATTTAAAATTAAATAAAATTCTCATAAGCATCATTCACGTCTTCATTACTGGTCACTTGTGCTTTGTAAAACTGGATTTCCATTTAAATGGTTTCATGTCAAAATGGGATTTGGCTGTGGCTGCCGGGGGGCCAGCTGGGAAGGAGGCTGACCCGGCCCAGCCCACAGCCCGGGTGGCCAGGGCAAGGGGTGGCCACAGGGAACTCCCAGGGTAGCTGCCACTGGGTACAGCCAGGTGGTAGCAGTGGCCGAAGGACAAGTGCAGATCCAGAAGGTCATGGCCAGCCGGGCCAGTGAGAGGATCACCCACTTGGGTGACTCCAGATGAAGGTCTCCTGAGACAGTTCATCTAACGGTACCTGGCTTCTTGAATCGATTCACACAGCAGTCAACTGGTTTCCCAGGCGAGCATCTTTGGGTCATTTTCCGCATGTCTTCTGGGCCTCTGTTACAATTTTCAGGAGATCCCTTGGATGGTTGGGACCATGACTACCCCCTCATCAGGCAGTTTGGGACTTCTCTCTCATGCCGAAGGCAGAAACCTGGGCTCAGAGCAAGGCTCAGGGCAACAGTTTGAAGGGGTTTTTGCCTCATGATTCAATAGTTGTATTGAGAATGTGAGAACACAGTGTTACATGGTTGATTCTCTTCTAATTCTGATGCTGTTTCCCAAAATGACAGATTTCAGAATAACTAAATAACTTCTAGCGTCACTTCTTTTCTCCTAATATTAGTTATTACATGTGAAACCTGGTATTCTGAGACTTTCCATTACCCATCTGGTCCTCTAGGAATCTTTAAAAAGTGCAAACACTATAAAAGAAAGAGAAAAACATACAAAAATGTTTTAAGGGATGTACTTCTGTCCATTCAGCCAAACAAAGTATTTTCGAGTATTATCATTAGCCCATAATGAACTAAGCATCATTATCTAGCCTCAGCAATTTAGGAAATAAGTTAAATACTGTAGCGTGATTGATGTCTACATGCATTGCTAAGATTAGGGATTGATTCTTGCATTCTTTGCTATAGACCACTGGAGAGTCTTTAGTGAAACCACATTTAAACTAGATTTGAGCAAACCTGACTGGTTACACTGCAGGGTAAAAGGGAAATCCTCCTCCCTGTTGCTTGATTACCTTCAGTCTGAGCTTAGACTCTGCTTGTGTACCGCCTTTCGCTCATAAAGGGTAATGTGATCACAGTGGACCCAGATCATCACTGGGAAGGCTATGCCCATGGAGACTGCTTGTCATTCCTCTCTCCTTAGACAGGGTGGTCACAAGCTCTTAAAAAAATCACTCCAGCCTGTCCTCTGCCATCCTGTACTTTTTCTGTTAAAGAATGATTGTACCTTCTCATCTACTGACCAGAGCCATGTTTTGAAATGAACCCACTAATTCAGCAGGGCATTTTATCAACTGTGATTGAACTTTAGGTATTTTGACAAAATTATCAAATTTTTACCATATCATAAACCTATGTGATGATATGATTCTGAATCCTGAGGGGTTTTCCCCCTCCTTCTCTATCTTGACTTTACTTCTAGAGATGTTCTTTTTCCAAAGTGCATTCATCAATGACAGCCCTGGAAAGTGAACCATATACGAGGAACCACCTACATGTGTGGGTACTCATGCATATTGCTGCAAAGATTCTGAATAAAATATTAGCAAATAGAAATGGCAGTCTATTAAAAAAATCAGGTGGAGATCACTCCAGAATGCAATAGTAATTCAATATTAAGAAATCTGTTAATGTAAATCACTACTTTAATAAATTAATCACCAATCATTGGTTGATCTCAATAAAGGCTCAAATGTGTCTTAGAGTTAATATCCTATGCCAATTTTTATTTTATTTTTTATTTTTTAAAATGTTTTTTAATGTTTATTTATTTTTGAGAGGCAGAGAGAAAGAGCATGAATAGGGGAGGGTCAGAGAGAAGGAGACACAGAATCGGAAGCAAGCTCCAGGCTCTGAGCTGTCAGCACAGAGCCCAATGGAGAGCTCGAACTCACGAACCCCGAGATCATGGCCTGAGCTGAAGTCGGCTGCTTACCCAACTGAGCTACCCAGGCACCCTCTATGCTAATTTTTAAAAAAGCCTTCTTGTAATGGATCTAGAGTCATACTTCCTTAAAATGATAAAAGTACACACACACACACATATTCATTTCAATGTTAATATCCTAGTATTGTGTTTTTTGGTAAAACCCTAATTAGAAGTGTTTTTGTTAAAGTCAATAGCGGGTCAAGAGTCTCTATTATCACCAATATTATTTACAATTATTCCAGAAGTACTAGTCAAAAGAATTAAAATAACAGAATCAGAGGTACAAATAGTCCACCTAAGAGAGGAGGCGACAGTAGTTTTTTTGCAGAGGATATGATTTGACTGTTTACCTTGGAAACCCCGTGGGAATTAAATCTTATTTAAAAGCAAAAGAAATATGTGGCCACTTACTGAAAAATATTAATAGTTTTTAACCAAACAGAAGACAGAAGGAAACAAGGGGGGACTACATTTTGTTTATTCAAGACATTTTTTCTGAGGGGCTCCTTTGTGCCCAGCATTGGAGATCCAGCCCTTGTTCACCAATATCCACCTGGTAATTAGAGGAGATAAGCAAGATGCAAACAAGCAAAGACATACATAGACAAATCAGACTTTTCAGACACCAGTATATATGCTGTGAAGGAAGCCAGGACAATGATGGGCTAGGATAACAAAATTAGGGATGATGGCTGGGAAGGTGTCTCTTACGAGGGGGAATGTGAGCTAACACACAAAGGATGAGAAGAAACCAGTCGTGCCAAGAGCTAGGGAAGGGAATGAAGGAAACACAAGACAGGGAAGGAGAGAAGTGCTGGAGGCAAAGTGTTTTGCATGTTTGAGAGACATTGCAGATTCAGCCTGGTGAGGAAGGGGCTCAGAGCTGGAGCACACAGGACACCTTCAGGACAGGGAGCTTCTTCTCAGTGCAAGCAGACGCCGTTGAAGGAAGGGCTTTCAGGAGAATAGGGGTGATGTCATTTAATGTTCCCTTGAAAAGCTGGCCCTGGCTGCTATGTAGAGAATGAATGGCTGGCAGGAAGTGAGGGTGGAAAGAGGATAATCTTCGACCTGTATGGGAGGAGATGGGGTAAGGGGTGGCATCAGGGAACCGTGAGTAGTTTTGCCATATATTTCAGATGCAGAAAGAATCCCCAGTACTTGCGAACAGATTGATGTGGAGAATGAGTAGGAGGAGAAATCAGGGTGTAATTCAGAGAACCCATTCACAACAGAAAACAAACAAAACACGAAGTGTCTAAAAATAAATTAACATGAGAAACGTCCAAAACCTATGTGAGGAAAACTGTAAAAAAATTCTGCTGAGGGACTACAGAAAATAAGGGGAAAAAAAGATTTACATAATGGAGAAACAACTTTTTCCCACAGAGGATATCAGGGCAATCCCAACAGAAGTGTTCTTTTTTTTTGTTTGTTTGTTTTTTAACATGACAGAATGTTACCAAAGTTCATCTGAGGGAATAAATATTTATTTGGGAATAGCCACAACATTTTGGAGGGGGGGAAATGGCAGTGACAGACAACAGTCTCTACCAGCTGCAAAAATGTCAATAAAGCCTCAGTGATTAAAACGGAGATCCTGCAGGAAGAGAAATAGACAAGCACATTAAAGCATCAAATGGACAGTCAAGAAACTGACCCAAATATATCTGCACATTTTCTATATCACAAAAGTGGCATATCATGCAGAAGGATTGGATTATTAAAAAACGTATTGTTAGGCTGATTAACTAAGCCTTTGAAAAAATAAAGCTGGATCTCTAGTCTACTTTTGGCAAAAATAAATTCAAATGGACCAAAGGTCTACAGGGGGAAGAGAGAGTATTTCTGTAATCTCAAAGTGAGGAGAACCTTTCCATGCATGTTACAACGTTTGAAACCGTGCAAGAAATGGCTGCCAACTTAGACGACATAAACGTAAAAAGTTGTTTGCGAGTCAAAGAATTAAGAAGGCAGGGGCTCCTGGATGGCTCAGGCGGTTAAGCATCTGACACTTGGTTTTGGCTCATGTCATGATCTCACAGTTTGTAAGTTCAAGCCCCACATTGGGCTCCACTCTGACAATGTGGAGCCTGCTTGTGATTCTCTCTCTTCTTCTCTCTCTGCCCCTCCCCTGCTCACTCTCCATCCTCCCACTGCAAAAACAAACAAACAACAACAAAAAAAAACCTTAAAAAATGAGAAAAAACATAAACAAGAAGGCAAACAAAGTTAAAGTTTAAAATACAATGGAATTCATTTAGTTCTGTGGGTTGAAATCTCATTTATTTGTTCACAACTTCCAAAGAATATCTTCAACCAAATATTTCCACATTGTTGTGGATTGAAATGTGTCCCTCCAAAATTACATTTGAGCCCTAATCCCAGGAACCTGTGAATGTGACCATACTTGGACACAGGATCTTTGCAGATGTAGTCAAGTTAAGATGAGGTCCTCCTGGATGAGGGTGGACACAAGTTCAGTGACTGGCAGTGTTCTTATAAGAAGAGAAAAATGTAGTCCCAAACATTCACGAGAAAAAGACAGCCATGCAAAAGCAGAGGTAGGAATGGGGTGAAGAAATTACAAACTAAGGAATGCCAAGAATTTCTGGAAGCCTCCAGAAGCTAGGAGAGAGACATGCAACTATCTCTCTTTTAGAACCTCAGAGGGCGTGTGGCCCTACTGACACCCTGATTGTGAACTTCTGGCCTCCAGACTGCAAGAGAATACATTTCTGCCATTTTAAGGCACCTGGTTTGTAGTAATTTCTTACAGCAGCACTAGGAATCTGATACACCCATTAATGTCTAATACTAGGGCCTACTGAACTTTGTTAAAACAAGATTACCTGCATAAATAAAAAACCTGAATAGTCACCGTGGTTAACTCTGGAGGGTGAGAATAGAGAGGATTTTCACTTTATACATGCTTGTATGGTCTATTTTACAAGCTGCATGTGTTTTCTTTTTTTTAGTAGGAAGAGATTTTCAAAGAAAGATAATGTACAGGAAAAGCCTGCCATAATGCCAAGAATGGAATCCAAAAATTCAATTGTGTAAAATGAAAGGTCATGTTATTGGGGGATTAATAGACCAGGATGGACGTGAGATGCTAGCCAGCTAAGAGTTCCAGGTGTCCCGCGGCTCATTCCAAACCCATCTTGGTCCCAGCTGGGCCTTGTTGCCGTGATGGTGGTTGTCTGTATTGCTTAAATATCTGTGGGGTTGATTTGGGGGCTTGGGCTGGCTGGGATTCCTGGAATAATGGCTCCATTCCTGGAATCTCCCAGTGAGTTAGCACCTGTTTCATGCACTCATGGAGAGACTGAACTTGAGGACTTCAGTGGACACAGAGATCCAGACTCTCTCTCTCCTCCCCAAAGTTCCCTTCCTGCCATTGCCCATCGGCTTGGCTTCCCGATCCTTCCACACCTCTCTCTGAAACCACAGGTACCACAGCCTTGAGAGCTCCAGCCTAACCTTTTTGGGACCTTGGAATGCATAAAAGTCAGGAACCACTAGCCAATCTCAATACACGTCTGAGTTTGCACTTCAACAGGATATACTAAGGAAGTGTGTGTATTATGTTATATATTGCACCATGAGTTGGATTAAGGAATGTTGTAAAATAATATTAAATTAATATGTCCCACGTGATTCTCACCCCTAGTGCCACTATCCTAATATTTCAGTTTTCTTGTTTTAGACTCACTTTTCATAAATTGTTGACTATTAACTGGATTAAGTCCACCCGATTGCCATTTGCCTATATGCTCATTAACACTTTACCACTTGAGTTTTTTATTAAACATTTATTTCTTAATTTGAGAGAGAGGGAGCCCATGAGTAGGAGAGAGGGGCAGAGGGAGAGAGAGAGAGGGAGAGAGAATCTTAAGCAGGCTCCGCACCCAGCATGGAGCCCAACTTGGGGCTTGATCCCATGACCCTGAAATAACGACCTGAGCCAAAATGAAGAGTTGGACACTTAATTGACTAAGCCATCCAGGCACCCCTACCATTTGATTTTCTGTCTGTTTTTATACATAAGTACAGTCTCATGTTCCAGAATTTTTTGTTTATTGATTTAATTTTTTTTTGTATATACACCTTACACCAGGCCTGTCAGTGGCATCTGCCAGACTATAATAGGTTTGGATAATTGTTCAACCTACTCTTCCTAGCCCTGAGTAACTGACCCTCCAACAGCCCCTGAATAGCAGTGGCATAAAGGGTGTTCTTTTCATGTGTCACGTTGGGCTAACTAAAACACTGAGAATTCAGAGCGCGGACAACTCACTCTTCTGATGGAAATATCAGTTTTGTAAAGCTCTGTAAATGCCTTATTGCCGCAGTTTCCCACCATGTGCTAGTTCACATAGCAGGCCCTCTGGAGCCTTTCCCATCCCAAAAAGCTAAGGTCACTTGCTCTGGTTAATTTTATGCGTCAATTTGACTGGGCTATGGGATGACCAGATAGCTGGTAAGACATCATTTCTGGATGTGTCTGTGAGGTTGTTTCTGGATGTGATTAGCATTTGAATTAGTGGACTGGGTAAAGCAGATGGCCTTCTCCAGTGTGGGTGGGCGTCATCCAATCCTCTGAGGGCATGAAGAGAACAAAAAGGTGCAGGGAGAATTTGTGCTCTCTCTCTGCCTGGGACGTAGGTCTTCTCCTGCCCTCAGTCTGGGACTCACACTGTTGGCTTCCCTAGTTGTCAGGCCTTCAGACTCAGCCTGGAGCTACGTCATTGGCTTTCCTGGGTCTCCAGTTTGCAGACGACAGACTTCTCAGCCTCCATATTGTGTGAGTCAATTCCTTATGATACATATGTATCTTCCACTGGGTCTGCTTCTCTGGAGAACCTGACTACTACACCACTCCATAGCTACAGGGCCAATCTTTCCTAAAGGTTTCAATCATCCCAACCCTCCTCAGTCTTTCAACACAGTCCTTGAACAAAGGGGAGCTCGAAACACTGGTCCCACCATTCACCCGGCAAACTTGAGCATCAAAGCAAAATCATAATCACCAAATCATTCTTCTGAGGTTGATGTAGGTGTGAGCCGAAGAATGGAAAGTCCATCCTGCTATAAGAACCTGCAGAGTCCCCCACAGACCACTGTTTTTCTAACAGGTTATAGAAGGGAGAGACTGAATTTATTAATTGTCTCCTTGGCCCACTACTGTCTGACTTCCTTTGGGCTCACCAGACATAGTTTAGGCGCCAGACACATACGCATGCATGCTGCCATTTGCGTGTCTGTGTTAAAGTTGACTTAATTAGGAGGGCTTACCTCAAATAAATGCTTAAATGAATTCTCTTAGCGGTGTAACATTTTTGTCTACTGCCTATTGCTGTGCCTTGTGGCTGAAAAAGGACAGGACATATGAAGAGTGCAGCCGCTATGAAGTCATGTTTACACGCATTGATGTTCCGTAGGAGGAGAAAATGGGACTGGGGTCGAGTGAACTCCTGTAGGATAAATAAAGATAAATAATTCAGATTCTCATTATAATAGACGCATATAGCTCTGGTGCATGGGAGCGCCCTGCCTTTGTGCGAATTGGTATGCAGTGGCTGTTCAGAAGTCATAGCATGTAATCTAGCATTAATATTAACATAAATCAGAGGCAGGAATTAGCAATATTTCCAAAGTCTTATAGGATAACTGAATTCACACTATATTGTTTGGTCCTCCTGGGCATTTCAGTAATCGTGTAATAGAAATGTTGAGGTAGTTGAGATATTCTTTATATTACTCTCTGAAAGGATCTTTAACACAATGTCTTTAGTAGACAGTTTTGATAGAATGCATTGAACAAAAAGAAATATGCCTATTTTGGTAATATGGGGATGTTTCATTAGCTCAGCCTGCAGCGATATGACATTACATTCTAAAAGGAATACAATTAATAACAATGAGAGATTTTTAGCTCTCAGAGTGTAGCTGGAGGAACTAAGCACAGTGTCAGGGCAATTAAGTGGAAGCACTGCGTTACCTTTGTCTGCACACCCTGAACATCGCCCTGTCTCAATGTGTTGAATAGGTATTTCTTTAGCATAGAATTTGTAATTTATTTTGATGTTTCCTCTAATTCAGGCCACCATTATAAAAATGATTTTTTTTCCTGTCCTTTTTATCCAGGTAAGAAAAAAAAATCTTTTAAAATAACTAGCTGGTAGAAATGAACATTTCTTCGGATTAGTGTAACTTCCATTTTTCTATGAGGGAGTAAATGGCTGCAAGGAAGATGTACACAGTCTGGGGACTCAACAGAATGGAACCACCCTATTGGTGGAGTGGGAAACTGGAGCAATACCTTAGGAGCAGGCGTAGCCCATGCCTTACATAACAGCAATCCAGAGGAAAAAGTTGTACTTTGAGACTCTGAAAATAATCAGCCAGGATATTATTTTATTCAGTGTTAACCTTTATGTTTTATGTTAAATGACAGTGAAGGCTCTGGAACACGGTGATTCCCCAGAGTCTCGGTAGCTGAGATGTCTTTTATTTCTAAAGAGGACTCATTTCACTCTGCAGTCCTGAAACTGCAGCTTTTGGCTCCATTCACTGGTCAGTTGTTATCGGCATAGCAAAAGATAAAATGCTTTGAAACATGGAAAACTCTAGTTTTTAAAAACACATGATGAAGAGACTGGTTTTAAAATCCCATTTCTGTGTGTCCCGTTTGCTTCAAGCCTTCAGAGTCACAGCTCTGTTTGGGCAAAGGGGGAGGCTGCAGATAATTGGTGCTAAGGAGACAGTGGGGGGAGGCAGGGAGGGGAGGAGAGAGAGAGACCCCCACTGATCATTCCCTCTGCCCCAAATTTATCCTGATGGACTTTTCTTGGCGAACATCTACAGGCCGTAAGCAGGTGCCTAAAAATGCTGCCGCAGAGTCTGAGCCTTGGGGGGATTTAACGCGACTCCATTTCCACTCATGAGTAATGTATTAAAATTTTGTAGCTAATAAATTCTTAATCTGAGAGGCTCCAGGTTATTTCTTACTTACACAGCGACTTGGTTAATGTAACACCAACCTGGCCGTGGCCCCGGCTACCTGTTATCCCTTGTGCTGTTTTCCCAAGGCTTCCGAAGGCAGCCGGCCAGACCGCCAACTCCCCCTTCCTGCGACCACCGCTTAGTTCCTGCATATATGCAGAAGCACACACGTCTTCAGACAATTAAATCACACCAAACTGCTCAGGGACTGCAGACCTGCGAGGGTTATGCGAACGGTCCCCCTCCCCTGCTAAGTATTATTGACAAATCCATCAAGGGCAGTGATGCATTGGTTTCCACCTTACCTAGAAGGACACTAGGGCAACGGTGACATGCTGTCACCGTGGTAACTGCAGCTGAAGTGAACAGCCTGTTAGGATAGGTGACCTCTGCTGGCATTGTGCCTGGAGATGGAGCGTTCGCCTGGCCGCCATGTCATGGGGACCCCAAGGAGCGGCCCAGTGCCCTCAAATTGATTCATTAGGCCCTAAATGTATCGATTGCTCCAATTTGCAGGAATTTATTATATTGATATTGGACTGATTAACATTTTGTGCCAGACTGGTTCGATATGTGCTTGTAACAGCTTTTAATGATTAATTGACTTTTATGATTCCATCTCAGGGCTGTCAGTGAGCTGTGAACTGTGGGCAGGCTGCTTCTGGGCTGCCTCTCAAGTGGCACAGGGCAGTGATTGAATACCTCGGAAATTAGTGTCCTTGCTGTCTCGTTTTATGAAAGATAAATGCTATGACATTTAATGCAGACCTTAATTTAGAACAGAACGAAGCAGATCATTTTGCAATTTAATCATAAACAGGTAAATATCAAAACTTGTTTAGCATTTTACAAGTAGAGCGCATGGAAAACAGAAGCGAGGTAGAGTGGGCAGCCAGGGAGGCAGCAAAAGGCAAAATAAAATAATATGGGCTGGAGCTGAGCAGCATTTTAACAATCACGTAATTTACTAGGACCAAGGTCCGAGCCCATTTTTCGGCCCAGAATATACTGCTCTCATTCAGTGCGTCATGAGCCCAGGGCGTGCTGCTTGGCACAGGCTGAAAAGTTAGCATTTACCTTCCCTGTCGCAAGCAGACCCTGCAATATTGCCTGGTGAGTCGAGGAAAATACATTGACCGATTTGCCACAAAAGCAAATAGCAGAATAAGGGACAGGCTCTAGTTTAATACGCGCCCCTGACATGTAATAAGAGGACTATCACACTCGGCATGGTTTATGTGTTACCTCAAACAACCATAAACATTATGAAAAGGCAGCGCGGGAAGACAAGATCTGATTGTGCTCTCTAACAACAGAGAGAGAGGAGTGCGCCGGCTGGGGTTGCCAACTCACACCTTCTCGTATTCATATTTAAAGCATATTTCCTTCCTTTCATTTTAATTAAAAGACTTAAGTTAGGGAGAAACTGTCTAAACATCACGTCAAATTATTCATGTTTGTACATACAAGGAATAAAATAAAATGGATCTCCCGTGTGCAGTTCCTCTTTCTTCTTTACCCAATGCGTGTTTTTCTACCAAGTTGTGCGGAGAGTAAGGCCACCTTTATTTGCGGTGCGATTGTCAGTTGCTAATGCGTAACCTCCTGTATGCGGTATACATATTTTATGGCCCTATTCTGAGACACACTCACACCGCAGCACCATTATTTCACCCAGCCCTCCACCAGGGAAGATCGTGGGGCATCACTGAGGCAGGGGCCTTAGAGACAGAAAAGTGCATCTTGTTGCTCTATTTGCTTGCGACAAAGGTCTAGGCCATCCCAACCTTGCAGACAGACCACCTGACATCATTTCCCACTTGTGTGTGGAGCCATTGTTTTGTTTTGGTCATTCTTTCATCTGATGGAAAGCAGAGATTAATTGGGTTTCTTGGTATGTGCAGTCTTTGAATGCGGTCTGGAGTCCTTTGTGGTCTGGAGAGCCTTCACCTCACTGTCTGTCCCAAATTCTGAGCCTTGCCTGTCATCCGTGGCCATTGGCCTGTGTGGCATCCCTGATCCCCCTGTTCAGTGTCCAAAGAGCAGATGAGGCCAGGGCACGGGAAAACCTCAAAGTGCCTCTCTCCTGTTTGGAAATTGAGAAAAGCAGAAACATAATTGCTTTTGTTGGATCACAATCCCGAATAGCAAAAGACATTTTAAACATCTGCCTTTCCTTTGATTGGCTTTACGTCGTTTCTCTTTTTGGCCACCGTTCATTATTCTGCATTATATTCAGTACCGAGAAATCTCTTCCAAGCCAGTATTTTCGTATGCCGAAGGATGACTTGGATTCAGGGTATTTAATCTGATCCAGCCCCACGCAAACTCATAATAGACTATGACACACCACATATAGATCAATTCTATAGCGAGGCCTGTGTTTCGTGCTTACAGATCTGGTTCTCGCCATTTTGCCAGAAATACTGTATCCCCAGGCACAGAGGGGCGAAGTGGATCTCTTTCCAGTTTCTCCTTTTTATTGGAAAAGGGAAAAGGAAGGATCTGGGGGCTGTCCCCAAGCCCCGGACTGGCTTCATGCTGCTGTGCTCCTCAGTGAAGCCTCCCTTCTGTGTGTAAACACACACACGCCCGGCACACACTTCAACCTCCCTGCTCCGTCGATTGTGTGGCTTCTGCCAGTTTTCCTCCATCAGGGAGGGGTTTGTCCTTTTGGTGTCTCAACGGCATCATATGCTCACTATGCTTCTCAAATTAGAACTCAGATTTCTTAACTTGGTCCAAACCCACTGATTTCATCTGACTCTCATTTGTTCCGCAAGGGGAATTTGCAGGAGTCTCTCACTACGCTCTCGCCTCTTTCCTTCCAATCACTAATCGAATAAATTTCTGTACCCATTTTATCTTCCGCTTCTGCTGTCAGATACTTGTCATACTATTAGCGGGAATTCCATGAAAAATTTAACAGGAAAAAAAAATGTTGCTTTCCTCCACGTGGACTACTGGAATACAGTCTCTCAGTATCCTGTGGTTAATAGACTTCAAAATGTGTACTTTCAGTGAGCTTTTTAGCTCAGGCAGAGGAAGGTACAAAAAGTGTGGGCCATGGTCTTATGCTACATCTAACACCTAAGGAAAAAATTCAGAAGTAGAAAATACTCAGTTTCTTTAAAAATTTTTTTTTCCTCTGTGTAGGTTATTAGAACTACCAAAGAACCACTGTGGTATGCTTTACTTCATACATGCAGACAATTTGTATTAGACTAATTGTATGTAATAGAAATCCTAGTACCAAGTATTTCATATTTTTGATACTAGACTTTCACCTAGGTATTGACATTTTACTTAACAATCATTGCCTTTAAATTGACGGTCTAATCCATCACAACGGTATGAAGATTTATTGTTTTGCTCTATTTTGTAATCATAGTTGTGTGTCTCTAACCTCAACAACAATATCTCCAGTAAAAGATGCATATATAGCTTTATCTTCACTTAGTGTCTCATTCAGTCTGGGCTGCTCTTACGAAGAAGTATCATAGACTGAGGGGCGTATAAATGACAGAAATTTCTTTGTTAACAGGAGGCTGGAAGTCGGCCATCAGAGTGCCTGCATGATCAGGTTCTGGTAAGGACCCTCTTCCGGGTTGTAGGTGGCCAATTTCCTGTTCTCCCACATGGTGGAAAGACAGTGATGGAGCTCTCTGTCCTCTTCTTATAAGGGCACTAATCCCATCCATGAAGGCTCCATCCTCATGACCTAATTAATTATGTCCCAAAGGGCCCCCACCTCCAAATACCATCTCATTGGGGATTAGATTTCAGAATAGGGATCTGGGGCCAGGGGAAGGGACAGAAACACTCAGTCCACAACACTGAGGAAAACATTTTTTTTTCCTGAGATATTTCAGTAGCTACTTGGGTTGGAGTTTTAAACCTAGCCAAGTTTATCTCTTCACCTTCATAAGGACTCAGGAGCAAGGCCATTGTTGGCTTCCATGTTTTGCTGTTTGAAGGGATACTGAAATGTCCAGACACATCTAGTGTTTCCAAATACCTACACATTCGGTTGTAGATAAACTAGAACATCTAGTTTGAGATGATGCTTCACTTTTTATCTAAATGTTTTGGTGGTGTGTAGACAAAAAGATCCACTTCTGAGATGTCACTGATTGACCTTCTATTCCCCTCTAGCACCCATGATGGCTTTGCCTGAGGCCGCAAAGTGCTTGTGTGACCTCCTTTGTCAGCAGGGCAGGGCCATCCCAGCTCTAAGTTAGTTCTAGCCTCAAGGACCTTTGCGCTGCTCACCACCAAGTGGTTTTGTGGGCTGACGCATGGCACTAGGAGCAGTCAGTTTGGTGGCTGTGTGGTGGCTTGTCCCCTCGGTTCCTCCCTTCCCCCCCTTCCAGATGGGAAAATAGGAATGGGTGAGCAAAGGGGGACTTGAGGTGTTCCTTTTGTGCCCCTCTCTCATGTGTGTCTCTACAGAAGTGAAAAATCCTGAGGTTCTTTTCCTTCAGCCATGAAGTCAAGTCCTGTCAACCCTAAGGGCTCTGGCAACCTGCTGTCCCACGGCTACTTTGGTAGTTAATTCCCTACTTCCACCTCCATTTCAGTATCATCTGGAGTTTCTGACATGAGGCTGCTGGGATTTGAATGGCACACTTGTAAGGAGAAAGGAGGAAATAGGGATATTTTGGGCAGAGAGTCAAAAGTCCAATACAGTTGTACATTTGGCCCTAAAAGAAGGGTAGAGTCCAGGAGGCTTGATGTTCATAGGTCCATTGCATGCTTGTACCCTGGTGAACCAGTCAGGGCACCCAGATTCTGTGGGCAGAGACAATACCTATAGTTTGGGGTGAGACTATCATAATTCTACCCAAGTCCATCTTAGTCAAACCAGGCCTCCATCCAGGAGCTTCTGGGCATGGGTGAGTGTACAGACTTGATCCAGATTCAAGAGGAGGTGAGGTGGAAAAGGGGAAAAGAAGGCAGACCAGAGCACCGAAAGGGAAGTGAGCAGAGGGTCTGGGGAAGAAATGGACATCTACCCAGTCTTGACTGTAAGCTAGGCTCTGTGCCTGGTGATTCACTGACATAATGTCAGTGCTTCCCAACGTGTGCTTCTCATGTCACTGATGGATGAGCTTATAAGGGAATCAAAAAATTAAGTAAACTACAGTTAATACAAAAGTGTGGGGGGAATGATGCAGATGTTATACAATTGGCTGAACTTTGAGAGCCACTGCATTATCTCCTGTCATCATCAAAGCTGTTGGGGTCCAGGGATCTTTGACTTAGGATCATATGGGGTTCTTCAGCTGGAATCTGATCCCATCTGGCCTCAGGCTCCCCTCCTTTGGGCTGTCCTGTGCTGTCGGGGCAGTACCACGCTGGGAAGAAAAAATGTGGTAGGTGTGAAGGTGGTGGGGTCCAGCATTCTCACAGTAACCAGGGCTGAGGAAGAAGAATGAATTCAGGGACCCCCTACTTAGCCATTTCTAGGTCTCACTGGCATGAGGCCTGGGGAGGGCCAAGTGATATCAGCCAGAAAATCCCGAGTCCTTAGGTCACTGAGGTCTTGCTTGTTTCTCTGCATGGCACCGTACTGCTTGTTCTCGCCTGACTCTTGGACTACTCTTGCCTCTGCTTTGGGGCTCCTGCCCCCAGTTCCCGGTCTTCCTAACACTGACTGTCCATCTACCAAGTCCCCTGGGTTGAAGGCCAGCATCCCTGATAATCTGCCAGAAGACACTCGGCTGTCTGCCTGTAGGTCAGAGCTGGCCCCTTGGATACTGTTCTGGAAGCTTCCTAAGGATGCATCCATACTCCTCAAGATTACCTGGCCCTCAGCTCTGTATCCTAGGTCAGAAGCTTCACTGTCCTGCTTTTGCCATTTCTGACCTGGTAAACCCTATGTGGTTACAGCAATGCTCAAAATCCCCAAACGGACAAGCTTTCTCTACAATGTGTTTATTCAATAGGACCCAACCTTTGTCTCTGAGGTTAAAAAGAAGTGGGAATTGACATGAAGAATGGCAGGAGCAGAGTGGCAGAATTTCTCATTTGAGTTTGTCTGTCTCCGTGGCTCTGCTGTTTTTCCCTGTGTTTGGATATCTGGGAATAAATTCTTCAAATTGCATGTTAATTACCGCATTTGTGGCTTCCGTAATATCAGACATTTGCAGGAAATATTACAGTTATAATTTCCAGATTAATAAAACTGAAGACAAAGTTGACCCTGTGGACATAATTTATTGTACTTTTCAGAAAGCTTCTGATAAGCCCCTCATAAAAGGCTATTAAGGAAAATAAACAACCATAAGGTAGAGTGTAAAATCCTATAAATTACAGCATCTGAAGGAGCTAAACCAAGTGAAGAGATTCAGCGACCTGGTTGTGTTGTTTACCCAAAAATTCATGGCCAATTGGTATAGAAGAAATAAAACAAAACTAAACTAAACAGAACAGGAAAACAATCTTGAATTTCCATCCAGTCTGATTGGCTTTGAAATTGTCAGACCTTGTAGAGAAATAAACAAAACAGAGGCTCGAAGAATAGCTTCGTGCCAAGGTACGGCTGCGTGTGAAGCAAGGAAGATGCCTAAAGCATGCGGCCAGGGAGAAGGCATGTGCACGCGTGCGTGCACACACACACCATGGGACAACTGTAGTCTGGGATGGTAGGTCTACTTTATTGGATTTTTTTGGTTAACACTCTAGATAAAGTCTAGATAAAGTTGTTCAAGAAAATAATATTTAAAAAAA
This sequence comes from Hyaena hyaena, assembly GCF_003009895.1. NCBI lineage: Eukaryota > Metazoa > Chordata > Mammalia > Carnivora > Hyaenidae > Hyaena > Hyaena hyaena. Next base: position 3,799,686 of record NW_024080700.1, on the reverse strand, counting down.
AAAAGAAAACAGCACTTTTATGAGTAGAGATGAGCACATGCACAGAAAAAAGAAAACTGAGTCCCAGAAACAGATTAAGCAACGCTGGGGTAGTATGGGGGCCCCCACTCCTGCACACATCTGATGAGCACGTAGCTGAGACAGAGTCTCCAGGAGAACACAAGATAAGGCCAGCCCCCCACAGCTGGTCTACTGTGGTAGAATGTTTGAAACCCTATCTCTGTAGGTGTTTTAGGAAGTCTGCTTCTTACTGAAATATCCACATGCTGTCATTAAAAGGGCTCTTATTGTCTATATATGTTCATTCTGCCCAGCTACCAAGCCAGCTCCTTGCGGCACTGGAATCAAGAAGTGACCAAAGAACTGAGGAGAACTAACCCCCTTTCCTTGCCCCAGATGGAAGTAGATCCAGCAGGTGGTCAACGCAGAGCACAGGGGAAGCAGCCAGATCTGCCCCATGAGCTGTGTGACCAGTCAACTCTGTGGAATTCACCATCTTGGATTTTTACACTTGTAAGGGGAAATTCTTGTTCCATGTGTCTCACAAGAGAGATGGGGAAAAGTCAATGAATCCTTTCCTAGCAGGAGGAGAAATCTCTCTTAAAAGTTAAATCCTTGATTAAAATAAGGTGACAGTATGGTAAATGCAGAGAAGGGTATCTATGTAGAATTACTAATTTAATAACACTGTCTAACATTTATCGAGTGTTCACTGTGTACCGGGTACTGCTGGTGTGCTATATACATCCAATCCCATTAAAACCTCAGAGATTTCCCTGAAGTTCTAGCCTACACACAAGGATAATGAAGCATAGAAAAGCTGATGAATGGGCCCAAGGCCATGGAGTTAAAATGGGCAGATCCAGAATCCCAACTCGATAGTCAGATTCTGGAGGCCGCCAGGTAACACACCATCTTCCACAGCAAACATTCAGCATAATTAATATACTAATGTCTATATCCATATAATTTCATATAATACATTATAGTATAATATATATAACTATGCCATAGGAGCTAATATTTTTTTAAATGTTTTATTTATTTTGGAGAAAGACAGAGTGTGAGCATGGGGGATGCAAAGAGAGGGAGACACAGAATCTGAACAAGACTCCAGTCTCTAAGCTGTCAGCACAGAGCCCAAAGTGGGGCTCGAACTTACGAACTGTGAGACCATGACCTGAGCCAAAGGCAGATGCTTAATCAACTGAGCCACCCAGGCGCTCCAGGAGCTAATATTATTTAAGCATTTTTAGTGTACCTACTTAGTGTCTAAATTCCTTTCCATGAACATTGTTCAGTCTTCATTCAATTTAGTGAAGTCAGTGCAGTTATCATTATTGAAATCTGTGTAGACAGTCTGTTTGGATAATTCTGGTCCAAGACATTTTCTTTCTGTTAAGTGGAAGGTCAACCATGGACCTGTACAGCTTACCCAGAAACTAGTTGATTTCCCCATGTGGTCATATCCCAGCAGCTCTGTTCTGGGAATGCTATTTTCTCCACAGCCTAAATTGTTGGTCTTAGCTGCACTCTCTTCTGGGTATTGGCCCAGGCCCTTTCAGGGTAAAATCCAGACTCAGAGTGCATGCAAGGGCAAGCTACCCCACTAATGATGGACCCATCACTGGGGATCACAATCATTTTAGGAATACTTCTAACTCTTCTTTGCCAACCTGTGTTTATTTCATGTTCAGAAAGCTAGTGGGATCATGGGCATATGTCACTAAGTGTCAAACTCCTGAGCACCCTGTTAGGTGACTCAAAGGCCCTCAAATTCAAGCTGCAGGCTAGCACCTATGTGAGTCATGTATCTACTTACACATTTGGAGTTTTCTGTGAACATTAGCATTTAAATGTGATGACATCGCTCTAATGTTGATGACCAAGTCCTGGATCTACCACAGAGTGAAGACTACACATGCCAGTAGACTTCTCAAAGACAGCTGTCCTCCACAGCCTTCATTGTCATCTTCCATTTCCTCAGTTGAGATCTTCACGACTGGAGTACTGAATGCTAAAATGACTCGAAAACCTCAAAAGCTGCAGCACTGGTGAAATCAACAAGCTGGAGGAAGCCATCTGGCTCAGTGCTGTCGGCTTTCCTGGTCACACGGGGAGGTGAACAGGCATTTCTAAGTTCTTGCCCTCTCAGAGGGGTCATCTTCACATCGGGCCTGGTGACAAAATCACAAAGCTAGAGAGTTAGAACCCGTGACTCACTCCTCCCAATCTTGCCAGTTGATAGGTGAAGAGTCCATGGCCTGGAAACACACAGAAGGCACTGGGCAGAGTGGGGCATCCAGCCCAAGTCCTCATTGCAGCCTTGCGGTGTCCAGGCAGGTTTGACTGGAGCCCAGGTGTCTGCTTTCCGTCGCTGCTGATATTTCTCTCTTTACACCTCAGGAAGGCTGTGTTCTTCAGTGAGCTATGTGCATAATGTGCTTTAGGCTGTGTCTAAATGATGTATTTCTCCAACCAAAAAGTGGAAGATTCAGATGGCTTGTACCATATTTTTGTATATTTAGAAACAGCTGGTTGATTGACTGAATTTTTAATTTTTCACAGAAATGTTTGACGTTGGGAAGACCATGCCTTTAAAATTCTCTCAGGGGAAAAAAAAGATTTATATAAAGTTTAGTTTTCCATAAATATTTTATGCTTCACTGAATGATGATGAACAGAAGTTCAGTGACTGAGAAGATGATCCTTCCTCCCCTACCAGCTAAAGGTTCATTTTCCAAAGTCATTGCCACCGACTCCCACTTTGGGAATCTGCTCCTAAACCTTTCTTTCATATTCAGCTGACATCAAACTCTTCTATTCCATTTTGGAGTTGGCTTTCCAATTGTTGCTACTGTAATTTTGAATAAACAAGCCTGAATATTCTGTCAAATACTCAAGTCACTTGGGATGCAAAAAATAGGCCATTACTGATCTCCATGCTTTGTGCATAACAGACACTCAATTCATTAGGTGTATATATATTGGATCAGTATTAAATATTTACTAATTTTAACATAGTAGGATATTAACACATAATTACTTGTATAGAGTACTATAATATTCATGTAAATTAATATACAATTAATAATATAAAATATGTTAAATTGAATCCAATTGCATCTCTCAGGGCTAATATAAATGGTTAAATAAAATGACTCAAAAAGCTACAAGATCCTGAATGGAATGGAGCCTACATTTACTGAATATCTAAGTAGATGCTAAGTACGGTGCTAAATGCTTCATGAATAAGCTCATTTAATCTTCACAAAAACCTAGGGAGTAGAGCGCACTGTCTCCAGCTTTATTCATTGGGAAACTCAAGGCTCAGAGAAGGGAAGGAACTCACCCAAGATTGCACAGCAAATAGCTGAAGTAGCCTGGAAGTTAGCATAGGCCAATCTGGTTCCAAAGGCCATGTCTTTACATCTGTAATGCTTCATTGAACCAGCCCTCTCACAGATCTTCAATATTAACTTGTATCCTGCTCATTAGGCTCCCTGGGCTGGGTGAAAAAGCAGAGCTTGGGCTGGGCCTCCAGAATTCTATGAGCAACAAGTACACATGTGGCAGCTGAGTAGAGCAGGTGAGAGGGAATCTCTCCACCTCTCGCACTTGGGTATTAAGGAGCGTGTCCGTGGGCTGGCTACCTTCCTGCATGTTCGTCAGCACCCAGCAGGTTTGAACCGTTGGGATCATAACTTTCCAGAGTAATTGAAAAGGCTGGGAATCAAGGGTCACGAGACCCTGTCTGGCCAGAGTGAAATATCAAAGTGTCTTACAACAAATACAATACAGTTAGAAGTCCTTGGGTGGTGGCACTTTTCTTTTCCACAAGGGTGCTTGCTGTCACCTTCCACTCTCTTGGGAGATTCAGGCTGTTCCTCAGACAGGGATTTGGGCTAATGAAGTCCCTCCCCTTGACATTTTATTGTGGCCCTGGAGAGGACAGGGAAGGGAGGAAGGATACATCTTGAGATGTGACAGCCCCCAAGAGTCAGCCACTTGTGTAACATGTGCAAGGGTGGCACCTCACAAAATGAGGAGGGCGTTCAACCCAGTGAGGAAAAGAGGTGCTGAGACTTCCTTATCACACCTGGACAGGCTATTTTTGCCCCCCTTGGGCTCCTGATGGGTCAGCGATTAGAAATCAAAACTCATGGGGCACCTGGGTGGCTCAGTTGGTTAAGCGTCCAACTTCAGCTCAGGTCATGACCTTGTGGTTTGTGAGTTTGAGCCCCACGTCAGGCTCTGTACTGACAGGTCAGAGCCTAGAGCCTGCTTCAGATTCTGTGTCTCCCTCTCTGTCTGTACCTCCCCCTGCTCACACTCTGTCTCTCTCTTTCACTCAAAAATAAATAAACATTAAAAATTTTATAAAAATCACAAGAAAACATGACTTAATAATACTGTTGACACTTGAACAGGTTTGGGGCTAGGGGTAGTTGAAAATCTGCCACTATATAACTTTTGACTTCTCAAAAACTTAACTACAAACACCTACTGTTGACTGTAAACCTTACCGATCATAAAAATAGTTGGCTAACATGCATTTTATATGTTATGTGTATTATATACTGCATTCTCACAGTAAGGTAAGCTAGAGAAAAAAATATTATTAGCAAAATCATAAGGAAGAGAAAATACATTTATGGTGCTATATTGTATTTATTCCAAAAAAAGCTGTGTGTGAGGGATCCATGCAGTTCAAACCCCAAGCAGTCTTTGGGTCCACTGTGTATTTGCTGTATATTAGAATTACCCACTAGTTAGACATTTCAAACTTCTTCCTTACTAAAGACTTAGTAGTTTCTGTAAAACTTGTAAACTAATTTAATTTAGCATGCCTTTCCCCAGCACTTGCTATGTGTCCTCCTAAACATACCAGGTAGAGACAGAAAGGTGAGGAAGACCAGTTGCTGTTGGATGGTTTAACTACAACAGTGCCCCTCTCCGTGTGAGTCTCGGTTCAGAAGTGCAGATCATCTTGTTGGGGTGGGGGTCCCAGTGTGGAAAGGTTCTCAGCTTTGGAAGCACAGACCCCTATGACTAGCTATGAGACCTTGGTCCAGTCACTTAATTTCTTTTTTTTTATGTTTATTTATTTATTTTTGATAAATAAATCACACGTGAGTGGGGGAGGGGCAGAGAGAGAAGGAGAGAGGGAAAGAATCCCAAGCAGGCTCCTTGCTGTCAGTGCAGTACCTGACATGGGACTCGATCTCACAAACCGTCAGATCATGACCTGAGCCGAAATCAAAAAGTCAGATGCTTAACCGACTGAGCCACCCAGGTGCCCAATTTCTGACTTAATGTTCTCATTTATAAAGCATACAAATACTATTTCTTTTTTTACATACATTTGAGGATTCAATGAGACCGCAGGTGGAAAATATTCAGTAGCACCGTCTCTGGTTCCTAGTAGGTGCTTTTATTATCACAGCCAAGAAAGTGGGTCCCATTTATGCCAAGTTTCACATGTATCAAACTGAGCAAGATTTCAACATATTTACCAGAAGCAGGTTCAGCTTGGGGGCGCCTGAGTGGCTCAGGTGGTTAAGTGCCTGACTCTTGGTTTCAGCTCAGGTCATGATCTCACAGTTCATGGTTCCAGCCCCGTGTTGGGCTCTGCATCGACAGTGCGGATCCTGCTTGGGTTTCTCTTCTCATCCTCGTTCTGCCCCTCCCCCACTCACATTGTCTCTGTCTCTCTCAAAATAAATACATAAATAAACTTTTTTTAAAAAGAAGCAGGTTCGGCTTATTTTACAAGATGTTATCAGAATTTATTAAAGGTTATGAACTAGGACAATCGAACACAAACGTTTCAAGCCTTTGCAGTTTTGATGCAAAAATTATCCTCTCCCCCACCCCTCGCCCAACCCCCCACCTCCCCCGCCTTTTCAGTGGCATAATTTGGGAAGCGCTGACTCAAAAGTGTTTGGAACCCTGAGAGGGAGGGTGATGTTGGGGGAGAAAAGAGAGAGGTCTCTTAGCCAAGATTTGCAGGTGTTAAATATAAACCCCAAATTGGTTAGTGTGACTGTCCTGAGTTTGGGGAAGGAAGTGCGTGGGTGGACGGGTGGGTAAGGAGTGGCAGAATCAGGCTGGGTACCAAGGAACTCCATATGATGAATCTTAACAGATATTCCTTTCATATTTCCTTCCTTCTCGTGGGGGTGGGATTTACATAAGCATTTTCTCGAGTCCAGATAACAAAACCATGCCTTAAAAGACATTTCACTTTCCCCGCCCACAGTCAAGGCCAATACCTTCCAAGATGCAGAAATCCTTGATCAACAACAACAAACGCACTCGCTGTGTTCTGAACGCTTTCCAAGCCATGGCACGAGAAAGTATGGGAAGGTGGCAAACCCCATTGCCAGCCTGGCATCCCAGCTGCCCTTGTATCCAGGAGTGTCTGATCTCACCTGGTTGCCGTTCACACATGTCCTATCCAAAGTCCACATTAGCTTCTTGATTTCTTGCATGACAGAAAGTAATCTGTAAAGCCTTCTCAATAAACCTTAACCCTTTGGAAAGTGTTTCACGTTTGCCTCCCAAGAGCCTGCAGAAATATGCCCATTTTGCACGCGTAGCAAGGCTGCTGGTGGAAAGACGGAAGGGTGCACTTTTCAGATGAACGGTGTCTTTTTCAAGTGCGGCATTGTTATTAAAGGCATATTATATCTGCAATGGATGCACTTCGGGTAGGTAATGAATGATAGCACTCTCTTATTGTTGGAGCCTACTCTCCACTCTTGTTGAAAGCAGGAGCTCTGTAGCTTTGCTGTGATCCTACAAAAGAAAAATTTTAGGCGATATCAATACTTAACTGTTCCTAATTGTCAGAATAAAAGGTTGTACTTCTTAAGTGCTCCCCCTTTAACACTGTTTTTAGTTCCTCCATTTAAAGCCTGAAAATCAAATGCTTTTGCGTGTAAATGGAGATCTATATGTTCCTGGGCAGCTGTCTTGGTGGTTGGGGGAAGGTCTGGGGGGGGTCCTGAATAGTGTGCATCACACCCAGCAAAGCACAGGGGGACCGGAGAAGGCCCTGGGGGACTCGGCACTTCCAGCCACATGTCCACATTTACTGGGCATCTATTAAGTGCTGGCTGTTTCAAGGCTCTGCAGGATATACAAATAAGATGAGATTTTCTGCCTTAACCCCAGATTTCACTGATGAGATATGGTAGAACCATTCCCCAGGTTGGGCTGTCTGACCCAGGCTGGAGGCACTAAGCGATGTCACATCCCACCCCGGTGGCTCCAGCCTGCATTTCAAGCTCTTACATGGAAGTTTCCAGAAGCTCTTCACCCTCACGTGGATTCTTCAGTTGCCTCAACATGTGCCCCCACCCTCTGCCTCTGGAGGGAAAGCAGGCAGTCTCTTCAGTCAATATCGACAGCAGCTTCACAAAAAAGTGGTCGGGCCCGTTGACAGCAGAGAATGTTCTACCATTTCGGTCCCCGGACAGCCAGTTTTTAGGAATATGACATTTTCCCTAAATCTTTTATGCTTAATGCTGAGGTGGGTTTTCCTGCCCTAATTAAGGGCAGAAACTCATCTTTTTGTTTCGTTTTGCTTGATAACAACCTGGATGTGCCTTCTTTCTGCATTTTGTATTTGCATTACTGCTCTCCCACCTCTCACTCATGTCTGGCAGTTCTCAGGACACCCCAGGAATTTAATAAGCATCATTACGTGCCCTGAACTGCTCAATTTTCAATGATCCCTAGCTTCCTTGTTCTGAACGAGACAGCCTCCTTTTCTGGTTTATTCACCTCCCTGTCCCTTGGAATACCTTTAGGTTTTTCCTATCTTTCTGGAGTTGTGGCTTCCAGAACTGAAGACCCTCCACAATGAGATAACGATGGAGACTTCCTACCTGCAATCCTGGAATGGGGCTGGGTCTTTCTGCCACAGTGTGAGGCAGTATGGCCGTCTCCCATTAGCCCTTCTGAATGAATCAGAGAGGAGTTCGTTGTTAGCCTGTGGCACCAGACCCTTGTGGGTTCCACAGGGACATATGGTTATGCCTAATTCAGCTGAGACATGGGTACCCTGAAATGACCTCCATTAGCTACAGGGTTGGGGATGTTGAGTTCTGACTTTCCTCAGCCAATGGGTTTCCAATATACTTCAAGGGCTAGGTTTAGGCTCACAGAGAAGTTCTCGTTCAGTCAGCACACGGTCATCAGTGGGATTCTTGGAGAACAGCAGAGGGGCTGGCTCCCTGGGGTGGATACATTCCCTGACAATCTTCAGGAATCAGAATGAGACACACAGAGAGAAGTTTCCCTCTTGGCCGTTCAGACCTGAGAAGGGCTCTGAGAGCAGTGTCAAGGTCTGGTGGCATTGAATCCCACAAGCTCTCATCTGACCAGGCACTCTCTACCATTGGCTATTTTCAGCCTCTGGTATTACTCCAAATTGCCCCCCCCCCCCCAGCGGATTTAGGATACTACCCTCAAATAAATGTGCCTGGGTTTTCATCACTTTTCCAAATGAATTTGTAATCATATACCATCTTGTATACTCACATCCTTCTCCGTCGCCCCTTCCAGAGTCCTCTCTCTACTGATCATACCAGATTAGTGTCATCCCTAACCTAATGAGTGTGATCTCTAGTCTAATCAGCCCCTCCAGAAGAGAGCAATTCTACAGCATTGGCAGCAGTTTGAAAGGGACTGCTAAGGACTCACCTAGGGAAGCAAGAGCTACAGAAAATGTTCTTTCCACCCTCCTCCCCTTTTCCTGCCTTTTTCTTCCCTCTGTCCACAAGCCGCTGCAAGCTTAGGGAGGCTGGGAAAGGATCTCTCTGGGAACGGAGCTCTTTACTAGCCCAAGTATATTCTGACTTCTTATTAGTGAAGGGGCAAGCATTCCCTCACTCCGACCCTCCATCACTTCCCCGACAGCAAGAACCTGGATGATAGTCACCGTCCAATGTTTGCAGCTTTACAACACAACATGCTTATTTTCTGACAAGAAACGCACGCCTGGTATAGGAGGGTCTTGGAAAAATATTTCCCCTCTGTTCTGGAAGTAGAGAATTGCATTCATTAGAGTCTCCCCAGGTGCTAAGAGAAGAGAGCTGGGCTGAGAACAGAGAGCTGGACAGAATCCAAAGCTGCTGTGTTATCTTTCTGACTCTCCTTTGCCAGATCTTCCTCAAGTGAGAGCATGGTGCGCAAGGCTTCCACCAAGGGCAGACCTGCTCCTTCCAGCCCTGCCTAATGATGGACCAACCAGCGTGCATGCCCAATTTGAAGGAAAAAAAAATCCCAGAGCTGTCAGTGTGTGGTGTCTATGGCCCAGAGCTAATCCAGGGTTTTAAACTGGTTTACAAAGCCCTAAGGCTAAGGCTTCAACTGGCCGGGGAAGGTGCTGCTCATGCACGATGCTGTGTTGCTCGGGCATCACACGCCAGGGGAATTCCACCCCATTAATGGCCCAGGCCCCCAAGGTATGCCTCTCACTGCATGCAGGTCAGAAAATGCAGGCTCTTTTTCTCCACTACTTCTCCTTAATCCATTTAGGGGTAATCCCTGCCATTCTCCACAGGGAAGACTTGCTTTCCACAAAGAAGTTAAGCTGGTCATCCCCTCCTCTCTGTGAGGGCTTTGCCTCGGAAACTGATGTGGGGATAACTTTCCCCCTAGGACCCATCTAGGTAAAAAATTACATTTTGAAGGCTATTATTTCCTGGATATTCAATAGTCTTCCAGCTGACTACTACCTGTCATTTTCACCTGTTGTTCTGGTATCCAATTCTTATCCTAATCCACTTTGCAAGGCCTCCCCTTTATGCTGGGACATTTTTTCTTGGTTCTTTCCTAGAGGGAGCAAGTTAAGTTAAAATTTTAAAAAGAAAAGTGTCATGCAAGACTGTGTACATGCCTCTCAAAGCGCTTAGCGTGTGCACCTGTCTCTGAATTCAGATTTCCAGCGCTAACACATACCATGGCAGACTAAGCTGGTGAGAGCCACTGGGTTACTCAGCCCATCAGTGAGCAGGATTTCAAAAGTCAGTGAGAACATATTAGTTCCCATATCTGCTCTACAGAGAGACTCTGTGAGACTGGAGGAAGGAAAGGGTAAATGAGACCATCCATGTTTTCCTCCCCACCAGAAACATTGCGCTTATTAAGTCAGGCCACTATCTGAAATTTTACACTCAGAGAAGACTTAAAAAACTTACAAACAAACAACCTTTCACTTTGAGACGCTGCATAATTCTTAGAAACCCATTTGCTCACAGTAGATTTTATCTGCTCCAATAATCTTTTGCTGAGTCAATAGCTCTACCAACTGGACAGGCAGCAAGGTATCAACTTGCTTCATTATTTCCCTATAAACTTGGATTTTATTTCCTCTTCTGCCATTTTCAAAGTGGGAAGAAGAGCAGCAGAGATACAGCAGAGTGGAGGGAACAGTGATTAGCGACAAATACCCCACGCATGAGAATTATCCCACCCAAGCCCACAGATTTAGGGGGACCAAGACCAACGGACTGTTCTTTCTTCCTTAGGAGATGTGCTTACAGCACCACCTCAGAGGAACACACTGATTCCTGAGCACTACAGGGCCCCTCCCTTTGGACCCTCCCAACAAATCACTATAGTTAAAAACTATAAATCAAGATTGTTTTACTGAATTCAGGCAAATATTTTGGCTTTTATAGACACACCCAAGGCTGTGTCAGAAGAAGATGAAAGCAATTGGGTGAAGAGCCAGCATGAAATTTAAGTATACACTGTAATATACATGTGTATGGGGGGATGACACATTGAACTTCTGTGTAATCATTGTATATGAAGAAGGAAGATCAGATATGAATAAAAGGTATGTGAATAGCTTTTGTGTGAAATAAACTAGATGTGCTTCATCTTCTAAGAGTCTAAAGCCTAGAAGAATATTTTCACCCTATTAATGTAATAAGTTGTTTCCCATACACACCCTTTGCCTCATTGATTTTTTAGAGCATTTAAGTGTGAAACTGATAAAATCTCAGTCTCTGCACAGAGTAAAGGGCTGATTTGTACCAGTTTAACTAGTGGAACGGCCCCCAACCCACCCCTGCCTGAAACAGATAAATCCTGTCCCAAAGCCTTGGCCAAGGGGACAGGCAGTTACCCTGCTCACAGGCATCACTCTGGAGCACAGTGAGAGCCACAGTACTCTCACAGGACTGGGCCAACCAAACACCCTCTGATTTTTAGGAGAAAAGTGGAAAGCAGAGTGTAGAGGCTTTCTTTTGTGGGCTCTGGCCCCCATTCCTTGGACTGGAGAGGTGAACAAATCAGAATGGATTTGCTGGCACTGCCTTGAAGAAGCAAGAGTAGACTTATCTGAACACTTGCAGGGAGGAAATCGAGGGCACCGGCAGCAGATACAAATGCAACAATGTATCCATCTCTGTGGGGAGCACGGTAGGGTGCAGAGCATAACTAGGAGCTAGCAGGAAATGGGAAGGGGTTGGGGGACCCCGGCTACTCCCCCTGGAGCAACAGATCTCCAATAGATGTTCACGGTCTCCCTCCAGCCAGCCTCACGGGTTAATGGTACAGACTGCACTCCATACGAGCACATAACCTGCAAACGCAGCCAAGGGAGGGCTATCTCCTCCCAGAACGTTGGAGAGGCCATTGTTGTAGACAACGCAGGATGAAGGAAAGAATCTGGCAGGAGGAATCTTTTCCATCCTCCTGGCTGTGGAGGGAACAGGTGGCCCCAAATCTGTCTATGTGGTGGGGGGTGGAGGCGGGTAGGGAGAGGATGAATCTGAAAATATAATGTCCTGAAACTGAAATCCGAACCACAGAGAGGAGGGGGAATAAGTTATAAGGTAGTATTCTCAAAATTTTCCACCAAACTACCACCGATGTCGGAAGAAACTGCACGTGCATGGATGAGAAGGGGCAGGTCCTGGTCCAAAGCCACCGTCTCGAGCTACAACTCGGTTTTCGTTTTGCAATTGTACGATGATGTTGCGTGCTGTCGTGTAATAATAGAATCAGGCTCGTTTTGATGTAAATGTACAGTCTGAGATTATCTATCAGCTAAATTACTTGTCCCTCAAAGAGTCCTACGGTAAAGGATTGCTCCAGCAAGACACACTGAGCTCACCTGACACTTGCTTTCTGTAACCTGGAAGCATCACCTGTACCGCTCGGTAGGTCTGGATTGAACACGTGCAGCCACAGGAAGGGGTTTCTGCTGTGAAAACGAAGTATAGGGGCCACGGTGACAGGAGGAGGGCGGTACACAGAGAGGAGGGCGACACGTGTCTCCTTCCCCATGGGTTCTTCTCGCTTCGCCACTGCTGCCCCGTTCTGCTCACCAAAGGACTATCTTTAAATGTCAGGGCCCAAGGGTTCCAGCAATTTCCTTCTAATGATTTCTCTTAGCCTGGCTGAGATGGGTAATTTTTTTTTCTCAAAAGACTTAAAAACAAATGAGGGAACAAATAGGAAATTAAGGATGAGAAACACCCAAAGCCGGCTCTCTGGCCCCTTCCTCACCCTCTCACCTGAGATAACCACACTTCACCTTAGAGGACTGGCAGGGCGTGGCAGCCATTGTGCCCTTCTGCCAGCTTCCAGTCCTTTCTAGGACCAGGTCCCTTAGACACTCGGAAGAGAAGGAGCTGTGTCAGAGCCCAAATGTGACTTGAGTCATGTGTGCGTGGTGTGTGTGTGAGTGAGTGTGTGTGTGTGTATGTGTATGACACAGACACACAAATCTGGGGGCACAGTGCGGTGCATCTTGAGATCACAAAGAACTCAAGTCCAATCTTCACAAAGAACTCAAGTCCAATCTTCACCACCCACCGAGGACCCTCCCACTTAGTCATGCAATCTGAGAGGTCTCTTTTTCATCAGGAGATGGTGAGGAGGGGGTGACTGGCAGATTAAAGAATCCCAACTCTTGGGACACCCGGGTAGCTCAGTCGGTTAAGCGTCTGATTTTGGTTCAGGTCATGAATTCACAGTCCGTGAGTTTGAGCCCCGTATCAGGCTCTGTGCTGGCAGCTCGGAGCCCAGAGCCTGTTTTGGATTCTGTTTCTCCCACTCTCTCTGTCCCTTCCCACTCATGCTCTGTCTCTCTCTCGTTCAAAAATAAACAAACACGTAAAACAATTTAAAAAGAAGAACTCCAACTCTTAGACGACATGCCAACAACCATATACAGGGTCTGTCTCAGCTCTGTATTCTATGTGTAAATAGTACGAGGTTCATGCAATAAATACAGCACCAACATATGAATGCTAAGTGTTGAAGAGTAAGAGTGCAGCCTTATTACAAAAGCATAATGCAGAATACCAGCACCGATCTGTCATTGCAAATAAGGAGGAGGTTGAGAATAGTTTGATTTAATTATTTCATTAAGGTCCATACTATGGAATATGCAAGCACATAATATTTATATAACAACATCAATGATATTTCTTGGGCTGTCCTTATCACACAGTAAGAAAAAATGGCAGAGAGGAAAAAGAATCCACTTAGTTGGAAATAACTCATTCTTATTTCCAGACCAAACCCTACAATTGAATTCAGTCTCTGAAATTTGGGCAAATTGCATGATTTTGTTTCCACTCTGACCTTTGGAATCCGGCTGATTAAGGCTTAGTCTGCAAGTGCAGCTGGTCTGTCCTTACACTAAACTGATCTACTAGAAGCCAGGCAAGCAGCTACCAATCATCCAGTATCTGGTTAATCTTTAGTGCTTATAAGTTCCCAGATTTTTCAACTGCCTGCATTCAGGTGCTTGAGGAGCTTTTCCCTTTCATCTGTGTCCTGTGGCATGGGCATGAAGACACGAAGGACGGTTTTCTGTGGGAAGGGTCACTGTACAACTTGGCAGCAACCGAGCCCCAAGGCTGTGGCCTCCCAGCCAAGCCCCACGTGGAGGGCATACACCAGCTTGCCTCTGTTACAGCTAGATCCTCCTTCTCTCTCCGGTGACTGGAATGGAATTGTAAAAATATGGGTGGCATTAGTACACACTGTACCATCAGTGGAGAGCCTCATTGCTGACTATAAAAAGAAGACGCCGAAATTAACCAGGGGGGTCCTGTCTGTGGTCTCTGGGTTTATGGGAAGGACATTTTGCAGAGTAACTGCGTGTTAAGGATATATTTTGGCTATCTCCCCCTGGCAGGGTCAGTTGGAGGGAGAGCTAATCACTCAGTAAACAGGGAGAAGAGAGATACTTATACTTAATAAGCCATTGCAAATGGAAAAAGCGAGCTCGTACCCAATGCGATTCTCTCTAGAAACAAATGGCTTGGATCCAAACACGACAAAGCCCTTTCAGAATGCTGAGGGGTCTCCTGGACCCAGTGCCCCCAGGACGTAATCCTTCTGCCTCTTCTCTTTCACGTGGAAGTAGCTTTAACAAGGGAAGAGGAAATGATTGCGTGTGCCTGCGTGTGTCACAGGGGTGATTTTTTTTTCTTTTGTCTTAAGTTACCGAGCTCCTGATGTGCAGCACATCCTTCTCTCTGGGGAGCAGATGCAGCAATTAAAGGGGAGGGCCGGACGAATCCTGGAATCCTCCTGGAGGTGAGGTTCTGGGAACAGCCTCCCTCAGCACCCTTCCCCAAGGGGCTGCCCAGCCCCCTCCCGCACTCCCTGAACCCCTGAGAGGGAGAGTGGCAGCACCGAAGAGCGGGGGCTGTTCAGCAAGTGGCAAAGTTGGCCTGGTGGCAGAAGGGAGGTCGAGGTCTCTGCCAAGGCTTGCTGCTCTGGTTTCTCTTGTCCCTGTCCTGTGCCAACCCTCCTGTCAGATGGAAGAAACAATGTGCTTCAGTGGGCCAAGGAAAGCTCAGGCTAGAGACCTCGGCCACGACCCAGCCACCACCGTCTTCTGCACGCAGGATCTTGTGCCTGCTCTAGATATTTCCACTTAAGATGTGGGCAATAAAAACACCAACCTGGGGGCACCTGGCTGGCTTAGTTGGTAGAGCACATGACTCCTCATCTAGGGGTGGTGAGCTTGAGCCCCATGTTGGGGGCAGAGTTTACTCAGAAAAAACAAAAACAAAATGTGAACCTGTTCCCCCAGGCACTACTGTAAAAAAGGAAGAAAGGATACTAGAACATTTTGCAAATACACAACATGTAAACACTAAATAAGGTTGGCATGAGATGAATGGCAGATCAGGCCACAGAAGGAAGTGGAGGGGTGCTTTGTACAAGAAAGAGCTCCAAACAAGGGAATTCTGGGAGTAGAATGGCAGCTCCCCTCACCCCATGCCGCTTGCACACTGGCTTCCCCCACCCCACCCCAGGAAGAAAGGACTTCAGAGATTTCCACTGGTCCACATGGCCGATGTCTGGGACACTAGCATCTCTTTCAATTTGAAGAAATCAAAGATTCCAGGAGAAAGACAAGCACCGTTATTTTTTCTCTCTCTCTCCTCTCTACTTAAGAGAAGGTGAATCTCTGGTATCCTTCTGGAAATAAGGAAGGGAACGGGCTTACTAATTTATATCCACTCAGTGTTCCAGCTTGTGATTAAAAAGAGATGCCAAAACATGGTCAACAAACAGTGTTCTGTATTCTCCTCTATCTTGGCCTCTTCTCCCTTTTCTAGAACTGGACCCAAAGCTAAAGATTAGAAATTTGAAATAATTACTAGGGTATTTCCACTCTGTGAAAACCTTGTGGCTAATTTGCCTTATTAGTGTCACTTCATTACGTTTGTGTAGTTGAACTTACAAAAAGTTTTAAAACCACGGCGAGATACTACTTCACACCCATTAGCATGACCATTATAAAAAAAATAAAGAAAAACTCAGAACCTCAGAACATCACACATGTTGAACATCTACACTTGGTGAGAGTGTAGAAAAACTGGAACTCTAACACCATGAACCCCCCCTCAAAAAATTAAATGTAGAATTACCATGCAATCCAGCGATCCCACTTCTAAGTATAGACCCCCAAAGAATCGAACATAAGATCTCAAGGAGATATTTGTACTCCCACGTTCATAGCAGTATGACTCACGATAAGCAAAAGGTGGCCACAACTCACATGTCCATGGATGGAAGAATGAAATAAACAAAATGTTGTCCATCAGCACAGTGGAATGTTACTCAGCCTTGAAAAGGAAGGAAATTCTGACACATGCTACAACATGGTTGAACCTTGAGGACATTAAGTTGAGTGAAATAAGCCAGTCACAAAAGGACACATATTGTATGATTTACATAGGGTAACTGAAAGGGTCAGACCTATAGAGACAGAAAGTAGAAGCTCCTGGGTGAAGGCGGGGAGACGGGGAGTTAGTGTTTAATGGGGACAGAATTTCAGTTTAGAAAGATGAAAAAGTTCTGGACATAGAAGGTGGTGACGGCTGTACAATAATGGGAATGTCTTTAATGTCACTGAACTATACACCTAAAAATGGTTAACATGATACATTTATGCGTATTTTACCACAATATAAAACATTTGTATGTCAGACATCATGTTCTACCCTCATAACATACTTGAGGGAGGGACAGGGTTTCTAAGCTCCATTCTGTAAACCCACGAAGGCAGGGCAGAGGGCTGTCGATGAGATCCACTCCTTCTCCCTGGAATGTGGACTCCAGCACCACCGCCTCTGATCACATCGCTAGGTTCAGCCATCCTGTCTAACGTTGTCCACCGGCCTTCCCTGCCTCTTGCCCTTTGCTTGGAGGCACTGGGGATAGGTCACCTCCACTGTTACACTGCAGGACAGTGGGATATCAGGAGAGGGTGACTCGGGCCTGGCACCTCTCCTCCTTGTCATTCTTGCTTCACAGCTGGTCAGACATATCAGCTCCTTTCCTACTTTCCCAGTCTCTGCAGATCTCCAGACCTGATAGGAGTGCGTGCCCCCTGTTTTCATCTCATGTGACCAAGTTCCTCACAGTGGCCTGGAACCTTCAGGAGAGGCTTAGACCTCCTCAAATTGCCAGCCACCTCCTGGGTAGGTGGGTCCCTCTCTTCCACTCTCTTTCTTTGCCTCTTTAGAGACCCTTCCTTCCTGGGCTTCACCACTGGTTGGATTTCTCCCACTTTCCAGGACAGCTCCTCAGAACCCAATCTCTCTCTCCCTGGGTCGTTAAATCTCTCCTGAGGCCATCCAAGACCAAATCTCCCTCAGCCGAGCACTTCTTTTTTGTTTCATTACCGTTATCCTCTTTCACCTCCTTTCCCCATCCTTCTGGAAGCTTCTTTGGCTGCAAACCTCTTCATTATGTGGCTGTTCCTTTTGGAAAACAGGTGTGCCCTCCCAAGGCTTCTTGGGACTTTCCTTCACAGCCCAAAAGGAGAAAGAGAGAAAGTGAACGACACCAGGGCCAAATCAAGGCAGGTGCAAGGAGATCCGACTTCTTCAGTGGCCTGGGGGAACGCGGGAGGGAGGGGAGGACAGGGGAGCAGGGGACCACCCCTGGCGTGCAGGACAGACCGGCATCGCATCCCTCCGAAAGTGGGCTTCGGGGGTGGGGAGGAGGGCGGGGCTCCGGATTCCCCAGCAGGTATGTATGTGGGTGGGGGGCGGAGGTGTCTGGGGGCGGAGGTGTCTAGCCCCGGAGTGCGAGGAGGGTAGGTTAGAGAACTCTCCGAGTCAGGCCCCCGCACCTCGTGGGTCCTAACCTCCACCCGGCGCCAACTTTTTGCTGCTCCCGTTAGATGGCGCTCAAGACTTTCTAACCACTTGTGAAAGTGAGCCTGGCCCGGAACAAAAAGCACCGCGGGGTGTGAGTGTGAGTGTGAGTGACGGGGGGGGGGGGGCGCGCGCGCGAGGCCGGGCACAGGCGCGGGCGTCGCCCTGGCACCACGCGGGGCCGCGTCGCGGGTCAGCCGGTCCCCGGGCGGGAGTGCGCTTCGAAGACGGCCTCTGCGGGGCCAGCCGAGAACTTTCGCCATGTCCTTGCCCAAGTGGGGAGCACTCGGGATCGCTGCTGGGGCCCTGGCGGCGCTCCTCGGAAGGAGGCGGGCGCCCGGCGGCGGCCCGGGGAAGCAGGCACCCGCGACCCCCGAACGCGGTTGCTGGGTGCGCGCGGGGAGAGGGGCTGGGGCCGCGCAACGAACCCGGGCGCTGACACCAGCCTCGTGACGCGATCATTACAACCCGTTCCTCTGTCCCGACTTACCGCCCCAGCTCTCTTTTTAGAAGAAGGCGGCAGGTGGTGGTTTTGTTGTTTGAACGGTTCAAAGGAAACTGTTTAGTGCAAGGTTTAATACACTTCGTGCGTGCGTGCGTCTCCAACAACCAAGGGCAAACTTTCTTGCTGCTCTTGAGCCTGAGTGGTGCAATCTCACAGCCTCTTTTTTTTTTTTTTTTTTTAAATAAGCCCCTGGGTACCCTAGGGCGTAAGCTGCTATCGCTAATTTTAAAATAACCGATTAGGGATCCAGGTGGGAGCTTTGTCTCGATACACTCAGTGGATTTCCCCTTCCACGCCCTCCGAGAAAAGTGGTTCGACCAGAGGCGCTCCCGTCTCCTGATTCCTCTCCTTAATGCAGTCTGAACGGGCAATGCGGCGGAGAAGGGATGCGTCGTCCCAACCTCGAGAACGCACGGGAGCCGACACCTTCCTTTGTGCCTCCCCTCGGCTATGAACTTTGCCGCGCGGTCGGTTCTCCTTTAAGAAAGTAGCTCTCTCTGAATACTTAACGCCAGCGGCGGACAGCTGGGCGGAGGGGAGCCCACCGGCCCGGGTCCCCGCGCGCGCCGCGGCCGGGGCGCACGGCGAGCGCGTCCACCGCCGCCGGCCCGGCGAGAACTCGGGGCTGGGAGGGCGGGGGCTAACAGGAGCCACGGGCTGGGGACGGGAGCCGGGCGCGGAGTGAGCGGCCCGTCGCGTTCATTTCCATAAGAAAGCCGAAATCGCGGTTGGAGGGAGGATTTCTCGCCCTGACCGCCCTCCCCCTGTACCCGGTTTTCTGCAAGAAGCGGGCTCCGGAGCTCAGAGCTCTACGTGCTCGCGCGTGTCTTTGATGGTACTGATAAAATGTGGTTTCAAATGTTGCCCCGACTGAGGCCGGTTTCCTGCCTGTGTGCGGAGTGGAAGGACCGCGCCGGGTGAGTCCAGAGCGCGGGGGAGCGGGCGGGAAAAGCTGGGGCGGAGGAGAGGGCGCGCAGCCTGGACCTGCGGAGGACCTTCTCCGGTAGGGTTCTCGAAAGGATCGCCGGGATGAAACGAAGAGCCCGAGGACAGAGGAGGGTGGGGGGCGTGATTTGGGAAGAGGGGCCGCGAAGCCCCCAGCCCAGCCGCCTGGTTGGTGGGAAGGTCTGGACAGCCTTTGCAAGTCCTTCTTCAAAGACCCGGGGAAACTTTTCCTCGCCGCAGCAGACCCTCTTCCTGAGAAGGAATCAAGCGAACTTGCTTAGATACTCGGTCCCACCCGACATTTCAGTTGTTCGTCCTTTCCCCTTGAGCCTCTTTCCGGCTTTCAGTGTGAACAGCCCTGTGTCCTCAATTCTATTACATACATATATATATAATCTCCTAGGTACTTTATGATCCCATCTGGAGAAATTAAAACCCCAGATCTGTAATGTTTATTCTTAGATAGTTTACAAAAAGCAGGGGAAAAAATGTGTGAGACACATGTCTGCAAATATAACAAAAGTACTTTCCCTTCTGCTTGAAAAAGTGGCCTGCAAATGGCTTCCCTTTACTGGTTCAGGACCACCTGTACTTCCCCCCAAGAGCCTAAACGGGGTCAGGAAGAAAGCACCAATCAGATCAAGCAATTAAATACCAATTATGACTATTAATGACTTTATTACTAATGATTGGAGTGGAGGACTCCAAAGCTACTGATGATAATCAAGCTGTTTCAAAATTCTGCTCCCTAAGATTGTTACAGCACTCCGCCAAAGCGAAGGAGGTAAGAGAATGTTTTCAAAGAGTTCAGGAGTAGGTACCCCATACACAGTCAGTGCTGAATGTCTTTCTTTCAGTAAAGTTTATGGCTACTTTGATAAATGACGGAATCTGCATTTCTGGCGGACATCAAGTTATGAGATGATGTGTAATTGCTGCTCATGGTTTCAAGGTTTGGATGCAGAATTGGAGCGGGGAGGGTGTGTTCCCTTCACCAGTTACTCGGGGAAAGCTAAAGCCCTAGAAGGTTGTAAGGAACAAGTGTTCGAAATCTTCAGAGGGGGTAATGGATGTCGTCGAGATGGCTGGGAGATGACGAGGTGAGGGATGGTGAACTTGGGGAGCAAAGGAGAGGTAAGGAACTTGGCCTCCGTTGAACATTTTCTTTCTGCTCGCGAGTTGAAATGGTTTCGGCCTGTCAAAAGCTGAGCGACTGTTGGGAACGTAAAGGTTAGTGAGAAGAGTCTGTTGGTGTAAAGGCTGCTGTGACTGGGTCTGTTTATTAGTGAAGATGGTTTGTCATTCCTCCTTGCCTCTTTAGGGTCACCCTTGTTGTCCCACATGGAGAGAACTGGCCTGGGAGGGAACAAGGGAAAGAACTGTTGGTTGGGATTCCAGAGCAAGAAGACAGGATGGGGCAACTTCGTAGGGGCTCTGGTCACCTGCTTCGTGAAGCAGCACATCAGGGCAAGGCAGCCAAACCTTCATTTTGGTGCAGGTCACTTCGGCTCATTGCCCTAGCGTTCAGCCCTTCACGTTGGCCTCTCAGGCCCCTGGGTGAATTGGGGCAACGGATTTCAAGTCTGTCTTGTTTGGGACATCTCTCCAGCACCTCGGCTCCTGGGTAGAAGCCCCCAGCAGCAGCATACATCTGGTTCTGATGTATTCACCAGGCGGGCATGGAAATGCCCACGCTGTGTGGCAGAAACCTGAACTGCCTGCGACAAGCTGAGCAGCGTAAAAGTTTGGATAGTTTCAGAGTGCCGGGTGGCCCCTTGTCTTGATGTGTGGCACATGATCACCCCCTCCCCATTCTATTTTGTTAGAGTTAATTGCCCAGCGGCGAGGGCATCTCACACCTCAGCCAAGGAATACTGCAGGGAAAGGAATCCTCCACAGGTAACAGGAGAGCGTGGAATCATCTGGGATACCCGAAGGGTCCAGAACCCTCACCTGAGTGAAACGGCCTGGGGAAGTCTCCCTTCGCTGGCTCCCTGGGTGCCCGTCTCTTCTGCCTGGCCCTGACTGTTAGCAACCTACATCGTACCCCGGGTCCTGAGGGTAGAATTACTAGAGCTTCCTTGAGTGGGCAGCCGGCCGACCCCAGAGGCCCATCTTCACTGGACAGCTTCGTTATGTCAACAACAAATTCCCTGCTGACCCTGAGAACATCATGAAAGAGGGGACAAGAACTGGCACGAAGCTCTTCTTACTCTCAGCCATTTGTGCCCTGCCTACCACTGAGCCTGGCAGGGGGGGAGAGGGGCAGGGCTTGGGAACAGGGCTTAGAAAACCCATTGTTCCCCAGCCTTGGGTCAGCTGCAGACAAGACTGAGACAACAATACCTATGGGGAGGGGCAGGGGAGTGGGGGGGGGGGAGCTGGCCCTCCAGTCCTCTCTGGCTGTGCTATCAGGACTTCTAGGGCTCTGTGCTAGGGGGAAAAAAGAAAAAGAAGAGAGAAAGAAAGAAAGAGGAAGGAAAGGAGGGAGAGAAGTATGGAAGGAAGGAAGAAAGGAAGGAAGGAAGGAAGGGAAAGAGAAAGAGAAGGAAACAGAAAGAAAAAGAAAGAGGGAAAGACAAAGAAAAAGAAAAAACACAAAGAAAAAAGAGAAAGAAGGAAAGACAGAAAAAGAGAGAAAGAAAGAAGGAAAGAAATATAAAGAAGGAAGGAAAGAGAAAGAGAGAGAGAAGGAAGGAAGGAAAGAACAGAAAGTAAAAGACCAGAGCTCTCCCAAATTGCCCATGTGAGCCACACACGGTGGCCCTAAGGTAGGACACTGGAGGCCCGTTTGGTCTCTGGGACCTGCCCTGTCTTTCGTCCCTTTACAGGGCATTCAGTCACCTAGGTCTGACCCAACTTGCTTTCTCAGGACACTTGATGGGCGAGTCTGGTCAGAGGAGGAGGCAAGTCTCCTCGACTTACAACTTGCTCTGAAACTGACATTATACAAAGGGCAGTGAGCACTCTGTCACTGTGCCTCCGCAGCCCTTTTCTCTCCTGGTGGATTCCTGGGACTCTCCCCTAAGTGGCCCTTAGACCTTCCAGAGGTCAGGTAAGCTGGGAGGAGTTTGATCTGTCCCGCTCACCCAAGTAAATACAAATACGTTTTGTTTCTTGAAAAGAAACGTTACAGCTTTAAACTTTTCCCAGTCAGAAATCCAACTAGTTTTCATCAAGGTCTCTTCTCAGCAAGGATAACCCATCCTGCCTCTTTTTCCCTTCTTTGTGGCCTAAGGTTGCATTTTGGTGGTGGTGGTGGGTGGGGGGTTATATAATGCTGCTCATGTCAGCAAGCCTCCCTGTCTCCAGCCTCATCCCATCTCCCCGCGCGGAACTGTAGTGGGAAACCGCAGGCACACACAAATTCTAGTTAAAATTTTCTGCTATTCTTCCCGACGGGAAGGGTTGACAAGACAGAGACATTAAGTTGCATAAAACACAGTGGACTGATCAGCCAGAATGCATCTCATTTGCACTTGTACGGAGCCAGGGGTAGGAGGCAGTGTCTCTCCCTCCCTCCAGTTGCCTCTGCCCCGCTGGGCTGCCTGGCTGGAATTTCCTAGCCGCCCCACTCCAGAGGCCATTTGTGAGGTCGGAGCCCCGGCCCAGCCCAGGCCAGCCAGGGCAGGGGGGAGGTGGGAGGCAGAAACCTCCAGAGGCCTGGCCCGAGGGTTGAGCCAACTTTGGCAGACCTTCCTCTCTGGGCTGTTTGCAGGGCTGCTGCGAGGCCCTGATGGGTGGGCACAAGCAGCTGGAAGATCCCCAGTCCGCAGCTATTCTCAGGGGCTCCTCTGGGTTGAATTAAAGAAAGAGGACACCCTGAAGGACAGGGATGGTCATGGAACGCAGTTTATACCCACTTTTGCCCTTTTCCCCAGGTTTTGTTCTCATCACCTCCTTTGTCGCCAGAGGAGGGGCACCTTGTCCTGAGGGGTTCCTCTCCCTATTCCTCCTCCTGACCTCAGAGCCCTGAGGGCTTCTTCCTTTTCTCCTGTCTCCCCAAGCTGCCCTCCTGGGACCCGGAGTTTCCAGAGAAAAAAATGCCTTTCTCATCAACTCTCAAGTCTCCCAGGCAGCTGCACAGGGAGCCTCGGGAACTCAGTGGGGCACTAAGGGGGACATTTGGGGTCTTTATGCTGTTCTGCATCACCACTCACAATCACACCCCTGCTGCTTTGGTCTCCACTTTCCCCCTATCCACCAACACCTACCCAGCACTGGGGCACAGGGTCATTGCCAAGGTTTGGCGGCGGCAGGAGGCCTGGGGGCTGTGGTGGTAGAAGGGCCAGAGGAAATGGGGGCTCTGGGAGCCTGGGGGCGGGGAGGACTGGAGTGCCCGAGCTTAGCCTCTGTGAAGGCTTCAGAAGCGCGTCCTAGGGGCGTCTCTCCATGGTGTGCTGCATGCTTCCCTTGCAAAGCCCATGGTGACTGGGACATCCGCCAAGCCCCAGAGCTCCCCTTTTCTCCAGCACTCTTCTTGCCCAGCAAGAAGGCATGTGGGCTGCTTCTGGGCCTCCACTGCTAGGCCTGACTGCAGCCCATGACCTTTGTGGGGTGGGGGGGGGGAGGAGGGGGGGCAACCAAGAGTGAGGGATGAGGCCCAACAAGACCATGGCCTCATTGTGCCACTGGAGGAACAGCCCCCTGACAAGGTCCTGCGGACCCAGGCACAGCCACCCACCCATGCCCACAGCGGGCCTGCGAGAATGCAGGGGCCGAGGCTGTGAAGTCGAACAGCCGGCCTTGCCCCATTGACAGCCGGGGCACGTCTGAGGAGCCCGTCTGAGGAGCCCGGGGGAACAATCAACGGACTCTATGTTCCGGGAGCTGAAGACACGCCTGTAAGGTGTGTGATAATTTAAAGATCCTTGGTACTACTTTTGCCTGAATCCTTTGTTACAGCTTTGTCAGCTTGCACGCCTTCAGCTGCTCCCCCTCCGGGCCCACCCCCCCACCACTACAGCGCGTCCCCCCCCCGCCCCGCCCCTTCCCCCCAGCCCCGTCCCTCTGCAGAGAAGGCCTGGCGCTGGACATCTGCCCACATCAACTGCCCGCTCCAGATCCTCTTGTGCAAAATGCTTGCCCCTGGGTTATAGGATCTCCCCTTCGCGCTTAGGGCAAATGAACTCGGTTCGCACCACCCTTCGCCTTTGGGGGAGGCTCTCCGGGAAGAACAGGCTTTCTGAAAGTGACCTCCAACTGCTGCCCCTGCTGCTGGCAAATGAGTTAGCTCACCTGCCACAGGCCGGGTGTCCGGGTGGGCACAGCAGGGTGCCTGGGGAAAGGGGTCACCTGCCCTCCCAGAGTAAGGATTTGAGGATGCCATCAGAAAGGGAAGGTGGGGATAACACAGAGCTTGGAACTAACTTGTCTTCAGGGCCACCAGATCCCAGCATCTTTGGGTATGACGGTCCTCCCGCCAAGTCCCAAATTAGGCATGCCTCCTCTTTGGTCAAAGCTTGCCTCTAGGTAGGGTATTTAAAGGATACTCTGGCACACAAGAGGCGCAGGTAAACTTATGTGCTTCCTCATGTATGAGGTTTCCCCATAGATTTCCTGTTTAATTTTCCTTTATTCCTCCTTTCTAGGCCTTTCTGCTTGCTCACAGTCACTGGGAGAAAAATCAAGCGTAAGCACCTCTCCCTATGTTTCGTAACACATTCACACAGGGTTCCTCAAGTTACCATTTTGCTGCAAATCAGCCGGCACAGGGTTTTCTGGCCATGAGGTTGGGGGTGAGAGTGCCGGGGTGATACTAATAGGCGGGGGGGCTTCATCCCCTGGAGACTTTTATTCCTCTCCTTGAAGCCCAGTTGAAGGCCCAGGAACAAAGTGGGTAAGTAACTGATCTGGCTTTTGGTCTCTCCCCTCCCTTTCACCCGCTCACTTGCAGGTCCTCCTCTTTGATAAATAGTGGAAAGCCTGTGGGATCAGGTACATATGTAAATAGTGCTG
This sequence comes from Hyaena hyaena, assembly GCF_003009895.1. NCBI lineage: Eukaryota > Metazoa > Chordata > Mammalia > Carnivora > Hyaenidae > Hyaena > Hyaena hyaena. Next base: position 3,774,615 of record NW_024080700.1, on the reverse strand, counting down.
ACCTCCTCGGCCCCTCCTCATTGAAAAGCAGAAAGCCCATTTCAGGTGCTGGCTGCTCAGTGCCTTTGAGTACCCACCACTGGACTTCACTGGACCCCAGACTACTTACTTTGCATCCCTCTCTTCTTGAAAACATCCAGGACAACTATTAAATAGTTCTCAGAAGAATTAAAGACATTCCTCAGGTCTGAAACATTTTGAATGCTCTGGAAGAAATCTTCAAGGGGCACAAAGTATAATCAGGAGGACCACCTGATGAAGTTTGAAAGATTTCTCCCCCTCCCCAAAAAAGTGAATCAAAGACACTGTAGGCGTTATTGTGCTCGCTAAGGGGTTTTTCTGCATCGTAAACTACAGATTGTCCGAACCAAGCTACTAAGATATTTATTCTAATTTTCTTCGTTTCTGGGAACTATATTTTCTGATTAGACTTATTTAATTTATTTTTAAAACCCCTGCTAGAGAGTTTGCAACCTTGGAGGTGCAAGCGAAAAACACCCTCCCTCCCAGATTCTTACAGGGTTGGGGAGTAGTACAGACCTGTCTGGTCCCAACTCACACCTCGAAGTTGCCCTGCCTGAACCTGGTAGAGTGAGGGTAGCAGGTTTTGGCACCTTCTATTTCAGTGCTGGCACAAAGTGAGCTCTTTGAAATGAATATCTATTCTATTTCAGTGTGCAATGTTCCAGCCGACTAAATGGGCTTGCCTTCTGCCGAGAGGCAGTCCTGGAGGACACAACTAATGTGCAATCTCCCAGGAAGCTCTTCATCAGAACATCCCTTGTCCTTTGTTTTTGTTTTTGTATTAAAAAGATGTTTTTGCTTTCCTCTCAGCGTCGGTCCTGTTATTTTGTAGCTGTAACAATGAAACACGAACAGTTTGTCATTCTTTCTTGTCCTTTGTAAACACGGCTTGTATCGGGATGTCACAAAGCCCCAGGCACACCTCAGCATGCCCTGTGCTTTTGATGCTTCCTTGCCCCTCACCGGGTCACCCAGAGACCCACACAGGATTCTGGCTTCCTCCCATCCCAGAAGGTTCTCTTCCGGAGAAGGTCCCTCTCCCAACTTGCAGGGAAAGGGGATTCACTTAGCGGTCGCTTCTCAGATTAGAAAAGAGCAAACTCACGTTCTCCGGGTAAATGGTACTGGCTCACACTGGTGACTGGGAGGGGGTGAGCTAGCATCTCCCTGGGGTCACATCTCTGGAGGAGAGAACGGCAGACATGTTTCCACAGACATTTCTAAATCTATGGCAACTAAGTGAGTTTTACGGATAAAATTCTGGTGGATTCCCAGGCAGCTCAAGTGAGTTAAATTTTAGTTTTGTTCACATGTATGGGCACACACACGCCAACTAGGATTATGTTACCAGCACATTTTCCCTGGACGAGTCTGGGGACAGCAACCCAGACCAACAAACTTATTTTCTGAAGAGTGAAAGAGAAAAAAAAAGCTCCCCATACCTTTAAAATGTTTTTTTTTTATACTGCTTAATACCCCCACGGACAAGAGTTGGCCAGACTTCCCTGCTTCTTTTTCTAGGAACAGGTAACTAACCACTCTCCCCTCCTCCAAGCCCCAGCTATTTTTAAAAGCTAAAATTTCTCTTTCCAAAGGGAGGAAAAGGAACGAATTCCATTAATGAATTACGTACACGGAATGTGACTTGTCTGGGACAATTGTATTTGTAAATAAATGGCTTCCTGTTTATTATGTACCTTTTACTGAAAAATGAACTCTAAAGTCTCCAAGCACCTAACAGAGCAAATATTTCAACTTATGGTTTGCTTTCCACTTTTTTTTTTTTTTTAATTCACTAGAAAGCGGGCAAAACGGAATCAGTTGAGGTGTGGGGGTCTTCATCCTTAAGCGTCCACACTGACCCGGGGAAGAGTCACGTCTAAAGTTCTCACGGTTGCCAAAGTGCCAGCGAAGGGGGTTGGCTCCCTGGGAATGTTGCTGGAACCAGTCTGGAGAGTTTCACTTTTGCCCCTGGGTGTTTCCAAAGCGGACTGCACCTTCAAAAGCGGGCCTCCTTCTGCACCTTCAAAAGCGAAGCCCGCGCGCAGTCGTCTCGGCGGGTGGACTGGGCACCGACGGGACGCCTGGCACCTTCTTTCCCCTGCGGCCCGCGCTCGCCAACCGCCAGCTCAGTATCGCCTCGAAGGCCCGCGGCCCGCAGTCTGCAGCCGGTGACTGGGCTCGGGAGGTGGTGACGGCCCGGGTACACGAAGCCTACCCTGGCCAGGCGCTCCGGTTTCCGCCGAGGCGCAGGGTGACCTAAGCACTCCACTCCCCAGTGCGGCGCGCAGGGCCTGGAGGCCCGAAACTTCACAAAGCCACCAGCCGCCTTCTGCCCTGCCCCCCGCTCCCCAGCTCCCGGCATCCCAGATGCAGGCGCATTCCCAAACAATGCGACCTCCCCGCGCACGAGGCCGGTCCTCTCTGACCCCTACTCCCCCCACTTTCGGACTGTAGCAAAGCGTTAGACCCTGATTCTGAGCCAGCGCGCCCCCTTCCAGACACAGCACCGTTCAGGAATGGACACAGAGTGCCCCCCCCCACCCTTCCGTAAATCCCAGGCTCTGCGCTCAGGGCTGGGCCAGAGCCTTTGAAGACCCAGGGGGTCCAACTCCGTGGTTACTTTTCCTCCAGGGCTCCGGGGCTTGGGGCAGTGGGAAGGTGGATCTCCGGGAGAGGCGGGGCGGCAGGCCCTGAACCCAGTCCCTCTGAACTCTGCGGTCCGCAGAGCGGGAGGCTGCGACCGAATTCCGGGGAGAGGAGGCTGGACCCCAGCACGGAAAATCCGCAAACGTGGAAAAGAGGTCGACAGGCATTTCTACCTTTAATTCTCCCGTGCGTTCCAAATAGTGTTCCTCAGTACCTCTACAACCTTGAGCCGACCCACCTTCCAAGGAAACTTTAGCAAGTTTTCAGTTCTCTCTTTGTCCTCAATTTCTTAGGTTTTCTCCAGCCACCGGCCTTGTCGATTGCTCCAACTGCCCTTTGGTCCCCAGGGCTCCCAAGGCCTGGGTATTTCCTGAATTATGATAATAATCGTTATTATCAGGCTGGGGAACGATCGAAGGATCAGAGGATAGGGGATGGAGGGGGAGAGTAGAGATGCTGGTGAAAAGGCATATTTCAACCTTGTGTCTCAAAAAGTTTCAGTTGACAATTATCAGTAGCCCCGACAGACAACTCCATTAAAAAAAAAAAGAAAAGAATTTACTACTGCTCTTGAAAAGCGGTTATTTTTTACATCGCTTTTAGGAAGATAGATGAACAAAACATCGCGTTTCAAGCCATTTTGATCTGTAATTAAATGGCAGGATCGGTTTGTATTCTCCTACGGCTTTTACAGAAGTTGCAGTGATCCAAAGTCGGGTTGCTGTGTCAGAGTGGCATTTTATTAATGAGAATACAAAAAGCTTGCATATTCTTAGCCCTGCTTGAATTTAGTTGCTAAGCAACCGGTGTATGGTAATTCATCCGCGAAATTTAAATCTTTGAGAAAGGATCGTGCGTTTTGCTGAATGGTCGCCACGAGGAAAACAACTTGTGGGACTGGCGGCAGCTGTTACGGCCGGGCCGCTGGCCTGGCCGGGCCAAGCAGGGATCGGGCCACCCCACATCGACCGCCACCGCCCTACCTCGGCGCCCAGCCTGCCCTGCGTCCCAGAGGGAAGCTGGCCTTCTGCCGCCCGCTGCCCAGGCGCTACCCTCCTCCGCTCCTCTGATCCCCATTTCCACAGGAGGCAGGCCCTGCACCTGAGCCAGCCATCTGCATCCCTAGGGCTTCAGAGTCCAGGCCGAGAGTTTCCGCAGCCCCCTCCCCTCACCCGCACCCACAGGCGCGCAGCACACGCGCGTGCACACACACACACACACACACACACACACACACACACACTAGCGCACACATCGTGCCGCTGCGAGAATGCCAGTTGCCCTCTTCCCAGACCCCTCTGAGGTCACTTCCAGAGCCAACTCTTCCTTGAGGAAGACCCGACTCATAAAGAACGCAGCCCACAGCCTTCCAGAAGGCCAGGCGGCCGCCGCTGGCCGGCAGTGACCTCATTGGCTCCTGCTCGCCACGCTCGCGCCCACATTTTAGGATACAGGAACAAACACGGATGTGAAATCAAGAATGAAAGAGAGAGTAATCTAATTAATAGGCCATGAGCCAGGCTAACAAAATCAAAGAATCTGATTACACAAGTACCCCTCTTGCTATCTCCGCTCCCCCACCCCCACCCATGCCTTCCAGCCTCCGCACTATTTCCTTTCCTAGACTGGAAAGTTCAGGCAAACCCAGAGCCCTCTCATCTCCTTATTGAAATCAAGATCAAGCCCACGGTGGGGCTCCTGCGGCCCGGAGGTCACATGGGTGAACTTCAGGCCCTCGGATCAGTTGCCCTGAGGAACTGAGAGGTGACCAAGTGACCTACAGAACCGGACAGCTGGAGAGGGGGCCCCCACACTTCTGACGCACAGCGCTCTTACCAACATCAGCAACAGCAGCACCTGTACTGGCTGCTCCGGCTGTCAAATACAGGACTAGGAGGGAGAGAGGTTCTTCACTCACAGCCATGTGAAGAACAGTTTTTTAAAAACAAACATAACACAACTCTTTTCTCCTACACCACCTTGCTTCTGAGTCACTGATAGCCTCGACGTCTTAACTCTCAGCCCCTTTCCCCCCCAGCAGAGATGTCTGAGCACAGCCAGGTATTAGGTTTTATCACTGATACATAGCATCTGTTCTAATCCATTCAGTCAGCCACGTGCATTTCATGAAAGAGGAGAATTCTTTCAATTCTATCCTTCTGCCTTGAAAAAAACCAGGTCCACCTCCTAAATAATTAATTTCAAGTCTGCATCCAGTGCCAATACTTGTTGCATCCATTTTAGAGTTTGATTAATTACCCTGGAACTTGGGCAAACTAAACTCCATGTGGAGAGAATGTTTCTTCCTTCAATTTAGTTCTGAAAGCTACAAGTTATTGATGGCTCTTACTCTATTTACATACAAATTGGTGCAAATATGCCCATATCCTAAAAAGCATTTTGTATAAATATATAAAAGTGTCATTTTTGATTTAGCTTGAAGAGGTTGATCATTTATTACAAAAATAAACGAATAAATACAACAATATATTGTTGCTTCCAACAGGATAAATACTTTACAAATATATAATTTAAAAAACAAATTTAATTGTTAAAATTATTTAAAATATTACACTTATCGATAAAACTATCAATAGTATATACTGCATTTAATATTAGAACCAATTATTCTCTGAATGTTGAAAACCATACAAAACAGATTATGAGCATGGTAATAAGCGAACACTGGAGGCTACAGGGAAGTAGAGGGAATCTCTAAGATCAATAATGAACAGTTCTATTTTGGAACAAAGAAGTAGTCCTTGGCTAAGTACTTAAAAAAAAAAAAGGCAGAGCAACAACAGTAAAGTGACTATTTTAAATACACCTTGAATGATTTATCGCCCAGACCTGCAGGGGAAGATGGTTGGGTGAATGAGGTGACAGGGGCTTGGACAACTGATCAGAAGCCACAGGACACTGCAAACTATAAATGGGCCTAGCTCAGGATTAGCCAGATTGATGGAACAGAACTTTGTCACTTTCCTTTGGGTTGGAAGGGGAGGAGGGGGTGGATTGAAATGGAGGAAACAAATGGGCACTTTACGAAGCACAAGACACTTGCGCTGCAAAGGAACACAATGACCAAATTCATTAAAAAGATCTGGTGATATATAACAATATTTTCATTATTTACATGTGTAACAATATAAGCCTTAGCACAAAACCTCTCAGTTATAGCTGCCCTCTTTTGTTTTTCAAACATGAATTTCATCTTGTAAATACATTCAAAGGGTTGATTTTTTTAAAATATGGAGTGCAAGCATGAGCTCACTTTAAAAAATGCAAAATGATGAAATAAAATGGGCTTTCTTTCTCATCTTCTCCAATGAAAAGTTACTCGGCTACCCTTAAATCTGGGGCTCCTTCCAAAGTACTCAGCAAAAAGGTTGCTTTTTAATAGAAAACAGTGTGAAATCTAATGTTAGTTCTTTTGTTGTCAGCCAAATCAAGTAAGCAAATACCTCCTAAAATTTTAAATAGACCCATTCGCTGTCTAATCAACAACTACCATTCCTGTAGGGAAAATAGGATTTCATCTCACGTGCCAGTAGTATCCACCATATAAAAACAACCACACCCAGTCCTCAGCTTTCTCATAAGGCCTGTTTTGCTCGCCCCTGTAGACCCTCAGAAAATGATAAAGTTTGTCCCCACCCCCGACCCTCACTCCAGGTTGTAAATTTGCTGGGCAGAGGGATTACAATAGCAAGAGAAAAAGTAGGAAACATGAAGGCAAAGAAAAGTAAATTGTGGTTTCTTGTTTTCATTTTTTTCCTTCTCTCTGTTTAATAAATAAATATGGCCTTTTTCAGATTTCACAAATCAAAATGATTGTGATTTTGAGTACGATTTGGTGTTTAAAATAATGCAACCCAATACATGGCCATCTGGCTGGGCTTGATTTATGAAAATGACACAGGGTCTGTCTGGAAGAAATAACTGTTCCTTGTTGCTCTCACAGTTTTCCGGGTTTTTTAACCCCTGCATCGATATCAGAGGAAGAGAGAGGAAGATGAGAGAAGTCAGAGAGTGAGTGACAGCTAATTGAGATTAGGAGGAAATTATTCCATAAAATCATTGCTTTATCACTCCCAAATACTTTTTAAAAGTATAATATGAAGGGACTCCACTAAGCAGAGTCCTTTTGCATCTGTAGTACTCACAACCTGAGGCATTACGCTTTCATTTTCCCACATTGTAAATATTGATACATTAACTTGATAAATGTGACCGCTCTGCATGGTGTATCTAAGGAGTGATCAAAAGAAGCTCAAACCCCCAGCACCAGTAAAGGAGATAAGGACTCATACTGGGGAAGGACAGGAACATAGAAAGTCTGAGCTGGTAATCACACTGAGGGTAATGCAGTGTGGACTATAATCAGGATTTTAGAGCTACATTCTTTCCTTACAAAAAGAACAACCAAAAACAAAAGAGAAAACCCAACACAGCTTAATAATTGAAACTGAACTTCATATAGTTATTAATGGGAAGTGAGTGATTAATATAAAAATACTTTGTAGACTTGTAAGCTATTCTTTACAACTGTTAGTCTTCAGAAAAAGAGGAAAGAGACCTAGCAATATGGGGGGGGGGGGGAAGAAGGGAGGCAAAGTGAGGCTGAACTTGGGTGGGGAGGGGGAGCTCTGTATTAACCATTAATAACCAGTTGGCACATTTTTACTGGTGATGTAGCCCAATCTTCTGGTCAAGATGATAAAGGACACAGGTATCTCTGAGAAAAAGACTAATACTTAGACAATCTCACCTAAACACACTAAAAACACCCACTAAAACCAAGGGAGGGAAAAATGTTGTGAAGTTTACGGATTAAGGAGGAGTGACAACTATGTTAAAGTACTAGAAGTTTCTGTCAGGTCTGTCTTTGACTCCGTATTTCCAAATATACCTTAGGTGGAGCAGGGCTGTACTTCCTCAGTACTTTCACTTAAGGATTTGCATTAGTAAAAAAATATTTTCTAAAGAACTCTTTTCTTCCCACATAGTGTTTATGCATCAGACACAGACTATTTCATTCTAACAAATTTATTTTCTCGATCAGCTCTTATGGAATCACTACTCAAATTAAATTACAATCAAATGATCACATCAAAAGATACCCTTACTACCTAGCAACTGTCCATATTTTCATTTCATTTTGATTTGTGCTCGTCTGAAAAAAACACGTAATACAAGATCTGGGGAAAAATAAATTACCGTTTTGCAGCAGTTCATAAGTATTCTGAATAAAATATTAAAAGAAGTCATTTAATGAAAATATAAAGCAAATATTTTTAGATCAACAACGGATCTAACAATTCTATATTGCCGTCTTTTGAAAAGTCTGTTTATTAAAACCTACCAAAAACACTGCTTGGAAATGGCAGTATTATATAATCACATCCACAGCACCCATTCAATCAAAGTTGGCAACGGATTGAGGAGAGAAGTCCAGAGGAGTGCAGCGGCTGGTGCTCAGTCCTTCTAAATCTCTTTATCTGAGTCAGTCCAGAAATAAAAAATAAAAAATATTAATAAAAAAAATATTAGCGGTGGAATCTTTAGGCCTCATCCACCCGAGTGACCGCCGTTAAAGCCGGGGTTGGTGGCGGGGCCTCGCTCGGCGCCCAGTCCGCCCGCCCAGCCCGACTCAGCCTGGCCTCTCCCACTCCTCGGCAGAAGTCCCCTTCTTCCTCGCCCGTCCCTTTGCTCTTTCGAGATGCTTTATTTCCAAGGTTACTTTGAGGATACTTTTTCTTTTGGCTTTGCTATTCAGTCTGTTAATTTCAAAAGCTGTGAATATTTTCTTTCTTTCTTTTTTTCCTGAAGACCGTTCTTTGTTTTCTCCTTCCTATTTCATAGTCCATTTGTCCCCAAATGACTTTAACATGGCCAAGAAAAACAGGGCCCCTGAGCGGAGTCATATCCTGATGACACCCGGTGCCTCTGCTTTCTTTCACGTCGCCCCCAGGAAAGAAAGTTTTGGTAGATCACTTTAGTCAGCCCTTTGGAGGGGGAGTGAAAAGGAGAGCGGGGCGGGGGGAGGGGGGAGCTCCTTTTTTTTTTTTTTTAAGAGGCGAGGACCAGGCAGGTGCTGGGTGCTGTCCACTGTTGCCATGTAGGACTTCCTAGGGTGGGGAAAACCTCCCGGAGTGCAGTTTTGGTGCGCTAGGCATCTTCACCCTTCTTTAGAAAGAAAAAAGAAAAACAAAAAGGAAACACCACCACAGTATAAACGAGATCTCATGATCGCCTCCTTTTTCTCTTCCGGTTTTGTTTGTTATATATACGTATATAAAACAGTCTGGGTATTTGTTACGCTTTTGTTTTGTTTTGCCCCTCCTTCCTTGGACTTCAGAAATGTCTCCGTGGTCTCCCTCTCTTTCTCTCTCGCTCTCCTCCAAGGGCAGGCATGTTTGTCTTTGGGCGGAGGGAAGGGCGGCGGACCGGCCCGGGCCCGGCTCGGCCCCTGCGGGGTCGGTGCGGCGGCGGCGGCGGCGGCGGCGGCGGCGGCGGGGGTTGGCGGCGGTGCTGACAGCGGCTGCGGCGGCGGCGGCGGCGGCCCTCTTCGCCCTGCGCCCCTCGCCTTCACTGCACGCTCGTCTGCAGTCCGTGGTGCGGCGGCGGCGTGTCGGCGCTCACGGTGCCCACCTGCGAGTAGACGTCGTCGGGTGTCTGCTGTTGGATCCCGGGCGGCGTCATGCGCTTCTCCTTCTGGCGCCGGTTGCAGAACCAGACCCGCACCACCTCCTTCTCCAGCTGCAGGCTGTCGGCCAGGTTGGTGATCTCCTGCGCGGAGGGCTTGGGGCACTTGAGGAAGTGGCTTTCGAGCGCGCCCTTGACGCTCACCTCTATGGAGGTCCGCTTCTTGCGCTTGCGGCCCTGCGCCGCGATCTTGTCGATGCTCGTGGGGCTGCCGGTGCTCGAGTCCGCCTCCTCCAGCCACTTGTTCAGCAGCGGCTTGAGCTTGCACATGTTCTTGAAGCTCAGCTGCAGGGCCTCGAAGCGGCAGATGGTGGTCTGCGAGAACACGTTGCCATACAGCGTGCCCAGCGCCAGCCCCACGTCGGCCTGCGTGAAGCCGAGCTTAATGCGCCGCTGCTTGAACTGCTTGGCAAACTGCTCCAGGTCGTCGGACGTCGGCGTGTCCTCGTCCGAGTGCGGGTCGTGACTGTTGAGTCCGGGCCCCGCGCCGCCGCCGCCGTGGTGCGGAGGCCCCTGCGCGTGGTGCGGGTGAGGCGGGTGCGGGTGCGCGTGGTGGTGGTGGTGGTGGTGGTGCTCGGCCAGCTCGGGCGTGTCCCCGCGCACCAGCCCCGGGTGCACCAGGCTCTGGGCGCCACCGCCCGCGCCGCCGCCGCCGCCACCCGGGCCCGGGGGCGCGCTGAGCATGCCGTTCACCGTGAAGCCCCCGGGCTGCGAGTAGAGCAGACTCTGCGGCGGCGGCTGCTGGCCCCCGGCCATGGACGGGAGGTGTGCGGCGGCAGCGGCGGCGGCGGCGGCGGCGGCTGCGGCGGCGGCGGCCCCCCAGCCCCCCGGGTGGCCCTGGTGCGGGGGCGGCGGCGGGGGCCCGAGGTGCGGGGGCCCGCGGTGGTGCAGCGCGGTGCCCGCGTGCAGGTCGTCGCGTCCGGAGCCGCCCTTCACGTCGGGGCCCTGCGGCGGCGGCGGCGGCGGCGGCTGTGGCGGCTGCTGGGGGCTGCCGGCCATGCCCACGGCGCTGCCGGACCACGGCGAGCTCGCCTCCACGGCGGCGGCGGCAGCGGCGGCGGCGGCGGCGGCGGCGTGGGGCAGGGCCGTGACCCACTGGTGCGCGTGGCTTAGCATATGGCCGCCGTTGCTGGCGGCCATGGCCCCCTGCATGAAGTCGCTCTGGACCATCTTGACGGAGGACGGGTCCCCTCGGTAGGCGCCTGAGGTCACGGCGGCGCTGCCGGGCTGCATGCCGCCCCCGCCGCCGCCCGCGCCGCCGCCGCCGCCCCCGCCGCCCCCGCCCCCGCCGCCGCCGGCTCCCGCCGCGTCCGAGTGTACAATGGAGCCGGCCGCCAGCAGGCTGTTCCCCGGCAGGTAGGGGTTAGAAGCCGCCGTGGCCATGCCGCTCCGCTCCCGCCACCCCACCGCCGCCACCACCGCCGCCGCCGCAGCAGCAGCCGCGGCCGCCGCCGCCGCCGCCGCCGCGCCCCCCCGCCTCCCGCCTCCGCCCCCCCCTCCTCCCCCGCCCCCGCCCCGGGCCCCGGCCGGCCCCGCCGCCTTCGCCGCCGCCTCCTCCTCCGCCGCCTCCGCCCCCGCCGCCGCCGCCGCCGCCGAGGCCCCCGGCTGCAGCTGCAAGGCCGCTCGGCAGGGCGCGGGGGTCGCCGGCCGGCCTTGGTCAGCAGCAGCAGCAGGAGCAGCAGAAGCAGCGCTCTAGGGAGGGGGGCTCGCTTCTCGGGGCGCGCTCCGTGGCCGCCCCCTTCAGGGGGGGTCGTGGCCGCCCCCCAGCCCCGGCGCGTTCCGCTCGCTCCAGCGGGGCTCACCCGGCAGGGCGCGGGCCTGCGCTCCGGGCTCTTTGGCGGGGCGCGCCGGCTGTCCTCGGGCGAGCACGGACTCTGCCCGGGCGCGGGGCTCAGTCCACCTGCTAAGTGAGGATTTCACGGGAGACAACAAAGAAAGCAGCCGTTCCTTTCTTCCTTGACCAAATTATGGATGACCAGCAACGGGACCGCTGCTTCCCTCGCCTGCTCGCTTCTCTCCTCCTCAGGAACACATTTCACTCGTTTTCCCTTAGAGTAGTAAAACTTTTTTTCCGTCCTTGAAGGCGTGGTGATGCTGGCTGCTCGCGTGTGTGCGGAGAGGAGAGGCTGGCTCCTGCTCTCCTCCTCTGGTCCTTTCGTTTCAAGTTTTGTTCTGTCCTAGGAAAACTTCTTGCGATGGTGCATTTTCTGAAGTTGCTATTGCCGGAGCTCTTGGTTGCCTCTGAAACAAGAGTCCTTTTTCATTCTCCTCGCAACAGTCACAGTCTGATGCGACATCTTTCCTTTTGGGCAGAAATTAGGAAACAAATATAACAAGGAAAAAAATTGAAAAGGAGAAAAATGAGGTCGAATGGCTCTGTTACCTTGTTGCTGACGGTTGGGGTTGGTGTTTTATTTTTTTCCCAGCAGTTGTCTGGAGGAGGAGGAGGAAGAAGAGTGCATTGGTGGAGGTGGAGGTGTGTGTGTGCATATAGGGGATCCTTGATACACAACCAACTCCAGTGGGCACGTTGCACGGCTCGTAGAGTGCACCGACGGCGCTGGCGCTGGCCGAGCCGGAGCGGAGTTGCAGCGGGAGCTCGCTCTGCGCCCTCGTTCGCGCTCTCTCTCCCTCTCTCACTTTCCCTCTCCCTCCCTCTCTCTCTCTCACTCCCTCTCCCTCGCTAGCCCGCCCGCTCTCGCTGGGATCTGACAGTTCGCTCTCTGTCCCTCCCTCTCAGAGCAGGGACTGTCGAATGTTTACCCTCCGCCGCGAGCGCGCACCCACCACCACACTTTCCCAAATACAAGGAAGTCGAGCACCAGGGCCCCCGCTGATTGGCTACCCGCTGGGTGATTGGCAGGCCCGGAATGACTGGCTCAGGACGCGCGGCCCCCCTTCCGGCCGTTCCGATTGGTTGCTTTTTAATTTAGGCAGAGCGTCGTAGAAGCTGGAAATCTGTCGTTCCCCCCGCCCCCCCTCCTCCCTCCCCCTCGCCACTTTCTCCTCTCTGCCCCTCCCCCGCCACCCCCTCCGCCACATCTTAACTCTTAGTGTCCGGCCGAGGCGCAGGCGTTCCCTCCGCGGCTCTGTGGGTTCGCAACCGGTCTGGGATGGGGGATGAAAGGGGAGAGAAAAGGGAGGGAAGGATGGGAGAAGGGGGGGAGGGAGGAGTTAGAATCAGAAGGAATATGAAGAGGGGGGAAAAATAATGAAAAATAGCAACCTACCCACTTCACCTAGTACTGCGTTGTGTTGCCGCCCTCCCCGCTCCCCACCCCCATCCCCTAGATTTGTAAAGCGCGCGGCAAGAATGCACCATTCACGCTAATACCTATAGGCAGTTGTATCCCCAGTGGTTTCAAAGTTTCCTTTTTCTTTCACCAGCCGGCCCCCATTTCTGTCTCGGCGGGGGTGGAAAGGGAGAGCTCGCATCGTAAAGGGCTCGGGTCGTGGCCACGCTCCTTGGAAATCCGCCACCGCAACTTTCCGCAGCCGCTTTGCGCCGGTGGCGGCCCCCTTTGTTTAAGTTCTCGGATGCCATCATCTGGGAAACCTGCAGCCCAGGACCAGCGCGGTGCCCGCGCGTGCGAGACGGACCGCTCGCTGCCGCGGCTCGCTCTCTCCCCCACCCCCTCTCTGCCTCTCCGCTCTCCCTCCCTTCTTCCCTCCCCCCCTCCTCTGGGATTCTAGCAAGTAGCGTGCGTGTCCTTGTGTGTTTGGAGGGTGCCGGTCAGCAGAGCCCTGCGATGTATTTGAAAAGCAATCAGTCGACCTTTCCCTATAGATCCGGCGTAAGTGTATTCCACCCCAAAGGCTCGAAATTCCCAATTGCAGCAGGAGCCGGCCTAAAGAACCAGGATCCACTGGCCGCGCCCTCCACCGCTTACATTGTGCGTGCGTGTGTGTGTCTACATATATGTTTTTTTCACTATGGTTATTAGTGGTGTTTTGCTTGCTCGCTATTCTTAGACACATTGGTGCTTTTTCTTTCTTTTCTGTCTCAGATGGGCTTGCGTAGTGGATGGGTTGGCGGCGACAAACGCTTTCTCAGCTCCAGCCCCACTGAAAGAGTTAAGGGGGACGGGAGGGGGCGCGCGCAGGGTAGGCGGGAGAAGCGGGGGTGGGGGGGACGCGGCCAAGCGGAAACGCTGCACAGAGGAACCTCAGCGAACCAAGAAAAAAGAGAAAGTGGCAACGAAAACAAGGGCAAATTGAACCCTCCTCGGGGATTTCCAATGAACTAACCCAACTCGGACATTCAATAAATACATCGTTCCTAATGAGGGTGCGTGGGCGTGCACCCCGCACCCCGGGTTGCGGGTGCGCCATCCCTGCGCTCGCTGCCCCCAGCCTGCTCTGCAGCCGTCAGTCCCGAGCTCCCGCGGCTTCCGCCGCCGAGCGTCGGCCCTGGAGGTAGACGCAGAGCCACCGGTGTGCTCCGACTAAAATGTGAACGGGGCTGCCCTCTCCCGATGAATAATTCCTCCGGCTGAACGCAGTTAGGTGAACTCAGTTAAAGCCAGAGCTCTCCAGCCGCAGCTACGCAGCTTTTGCGTGATCTCAAGATTAACAGTAGACGCGTAGGATTTATGTAGGATCCCGTCCAGCTGCAGCTTGCCGGGTGAGAAATACCGTCGTAGGTAGGTTTTAGCAAAGCCATTATTGCTAAGGTATAGATCTGAAAGGCGTTGGTAACCAAGTCCCAAACAGAACGGATTTTTTTTTTTTCCCTCTACGTCCCCCTAAGGTTCCTTTTTATATTTATGTATGTGTATATGTATATATAAAAGATGGAACACAGATTTCATTGAATAAATCTGAGATCTCCAGGTGCAGACGTCTGAATAGTCGGTGCCAGCACCCCGTGTTTTCCTTTCCTGCCGATTTTGCTTGGATCCGGCTCAAAAACCGAGAGAGTCTCGTGGTTTTGTTTACACTGAATGGGGAGGATAGGAACAGAGCCATGGGGCCGCCTTTCATTAATATACAGTGAGGATTTTGTCTAAATTACTGCTATGAATTTCACAGTACACGCTTTCAAAAGCAGTCTCAGGTGGCCTGATGAAACGTGATAGCGCCTCTGCAAACAGATCCACTTTCTTTCTTTTCAAGGAGGGTGTGTGTGCGTATGGGAAGACCCCCAAAACGCTGTGCTCCTCGATAACAGAAATACACTTCTGTTCCGATGTCTGTCCCCTTCGCCCCCCCCACCCCCTTTCCGAGTACTTACTTCTCCAGTCGCTCCCCAGCTTCCCCCCACCCGGCCCCACCCCGTCCGCCCCCTCCCTTTGCTGAGTGTGATTGTTTTGTCTGGAAAAAAAAAATCCAAAGTATATAACAAGGGGAGAACAGTTAGTGCTGATTTTCATTTGCATACATTTTCATATATTTTGGTGAAAATAATAGACTGGTGGAGAGCTGGATTTAGAGGAGTCAGTGTAAAGGGAAGACTAAGGATGCATCGGTTCTGGGGAGTTGAGAATATGCCTTTACCCCCACAGGCACCTTTAAAAAAATAATAAAACATCTTCTTTTATTTTAAAATCTAAGCCTGGAAGTTTGCTGGGTAAGTGTTTTTCATTTTCTTTACCGGCTTTCTCTTTTTCTCCCCCTCTTTTCCCGTTTATTTATGCTCTTGTAGGTTTGGGAGCGTATTTTTATTGCTTGGGACAAGAGAGGGTTCACAGAGCAACCGTTTTGAAGGAAGGAAGGGAAAGTGTGTTCGGGGAGAGTAAAAAAAAAAACCAACCCTGCTAAAATATTACATAAAAAGATGGACTCATTCCAAAGCTCCCCACAGTGAGGCATTTCACTTTTGGGGGTGGGGGGAGAGTCCTGTTAATTTTAATTGTTGATTGTGAGGGGCAAAAAAAAACAAAACAAAACCCTAGAAACGCGATTAGAAAGCACTAAGTATTATACATATTTCTTGTTTTGTTTTGTTTTGTTTCTTCTAGAGAATCAGGACTAGAGGGGAAGATACCCCCTTTCTGTAGCCAGAGCTGAAGTGGTGACCTGTGTGTGCATATCTGGGATTGTTGGGGCGGGGGAGGAGGATTCCTGCTGGGAGCCGGGGGATGGGGGGGGGGGGGGCTTGGCAAAGGGAGGGCCCAGAGCTGCGGGTGGAAGGAAGCTGGGGATGAAGAAGAGGCAGGAAGTCAGTGCACCCCTGGTTAATGCGGGGTCTGGGGAACAGTCTTAGTTGCTGCCTCCCAGCTCGGTAGTGAAAGCCCATCTGAAAAGAGGGTGATCAATCAAAACTAACCAGGACATCCTACACTTTATTCCCAAAGGAAGCTGGAGCTTTAGCATGGAAAACTAGGTTTTACTTTGTTTTCCATTTTGACAACCGGCCTTGCCCCCCTCCTTGCCACTGTCCCTGGGTTTTGTAAAAATCGAGGGGGAAGTTATTTGCTAGGTGCAGTTAATTAGATAAATATGGCTGGAGGAAATAGCTAGGCCAAGGCCACGCCTGTGTGGGCACCTTACCTTCATGAAATAGGCTGGAGAGGATTGTAAAAGCTTCTTGGTTTTGTTCTTTTTAAAGGAAGATGCGTCTGGTGGGATGAGGGGGTAGAATCGAATGGCTGGAATTTTATTGCACTTTTGCCTCCAGAACACCTTACAATTTAAAAATTTGTAATTTCTTTGGAAACAGTTGATGCC
Organism: Hyaena hyaena; assembly: GCF_003009895.1. Taxonomy (NCBI): domain Eukaryota; kingdom Metazoa; phylum Chordata; class Mammalia; order Carnivora; family Hyaenidae; genus Hyaena; species Hyaena hyaena. The sequence goes on along the minus strand of NW_024080700.1, from coordinate 3,758,565 downwards.
AAATCAGTGAAATGGCTTGTGAGGAGGGAGGAAGAGATTTCAATTGGGGAGGGGGGTAAGAATTGCCAGTTTTCCACTCCTTGTTTACGTGCTTGGCAGTGTCGCTTTTGACTGGGGTTAACTCTCTGTGCTCCATTGGACCAGATGCCATATAGAGCTGCTCCCTGAAGATCATTTGTTTCCTTGATGGGGAACATTTCTGAGCAGAGCATATTGGTTGCCATAGAGAAAGAAATAAAAGGAAGAACACTAGTCACATTAAGCTATATGTTTGTGCACTGGGCTTTAGATAAAAGGACCTTGGTTCAGCCAAAGAGAAGAAGCCAAACTAGAGATTTCTAGCGCCACTAAAACTAGCTTTATTTTGTTTTGGACTTTTACAGTTGAAACATATAAGCTAATTTTATTGGTTGTTGTTAATTTTATATGACACGGTTTACTGAACAAAATAAACTTTGGAAGTGCTCAGGAGTCACACTATTGACTTGTCAGCAGGGGGCGCACTGACTCGCCTTAGCAGGTACTGAGTAAAATGTAGCTGTTTCAAAAGCAAACTGCTCCTCCAAACTTGCCAAAGGAGCAAACACCCCTACCTTTCTATGCATATTCACAAGGAGTAGTGAATTCATTGCGTAACACAGGGTTTTAAATATGAGGACAATGACCTCCCCTTCTCCCACCCATCCTCCTCTGTGAGATGGCTCCAAGGAGGGAGGAAATATAGTTAAAAACAAGAGAGAAAAAACCCATTTGTCTATTTCTCTCAGTACAGTGTATATAAGGCTGGAAAAAAGAATTGGGATGTGAAGGCAAAACAATTAAAAAATTATTAAGGGTAAAGAATAAGTTACTTAAGAAGCTATGTTTCAGTTTGTATTTTTGGAGAAGCAGTCAAGAGAGCAAAAATGCCTCCTGAGGTATTATCTGTTAAATAATGAACATTCTTCAACTTGATACATGCTTTGATTTCTAAATAAAACTCAAGCTCTTGGAGATTTAGTTAAGACTTCCAAGGTCTCTTTTACTCCATTTGATATTTAATGGCTACTTCAATTCTTGGTACCTCCTGTAGTAGAGAGATTTTGAATTTACCCTTGAAAGCCTTGTTAGGGAAAAGAAAATACAAAGTAGCCACCGGTGAGAGGCAACTGTTGGACTGAAACTTTTTAGGGCAATTTTACATGACACAGTTGAAGAAAAGTTTGAACTGAGCACAAGCTTTCCGCCTCAGAGATTTTTAGATACTGCCAATGAAGACTGAACTTTATTGTGGCAAAGGATGAGAAAGATATGCTGAAAACTTCCTCAAATAGTGGAGGGCAAATCCTGACCGGTTCGGAGGAATTAGTCAGTTTGTCACTAACAATTTTCCCAAGGAGATTTAGGGACGCCATGAGTGACTGGAAATGAGAAGCTGGCTTCCACGGTTCACTAGTTCAACGCACCTGCAAATGTGTCACAGCGCCTTTTAGGAAGGGGACATATTTCTAATGCCCCTCTGGAAGATGGGGGAAATATACCTCATTCTTCCTGACTCAACTCCAAGTCAGCTAGGTTCCAGCCCTGAGAAATTTTTCTCTGAAACTAACTTTTAAAAAGTCAAGGTTTGGATTTACAAATGGTATTTCATTCCAGGAGAGTTGAGAGATTATGCGAGTAACGTAAGGGAAGCAGATACTCTGAACAACATTTTAATTCCACGATTTTCATCCCCGAGCTCTTAACATTCAGAGTCAGGAAATGTACTGTCAGGTTTGTGCTAATAAAAAAGGTGGAAATTTGAGGAAACTGTGTAATCTGAGTCCAAACATTGCGTTTTCTTTAGCTCTCTAGACTTTGCAGACAAAAGACTTCTGGGTGAGATTCACATGAACTGGACAAATGGCTCAAAGCCCTAGTTTACTTTATGCGCCCAGGGTTGCTAAATGCATTTAAAAATTATAAGGAGAAAGAAAACTTTTTCTATTTAGCCAGACAGGTTGAAGAAAAGACTAGTTAAGCAAAAATCATGCATATTTAGAGCATAATTTTTGGTATCATTTTTTAGGAGATCTGTGATTGTTACTATCTTAGACTGCTACTTACTTTCCTTTCTTGCTAAGGTACTTAAAGACACACACACACACACACACATACAAATGAAAAAGAATGCTTGCTCCTCATGATATCTAATAGTCTTAGGTTACCTAAAGTAAAAGAAACAGAACATAATAATTCTGGGTAAAGCAACAAGTTAATTTGAGAACTGACATATTATAGAAATCGTGTTAGGAGTCTGTAATGATTTGGAGGTGGAAACGATCAAGCTGGGTACGAATTAAGATCCAGAGTGCTGGGCAAAGCTACAGACTTTTAATTGTTGGGGATGGCAACATTGTGTTTGCCAAAGGAGAGAATGAAGAACACTACCTGGGCCAAATGTACAAAACACAAAATGGGTATTTACTCATTTGCTTCCATCTGAGAATGGTAAGGTGCTCTGATACCTTAGCGGTGTAGAAACACATTTGCCATTAGCATTTACAAATTAAAATGTTAAGCATACTCACAACCCATACTGTGTGCCCATATACAAAGGAAAGGGCGCTTCCACAGCAGCTTTTGGGTAGAAATAAGTATTTGTTGTCTTGGCAGTGGATGAGTTGTTTCTTGGTCTTGCTAAGTTTTTTGAAGCCTGCGGGTACCCCCCTACCCAGCCCTGTTCTTTGTATCACTGTGATAACTGATTTATCTGATCTGTAGGAAAGGAGCACATATTTAGTTTTTAAAGATGGGTTTGGAGGAGCAATTATAAATTCAGACACTATGATTTCTCACCCTAAATAGTTAAGAGGCTTGACTTCTGATGCTCATAGGACCGCATTAAACTACAGGCCATTGTGGATTGTCGAATGTAAATGAAAAAGGCATGATTAAGTTGGTTATGGAGTGCATGCTTTGAGAACAACGCATTTCCAACTGCTTGTCCACTCTGGCTGTGTGTATGCACCTGACAAGTCCGGTAATGAAAGCTACCAATCGCTAGGGAAGCCGTAGCTGACACAATGTGATGGACTATTCTTGCCTGCCCCCCTCACCTCGCCACTGCACCCCCCAACACAATGGTCTTCTTCGAATTTAAATTCACAGGGCTAGGTAACATAGAACCCAGCAGATTGACCGGGGTGATGATGATGATTTATTAACCAAAACATGGATGTGTCCTAGCTAGAAAAATATTCCAAGGTCAACGTGTGTGTGTGGGGGGGGGGGTGCGCGTGCGTGCGCGCACAGAAGTGCGCATGTGTTTGTGTCTGTTTTTAAAAACAAAACCCAGAAATATTAACTCAGCTTTGCCAGAGGGGTGGTTGGATTTTTTGAGCTTGTGGTTCAAATAGCACTGAGCTCCCTTCTCCTTTGGGGACACTCTCTATCCAAAATGTCCCCTGTATATTATAAATGTCTCCTTTCTGGCTTGGAACTGGGTAGTTCTGTGATGGATAAGACTCATTGTGGCACATTAGGAAACCATTCTTGCACTTTGGTGTCTCCATTTTTTATTGTTAGTTTTTTTTTTTTTTTTTTTTTTTTTTTTTTTTTTTTTTTTTTGTTTCTTTTTTTTTTTTTTTTTTTTTTTTTTTTTTTTTTTTTTTTTTTTTTGGCATTTGAACTTCGCTATTGTCTGAGGAGCTGGGTGCAGATTTCAGCTGATCAGGCTGAGGCTGCTCTTTTGGATATTTCCCCCAAATGGTGCTGATGTGGTGTCTCTTCTGTGAAAGTGGAAATTCCTACTTCATGCCTGGTTCCTCCGTAGGCCCACCCTGCACCCGTCAGACACAGGGGGTCTTCAAGAAAGTGTGGCTATTTTGTACACCTTTAACATAGATTACCAATGTTTATTGACATTTGATACTTCAACTACTACATGGTTTGCAGCAACATAATTTCAGCGCTAAAATGCCTGGTAAAGAGACTTTGAGAGTAGATCTAAGTGACCTTGCTCACTGTTGCTTCATGTAACTGGGGTTTGTTAGTCCCAAGTTAAAAGTTATGGATCCTTTATTGCTTTGAAGGCTCCCCTCCTCTACAATTTTCTGTAGAGAGCCTGGTTACTCAATAAAGCCCAAGGGGGAGGATCCCAGGCTTACAGTGATGCTTGACAGCCCTCAAATCTTAATTTAGTATTATATCAGGGTGCAAAAATCCCTGTAAGTCATGGCACGTATTGTTCAAGCGACCGAGGGGGTTCCCTTTATTTTTAATTCACATCTCAAAAACAAACAAGTAAAACTTCACTTGGAAAAACACTGCCTATTGAACTATCTTAAGTTCGAAAACACTGAGATTTCATTGCTGGGGTCAGGCAGGCAATTCCTTGCCGGGGTTATAAAGTCAGATTGGAACTTCCCCTAGAAACGACGTTGGCCTTGGGGAACACCAACGCTCAAGGTCTCCATCCATTCCACAGCAGCGAGGTCTTACCAGCCCCCACCCCCGCCCCTATTTGTGGCAGTCAGAAGCTACTTCTCCCGAATCGGTGGCAACTTGTGGGTGTCCCAGGCCCAAGCTCCGCTTCCTTAGACTGGATTTTATTTTATTTAGATCACAGTTTCCTTAATAAAATTAAGAGGATCCCATTACTCCCATTCTCACCAAGCGCTGCCCCTTAAGGTCTTTCTGTTGTCTGAACGCCCACAGCGGCCTTCAGAAGTCAAATGAGCACTGCTTTTCAATGGAAAAGAAAAATGGAAAGAGACTTAAAAAAAAAAAAAGCAAAGGGAGAAGAAGGAGAAAGGTAAAAGTAGTAAGGTGGAGAAAAAAGCAGGGAGATTGGGCGCGGAAGGGGACAAGAGAGAGAGAGATAGGGGTGCCGGACAGCGAAGAGGTGAACGCTGCGTCACCCTAACAAGTCACTGGGGACACAAAACGAGCGGGCGCAGCCCAGTAAAAACAGGGTGCAAATCGCTCCCCACCTTCCAGGCCTCTTTCCCGCTCCGCGGTAGGAGCGCAGACTTGAAGCTCGGCGCCGCCCGCCCGCCTTTGTCACCGGCTCGGTGCGCGGCCGCGGGCTCTCGCGGTGGGCTTTGTTCTGGCGGAGCAGGGCAGGACCCCTTCGCACCGCCGCGTCCCCGCCCTCCCCGAGTTGGGGACGGTGGGGGTGGGGACAGGGCGTAAGGGAAGGGGACCTGAGGAACATCGGCGGGCGCCTCCGAGCCTGGGATTTCTTTCCTTCGCTCCTTTTCGTAATTGAGCTGTTGTTCTCCCTTCGGGAGGGGGCCAGGGTTGCGCGGGAGGAGGGAGAGCGGGAAGGGGGGCGCGCGTTCTCAACCCGCAGCAAGGGCGAGGTGCAGCTCTCCGTGCCTGCGTCGGAAGATTTGTGTTGTATGCAAGTATGCATGGATGGATAGACGCATGCATGTATGCATGAGGAGAACCATTTAATCTGGTCCCACGTTCTAGGTTTCTAGCCGAGGTTTTGGCAGCTGCGGGGCACCACAGATCGGTGCCTGGTTATCTCCTAAGATTTGCTCTCGAGGTGCTCTGGGGCCGCGGGTGGGCGCTGTGGACGCGCCCTGGGTCCGGGGACTGCCCACGGAGAGCGCGCGGATCCTTGTGGCGGAGGCCTGTGGCGGGGGACAAAGAGGCAGATACTGGGAGCAATCAGAGGGCAGGCGCGCACATGCACCCACGCGCGCACCCCATCCGAGGTCCCTCCCCGAACGCCCTCCAGGGCGTTAAGTCTGGAAAGTTCGCTCCTTGCAGAACCTGCTCCTTCCTCTCACCATTACGTTTAGCAAACGGCGTTTGAACGTGTGTCACCCTCTCCCTAGCCACCCCCAAAGGTGTGGGCAGATTGTAAGAGTTACTGCTCTGTTATTGTTTGTCAAACAGGCCCTTTCTCTTGGGAGAGGGGCGAGGGGCATGTGGCGGATCCCGGGCCAGGATTACATTAATCAAAGCATTATTTCCCCAGAGAAGTGGAGCACAAATGAGAGTAAATCCTAATAAAATTGGATCGCGGAGAAATGGTACGCTTTTAGTAATCTGCACTGCCTGATAAAAATCTCACATTTATAAGATGTGGGTCTTAAAAAAAATCCGCACATCTCTGGCCTTTGCTTGAATGGTGGGTCCTGACCGGGACGGGGGACAGTCACTACCCAAAGCTCGGCTGAACTTCTGCAATGAGAAAGGGACGTGGACATCCCAGGGTTCAAGGTTTCACAAAGTCAGGTCTACTTCCAAAGTCTCTTTTGGTCCTGGGCGCCCCCGTGGGGTATGTGCAGAGTCCCTGGGACGGATCAAGTCCCCCTCGGTGGCCAGTGAGGACTCGAACTCTGTTCCTCTGGGAGCGTGGCCCCCCACTCTCCGCCTCCAGCGACGCTGCAGGGTGGGCAAGTTCCTGGGTGTGGGAGGGAAGGCTGGCGCGACCCGCGAGCTGGGCAGGGGAGGGCGCGGCGCCGGCAGCAGATTCCCGGGTCTCCCGATTCCCCTAGCCCAGGACCCGCCGGATCTGCGCTCGGCCGGGGAAGGGGCAAGCGTTTGAGAGCGACTGCTGGGGAAGCCGAGGGCGCAGCTCGCCGGGCCAGACTTCTGGTACTTTCGGGTCGTCCCAACGAGGAATCAAGGCTCGAACTCGATCCGCCTTCGTCCCCCGAGTGGTAGGAAACTTTGCGACGGTTTGCGCGGCCGTGCACGGAGAAAAGAAAGGCTCCCCCTCCCAACCCCAGAGTAAGGATTAAGTCAAACGAAGCCAACCAGCCAGGTGGCAAACTGCCCCTGCCAGCTCGAGGCCTCCTCCAGCCTCGGAGACCGGAGAGCGGACTGCGACGCCCCGCGGCCTCTCGTTGGCGATCGGCGAGCAAACCCTGACTCAGTCATGCGGCGGGTGAGCCGGGGCCTCCGGACTCCGCCCGACCCTTTCGGCCAGGCGCGGGGGAAACCCGCTACAGTCGGGGTCCTCCGCCCGGCCCCTCCGCGCCGGGAGCCTGGTGGCTGGGCCCCACCGCCGCCCCCTCCCAACCCTAGGGCGCCAAACCGCGGCGCCCCCTGCAGGCTAGCGCCGGGAGGAGCCGGCGCCTCGCTCCCCCGGGCGCGGGGGCCGCGTGGGTTCCCTCGCGCTACCCACGGCCACGCCCACCCGCGCGCGCGCACCCACACGCGGCGCCAACGCCTCCTCGGAACGTCGGCTCCCAGCCGCGGAGGAGCGGCGGGCGGGGCGGGAGGAGGTAGCGAGGGCACGCAGGGAAGCGGGGGGCGGGAGGAGGAAGCCGGCGTCACCCCCTCCCTGGACCTGCCCCCGCCCCTTCTCCGGTCCGCGCCGGGCAACCCCCGTTCACGCTGGCGGCGGTACGCCTCGTTCCCGGCCCTGCAGGCTCCGGAGCCCCGAGAGCGGGGCGGTGAGCTCGCGGGGGCTGTGCCGGGCCGGGCCGCCTCACCTCCGGCGAGCGCGCCTCGGAGGGGCTGCCTCCTCTGCAGTGTGGCGAGCGGAGCGGCTTGGAGCAGTGTGCGTGTGCCAGTGTGTGCGTGTGTGAGGGTGTGCGTGTGAGTGCGGTGCGCGCGCAAGGCAGGGCAGGAGGCGGTATGGGATGCTCTGGTGCAAGCGTAACCTTTTCAGCTCTTGAGATCTAAATCTGCAAGCCTGGAGTCCATCCACAGTCCCCCCCACCCCCTTCCTTCTCTACACGTGTGTCTCCTGCTTTTGCCTTCCTCCCCGTCTGATTCCCCGCGAGAGATCCCTCTTGTGGTCTGGGAATATTCATGGACACCCTGACTCACGAGAGCGAGGGTAAGGCTGAAAGGGACAATGTTCGCTGAGTAATGACACCAACAGTATTTCCTTTATCCAGCCTGCTCTTTAAACTGGATTTCACCCACCTGGAACCCACGGTTCAGCGGCTTGTGTATCTGCTTCCTCTCTGTCTTAGCCTTAGAAATTGCTTGGAGGTTGTTTTTATTTTTGGACGCTTAGGTAGGAGGTAGCAATCCATTGAAAATCACTTTCTGGCTGTCTCTTTAGCTGAATATTTGTGCTCCTGTCGTGTGCCACGGTCTCCAACCCCTTTCCAGTTTACTGGCTCCTTTCCAGTAATGGGCAATTTTGGGGGGAAGCGAAGACACCCACACCTTTTCAGTTCTGAAATAATGACTCCCCTTTCTTCCAGTCTGTGATTTCCATAATTTCATACAAAACAGGGCTGTCAGTTATCTCTCATTTGAGGAGAAAAAAGCAGACGAGCAGAAGAAAACTTGGGCCAGATGCAGTCCCTTCTTCCTAAAACACTAACCAGTCCCATCCAGATTGTTCAACTCTCAAAGGGAAGGCAGGGCAGAGAGAATTCAGAAAAAGTCTGAGTATTCTCTCCATTACTGAGAATATGAACCCAAATGCCAAACTGTATTTTTAATGAGTGAGAGTCAGAAGACCCTAAAAAGAAACTTTAGATACTTTTAGTTGTCTTCTTTCGGTCCTCATCTTTGCATCTGAGGATTTTCAGTAATTTGGAGATCCCAGAGGTACACGGTTTTTGTTTTTAAATTTCTTGGATTTATTAATATTAGATGTTTTTACTATTAGCCACAATTCTTTATAAGACCTCCTGTGCTGGAGAAAGGCTGTAAGTGAAATTTACACACGCTCACCTCAAGAGACTGAACCAGCTAGTACCTTGATATAATTTCAGTTACTCCTTTTCACAGGATCATTTATAGACAGCTAAATTTTAATAAAGAGTGTTAATGGTGAGATTTTAATGTTTAACGAGATGAGGTTTTGTTTTTGGAACATCAGAATTTAGCTTTTCTTTGAATTATTTATCAAGCTGCTTGCCCATAGGCTTTCTTAAGAGAAGGGGAAGGTGCAGGGGAGGGTATCACTAATGTATTTAAAGCTTATGTTGACATACGATTATACAACTAGCCTTTTGGAAAACAGTAAATAACTAAACCATGCCTATGAACACCCACCTTTGGGACTGTGAGCAAAAAGGAAAACCTAATTACTTCCATAGAAAACAGCACTCAGTTAACAGTTAGCTAAAATATTGTTTGGCAATCCTTAGAAGCTCCTCCTCCTCCTTCAGTATAGTACCCTTTGGTAATATACACATATTTATACATGATGTAAATATACATATGCACATGGGTAGATGTTTATGTACATAACATAACAACATATATACATACCCCAACTGAATACATTTGCATATAACATGTCCATGTGTAATACAGCAAACTTCTACGATTAACAATACATTCTACATCAGATCTTAAAATAGCTGAGAGAGTGACTAAAGCATATTCCTATTGAAAAAAAGTTCAAAATTTATTTTGAAATCTGAATTGTGCTAACTGTAGAAGACACCGCAGAAATCAGTAAATAATGCATGCATAGTATTAATATTTTAAGCACGCCCCCGTTTAAAAAGTACTATGAACTTAAATGACTTGTTTTATGTAAAATAAAAGGGACAGCATACTTTAGAATGCACATTTAAAATATAAATACTCTATCTAAATTCGGGTATTTTTCCCCCCCACAAATTAAATCCTGTTGTTTCAGGATGAAGATTAAATTCTGGATGCAATGAAAAAGAACATTAATGTTATTTTCCGTTCCACTGTAAAGAAAACATTTTCAAGTAATTTTAATTTTAGGGGTCTTTATATTATTAAAGGCTTTCAGTTGTCTACCGATAATTCAGAGTATAAACAGGAAATTGGAAGCATATATTAATACTTGAAATGATTTGTATAGCATGGGGTGACATGTTACCTGTTTGCTTCTTACTAGGTAGCATTCTGAATCTTGGCATTTTCAAAGGTTTTTTTAAAAATTATTTTTGGTTAAAATAAGAATTACAGTTAAAATGAATACACTCGCAAGAATCTAAATACACTTTTGTGCCAAGCAAATGTACAGAAATGGTATACCCAGATGTTATACTTTAAAAGCTGTTTGTCCCAGATGATAAAGGAATGAAAATGATAAAGTTTGGAAACTTTCTTGAAGACCATGATGGGAAGAGCTTTCTCACATAATGAGAGTTGCTTCTACTGACATTATAAAATATTATTTTGGCTTCCCTATGTTTATATAAGTGTATATTTCTTTACCGAAAACGTAAAAATATTGATTGTGGTACTCCCACATGTAATTTATTGCTTGTTTATTTCAGAGAGTATTTCAGAGACTGGTAACTCATTGGTGGTATCTAAATATTAGTGGTGAGCCTGTGAAAACATAAATCAGTTTAGCAAACTGTTTTTTCAGGTTTGTTTCTTAATCTCTTCAAAGATTTGACGTTAAAATGATGGAAATACCACAAGTGAAAATTTTTAAAAAAGGAATATTGCTTGGAAAGAGGTAAAACCATTTTACTCTAGATGGGGTTTTGAAATCAACTGCAAAAATAAACTAGCCCTTTATTTTAGAAAGTTTTCTGTGTGATGGTGTGGCGAGATATAAGTAGACACCGGCTACGTAATGATTTGAAAATGCGCAACGTTCATTCAAAAATTTGGACCAAGAGTCATTCACTGCAAAAATGTAAAAGAATCTTTTCTGCTGATGTAATTAATGAAGTGGGTAAAGGACTATTTTAGTAGGCTCAAGTTACACATATAGAAAGATTTGTAAGAATAAATACTTTGGCATTCTGTGGCCTAACAGCCGACAGAACTGTAATATAGCAAATAAAACTCCCCAGAATGTAGGCAATCCAAGATTCAATTTTATTAAAAAATTTGGCAGTTAAAGAAAAGAAGGAAAAATGTTTATTAAATCAGGGCAACTATAAAATGTTGACACATCTCAAGTTTCATATCCAACTAGGCTCTTAGGAAACAGCTCGATGTTGGTGGATTACAAGTTATTCTATCAAACCGTTTTTCATAGTGAATTACCTTTTCAATACCCTCAAATTTAAACACCGACTTCACAGACCAACCATTTTCTCTCTCCCTCCCTCCTCTGCCTCTCTCTTTCCCCTTTTCAAGTCTGTAAGCAAGCAGTTGGGTGAGGCTAATTTAGTAAAGGTTCAGAGAGACGCGGGAGAGGGATTTCAGGTAGTCAGCCCCAATGTTTAGACACTACCAATGACACACATCGAGGGGAGATATATCTGTGCTCTCTCAAAACATTTATTTTCTTTCCTCATCCAACTACCGGCGTCTTTTAAAGAGAGAACCAGGCGAGGTCTACTGAAGGCAAAATAAATCAGAGAATTGAATTAATTATCTGGAGAATTCAGGCTGCTCTCACTTCTGCCTAGCTATTAAGAAAAAAAAAAAGGGAGAGAAGACAGCGAAATTTCAACAGTCTAGATTGACTCTCTGTAGTGATTAAATTTGTAAGATTGCAGCTAATTCTATGAGATATTGCTTGTGCCTTCATTCTACCAATGTGGCGAGAGAGATGGCCCACACACCTGAGGGGATCCCTCTGGTTGAGGTATTTACCAGATTTAAATAAAAAAGTGTGTGTGGGGGGGCCTGACTTGCCAGGTTTGGCTGAGTACATTGATTGGATAATTGTTCACCTTTCTACTTAGCCCCATGAGAGGAGACACACACACATATTATAAAATATTTTAAATTAACGTTAAATAGTCCAACTGGGATCGCTAAAGTTATTTACATCCAGCAATGGATTAAAATGTTAGCATTATACATTTAATGAACTAGAATCTTAGTCTCCTTGTCTACTCTGACTTGGAAACATTTGCTGAACACATTTTCAAGGATCTTTTGGGGAGGACGATTTTCTCAGTGTAATCTGAAAGAAGATCTCCCTTTACTTTCTTCCTTTCCTTTCTAGGAGGGCGGAGGGGGACAGAAATTGAGAAAATACGAGAGGGGTAGCGTTATGTATTGTAGGTGGTAATCAGGCTCACAGACTATTTTAAAGTAGTCTTTGGTAGAGTAGGCTGAGACTGAGCATGATTTGGGTTTAATCTAAAGAACACTAATAAACATTAATTACTGGTAATTTCAAAAAGATATCTCATTGCAAATATTATTTTTAAAATAGCAACTATGAATCTCTGTTAATAAGCCTTGCTTTCCCAAAAATTTCTGGAAAATTATGTCACTATGTTTTGCATTCGTGTAATTAAACACGCTGAAGTATTGTTCTACCACATAAAGCATGAACACTCCAAAAACAAATAAAAATGTAGGATAGATAAAATAAAATAGTACCGATTTGCTCTTTGGTATAACCTCAGGGAGGAAGTGGCCAGGTAAAAATTAGGAGCCAGTAACACTCATGTTTATTTATAAAGTTTTATGACCCTGAAATGATATTCTTTGTCTCAGTCTTAGGCAAGTGAGATCATCTTCTGAAATTTTTAGTGATTCCTGTTTCTAAATGCACATAAAGGTAGGAACACACTCAATAGCATTCATGTTCACTTGCGCAGACATTAAACCTATAGAAAGATTCCGTGGGTAAATGAATGATGTTTAATAGCTGGGCCGTTGGACCCAAGATTGTACTTTTGTTGTTTACAGCCATTAGTCATCCGACCCTATTTTATTCCCTTGAGCCTCCAAGAACTTCTATCATATGAAATTATTGTAGACTCACTAATTATTCCTCACCTCAGACCCTTTTCAATGAAGTGATGCTATCCACCAAAGATTTATGGCCAAACAGGATAATGAACTTATTCTTAGGGAGCTCTCCTGTCATGAGAATTTACAAGATTTTTGGGGAATAGTACCCATTGGGCCATTTCCTTGGCTGCTTCCCTTGCCCATTTTGGAGTTGGGGCCCCGCTCTCCATGTTGGCCGTTGATCATGGTGGACGTTGTTGCGAGGTAGCCGTGTAATTTCTTTATCTTTCACCTGCAAATTACACACATTATTTTGCAGCTCAAAATAAGCATTCCCAATGAGTTGCATTCAGTAAATGTCTTTCACAACATTAGTACAGAACTGAGGTACAAAAGAATATTAATCTAATACATTCCAAAATTCAAATACTTGTGATTAATAAGCATTATTATCTATAAATAAGGCCCTAATGATACTTTGGCAGTGTTGTAAACACAAGAATCAGAGGCAATTATTGTCATTATTGTTCAGCAAGTACTTCCCATGAATACCAAATGGGTTTTGCTGTCCAGCTACTTGGCAAGAAAGGTTCCTATAAAGAAACAGATGTTGGCCAATCAGGACTGGCTACTATTAACGGCCCTTAGCCCCAAATGCAGAGTCCTTACAGAAAGAAAAAAATAAAAAAACCTCAAGACATCTAAACTGTCTTGTCATGATTTTTTTTAAATGCCCTTTTATAATGAATATAAAAGCATCTTGAAAATAATGCTGTTTTCCAATACTGGCTCTGGTGAATTGGGTGCATTAGCAACCATTGTGTTAGCCGGAAGTAAAGGTCTCATTTGTGTGGCTCTAGACCCCGCACGTTGAGGTGCCCTTGAGGTAAAATCAGTGGCCAACAAAAAATGAATCGCAGCAACATGAACGAGCCATCAAAGCACACGGGCATGGCTCCCTTTCTCTTGTCTCCCTTCCTCAGGTTACACAGAGCTCATCCCCTCACTCTTCTGCATTCAACAGGACCAGTGCGCCAGGCCTAGCTCCAGCTCCCTGTGTGTGTGTGTGCGTGTGTGTGCATGTGTTGTGTATGTGTGTTGGGTGGGGGTGGGGGGAGCTGTCGCAGTACAAGCAAAAGCAAATTCCTCATGCTCACAGAAAACTCCACACAGGCTCTTGTCATACATTTACTCTGCACTCTGGGTCCTAGAAGCCAATGCAGGACCAGCTTTGGCTGTGCCAATGAACTGATTTTAGCTCGCAGTCTTACTAAATCCAATGGCAGTGGGTAACAGCTAAATTGGTTTTTGTGGAGAAGGAAAAAAAAGTTCCATACACATTTTCCTAGGGGGTAGGTCCGTTGAGGTTTGACTACAGATTTATTGTCTATTTTTAAGCGTTCCTGTGGCATGCCTTATGTTTTAAAGATGCATAGGTCTGTACAGCAGGGGTTGAGAAAGCACTGAACTGGTTTCCCATGGTCCTGGAGAAACTTTGAGGAGAGCGGGGTGGCTGTGGGGTGGGCGATGGTGCAAAGCAGCAACATGTTTGGCTGCCATTGCTGTTGGCTATCAGTTTTAAGCATGTGCATGTTGTTTACTGAGAATGTACAATGGGATGGGGCTCTAACCCACTGGAGGTGAGCGAGATGGTTTTGTATGGACTCTCCTCTCCCTCCAGCCTCCCAACAGACACCTCTTTATCATCACTTCCAGTTTGGCGGGATTTTCCCTTCTTGCCCTCAGGAAACTGAAGGGATTCCTCTGTCCTTACCATAAACTGGGTGGGGATCCAGGGAGAGCATCAACCTATGAGATTTCCCTCTGGCTCCTACTGAGAATGTTCTTGCCAACCTTAGCCCCCTGGACTTTGGTCGTGGGAGCCAAGTCACCATGCTCAGGGATGCAGTAGCTGGACTCCAAAGCCATTCCTGACAGGAGGCCCTGAGCACTGTGTCCGCTCTCTTCTATTTTCAGCTCCTCTAAATGGGCTGGAGGGAGAAGGGTCCACCAGCATTCAGCAGCCTGTGCTCAATCTCCAAGTAAAGGGAGGTGAGAAAAGATGAGCTCCGCCAAGCAAATCTTTTCTCATTTCCAAGCACACTGAGTCAAAAGAGATTTTCCACAGTAACAACAGTGACAGCAATAATAATCATGAGCAAATTTTACTAAGGACATAGCACACACCCAGGGTGCATTATCCTGTTTAAGCCTCTAAAGGCCCTTTGAAGTACAACTCGTATTTGGGGTTTGACAGATGAGCCCACAGAGGCACCTGGGGGCTAAATCACCTGCCCAAAGTCAAGTGGTGGTGGTACCTGGTTTTGGTCCTATCTCTCAGAGACAATGTGTTTTTAACAGCAGTGCTTTACTGCTTTCCAAATTCTGGGGCGAGGGGGGGAGACCCTGCTGCTTTCTCCCCTTCTTGGAGTTCCCCAGATGTCCCCGCTGGCAAAGCAGTCCTGTGACATTTGTGAATGTGCCCCCCTACCCCCCACCCCAGCAGACTCATATTAAAACAAGGCTGTGCGGTCTTAGGGCCTTCTTCCACAGCATCGCGACAGTCAGCCACATCTCCCAGCCCTGTGAGATACGGGAACAGAAGAAGGTGGAGCAAATTAACCTGGAATAATTATCACAATTTGGTTCAGATGGTCCGCTGACACTGCAGTATAGCAAGTCATAAGGATCTCAAAAAGTGCACATGTGTGTGTCTGTAAATTCCTGTGGTAGGTGTCAGTTTCTCTGTGTATGAGCACTCTGGCGAAGAAAATAACGCATCAATGGGAAGCCCTGTACCCAAACACGGTGTTGACTAAGGCTTTGGAGATTGCCCCTGCTTCTAGGCTGACGGAAGAGCCCATGGGGCTGTTTGGGCTGGTCTTTTCCTCATTGGGCACAGCTCCCAAACACCTTCGCAGGGACTGAGTGGATGCCTCGAAGTCACAGGCAGAGCCCCTGTCTTAAGCCTCCTCACTCCTCTTGGCATCGTTTGGGAGACAGTGGAGCCGTTTCAGGGAGCCCGGGATAAACCAGTGACTGGACTCTATGGCCCCCAAGGGAGAGCTGTGAATCTGGGCACTGCTCCTCATTACACTGAGTAGCGGGCATGGTTCCTGGCTGGAAGGAAATATGTGCTTTTGTCGGGGTCTAAGAGGAAATATAGTCAGCTGTGCAACTTTGAGAAACACTAGTGCAACTTTGAGAAACAGTGACATAGAGTAAAATAGTGAAAAAAACCCTCAATAATAATTTCATTCTAAATGCCATCTTCATTGCTGCCACTGACCACTCCCCCTCCCCTCCCGAAGGGCAAGATGCTATTTGTAAAGGTCAAAGTGAAAAGGTTACTTGGCTTTTGGAAAATGACTTTCACCAATTAATTAATTAGCTATTAATTAGTTAATATTCTACCTCATTCCAAGAAGGAAGTTGATGCCATTTATAAAAACACATGACAGGCAGAAACTAAAGTTGGAAAAATGAGCAGGGAGAAAGTCAGCCTAGACTAATGTATACCCTCAAATGCTGTGCTCTCCTTAGAGATGCTAGAAAAGTCACATAAAATGACACAAGATAGCGTTTACTTTCTCCATAGCAAAAAAAAAAATAAGTTTTACAATAAGCTATCAATCTATGTTCACTTTTGTTTGAAGACACTGCTTTCAAGATGAACTATCAATTACATATGACTAGAATATATTTCCTAAACAACCTTGACATATTTCACCTCAAAGAAAATGTTCCAAAAAGAATTTACTATGATAGCTTTTGTATTCAAAACAAAAAATGCACATCTTGAGTCCATTCAAAATTTATATCGGAGAAATAGCATTATGATACTCTTCGGCATTTTTTAATGTTGGCAATTGGCATTTTATTTCCTATATTTACTTCCCATAAGATAATTTGACAGTTTGCAAAATATAGATCATATCTGCTTCTTCCCAGTGAGTTCCAGAAAATCAATAAATGATATATGTTTTTACAGTTTCTTCTGTTTTTTGTTTTGTTTTGTTTAGGTAGTCAAGAGGCAGATAGTATAAACAGCTCAGTGAAATTCCTTAGATTGTGGGGTATATAAATTCATGCACTAAGCCACAACTAGTTTAGCGATTTGGTTGCCTCATGTAATTCTTTTGCTTTCTGATTTCTCAATCTGTTAAACTAAGGTGAGGGATTTAGTTTGTCTTTAGCTGCCTTCTAGTCAAAATTCTGTTGTTTTGAGTTTTCTGTCATCTAGCGAATCCATTAATGTAAGCATGATTTTTTAAATATCTAGTTACATTTCCATTGCTATAGAACTTGCATGTAAAGAAGAATACAGGACATTCTATTATGCGGTGTAAATCAATAAAATGAAAATGTATCCATTGACAACGTTTGTATTTTCACCTATTACAGAGCCGGTGCCATCTCTTTGAATACAATACACTTTTATGCCCCATTAAAGCATGCTTGACATAGCTTTCAACTACTTGCAAATGCTGAGAAGTTGAAAAACATAACATTTACAAAAGATACATCTGGTGCATATTTATATGACTTGGAATAAGGAATCATTTAAATACTGTTGAGCTGTCTCCATATTAGGAGAAAAGATATTCCATGTCCATATGTGAAATCGGTAGTAAAATACATGTAGGTTTAAATTTCTCTCACGCATTTTTTTTTACTTGACACATGTTAAAAATATGGAAATATTGATTAGGACTTAATTCATCCATTTGATTTATTGGAATTGCATTTCCCTTGAATTTTGTAGATCACATCATTAAATCTAGTTTACATTCTAGAGGAGATAAGTTTTGAAAGGGGTTAAAAGTAGCACTTTCTGCTTAGGCAAGTGGCTTCCTCTGGCACCGGAGCTCTTAATCTGGGGACCGTGGACAAGTTCAACATCCAAAGATAAACTTCAAAGACTCTCTGAAACTCCTGAGTTTAGACACAAACATTTGTTTGTGTGTATATATGCATATGATTTTTTTTTCCCCTGGGAGAAGCCTAACTTACAACATTATCTCAAAGGGGTTTATGGCCGTGGTGTAGTGGAAAGACTTGAAATCAGAAGAAATACTTGGGGTTACCATCAACTACTTGTTTAACCTACCTTCTGTAGCCACCTGTCTGCTGTAAATCTTATCTGTGAAATACAATGGTCGTACTAGATCATCTCAGATGCCCTTTTCAGAACCCGCATTCTGTACTTCTAGGTGAGAAACCTGCCTCCATGCACCTAAATACTGAAGCCACCAGTGCCATCAGCATTTGCTCTATCCTGTGCATTTATTTTTAGGTTGTTACTGTGCAGTTTCTGGGTGGAGTAAAGGTGAGTTACGCTCAATAGCAGGCAGGGCTGCATACATATCGAGTTGGGAAAAAAAGAACACCTAAATTGTACAGCTTTTCTAGAATGCCATGTGGTACAGCATATGAAATATAACTTGTACCCTCCAGCTCACACACACTTTAATTAATGTTATGGGCTGTGCTTTAAACGGAGAGAAGTGAGAAAAGCAAGGTTAAGGACGCTCTGTTCTTTACTATGTAGAAAGGAGAAAGAGACAGCTATGTAAATTAAGGATTTCGTATCTCCTTGTCAATTTCTTATCTGTTGTCAGTTTGAATGATTTCTAAATCAGAAGAATGCTGAAGATCTGTTTTCCCATCAGTTTTGAGCCTAAGGAATTTGGAGCTGGAGTTCTGAGCCAGGAAACAGTCCTGTTTTGAATTCAGAGGCTGAATTCAGAGGCTGCTGAGCACAGATGCCAGGCTGATGATAAATTCCAAAAGGTTCAGCTTGATATTTCAACCCCAGAGGTCAGAGAGGATTCGTGGAGTGGGCCGGCGAAGAATAGCAAATGTGGCTGGAAATCTGCCCTTGGAGCACTTGGGAGAATGGCACCTCAGCAGGCTCTGGGGACATGGCCAGCTAGGAGAGACCCGCCATTCCTAAGTGGAATATTGTAGTGGCACTGCTGGCCTCAGACTAGAAGGTGACTCTACATTTTCATATATTTGACTGGGTGTACCTCCAGCATCTAGAAGGCTTTCTAAAATTTTCACTTTACAGTTAGCTTTTCTGGTGTTTTACAGACCAAATCTCCAAAGCGGATATGATCTATTGTGCAAAATTTCTTAATTTGAGAGGTATTGATTGGACAGTTTTTCCCACGTTGTTATTAGTAGTGGTATTACTTTTTTTTGAGCCCATACGATCAATCATGTCAGTGTGGCAGCTGTGTATATGGACTAATGCCACAGGCATGCTACAAAACAGATTCCAACCTCACAGGCAAGCGCTCGCTCCCACCTTTCTTTCCTTCTCTCTTTCCCCGGATATTTTTCTCTGTTGTAGATCTATTAAAACTCTTTCAGTATAGTAAGAAGTGATAACTTTTTCTGAGTTCGGAGCCCCACAGAGACCATTTTTCAGGGAGTATGGCTTGAAAGGGTCCAGTAGAGCCGAGATGGCTGCAGTCATGAACTTCATATGAAGTCTGACTTGGCTCATATACGTGATGATGTATCCTGATGACACTAGGAAACCTGAGGTTTATTTATTATTAATTCACATTTCTAATGGTTGACAGAACTTTTCATGACCAATTGAAATGACAAAAAAAGACACGATTAAGGATTGAAATATCACAGACCAAATTTTGATGGGGAAGGAAACAAAAATATGGTTTTTTTTCCTCCCCCAAAGACCATAATTCTAATGCTCTGAAGCTTGTCAAAACCAGAAATACATCCTGTACTGAATGTTTCCTTAAGCAATTAAGTCATTGATCTGCCTCTTATGGTTATTTACCTTTGTGGAATGATGCGTTGATTCTACCTGAGTACTAGGCAACCCCAGGAGGTGGGAGGGAGGTCAGAGTAAATTTGACTAATGATGTTGCATTTTCATCTTTGGAATGAAGGGAAATAAAAGACAGATGCTTACTATTGATGCCATTTTGTCTCCACCGGAAGAGATCTGAATGACTGAAGGTGTCCTATGAGAGCTCTGTGTTCAGTCCTCTCTGCTTTTCCTGAGCCCTGCCCCCCATCCCCAGCCCCATGCAGCAACTCTGTGCTTTGGCAAATGACACTTGAGCTTTCTACCTAGGAATGTTCTCCCGGGGAACCTCTTTGAGCCTATTGGTAAAGTAACCGCAATAAAACCGAATGACATGCCATTGATTACGTTAGCTAGTTTAGGTTTAACTGTAGCCCATATCTGTTTACTCCCCTGCATATACACAGGGTAAATGATATTTTACTTCAGTATCATAAGGACCTTGGAAGATGAAATAAAGTGTGTCAGAATCACCTAAGGAAAAGATACCTTATAGGTCAAAAGTACTGTTACCTTCCCAGAGATTCAGTGTTACTGAAGACATCTCATGTGTTGCATAAGACATCTCATGAAATGGAAAGTGACAGAAAAACAAACAAAAAGATCTCTGGCACTCTTTTGCTGTGGACTTTTTCAAGTCCTTTCCCTGAAGTCCCAGTATTCCTGCTGTAATTAACATACATTATTTTGACTAGGAAACACTATTGGTTTATCCTGATAATTTTTTTTTCAGTTGGATAGCATTTTCAGGGGGATGGAATTTCATTTTGGAGAGCTTATGATTTGCAGAGGTGAAAATTAAGATACTGCAACTTGGATTTCTTAGACTGCTGTCTACCTAGAGAATATTTTCTTATGTCTCTTGAACTTTTAGATTCATTTAATTATTTATTTATGTGAATCACAGGGCAGTTTGGTTCTTCTCCCCTCCTCCTTGGTTTTATTAAGAAATAATTGACATGCATCCCTATTTAAGTTTAAGGCATATAGCATGATGGTTTGATTTATGTATATTGTAAAACAATTACCATATAGGGTCAGCTAACATCCGTCTTCTCATATGGATACACTAAAAAGAAAAGAAAGAAGAAGAGAGAAAAGGGGAAAATGCGTTTTTCCTCCATGCTATGAGAACTCTTAGGATCTACTGCATTAACAATTTTTTTAAAAGTTTATTTATTTTTGAGAAAGAGAGAGAACGAGATTGCAAGCAGGGGAGAGGCAGAGAGAGCAGAAAAGAGAGAGAATCCCAAGCAGGCTCTGCACTGACAGTGCAGAGAACCCCAAGAGGGGCTCAGTCTCACGAACCGTGAGATCGTGACCTGAGCTGATATCGAGCAAGTGCTATGCTTAATCGACTGAGCCACCCAGGCACCCCAACAGCTTTCTTATACATCATACAGTCATCATGTTGTGCATTGGACTCCCCGCTGAGAGTATGTGCCCTTTGACCATCTTCCTGCCATTTTCCCTTCCCCTGGTCCACACGTCCAGTAACCACAAGTCTGATCTCTTTTTCTATGAGGGATTTTTTCTTTTTCTTTTAGATTTCACATGTAATTGAGATCTTAGAGTATTTCTTTCTCTGACCTACTTCGCCTAGCTTAATGCCCTCAGGGTCCGTCCTTGTTGTCAGAAGGGGTAGGATTGCCTCAAATTTTTATGGCTGAATACTATTCCATTGTTTTATATATATATATATATATATATATATATATATATATATATATATATCCTAGAATTTCTTTATTCATTCATCCATCAACGAACCCAGGTTGTGTCCATGTCTTTTTTTTTTTTTAATTTTTTTTTTAAGGTTTTTATTTATTTCTAGGAGAGAGAGAGAGAGACAGCGTGAGCAGGGGACGGTCAGAGAGAGAGGGAGTCACAGACTGAAACAGGCTCCAGGCTCTGAGCTGGCAGTCAGCACAGAGCCCTACACGGGGCTCGAACCCACAAACCGCGAGATCATGACCTAAGCGAAAGTCGGATGCTTAACCGACTAAGCCACCCAGGTGCCCCAAGGTTGTGTCCATGTTTTGATTATTGTAAATAATGCTGCTATGAACATGGTACAGATATCTTACTGAGTTAGTGTTTTTGTTTCCTTTGGGTATATTCACAGAAGTAAATTTGCGAGATCATATGGTAGTTCTGTTTTTAATTTTTTGAGGATGCCCCATACTGTTTTCCATAGTGCCTGCACCAATTTATAATCACACCAGCAGTGCATAAGGGTTCCCTGTTCCCCACACCAATGCTAGCATTTGTCATCTTGTGTCTTCTAGGTGATGGCCATTCCGATGAGTATGAGGTGATATCTCATTGTGGTTTAAATTTGCATTTCTGTAATGACTAGTCATATTGAACATTTTTAATGTACTTGTGGGGCTTTTATATATCTTCTTTGGAGAAGATATAAAAATAGTCCTTTGCTCATTTTAATAATTGGGTAATTTGGGTTTTTTTGTTTTTGTTTTTTTGCTATTGAGTTGTATGAGTTCTTTATATATTGTGGATACTAACCTTTATCAGATATATGGTTTATCAATATTTTTTTCCACTCCATAATTTGTC
Source organism: Hyaena hyaena (assembly GCF_003009895.1). Classification (NCBI taxonomy): domain Eukaryota; kingdom Metazoa; phylum Chordata; class Mammalia; order Carnivora; family Hyaenidae; genus Hyaena; species Hyaena hyaena. The sequence continues at coordinate 3,736,607 of NW_024080700.1, read as the reverse complement.
TTTTTGCTTTGTTATAGTTTTTTTTGTTTGTTTGTTTTTGGTTTTTTTGCTGTGCAAAGGCTTTTTAGTTTGGTGTGGTCCCACTTGTTTATTTTTGATTTTGTTGCCTGTGACTTTGGTGTTTTATCCCTAAATCATGACCAAGACCCACGTCAAGGAGCTTATTCCCGTTTTATCTTAGGAATTTCATGGTTTCAGGTCTTAAATTTATGCTCTTAACCCACTTTGTGTAAATTTTTGTGGGTGGTGTAAAATATGGGTCCAGTTTTATTACATGTGAATATTGACTTCTCCTGCACCATTTATTGAAGAGACTGTCTTTTTTTTTTTTCCATTGAGCATTCTTGGCTCGTTTGTCAAATTTTAGTTGCCTGTATATACTTGAGTTTATTTCTGGGTTCTCGATTCTGTTCTATTGGTCTATTTGTTTTTATGCCAGTATCATACTGTTTTGATGACTATAGCTCTATTGTATAGCTTGAAATTAGGAAGTGTTATGTCTCTGGCTTTGTTCTTCTTTCTCAGAATTTTATTTGCTCTGTGGGATTGTTCATGGTTCTGTGTAAATTTTAGGAGTATTTTTTTCTACTTCTGTAAAAAATGCCATTGGAATGTTGATAGAGATTGCATTGAACTCATAGGTGGCTTTTGATACTACTGACATTTTAACAATATTAATTCTCCCAATCCATTGAAATAAGATGCCCTTTTTATTTATTTGGGTCTTTGATTTCTTTCATCAATGTCTTAGAGTTTTCAGAGTAGGAATATTTTACCTCATCAGTTAAATTTACTCTTAAGTATTTTGTTCTTTTCCATGTTATTGTAAATGGTATTTATTGATTTATTTCTCTTTCAGAAAATTCATTGCTAGTGTATAGGAACACTACAATTTTTGTATTTTAATTTTAAATTCTGCAACTTTGCCAAAATCATTGATTCAGCTTTCTGTCTGACTCTAGGATTTTCTATAGATAAAATTACGTCATCTGTAAATACAGGCAAGTTTACTTCTTCCTTTCCAATTATGATACCTTTTATTTCTTTTTCTTACTTAAGTGCTCTAGGCACTTGAATAGGAGTGGAGGGAGTGGACATTCTTGTGCTGTTTCATCTTAGAGGAAAAGCTTTCAATGTTTTACCATTGAGTATGATATTAGCTGTGGGCTTGCCATATATGCCCTTCGGTATATTGAGAGATTTGTTTCTATACCGAATTTGTTAGGGTTTTTTTTTTTTTTAATCATGAACGGATGTTGAATTTTGTCAAATTTTTTTGCATCTATTCAGATGATCATATGATTCTTTTCTTTCATTTTATTAATGTGATGGATTGCATTAATTTATTTGTGGATGTTGAACCATCCTTGCATCCTAGGGATCAATTCTATTTGATCATGGTGAATGTGCTGGTGAGTTCTGTTTCCTCGTGTTTTGTTGAGAATTTTGCATTTATATGCATCAGGAATAGTGACTGGTAATTTTCTTTTGTAGTACTGTCCTTTTCTGGTTTTGGAATTATACTGCCCTATAAAATGACTTTTAGAGTGTTCCTTCCTTTTTGATTTTTTGGGAAAAGACTGAGAAATATTGGTGTTAACTCTTCTTTAAATGTTTGGTAAAATTCACCAGTGAAGTCCCCACCTGGTCCTGGACTTCTCTTTGTAGGGTGATTTTTGATTACTGATTCAATCTCATTACTAGTCATTGGTCTATTCAGATTTCTTATTTCTCTTGATTTAATCTTGGTAAGTTATATGTTTCTAAGACTTTTTCCATTTCTTCTATGTTGTCAAGTTTGTTGACATATAGTTGTTCATAGCAGCCTCTTATGATCCTTTGAATTTCTGTGGTATTAGTTGTAATGTCTCCATTTTCATTTATGATTTTGTTGATGGGGTCAAAAGACCCAAATTTCTCTCTTTTTTGATTAACTTAGCTAAGGACTTGCCAATTTTTCTTATCTTTTCAAAGAACAAAGTCTTAGCTCGGTTAATATTTTCTATTGTTTTCCCATTCTCTATTTTATTTATTTCTGCTATAATCTTTATTATTTCCTGTCTTCTAACTTTGGTCTCAGTTAGTTTTTTATTTTCTAGTTCCTTAAGGCATAGAGTTAGGTTATGTATTTGGGGTTTTTCTTCTTTCTTAATGTAGGTGTTTATTGCTATGAACTTCCCTCTTAGAACTGCTTTTGCTGCATCCCACACATCTGATATGTTGTGCTTCCATTTTCATTTGCCTGAAGAAACTTTTTAATTTCCTCTTTTGTTTTTTGATCCATTGACTGATCAGGAGGGTGTTGTTTAATGTCCATCTGTTCATGAATTTTCTAGTTCACCTCTTGTTCTTGGTTTTCGTTTCATGCCATTGGGGTCAGAGGAGATACTTTGTATGATTTCATCTTCATGCATTTGCTAAGACTTGTTTTGTGGCCTAATACATGGTCTGTCCTAGAAAATGTTTCACAGGAGGTTGAGAAGAATGGATATTGTGATATTGCTGGATAGAATGTTCTATATATGTTTGTTAGGTCTATTTGGCTTATAGCATTGTTCAAATCCTCTGTTTCCTTATTGATTCTCTGTCTAGATGTTCTATTTATTGTTGAGAATGGGGTATTAAAGTCTCCAACTATTATTGTATTACTATTTATTTCTACCTTTATTTCTGTTTGTTTTTGCTCCTTGGTTGGGGGCATAAATTTCTGTGTTTTTTCATATTGTATAACAATAGCAGATTATTGTAGTTATGGTAACTTTTACTACATTCTTTTTTTCTTTAACTTTTAAACTACAATTGTAACTGAATAATGCACCACTATTACCATATTGCAGAATCTATGACTATATGTATGTAAGTATGTACATATATACACAAATATATTTTGTATGTTTTTTATGTATGTACATCATATTTCATGTATGTACACACATATATAAATATCCTATTACCAGTGATATTTACAATACCATTTTATGATTTTATTTTATTGGTGTTCTTTTACTTCCACTCAAAAACCCCCTTTACTATTTATCTTAAGGGAGGTTTGGTGGTGATGAATTTCCTCAGCTTTTGTTTGTTTAGAAAAGTCTTTTTCTCTCTTTTGCTTCTGAAGGACAGCTTTGTCTGGCATAGAATTCTTGGTTGACAATTATTTTCTTTCAGTATCTTGAATATGTCATCCCAATCTGTCCTGGCCCCAAAAATTTCTGGTGAAAAGCCCACTGATAGTCTACTGAGTATTTCCTTGTATGTAACCTCTCTCCCCTTTGTTGTTCTTAAAATTCATTTTTTGTCTTTGATTTTGACTGTTTACTTATACTGTGTCTTGGTATAATCCCATGTAGGTTCAATCTACTTGGGATTTTTTGACCTCATGGATCTAGATGTCTATTTCTTTCCTCAGGTTTAGGAAGTTTTTAGCTATTATTGACTAAATTATTCCTTCTGTCTCTTTCTCTTACACGAATCCTTCCAGAATTCCCATAATGGGAATATTGTGGGTTTTTTTTTTTCATTATGTTCCATAATTCATGTAAGCTTTCTTCATTCTTTTTTATTCTTTTATCTTTTTGCTCCCTAATGGATTCTCTCCAATGTCCTACACTCTGGGTCACCAATTCTTTCTTCTGCAAAGTCAAATCTACTTTTTAAATTCTCTATTAAATTCTTTAGTTCAGTTATTGTTTTTTCAGCTCTAGGATTTCTCTCTCTCTCTCACTCTCTTTCAATAGTTGCCCTTTCCTTACTGAACTACTTATTTTGTTCATGCTTTGTGTTCCTAATTTAGTTTAGCTACCTGTCCGTGGTTTATTGTAGTCCACTAAACTTCTTAAGAGGATTATTCTGAAATCTGTGCCTGACGGTTCATAGATCTCTGTTTCTTTAGGGTCCATTACTGGAACTGTATTAGTTTTCTTTGGTGGGGTTATTTACAGGATTCTTCATAATCCTTGATTCTTTCTGTTGGTATTTTTATATTTGAGCAATTGTGCTCTTCTCCCAGACTTTACAGGTTTGCTTTGGCAGAGATAGTTCCTCACCAGTTAGCTCAGTTTGGGTTTTTGGGTGTGTGTACTGGTAATGTCCTTGGGAAGGTGGGGCATGCTATTATGGTCTGGTTTGGGGTGAGGCAGCTGTTCAAGCTCTTAGGAAGTGGACGGGTAGGTATGCCACTGGCTATGAACAGTTGGATAGGCCTGCTAGCTCAGTTTCCTACTCAGAAGATGGTGTTGGATGGGCTTCTTGATTGCCAGGATTCTCTGGTCAGGCCTACTTGGATGGTCAGGCCTGTGTACTATAGTCAGTAATAGATGAGGCTGACCAGAACCAGAGCCTGTATAATTCATTGTTTGGGTGCCCAAAGCAGGTTAGAATGTTCTCTGAATTCCCTGGGAAGGTGAGGCCACCAGTTTTTCTCTGCCTAGAGGGGAGACCAAGACTGTGCTTTCTGTTCAAGTGCCACTTTTGGTAGGGCTGTTGAATGGGCTTTGTGGCTTCCTGTTGGTTCTGGTTGGGCTCTGTGGTCGGACAGGTTCAAGGCTGTATTCAGTGATGAGTGGGGCTACTAATGGCATTCTCTGCTCTGGGAGCAGCAGGAGCAGCACCCTAAGGCCTTTATAGCTCATTGTTGTTTCAACTCAATTCAAAGCCAGTCTGCACCCCAAGTTCCCTGTCTGAACAGGTCACTGGCTTTTCTCTGCAAACTGTTGGCTTCACCAGGGCTATTTTGTTAAGTAAATTAAAAAATATGAAGGCATCTAGATGAAAAAAAAAAAAAGCACTTTGATAGATGTTCTGTCCCCTTCGGTGAAGGCACTGAAACCAGAAATCTAAATGATTCTTCTATAGACATTATGTCGAAAATATGACCATGACATTGCAAAAATGACCCAGGACAGTTTTGTAAACTATATTTTTATGCGCTAGGCTGGAAAGCATTACCATTTTAAGTAAAGAAACATTTTCTTTTTTACTATTTGTTTTAAGGATACTATACAGTGTCTTAACTTTCTTCTTCCCCTCCTATTATCAACCAGGAAGATCTTTCTGATGGAAAAGATTGCTAAAAGAGATCAGGAAATGTGCTTTTTCGAGGTATAATTCTCCATAAGAAAAGGCATAGACTACTAAATTATCCAAATAAAGCAGCATGGGCTATTAAATTATCCCTTCAATGTTAGGAATTTATGAGTGAACATTCACTATGCAATACTGAATGTTCATATTGTAGATCCAGAATTGTTTAAAAAGCCATTTTGCAAATAATCTGTGATAAGGAAGCAGTGCCGATTCATTAAAATTAAGGAAAGCACATCATGTGTCTATATCCTTCAATGGCTGGCCCGTTTGGACTGAAATGAGTGATAATTTAGCTATAAATTCCAGTTAAGTTGGTAAGCCAGTTAACTCAGTTAACAAATTAAGTGGGCGAAATTAAAAAAAGTAGACTGGGCAATTAAAGTAGATAGATCAAAACCAAAGAATACCATAAAGGAGTATGGACATTTCTCCCACAAAGAGAAATTTCTTGTTCTACCACTTCCAAAGAAGTGAAGCAAGGATTACATATTTTTAAATTATTTGAGAAGATTGTATAACTTTTTGGGTTTGTAAAGTAGGAAAATAAGTGGAGAAAATACCTGAATAAAAATCTGGAGGTTTACAACAAAAATATTTTTTAAAAACCTGCCTATGTTTTGAATATTAAAAGATTTTCTTTTCTCATATTTTTGTTACACCTTTTGAAATGCTAATGGATTTATCAGCATTCTTTAAACATTTTTTTTAAGTTTATTTTTTTTTTAATATTTTTATTTATTTCTAGGAGAGAGAGAGAGACAGCGTGAGCAGGGGAGGGTCAGAGAGAGAGGGAGATACAGACTCTGAAATAGGCTCCAGGCTCTGAGCTGGCAGTCAGCACAGAGCCCGACGCGGGGCTCGAACCCACGAACCGCGAGATCATGACCTAAGCGAAAGTCGGACGCCCAACCGACTAAGCCACCCAGGCGCCCCTTAAGTTTATTTTTTTTGAGAGAGAGAGAAAGAGAGAGCACAAGCAGGGGAGCATCAGTGAGAACTAGAGACAGAATCCCAAGCAGGCTCTGCACCATTAGTACAGAGCCTGACGTGGGGCTCGAACCCATGAATCCTAAGATCATGACTTGAGCTGAGATCAAGTGTCAGATGCTTAACTGACTATGCCACCCACCCACCCTGCATTTATCAGCATACTTAACCTGGATCAGATGATTTGTCCCCTTGGTGGTTTTTCTAGTGCCTCTGACACCTTTTTCAGATTGTTTTCTAAGGAGACAGTATGTATTCAGTTTTGGTGATTTTTTAAAAATTTATTTCTGAGAGACAGAGACAGAGACAGAGAGACAGCGTGAGCAGGGAAGGGTCAGAGAGAGAGGGAGACACAGAATCCGATGCAGGCTCCAGGATCTAAGCTGTCAGCACAGAGCCCAATGCAGGGCTCAAACCTGTGAACCGTGAGATCATGACCTGGGTAAAGTCAGACGTCTAACCGACTGAGCCACCCAGGTGCCCCTTTTGTCTTAAGTTTTAATTTTAATTCCAGTTAACAAAGAATGTTATATCAGTTTCAGCTGTGCAATAAACAGGCATTTTATGCATTCTTTACATCAGCTATATAGGTGGTACTTTCACTCCCATCCTTTTGGGAACAGACTTGTCTGGTAGCAAAAAGACCCCTTAGATGGGAGGCAGCACTGTGTGCCTGTTGAGTCAACGGACAGACAGACAGACAGACAGGGTTCTGACAGAGGCCTCCACTTACACTGTGCGTGTTACCCTGTATAAGCCACTGAATTACGTGCACCTCTCTTCATTCTTGGAGATAATAACACCCAGTACAGGGTTTCAGTGTGCATTTTGTACTTGGAGCATGTCCAGTAAGTTCTAATTCCCTCTGTACTTACCTGTGGTCGAGACGTCAGAAAACTTGAAACACACAGCAGACACGGTGCACGTGCCGGAAGCTGGGTGTGGTAGAAACAATGCCATTACCGTGGCGCTTTCAGCGTTTCACAGCAGTCGTGCTGTCCATTTCACTTAATCTTTACAATGACCCTGAGGTCTGGTGAAGACCCCTAGCCCCTCAGCAGGGAGCTGGAGCATCTCTTGAGGCCACTGTTGTCATGTGATTAATTTGGGAGGGAAGAAATGCCCCCTAAAAAGCCACGTGGATATTAGGAAGGTAATGGCCAGTGAGAGCTCATCCTGGGGCTGGAAAATTGGAGCCATTCAGCCTTGTAGAAAAGAGGAGTTTTATGTTTCATTCCCAAGTTCAGAGAAAAGAAAACCTTTCCTTTTCTTTTTCTTCTTTGTTGTTGCTGGCAAGACTCCGTGAGACTGCAACTCACATATAAGACACGCTGGGCCAACTTTTCAAAGAGCCTCTATACTTTGCATGTGTGAGATTTTTCATGCATAGCTACAGCTCTGGGTGGTGGTAGAGCTTGTGGGGCGGAGGGGAGGGTGGGCACAGATGGGTTTTTCACATTCGCCACCTCCCTTTGAATGTGTAAATGTACTAATTTTGCGAGATTTGGTTTCCTTCAAAGTAGCGTTCTTGAAGCAGGCTCGTATCTAGAGCAGTGTAGTCTTGAAATGAACAGTTCCGAAAATGGTCAGGAGTCTGTGCCTGTCTGTCCGGACAGTGGTAAGAAGGCGGTGCGTTGTTTGAACCAGAACTCAGCCCAGGTGAGAGCTCCAAATTATCTTGCAGTGTGTGGGGACCAGGCTAGTGACTTTCAGTGGCTTACAGGGCACATCATGCCTTTTTCCTAGGCACTTTCTCAATTGCGTCTTCACTAGGGAACAATTGAATGTCTCAGAGTTAGTGATTTGATCACTAACTGATCAGAGGTTTGATCAAAACCTGGAGGGTTTGATTTATTCTCAGAAAGACCTAGATTCCTCCTTTCTGATGTGACCACCAGTAACTTTAAACTCTCTAGTTTCGACTATTTGCCGTCGGGGTTGGTTAGGGTAGTGCAGGTTGCCTTATGGTAGAAAATACCTATCGAAGCCTCAGGGGCTTAAAACTACAAAAGTGTATTTATTTTTTTCTGTTTTAAGTTTTATTTTTAAAGTTTATTTATGTATTTTGAGAAAGACTGAGTGTGAGCAGGGTGGGGGTAGAGGGAGAGGGAGAGACAGAATCCCAAGCAGGCTCCAAGTGCTGTCAGCACGGAACCCTATGGGGGGCTCAGTCTCACGAACTGCGAGATCATGACCTGAGCTGAAATCAAGAGTCCATCACCTAACCACCACTCAGGTGCCCCTCTTTTTTTCTTCTTTCATTTATTCCTATGTCTTTGCTATTTTGGTTATTTTAATTTTAATTCCTGTGTTGTTTTTTAAATGATAATTCCACTATAGTTAACCTACAGTATCATATTAGTTTCAGGTGTACAATATAGTGATTCAACACTTCTATACATTACTTGGTGCTCATCACAAGTGCACTCCTTTTTTATAAATTTATTTATTTATTTATTTAAAACTTCTCTTGAGCCTTGATTTATTTTTTTAATGTTTTATTTATTTTTTTGAGAGAGAGACAGACAGCTTGAGCAGGGGAGGGTCAGAGAGAGAGGGAGACACAGAGCCAGAAGCAGTCTCCAGGCTCTGAGCTGACTGTCAGCATGGAGCCCGACGTGGGGCTCGAACCCACGAACCGCGAGACCATGACCTGAGCTGAAGTTGGACGCTTAACCAACTGAGCCACCCAGGCACCCCTAAAATTTATTTTTATGTTTTTTTAATTTAGAGAGACAGTGAGAGCAAGAGCATGTACAAGACAGAGCAGCAGAGAGAGAGAGAGAGAAAGAGAAAGAGAGAGAGAGACAGAGAAAGATCTTAAGCAGGCTACACACTCAACATGGAGCCTGTGGTGGGGCTCGATCCATGGCCCTGGGATTAAGAGTTGGATGCTCAACTGACTGACCACCCAGGTGCCCCATGCACTCCTTAATCCCCATCACGCATTTCACCCATCTCCCACTGACCTGGATGTTTTATTTCTTGATCCCATTCCATGTCCATCATGGGTCAAGAAGGGGATGTCTGCCAGCTGTAGACAATTAAGGTCTCATAACAATGGAAGCTCCTCTCTGCACCGGTTTCCACACTCACCACAGCAGGAGGAAAGGGACATGGGGAAGCGTGCCCTGGCTAGAGTTTCAGCCCAGAGGTGCCACCTGCCATGCGTCAAAAAAGTCACATGACCACGCTTAACTTCAAAGCACTGGGAGGGACATCCAATCCTACTCTGAGCCTAGGAAAAGCAGAGAAATTTATAAACCGCCTATGACTACCTCATCATCCATTAAACATAATCACACAGGGAAGGGATTTGTCTGTGTTCCTGGTAATTAGCACTGCCAGTGCTAATTTCTCTGCCCCAGACATTTCTGGGCATTGGTAAAAAAAAAAAAAAAAAAAAAAAAAGTGTTGTCGCGTATTTCTGCAATAGTCCCCATGAAGTGAATGTTCTGCATCCTTGGGAGCTTATAATACAGCAACTTCAAGGCCTATTGATACTTTGAAATGCTTTCAGTGACAATGACTATGATGAAAATAATAGTGAAGAATGAGAACTTACCCACAGAGAGAACTATACCCCTTAAGCTGTGCTTTGGCTCTACTTCTTTCTTTTGAAAGTGACTTTCAAGTTCTAATCAAAGGACATCGTCATGATCAAATTAATCAACTTTTGATGGGTAGGGAAGGTAAGGCTCAGAGAAGATAGAGTAGACTTCTCAGGGCTCTGATATGAAAGTTAGATTGTTGAATTCATTTTGGGGGGATTTTACTGTAATCACCAAACAGACCTCCACCACCCTCACTACAAATTACCATTATTCCCACCACCCTCCCCTCCACCACCATCATCACCACCCTCACCACCATCACTACTACCACTGGCTATTGTTATAAACACGCCCTGTATGGCCCAAATAACATTTCTTTTCAGACCATAAGGGGGGGCCATACAATTAGGTAAGATTTTTAGCAATTAACTTTTTTCCCTATACATTTCACAATCCAGGAATTTTTAAAAAGTCACGTAAGACAATTAGTAACTGCCTTGGGGACTGGTTTGGACCAAACTTATCTTCCCCCCTGCTTCATTTTGTCATTTTTTCCCCTTTCAATTTTCTTCCTGGGGTACTTTTTCTCCTTCTTTAAACTTAAAAGAGAACCAGCGCTAAAAATGCCACACTCCCTGACTTGCAGTTCCAGAAAGGAGTGGTGTATTACAGTAGCATTGACTTGAACTTGAACTCTTTTATCACACACCCCACTTAGGTATAGCCCTTTGAAGAATGCAGATGTGGCCAGGATTTCCAAAGTGAGGGCTACCTTTTTCCTGCCAGATTCTGCTTAGATGCCAGCATCAGGAAGCTGGAACGACCAGTTCAAAGTGAAATGGCACAATTGCCCAGTGAATCACAGGGCTTCAGCAGAACCAATTGGCAGGTGTTGCTTTCTGAATTCACCTGTCTGCTCCGATTTGGATGTGAAGCTCCAGGCCCCTGGGAATGGTATTCAGAGTGGGCTTTCTTTGGAGTTGATTCCCACTGACCACTGAACTGTGAAGATCAAGGTTCCGTCTCAGCCTGTCTGGCTCGTGCGGGAAAGGGTGGCATCTTGGACCCTTGCCTATGGCCTGTGTAGTGTCACAACCTTCTGTAAGGCCTCCAGGCATTTGTGTCTTTAAATACCCTTACTGGCCGAGGTAATGATGGAGAGTAGAGAGATTCTGGTGGAAAGCTAACACCCTAGGGCTTTACTCCTCCCTTACCGTGCACACCCCCCCCCCCACACCAATATTATCAAAACAAGGACGTTATCACATTACCAATTCTGGGTGCAATTGAATGTTTGCCAAGAATTCCACACTTCCACCTCACATTAATACATTTTATTTTTCTTTTGGGGATTTGTTTTCTGAGTCAGTTTACTTCTTCGTGGTCCAATAATCACCAAATGGAATTCTCTCCATCTTTCATCCTTCATCATTAGGGGAAAAATACGGTATCATTTTCTGGCAAGGAATAAATATCTCAAAATGAAAGACAATATTTAGTGACCAAAAAATAATCCCTCTAGAGCATTATTTTTCTGATGAATCAGAGCTGGAAGTGATTAAGGGCTCAGTGCATTAAAACAATGAGCACTCATGACCATTCCTTCATTTTCATAAGAAAATCAATCATCTTCTTTTAAGGAAGTGGGGGGTTGCTTAACAAATCTTTCAAGTGAGCCATAGATAAGTGTATTGGCATGGTTTGAGGAAATGCATAGAGGAAATTAAAAATATTTATTTTATTGAACTAATATTCCCAGCTGGAGATTAAAGTGGCAAATGCAGCCCACAACAGTAAGGTGGATGCTATTTGGTCATTTAGTTTCTATTTAGTTGTCCATAATTCTCAACTTGACCTTGAGTGGAAGTTTTCAATTGTAAATATCTTAAGCGCTTATAAGAGTGTTCCTTGTATGTAAAATGGGGTTGTCTCCGATTATATTATCGGATGAAAATATGCCTAGTTTGATTATATTTGAACTGGTAAATTCCTTTTAATATGTACAGAGCTTGAAATTCCTGGGACTCTTAGTTTGACTCAAATTTTGCTGTGTTGTAGAGATTTATGATTTCCTGATGGTGCTAGTTTGGAAAGTTTGTTACACCATTTTATAATGGATTTCAAAAGAAAACCTTTTTAAAGGCACTGTTTAAGAATGAAAGCTCGCGACTTTCATTTCGGACTGCTCCCTCTTAGCTATAGGATCTGAACGTACTATATTCAAGCTTTGTTGTGGTCACTTCAACCACCAGTGTCTTCCTCATGGATGGACAACTGTAGTCCTTTTTATTTTAGATTTATAAGGGAAGGGGTGTCTGGAATGCAAACATATCACATTGAATCATGTTTGCTCAAGATGCAAGATGGTAGCCACAATAGGTAAGCTTCCATCAGTAGTTACTGTGTTCCAGGCAGTCTACTAAAGAATTTTATGTACCTTATTTCTTGTGAGACAGTTACTGTTTTGTAGTAACCATAATTATCATCATTTTACAGGTGAGGAAATTGACCTCTCAGAGCGGATACCTAACTTTCCCATGAACCCCTAGTGGGCATGTAGCAGAGATGGGGTTCTCTTGGTATGTGCTGGCTTGCTTTCTCCACCAGACGTTGTGGGGCTTCCCTTACAATGACAGAGACCTGGGTGTTTAAAGATGGTCTTAAAGCTCCTGGGGCAAAAGGTGATAAATGCAAAAGCAGGGCTGTGTTTTCCCATCCTCTTCCAGTTCATAGACATTTTCTTGCAAAACAACCATGCGTTTGCAAGCAGGCTTTTCCATGGAAAAGCTAGCGTGGGCACACATTCAATTCAATTCCCACTGCGCTTTCTCACAGAGGTTCTTCCACAAGATTACAAAGACTGGGAACCTAGCCTATTATTATTAATAATTTTTAGAAGTTATTCTGGCTTCTTTCAGGGCCATATCAGTTTCAAAGATCGCTGTCAGGGTGGGAGCAGCTGAAGTTGAAATGGCCTGAATGCTAAATGTAGCCTGAGAGCGGAAACTTTGTTCTTCAGAGTTGAAAAGTCGGTGGAATATTCATAGAAATGTAACATGAGCACAGGATACCGAGTCAGTGTCAAAACTTTGTTCCAAACCATATTTGCTATTTGTAAAACTGGCTCCTCAGGGAGGAGGCTGGGGGATGAGAGGGCAAAATGGGGTGGATTACAGCATGCCTTAAGAAGGGGCTGTGGGTCGGGGGCTCCCTTTACTACAGAGGGAAGGTCTTTTCTCCACAGGAGTTAGAGTTCTAAGGGGGCAAAGGTAATGAGGTCCAGCCCTTCTGGGAGGACCATCTCTGCCTTAGATATATGGAGACCTTTCCTTCACGTTGCCGCCTAACTTTTGTGCCTGAGTTTGAAATACAAACAATGGAGGGATCTATGTGGAAATCATTATCTACGTTTTTCACAAGTGCAGAAGTGACTCCAATTGCTTTCTCCTTGAAGTCTCCTGATCAAGATACTAATAAACAAAAATCATGGTGGCACAAAAAAAGTCATGGCGGCATAGAGCCCAATGAGTACCATCTTCAGACACTGGGATTGTATCTTATAACTAACCAAAGGAATCATCTACTGATGACCCAAATTTCCCTTCACGAATTAACAAATTCTCTCTCATTTTTCCCCCCATGGAACTCTACTCATCTGTAGTTAATCTAAGAATTAACATTTAGCAAATTACTGCCTTAAATGAGGTATGTGCCTGGTGGCTCAGTTGATTAGAACCCTGTGCTAATGAGATCACGAGTTTAGTCCTCTGAGGGCTGGTTCCCTTCACCATGGTCCCCCTCTGAACCCCAGCCAGGCCTCCAAATGAACATTGCTTACAAGTGGCCTTCTGGGGGAAGAATCAACACAAATTTTTCATCATTTGTGGGAAAACAACAACTCAAAGCAGATGCCTTGAGTATGACAGTGACCCCATGGGGTAACAAAATGACACCCTAGAGCCTGCAGAGACATTTTTGCAGACTATGGAAGGCTTCCGGCCGGGAAACAGGTTTGGTGAGTGGAGGAGTCTCCAATCGTACAAAGTTAAAGGGGGAGTGTCATCTAGGAACGGTAGGAAGCCGGATGCTTCTCTGCGGGGGCAGACTCAGAGGAGCAGACTCCGAGGGACCCTTGAGGGGAATTTTGTTGAATTTTCACTAATCATTTCTTTAAGAGACGAATCATTCCGGGCCTCCCCATTAATGTCTGTCGTCATGCAACCCGTGGGACCATTTCTTCCACAGCCAGGCCACTCCAGCCTTTTGTCTCAAGCTGGCAGGAGACACAGTAGCTAAGAGCTTGAGGAGCAGGGGTGGCTCTCACTCTCTCGCCTTCTCTCCATTTTCCACTCACAGAAACCACTTTTTCAGATCCAGGTCCAGTTCCAAGGCTAAATCTCTCCCAAGCATGACTGGGTGCATTGATATCCTCTGAGGCCGTTTCTTGGGTTTAGGGAAGAATAATGCCTAATGAGCTCCAGCTGTGCCTGGTGGCATTCCCTGTTGAAACCAGCAAGCTCCATTGGCTTGCTCCCATTTTCCAAGAATATCCTCCTCGAGGCCAAAGCCCACCTCTTTTTTTTTTTAATTTTTAAAAATTTTAACCACTGCACCCTTTTCACCTAGCAGATTGATTTGTATTTAGAAGTTTAATAAATATTTGTTGACTATTCAGTTACGCGATGGGTTCCACTACAACAGAGGCAGTTTTTTAAATGTTATCCTTTATCTCTTTACAAAATGGTATGTGCTTATATGGAAAACTTAGAAAGTAGAGAATAAATATCAATAGGCTTTCTTTAAAAAATGTTTTTTTTTAACATTTATTTATTTTTGAGAGACAGAGAGACAGAGCGTGAGCAGGGGCGGGCAGAGAGAGGGGAAGACACAGGATCCAAAGCAGGCTCCAGGCTCCCAGCTGTCAGCCCAGAGTCCAACGCAGGACTCGAACTTAGGAACCGTGAGATTGTGACCTGAGCCGAAGTCGGCCGCTTAACCAACTGAGCCACCCAGGCGCCCCTCAGTAGGCTTTCTTGACATTTTGGGGTGCATGCTATTTACATCGATATGCATATCTATCATCTATATGGGACTCAGACAATGCATAGCATTGTGTAATCTTTTTACTCCTAGAAAAGTCTTTGCATGATATTATATATTGATATTATACCTTTTTCTAAATTATTATCTTTAATTTTTTTGGACCATTTTATTGCATGACTGGACTTCAGCTTAATCAGTCACATATTAAAATCTCTACATAGTTTAAACTTTCTACAAAGTTTGTTTATTTCCTTGGGATGAATTCCTACCGGAGGAACTGCACGGTTCCGTGGTTTTCTAATTCACTATGTGTTGGCAAGTTATGGGTCAGAGAGGTGGCGCCGATATGAACTCCTGCCTGCAACAATCTAGCAAACTGCCATTCTGCTTCCTTGAACTTGAACAGTATTATCTTTCTTTTATATATCTGCTAATTCATGGGCAAAAGATATCAATGTTCGTATACTTTGTATTTCCTTTATTAATAGTGAAAGTGAGTATTTTTTCATGTGGCCATTTTAATGCCTGCTTTGCAAGTCAGCTGTTGACATCTTTGAAGAGCCAGGTATATGGGGAGCCAGGACACTTACTCCTGTCTGTTTCATAGGGTTATTGTAAGAATTAGGCGAAGCAATCTATTCAAATACACTTGAAACCTACAAAGGAATACACAGATACGTTGATCAGGTTTGTGACCTGGAGGGGTGAGAGTCAGAGGAAATGGTCACCTGCAGACAAATGGGCTGAGTAAATGGGTACCAACAAAGTCCTGCGTGAGCTCTGCCAGAAGAGGGAGCATGGAGGGATACCTGTGAAGAAAGGGAAAGAAGACTTGGCCTGAAGATCTGTTGCCTGGAGAAGGTCACTGGGAATAGACAAAGTCAAAGATAAGATGGGGCAGGCAGCTCCCTGTGGGAGCCAATTGGAAACAAAAGGAAGCAAGGTGGACCTGAGAGCTATAGGAAATGATGGAAACTGTGCCCAGGGGTGCTCCTTGCTCTCCCTGGGGCCTGGGGTGCGGGCATCTCCTAAGATGTCCCTCAACCAGCCACAGAAGAGAGAAAACATCAGCAGTGCCAATTCTTGGAAGACTCATCTCCAGTCCAGTGTGACCAAACTGGTGCCACTGCCCACAGGTGTGCACACCTGTACTTTCCTGTAAGTCCTGGGAATAACCACATCTGGGAAAGGGAAGCAACATACATCAATAAGTGGTAATTAATTAAAGATAAAATACTGCACTGAAATTGCCCAGTATGTATATGACCCCACTTATATAAAATTATATATAAATATTTGTGACATGTGTAATTAGAAATATGTTAATATGTTATATATCTGATATAGATTCCTAAATATAGTGTGTGTATGTGTATATAGTAAAATGTAATATATACACTACCTATAGTACGCATATTATTATATATAATATATATATTTTATTGCGTGTATAAAATACATAGTTATAGTCATATTACATGCATGCCCATGGTCATCTCCAGAGAGTGGTAATGAGGGGGGACAGGGAGAAGGAAACATCTTTGCTTTTATTCACATTTTTAGGTGTTGTTTCACTTACTACAACCAATATGTATTCATTCTCTAATCTGTAATTGATGGAGTAAAGATAAAAATTGTCGAGACTAAAACGAGGGCTACTGTGTGTGTGACCTGGTGCTGACCTCTGCAGCATTGGGCAGCAGAGCGGCTGTCACCGGAGCCCCTGCTAACTGGGACAAAGGAACCCCTGGAACTACCTGACAGTCACACCTGGGCCCCGCAGGGTGCTGGGCTCATTGGCATGTCCCACTTAGATGACAGGCGAAGCCGTGCCTTCTTGGCAGGCAGGACTCTAGCCAACAGGTAAGACATTTCCAGGCTGGGAGTAAATATAGGCTGCCTTTCCAGATCAGGTGAGGATCGCCACCTGGCAGGGAGGATGCATGGATTCATTGCAGGAGAAAGAATTTGAGCTTGGTGCAGGAGGAAACACGAGAACTTGAGTTCAAAGGCTGGCACTGCCGCCATGAAATGGAATATCTGACTGGGGCTTTTTGTTACTTTACATCAGGGAAAGCTGCTTTAAGGCAGTCCCGTGCCTGTGTCTTTCTTGTTCCACTGTCCTGTGATCGGGCGACAAAGTGGGGGAGCAAGACCGAGCTGATCTCTGACTTTCTGGAGCAACACTTGAGTTGGGGAGATGGACGGATGGTACAGGGACGGAACAGAGAGAAAGATTGCTCTGAAGGAAACCAAAAAGGATGGCAAGATCAAGACTGGCCTATTTTGGATCCGGAGGTAATGGAAGGTCTTCCTGAGGACAGGATGCTTAAACCAAGTCAGGAATGAAGAGAAGGAGCCTTCAGGTGAGTAGTACCTGGCATAAGGGGGGGACCCAGGAGGTAGGACTCCAGCTTAACCTGTCGGCTGTGAGTCTGGAGAGCAGCGAGTGTGGGGAGCTGGTCAGGATGAGGCTTGAGAGGCCAGCAGGGATCAGATCACACGTGGTCCTATACGTGAGCCATATCTGCACGTTTGATTTTTTCCTCAGTGCAAAGGTGAGGTCAAGTGTGCTTAGAAATCTGACATAATGATGCAGCACTAAGCTTCCACTCAGCATGTGTGAAGATTTGTTGAGTGACTGCAAAATAAATAATGGAGTGATGCTCCAGAGTCAGAAAATGTCCTTTATTTTATTTTATTTTATTTTATTTATTTTATTCTTTTTTATTTTATGTTTAAGCTATGGTTTCGACTTCTGTCACGTGAAACATCACTCCCATTTAGATTTATTTTCACAAAAAGATCAAGCTACGGTGATGCCAGTAAAGCCTGATGTTGCAGAGCATGTCCAAAATCAAAGGAAAGGTTAACGAGATGCGATCCACTGTGTGGAGTGTGAGAGGCACTTCCACCACCGTGATGCCCACCGTCTGTGTCATCCCCCCAGCATGCTGGGCTGAGCTGGGGCACCTCCCATCTCCGTGGTATCTCCAGATGAGGAAACCATCTCAGAGAAGTGAGAAAAGACTTGGCCGGGCCATATCCCTGTGAAACCAGCAGGCACCTGGACGCTAGCCGGAGGTAGAGGACAGACACGGGCTTTGACGTTGGGTAGGTCCGGTTTCCAGACCAGGTCTGTTCTTCCCGATGTGGCACGTTGGAATAGACACCCTGAAGGCTCTCTGGGAGGCCCATTTTCCGTCTTAAAATGGACGTGATGCAATTTACCTCATAATATATTGGTGCGGATTCCAAGAGAAGAATTTAAATATCTGGCACACAGAAGACACTCAAGAAATACAGTTTCTATTTTCTTTTATCTCCCCCAATTTGATCAATCCATCCCCAGATAGAACATCCTTTAGAATCTTGCCCATTTTTTTTTTGTTGTTGATGGGACATCCAAAAAGATGTTAGGGGTTATTTTTTTGTGTTTGTTTGGTTTGTGGTGAGCTGACTTTGCTTTTTAAAAGGGAAAAGAAGGAAATCTGTAGTACCTCAAACAATGAGCCTTTTTAAAGCCTGCATCGGACTCCAATTTCAAAGAATATTCTTATTAACATACTTTCTTATAAATGGAGCGCTGCTCATCAAATATTTATAAGTAGTAGCCCGAGAAGCCAGCGCACTGCTTGGCAAGCCTGGGGACATTTCCCACATGCGCTGTCGGATGGCGTAGGCAGGGGAGACCCTTTAATTTTGTGACATGGTTTGGGGGCTCCAGCGTGAGCTAGTCTTGGCAAGGTTTCTCCCTGCTCTGGGCCTGTTCTGGAGCCTTTCAGGACCCCCACGTAGACTGTCCATGCAGGCAACTCCCTTTGAAGTCCCCGGGAGCTCTTTGAATGGAAAACATACACAACGGGGGTGTTGATGCAAATAAGCATCAGACCTGATATACGTGGGGAATAAAGGTGCTTCTCACCCCAAATATTAGCTCTTTAGCCCAGAAACTATGGTTTGATCATTAAATAAAAAGGCCACTCTCCCCCCGCCAAAAAAAAAAAAAAAAAAACCCACCATCTACCACCAAAGCTCCACCATTTATCTGCTTAGGAAACGATAAACCTGCTAATTACCAGAGAGTTTTAATTAAGCAACGGATATAGACAGTGCCGGGCTCTGTTTTTACTTTAAACGTATCAATAAAATAAAATTCCCAATTCCAGGGAAATGTACTAAATGAAAAAAAATAAACATTACTATCTTTTGAGATATCACTCATCGAGCGTGATAATTTAGAAAAAATATCGCTATTAGAGATAGTTAGAGATATTTTTTGGTTGAAAATGCAGTCGCCGACACAGCACCGAGCTGCAATTTGTAGACAGGTTAAGTAAATTAAATCACTCACTGTCTTTTTTTTTTTTCAATGGCTTTAAAAGTTAAAGGTAATTTGCAAAGAAAATGCTCAGTTTGAATTGGTTTGTAATATCTGTTAATGATCTTTAAAAAAATCCACTTATTCACAATCCTGTCCCTGAGGGAATTCTCATGTGCTATCAGAAAAATTTCTTAAGTCTGAAATGTCATTAGCTAGTGATTTCTTTGAAGCAAAAAGCCCTGAAAAAAATAAATTATATAAGGTATACAAGTGTGCAGGACAATCACTTTGATGAATAATATCTGTGTTTTTCGTCACTTAAAATGCAACAATTGAAATCCAAGCTGCTAAATTATAGAGCTGTCTTCTGAATTACCTCGGTGAAGGTATGCCTGCTCTGTTTATTTCACACGTATATTGGGTTCTTCCATATATTTATAGATTGTTGATGTAAAAACAGTAGTGTTGGAACAATTTTGATTCTATTCATTGTGTTTACCTTTTGGAAACACAAGGTGTTGCCTAAATACAGCGCTACAGGTGTTGCCGTCCAGAATTAAAACAATAGCCTGTTTTAGTGCGGCATCCTGGATCCCCAGAACCCTTCGCCCTGAACGGGGGTGTGAATACCGCACAGCCCCCAAATGGTCCAATACTAGATAACAGAGCTGTGAAATACTACACCAAAGGGGAAATTTTCTTCCTTACCCCAGCTGGCTATCAGTTTTTGCCTGGAAGCAGGGGAATGTTTGTAATACAATATTAGTCAGTGTAACTGCAGATGCCTGGTTTGCCTGCTATAAATAGCTGATCTTTTTTTTTTTTTTTTTGAAGGAGGAGTTGGATTTTCGCAAAACCATTGGCTACAGGTTAATTGTACATTTAATCAGAACGCATTTCCTTGTAGCCAGCCTAAATTTGTTACCTTTTAATCCCGTTTTAGGTAAGACTAGAAACGTAGGAGCCTCCAGGAACACCTTCATTATGTCTTTTTTTCCCCCTCCGTTAGACCTTTACTTTTTTTTTTTCTTCTCACACATTACTTACCTCTTAGCTAAACTGCAGAGGGACCCAGTTTTACTCATTGCCTCAAGGGGAAGGCATTCTCTCTTCCCTAGTCCAGCTAGATGTGATTCTTCTTATTTTCTGCTCTGTAACTGACATCTGGAGAACACACTGAATATCGGTAAGAACAAACCTCTGATTGATTTTAATAAAGAAATTCGATAATACTTGGTGCTTCCATTTACTTCACCTAAGAAATGGAAATCAACATTTGAAACGTTTTGGGGAAGCTTCATTGGGGCTCCATGTCTGGAATATTATGAAGAGCAGGAACATGGGCCTCAATGTGTTATCGTGGAGAGAACACATCCTTGTAACCACCTCCCAGGACAAGAAAGAGAATATAGCCACCATGCCGGATGGCCTGTAGGATGGGACTCCCCTTTCCTCCTTAAAGATAATCACTCTCCTGATGTCTGACACCATAGATTTGTGTTTTGTTTTTGTTTTTTCAACTTCATGTGTATTTATGAGCTGTATCTATGTTGCTGGCTGCAATTATATTTTCCTTGTTTTATTTCCTTCCGTTGTATCAATACCTATTTCTGTCTTGATGAACATTTGGGTTGTTTTTGGTTTTTGGCTATCTCAGAGAGTGCCACTGTAAGTTTCCTCGTGCACATCTTTGGTGGGTGTGCATGAATTTCCTTTGGATAGATAGACTAAGGTGGAAGTTACTAAGTAGTGGGGCATGACTGTGCTCAGCTTTAATGATGTCTGTTTTCCAAAGAGGTTGTATCAGTTTCCACCCCCACCAGTGGTGGGCGAGAGAGCCACTGCTTTAATCCTTATTAACATTTGGTATTCTTCCTCTTTTTGATTTTGCTCATTCTGGTGGTATGTACTTGAATCTCATTATGGTTTTAATTTGATTTCCCAGATTATTAATAAGTTGAGTATCTTTTCATGTACATTGGCCATTTGGATATTTTGTGAATGGGCTTTTCAAGGGTCTTGGTAATTTTTCCACTGCATTGTTTATCTTTTTTTGCCCCCCCCTTTTTAAATGTTTATTTTTGAGAGAGAGAAAAACAGACTGTGAGTGGGAGAGGGGCAGAGAGAGAGGGAAACACAGAATCCGAAGCAGGCTCCAGGCTCTGAGCTGTCAGCACAGAGCCAGAGGTGCTGGGCTCGAACTCATGAATCAAAAGATCATGACCTCAGCTGAAGTCAGACACTTAACCGACTGAGCCACCCATGTGTCCTGCATTGTTTATCTTTTCTTATTGTTTTGTAGGTGATACTTATATTCTTGATATGAGCTGTTTTTGATTACATATATTGCAAATATCTTATACTACCCTGAGTTTGATTTTTCACTCTCTTTATGGTATCTTTGGATGGATAGAAGACTTTAATTTTAATGTCATCTAATTTTGCAATATTTTCCTTTATAGTTAGTGCTGTCTATGTCTTATTTAAGAGAGTTTTGCTTATCTGAACGCCATGAAAATATCCTTTTTACATTATCTTCTGGAAGCTTTATTGTTTTACCTTTCACATTTAGATTTATAATCTACATGGCATTGATTCTAACATATGGTGTGAGGTTGGGATCAAATTTGTTTTTTCTTCCGTGATATCTACTTACTCCATATGGTTAATGAAAAAGACTTCTTTCCCAGTGCTCTGAAGTGATCTGTTTGTCATAAATTAAGTACTCACTTATTTATAAAATGATCATACGACTTCCTCCTCCCCCCTTTAGTCTGTTAGAATAACTTAACAGATTTTTCAATGTTAAACAAATTTTGCATTACTGGACTAAACCCAAAGTGCACATGATATATTATTTATTTGAAGTATTGCTCCACGTTTTGATAATTTTTACAACAACGTGTCTGCATGAATTTTACCTGTAATTTTCCTTTACTGTAATACCCTTGTCAGGTGTGCTATCAAGGCTTAGCTGGCTCATAAAATGAGTTGGAGAGGCGTCCTCTGTATGTTCTTTAAAAAAATTAAAACATAAATAAATTTAATCTAATATAGTTACTTAAAATATATGTAGTTTGTCCTAAGTATATCATAAGGT
This sequence comes from Hyaena hyaena, assembly GCF_003009895.1. NCBI lineage: Eukaryota > Metazoa > Chordata > Mammalia > Carnivora > Hyaenidae > Hyaena > Hyaena hyaena. The sequence continues at coordinate 3,714,514 of NW_024080700.1, read as the reverse complement.
TCTCCAGAGAAACAGAGCCAGTGTGTGTATGTGTTTATTATAGGAATTGACAGCACAGTTGCAGAAGAAAAGAGGTCCCATGATCCACTCTCTGCTAGTTGGAGAACTGGGAAATCTGGCCAGGTAACTCGGCCCAAGTCTGAAGGCCTGAGAATCACAAGGATGTGTGTGTGTGTGTGTGTGGTGGGGGGCAGGCAATTGTGTAAGTTCTAGTTGGATTCTGAAGGCTCAAGAAACAGAAGCTTTGATGCTCAAGGGCAGGAGAAGGTGGATGTCCCAGCTAAGGCAAAGAGAAAATTCACCCTTCCTCCACCTTTCTGTTTGATTCACGCCCTCAGTGGATTGGATGAGGCTTACTGGTGAGGGTGATCTTTACTCATCTACTGGTTCTGGTTCCCTTCCAGAAACATCCTTGGAGAGATATCCAGAAGTAATGTTTTACCAGGTATCTGGGCACCTCTTAACCATGTCAAGGTGATGCATAAAACTAACCAGCACAGTAAGTGTTCACCACAATGTTCTTTCATTCCAGGCTTCTGTAGATGTTAACTTAGACTGGCAGCAGAAGGCTGGTTTTGTGTGAGTTTGCCTGGGGAAGAAAATGGAAGTTACATGATCTTCTGGGAGTTTTTTACAGGCAGTCACAACCTGCTCACGTGCCCAAGGCTGAAGTCCATTATTGCATCTCAGTGCCAGAACCCACGATCACAGTTCACCCTGGGTTTAAAGGAAAGCCTATGAGATGAGAAGCTTTTTGGACACATGACCAGCATTCAGATGAAACACCTGCTCCCACTGAGAACCTTCAAAGCCAATTTCATCTACTTTTTGACCCCTTCAGGTGCTGTTCCATGGAGGTTTTTTTTTTGCTTGTTTTTTGTTTTAAATTTTAATCTCCTTCCATACTGTATATTTCATATCTGACCCCATCTCTCCATTCCTGCTTGCCATTATCCAAGTTCAAGGCCTTGTCACCTCTTGCTTGGGCTGTGGCAATTGTGGGGTACCTAGTGTCCATTTCATCCCCTTCCCAGCCATCCAAGTGCTCACTCTAAAATAGGCAGCCAGCCATGTTAGTCCATGTTGAAAACTGCATAGTGGCTCTCCATTGCTGTACGAGAGGAAGTCCAGGCTCATGAACACAGCACACGAATTCTCCTGTGACCCTGCTCTTGCTTACCTCTCCAGCTTACCTCACCTCTTTTCTCCACTTCAGTCTTCTCCTTACTCCCCAGCAGCTCTGTCTGCTGCAGTTCCCAGTGTTTTCCCCTGGAGTTATTTGTGTCTCAGTTTTTGTGGATGCCGATCTTTCCGCAGGGGATGGGCTGTCCATGTCATTTTCCTGGGCAGGTAATTCTTGAACAATCGACTCAGGCCAGAGACTGTTGATCCCACCTAACTGGAGATGCATGGTCCCCTCCTCATCCATGGCTTTGTTTCTGATTAGACTGTGAACTTCTTGAAGGCTGGGTCCAGATCTTAGTTATTCCTGTGTCTATAACTCACTATGTGTTGGATGATAACAGGTGTTCAGTAAACACATTTAGACTTAAACAGAAGGAACAGCACTTACTAGTTGACTTGTTTGAGTTTCATTTCATCTTTTTTTTTGGAAGCCCAAGATGGAATGAGATGGCCCAAATGCCATGACTAGAAGCTATGGAAAATCTGTGAATATCAATCTCTTCCTGAGCGACTGATTTCAGTTCACCTGATTAAGACTCTTATGATGGAATTCTCATTTTGTAGAATGGATTAGTGACAAAGATTTTCTATAAAGACAGATTTTTTCCAGAGAAACAAATTCAAACACTTTCCTCCAAGAATTTAAATGAAAAAAATAATCCTATTTGAAAGGCAAGTTGACCAATATCCTTCCCCTTTTCTCTTATTAATAAAAGAGTTTACACAGAAACTCTATAAGAAATTGTGTAAGAGATTCACAAGGATCATTAAAGTCTCTACTAGACATTCACTTTCACTTTGTAAAATTGGCTATACCCTCAAAATGGTATCACATAAAAATGGACTTTCTGGGGCTCTTATATATGAATGGGTTTTGCTTGCACAGTGGGGCCATTCATTTTATTTGGCCCATTTATTGCAAGCACATTCTAAATTTGGCCTTAATTATTTTTCCTTTCACAAAAATATTTTGCGGGATCTTTTTGAACCCTGACTACTTCCTTCTTGCCCCTTAAAACAGAATCCAGGAGTGTTATTTTTGTTCTCTTCTAATTAAAATAATTGCTTGGTTCCTTTTAACTAGATTCATGCAGTTATTAGCCTCATACATGGATGGGTGCCATGGGGTGCTTGAGAAACAAAACGAAAAGTGATCATGTAGCTTCACATGAAAAAGATTCTTTGGTGCCAAGGAGCATTATTCCTTTCAGCCGGCATTTTATAAGGGCCTTTAGTAAACCTTGTCCCCCACCCCCCCCAGACCCTTACTAAAAGACGATTAAGTGAAAGAATGGTTCTATTTTCTCTATTAGGTAGACAGTGAACTCAGTACAATTTGAAGAGGGGCACTTGATATGTTAGGCATGGCACAGAGACTAGGGGTCTGGTTTTAATCTCTGCCCCTGCTTTGTCTTTCAGAATAACTGCAATTGAAGGATAAATGCCCCATGTCCTCTCTGCCAGTCGGTGTTTATCAGAGGCCAGTGGAAGAAGAGGGACAAAGGTGCCTGCCTGGATGTATGTGTTCATCAAGGGTTGTCGGCACCCTGTTTCTAAAAGGAAGTTTTAAAATAATGTCTTTGACATCAAGATGGTTCTGGAAGTTGATGCAGTCCAACAGTTTGGCAACCACAGGCCTGCAGGCTAAAGCTGACGTGTTGCCTGTTTTTGCAAATAAAGATTTATTGAAACGCAGCTGCACGCATTTGTTGATGGATCGTCTGCTGCTGCTTTTTGCACTACAACATGGAGCTGTAGCAACAGAGACCACATGGCCTACAGAATCTAAAGGATTGACTGGTTCCTTACAGAAAAAGTGTGCTGACTCTTGATACAGTCTGTCCAGTTCACTGAGTATCTGCTAAATAACTACTCCATGCTGAGAAATGTACTTGTAGGAATTTGGATGGCGGCCCTCACCTGATGAAAGGGTCTTTGGGAATGTGCTTATGTTATGGGTACTGGTGTATAGACAGCAGGAAGGGACACAGACTTGGGGCAGGAAATCATGGTTTGAGAAAGGGCTCTGTCATTATTGCCTCAGCCGCAAGGCATTGATCATGGCGGGGCTCTTCCTTTGTCTACTACATGGAGGGGAAGGTGCTGAAACTTCTGGCTTGGAGTGCATTTTTATTTATTAACTACTTCAAGACATTATGGTCAACATTATGGAAGTTGGGCACCCATTGCCAATTGGTCATTGAATGGGTCAAGTAAGAGAATGTGAGTCTTTAAACCATAAGATGCTATATTTGTGACAAATGAAAACATCAGGATAAATGTTATTTCTGTTTGGCCTGTGAAGCAATAAGACAGATAGCCTAACCCAAGGTCAAGTACTAAGTCATCAGGGAGCTGGAAGCTAGGTTTCCTGATTTAAGTCACCGTTCTTTCTCGTATCCCATATGCTTTTTTAAAAAAGTTTATTTTAGGGGCGCCTGGGTGGCTCAGTCAGTTAAGCGTCCGACTTCGGCTCAGGTCATGATCTCACGGTTTGTGGGTTCGAGCCCCACGTCGGGCTCTGTGCTGACAGCCAGCTCAGAGCCTGGAGCCTGTTTCAGATTCTGTGTCTCCCTCTCTCCCTCTGACCCTTCCCTGCTCACGCTGTCTCTCTCTCTCTCTCTCAGAAATAAATAAAACATTAAAAAAATTTTTTTTAAGTTTTTTTTTTTAATTAGAGACTGAGAAAGTGCAAGTTGGGGAGGGGTGGAGAGAGAGGGAAAGAGAATTCCCAGCAGGTTCCTCAAATCAGTGCAGAGCCCAATTCAGGGCCTGAATCTACAAACTGTGAGATCATGACCTGAGCCCAAGTCAGACACTTAGCTGACTGAGCCTCCCAGACACCCTTACCATATGCTTTCTTACATCATGCTTCTTTCCATGGCTTCAAAAATGCTCAGTTCTTTAGTTTATTCACTCATTCACTCACTATTCAATATTATTTAAGAGGCTGCTATGCATGAAAAAAGAGCTGAATTTTTCAGGGAGAGTGAGGACTATATAAAGGAGCATTGGAAGACTCGTAGAATAATTTTGTTCTTGGATCATTGAGATGAGAATCCTCCAGAAGGATATAGATTCTCCTCTGGATTTCCTCTGTCCTGCCCAAGGGGTTGGCCCTTATTCGTGATATGGAGAATGAGAGAGTAGATGGGATGGGAAAGGAAGAGCAATCCTATCATTCAAAAGCCTAACATGTTGTTTTATGGTCTGTGTGTGTGTGTGCATGTGTGTGTGCGTGCGTGTACTATTTATGTGTGTGTACACACCACGAAAGCAAAGAGAGAGATGCTGAAATGTTGATAACAGACTGTACCAGCAATGAAAGGATGGTGACAATCTAGGTTTGGAAAATTTGTAAGTGAAGATTTTGTATACAAAGTCCAAGGGAATCCAGATCAAAGGAATTTTCAAATACGAATTGTCCAGTTAAATGACATAAATTAAACATGCCAGATGTGGACTTATTTTACCACACTGTTTAAATACAGCCTTCATTCAGATTGTATTCATTCAATGATGTGTCCAGTAATTTTTGAAATGACGGTTATCAAATGTGCCTGGAGGAAGCAGCTTCCACCAAAATATTAAATTTGCCTTGTCATGGTAGGAGGAGTGATATTCTTGAAAGTTTCTGTTTTTGATGCTTGCTATTTTAACAGGGAAGTTTGCCAATATTTTCTTGATATTCAGTGTTGTGGGCTTTTTTTTTTTTCAGGTTTATCTGTGAGCCCAAGTCTGGCACGCAGGTGCCAGTGAAGCTGCCTCATAAGAAAGCAAACCTTCCAGAATCTTCCATTGGAGAATTGTCACCTGCAAAGACCTCTGAGAGGTACAGTAGAAAATTCTGCTTCATTCTCTTTCCCCTCTGTTTCCATAAGTCAGTCACAGCTCTGCCAACTGAGTTTGGGGGTGGTGGTGTCTGCTTCTATAATTCATCAACAAAACTGTGTTACCTCTCAGATGGTCCCAGGACCTAGGATGCTGCTCTTTTAAGAAGTGTAATTTGGTTCAGCACACAAAAAACATATTCATAGCTGGTCTTAGTAGTGATACAGATAACACTTTTCATCTGTAAGAAATTTGTAAGCGTTAACTAATTTATTTAACATCCCTGTAATTGAGTGAATTGTCTTCCATTTGCTGTGGGAAAGCCCTTCCTTTTCTAATTCTAATCTTTTAGCAGGTGTTCTCCTGAGTAATTGTCATCAGGGTGGAAATGTTTTATAGAGGGGAAATAAATCTTTCAGCGCAGTGTAAAATCCCACCGAAATAGATGACCTCCATTTTCTCAGTGTATAGCCTATTTTTAAGTGATTAGACAATGCTCTTGAAAAAAGTGACATCTCCTTGAAAACCGTAGGAGCTGTTCTTCTATTACTACAGCCGTGGATACTTACCACTACTGTGTACCATGTTCCTGATGGTTTACACATATTACTTTGGGTTCCCCAGGAAGGAGAGCTTGAGGAAAAATTTCATGTGCTGTCTCTTTAGTGGAGAGCTCAGTCCCAGAGTGGGACAGGTTTGGGAGAATGATGGTGAGGCTGAGATGAAAGGAGCAAATACAAGGGTGTGTTATTGATGTGGCCCCAACTTGGTAGGTGGTGTAACTGATTGCTTAGTCCTTGGGTTGGTGGTAGGCTAAATATTGGCCTCCAATGAAATGTCTTGTGTCCTAATTCTTAGAACCAATGAATGTTACCTAACGTGCCAAAGGCTTTGCAGGTGTGACTAAGAATCTTGAGATGGAGGGATCACCTTGGATTATCTGGGTAGGTCATAAATCCGATGGTAAATATCTTTACAAGGTGGCGGCAGAGTCAGTGGCAGATCTGACACATAGAAGAGAGGGCCGTGTGATCATGGAGGCAGGAGTTTGAGTGATGCAGTCACAAGCCAAGACATGTGGGCAGTCACTGGAAGCTGAAATCTGTGAAGAAGGGACCCTCCCCCAGGGCCTCTGGAAGCAGCACTGTCCTTGCTGGCCCCTCAGCAGTACTGACTGTGGACTTATGCAATAATCCATGTCTGTTGTTTTGAGCCATCACGTTTGTTATAGCAGCCATGGGAACCAAATACAAGGACTGTCCTCCCAGAGCATAAACTGTTGGGTCTCAGGATGGACTAATAGAGGACAGGTGGCAAAAGAATTGGTGTGCCAGTCCCACCACCAATTGGTGAATGGTTTTCCTAATGGGACATTAACACCCCATTACTTTCCCCTCTTACCTCTGGGTTGAATATGGTTAGGAGTGGAGTTTTGCTGGAATGTCTCATGCTTCATGGGTAATAAGGAGGCTTTGAGAAGAGAGGGCAGAAGCCAGCCAAGGGGACTGAAGAAGAGGCTCCATTGGGTTGCACAGGACCAAATCTGTGGAGTGGAGATAGGGTGAAGCAAGTAGCTGACAGTCCAGAGCAGTGTGGCCAAGTCGCCACCTGAGAGGTGGCATCTAAGGGGATTTGAAGCAATGATCTCCTTGGTTCTCCTCACAGGCACATGAGGCATGGGTGATATGATCTCCTCAGCATGCACTCATTCTCCAGTTTTGAATACCATTAGCTTCTGGAACTCACTGTCTCTCAGGGCTGCACATCTCATCTTCAAATGTGGTCATGGAAGTCCTTTTCTTCAGTTGGATCAAAAGACGCCTTTTTGGAATATTCCACGAGTGGCTCTAGTTTTACTTCTTCTTCTTTTTTTTTTTTTTTATTGTTTTATTTATTTTTGAGAGAGAGAGAGAGAGAGAGACAGCGTGAGCAGGGGAGGGTCAGAGAGAGAAAGGGAGACACAAAATCCGAAACAGGCTTCAGGCTCTGAGCTGTCAGCACAGAGCCCGACGTGGGACTCGAACCCACGAATTGTGAGATCATGACCTGAGCCGAAGCCGGACGCTCAACAGACTGTGCCACCCAGGTGCTCCTAGTTTTACTTCTTGATGAACATAAGATAAAGCTCATTCTTGCCCATGATAGCTCTCTCCAAATATTTGACGACAGTTTTTAGCCTTTTATCCCCCTGCCAAGGAGAGCACGCCTCATTTCTACAACTCTAGAATAGCGGAGGCACTTTCTCATTGTGCTGGTGGCCACCCTTTCCCCCAGCCAGGTTTCAGTTTGTACCCCATAAGGAAGCTCACAGAATGCCCCAGAACTTCAGACATGGTCTTCTCAAACATATGGGGTTCTTCCCTCCTTGGTTCTTACATCACTTAATGTAGCCAGAGATTCTTTTTCTTTTATTTTTTGCCAAGCACAACTTGTTTTGGTTGTACTGAGTGTAGTGCTGGTCACAATACTTCTTACACTCATTTGTGTACAGATGACTATATGGGAGTGTAGTTAGTACTAAAGGTGCCCCAAGAGCTCTAAAGAACGAATCACTCTGCAAGTGGTGTTACTGTATGATCAAATCATAGAGATCAAAGTGCCTCCCCCACATGAAGGCAGCACTTATTGGCCATGTTGGATTGAAGGGCATTCCCAGCCAACCTGCCCTATCACCATCGTTCTTTCAGCCAACCAACTAACCAACCAACCAACCAAATCCAATTCTGGAGCACCTCCTGGCCCAGAGGAAATCTACCCTGATAGAGCAGGCAGAGTTCTACTCCTGGTCCAATCCAAGACCCTAAGACCTTCTGCAAGATAATTACCATGGGCTAAGAAGGCCAGTGGACAGGTGCTTTACATCCACTATCTGCCACATTCACAGTAACTGTGCAAGGTAGATATTGTAGTCTTTATTTTACAGATAGAGAAATTAAGGCTCAGTTCAAAGGATTTCTCAAGGTTTTAGTGGAGCAGACCTAGGGTTGAGATTCAGGTGGGTCAGCCTTTCTGCTAAACCACTTGGTGGCTAAAGTGATTTTGAAGCTGTTGGGAGGCAGTCTTTGGACCTCTGTAGGTGCACTGAGCCTTGAGCTGACCCTTCCATGCCACCCAAAGGAGCTGGGTAGAACACAGTTGGCATTAAATGGCAAGTCTCTGTAAGTTCACCCTTAGTGACTGGGTCTTCTGCTGTCATACATGTTAGGAAACATCCCAACCACATTCTGGCCCAACCTCCACTGTTCACAAATTTGGCACTTTCTTTGGCCCAACATTCATCCACTAAGTGCCTTCTGGGTCTTTTGCCCCGGGCCAAGATAGGGATGGAAGAGCAGAGGCCCTTGGTTTAGGTCATGCAGCCTGAGAGTGCAGGAGTTCAAATGAAGGCCTCAAACATCTAGGTCATTGAGTCTGATCCTGCAGAGAAACCAGTAATATTTGAACTTCCTCTGGGCACCTACCCAAACCAAGGCATTCTTGAACCATGAGGGTGTATAATATTGTGTGGAGCTTTATCCAACCTTTTACCTCTAGTTTTTTCTCTTCACTTTTACTGCATTCAAGCAACTAGGCCAGTGCCTACTTTTTTTTTCAGGGAGGGAAGTGACAGTGAAAAATGAGTCTTACCCTGGTTGTGGCAGAGTCTTTTGGTTGACACCCTCAATGTGCTCCCAACTGTCTATTTCCTGTAACAGAAGCTAGAAAACCAACAGCTCACCTTCCCACCATCTTACAGATTAGAGTAGGCAGGTGCCTCCAGTGCTGAGCGGGAAATGTAGGCCATGGTCCATTATCGCCACTTCTTTCCTGGCCAGCTTTGTCCTGCTCATGTGATATGGGATGCCCAAGGGACAGCTGCCATCGTTACTCAGCATTAAACAGGCTGGAGGCTAGGAAGAGCCTGGTTCCTTGACTGCATCTTTGTTTAGCACTGTGCCTGATTTTTAAAAATTTTATTTATTTTTGAGAGAGGGGAGCAGAGAGAGAGGGAAAGAGAATCTCAAGCAGGCTCTGTGCTGACAGCATGGAGCTTGAACCCACGAACCCTGAGGTCACAACCTGAGCTGAAACCAAGAGTCAGAAGCTTAACTGAGGGAGCCACCCAAGGTGTCTTTGTGCCCGATTTTTTTGTTGTGTCTCACAATGAATTTGTAAGTCTCTGTTGTTGGGTTTCTGTGATGTCCTTCCAGATGTAAGCCTTAGTGTTTTGCTATATTTTGGGGGGAACAGAAAGAACTTAGGGCCCAGCTAAAGAGTGGAGATTATAAGTCTCTGGGGACATTTCATAATCATGAAGGTGGGGGAAGGGGCAGGGAGAAGATCTATCTTTGGTCTCAGGCCATCTGGTGGAAGCTGTATGGGTGGAGTACGAGGGTGTCCAGAGTAACTTGGGCAGAAGATGTGTGAGGACCAAGGTGAGGGGGGACTGAGTGACATATCAGAGGTTTCCTGAAGAGACACTGCTGGCCTCTCCCCTACCATGTCTTAGAACTAAAGAATCCCCAGAACTTGGCCTTGGCTTAGGCACAAGGGAGACTCCATTACTGAGTTTCTGCCACCCTGGAAGAATGAAGCTTCAAAATACACATTATATTAAGTTATGAAACACACACAAGCACACGCACACACACACACACACATTTTGCGAGGGAAACAGAGCATGAGTGAGCATGGGGAAGCAGCTGAGGGAGAGGTAGAGAGAGAGAGGCTGAATGTGGAGCCTGATGCAGGGCCCAGTATCATGACCCTGAGATCATGACCTGAGCTGAAGTCAAGATGGAGCTGCCCAAGTGCCCCCAAAATGTAGACATTTTTAATGCCTGAGTTGAGGACTGAGATCAGCACCAGCTCTGTTTTTGAAGGGGCAGAACATGGGGTGCCTGGGTGGCTCAGTTGTGTAAGTGTCCGACTTCGGCTCAGGTCATGATCTCAAGGTTCGTGGGTTCGAGCCCTGCGTCGGGCTTTATGCTGACAGCTAGCTCAGAGCCTGGAGGCTGCTTTGGATTCTGTGTCTTCCTCTGTCTCTGACCTTTCCCTGCTCATGCTGTCTCTCTCTCTCTCAGAAATAAATAAAACATTAAAAAAAAATAAGAATGGGCAGAACGTGTAGAAACACTCTTTGCAAGGTCGAAATGGATGAGTCAAATGGGATGAACCCTGGGGTCTGCCTGCCTCCACTCCTGCATGTGGGAGGAGGGAGGCAACACCACAGGGCTGAGTGGTGGGATGGGGCTGCTGGAGTTCAGAGTTTTTGGGGTCTCGAGCTGACCTCTGTGATAGACTCTTTCCTCTCTCTTGCCATCCCTGAAATGTTTCTCGGTGCTGGGACTGGTTCTTCTCACAGGGAAGATTCAAGATGGAGGTTCAGAGAGGGTGGGCAGAGAGAGGATGTTTGTCTCTCTGTCCTCATAGAAACGTTGTTCAACACTGGCGAGGGGGAGGGGGAGAATTCAGCAAATTGGGTTTGATTTTGGAGATGATTATAATTAAGCCAAATCGTTTCCTGCCTTCTTTCAAGGCTACCACTTTTCCAACTTTCCATTCAATTCTGTTCAGCTCATTTGAGCAGCAGCACTATGGTTAGTTGGTACTCTCAGAGTCGGCTGTCTGGCTGGTGAGTGCTTTTCCAGCACCTCGTAGCCGTGTGACCTTGGGCAAGTCACTTTATGTGTCTCTGCATCATCTGTAAAATGGAGTGGAGGACGGGAACTCCTCACAGGGTTGGGTGAGGGGTAAAGCCATTGGAACAGAGCTAACATAGAGCACATGGCCAGTACGTGCCTGAGCATCGGCTTGCTGTATGCCACTCCCTGGGCTCGGCCCCCTCACCTGCAGGATCCCTAGGAGATGGCAGGCACTGGCATCACGATAAAAAAGCTACCTCATCAGATGCAAATCCAATGCTTTCTTTCTGACAAGAGTGGCAAGCAACAGGTTCATGTTTATGGCTTTGCCTAGGTGCCTACTGCATGGCATGACTTTTTGCATTTTGTTTGAGAGGAGGCCATGGGCCTCAATTCACTGCGTTGTACTTCCTGGAAAGGTGACTTCTTTACCACAGAAGGAACCTTCTGCTCCACCCCTGTAAGGACTTCTGAAGATTGCCAGGTTCTATCGCGGGGTTGAACTTCCCATCAGAAGGTCAAGGATGGTTGGAATCAATCTTAAAATGAAATTCCCAATTGGATCATTTATGGTTACATCTTCTTTCCTTTGCTCCATCCTAATAGTTTTTCTAGTTTGGATGATGATCTTGTTCCTCATCACAGCAGGACTCCCATCCCCCACAGGGGGAAAGGATTGGCCATGATAGTTGGTTTCACTCTTGCTCAGAAAGGCTGTATTCCAGTGAGCTCCTTCCCTTCATTCATTATGCTGAAATCATATTTCTAGAGGACAGAGATGAATGCTGTGTACTTACCTGATTAAAATGCCTGTTGTTTTAAATCTATTTTCACAGATTTTTTCCTCTGATAGACATTCAGTGACACAACACATTAAAAATTATATCTGTATCAGCAGGTTCCTCCATCATATTTACGTAGTGTGTGTGCATGTGCATGTATGCAAGTGAGCCATGCAAACCCGGGGGTCCCATTATGAGCGGTAGGTATTCAACAGTTGTGGGACAATTGCAGCTTTGACAAAAGCAAGATTGGATTATGTATTTTATCGATTGGTAAGAAAAATCGCACAGTTGTTTACAAAACACCAAATATATAAATTACATTAAGATGAAAAAGTACAAGGAAACACTATTTACCTAAGGCTTTTTACCGGGGTAGCTGTAATGTCGTTAGTGGAGTGGCAGTAATGCAGTGACCCATTGGTATGGGCAATTCAGCAGGTCTCTCTTCTAGGCCATTTTCCAAATGTTTTTGCTGTTCAGCAGGGCCTGGGGAGCAAGACTGAGTATATTTTAGTCCTTGCCCACCAGCATCATCCGAACCTCCATTAATCTTTGAGTTCTGCGCCCTCACTTTACCAAAAGAATCATGCCTCCCCCCAAGAATTATGCAAAAATCAATGGCAAAGTTAATTGAAGTCTGGATCTCTTAATGTTTTTCTCTTTCTTAAGCGATGGCTTGGGTTCTGAACAGTGAGGTTTAACTCCAAAGACCGCTTTAATTGAAGATGAGTGAATTGGGAGGAGAGAGACAGTGGTGGTAGATAATTTTCCAAGAGACTGAAAGATAGTGTTTGCATTTAGGATTTCATTTCCTTTCAAGTTTTACACTGGGGCTTAAGGAATGTTACCAGATGTGAAGAATGACCAAGGCCTCTGCTCCGTTGTCTCGATAAAGGGCTGGAAATGCTTTGAAGGGGGCCAGCTTCTTCCCTTTCCTCCCACAGGGCTAGAGAGAGCAAGAGGGGTGAGAGAGAGAGAGAGAGAAAGCAGTGGAGGACTTCCTACCACCAGAAGGTGGTCAGCTTCTTTATTTTAAAGATTCTCCACCTTTCTGATGAGTGAGGTGTTCATATCATAGTGATTCAGGCCTGGGATTTGGCCGACGCTAGTAATACTTGTTATATTTAAAGCAGCTGATAATCTGCAAAGTAAACTCTTCGCTGGATTCTGATGCCAATTTGGGGAGGCGAATGCAACTGGTATTTTAATCTCTACTTTGCGGAAGAAGGCACTGAGGCCCCAATGGGTTGGAGTTTGTGCAAGATGACCCAAACCGTGAGGGGGACACAGGCCTTTCACATTTAGGGCGAATGGATAGAGGGTCAAGGCCCTGACATTTCCCTTGATGGAGCTCCTAAAGATGGGGTAGACAAGGCTCATCTTCAGCCAGTAGGGACCCACGCGGTGTCCCTATAGCACCCTCTCTTAGTGCCAGACCTGCCACCGGGCTTTGCAATTCACAATGCTGTTCTGACTCTCACTGGTATCTTCCAAAACATTCAGACAAAGAACTCTGAAAGGCATCTGGTCAAGCTTTGTGAGGGGGGAAAGCTTATCCTCCGATCCTGAGGCCCTCAAGTCAGGGATTTGATTATGCTTATCATGATCTCAGCTTCCACCGCTCCAAATGTGATTAGTTTTGTAATTAGTTAATGTCATTACCTGTCATCAAATCCAGACAATGTTGGTCTCCCAAACCTCCCGTGGCAGGGAAACCCACAGCCTGACATCTTTTCACTATTTCACACTGAGTTTCTTTAAGAATCCTGGCAACCATCCTCTCTTCCCTAGACCACAGGTCTGAGAGTTAGGGGAAAGATGTATTTCTTGTGTTTCTTTAAGGAGATTTAAAATTCTTCGGTCCACTTCCCAAAACTTTTCTTCACTCCAAGCAAAGTATAAATAGAATCTTTTCAGCAAGTCTTAGACCCCACCGTATTTTCCTTCTCATGTATGTTGGCTACATTTTGCTTTGGGCGGAATGGTCAAAATAAGAGCCAGTTTACCTTAGGGAAACACCCCGTTAAAAACTATTTTTACCTTATGTAAAATGCTGCTTGTCTTCTTTGCTTCGGTTCAGACATTCAACAGACATTCTCTGCATGCCTATTGGGTGCAGGTACTTGGAATGCAGTGGAGAACAGACTGGTCAAAGCCCTGTCCTCTGGGAGCTTATGTTCTAGTGGGGAAAGGTCGAGACTAGGAAATGAATGTTTGAAAGTAAAGTACACAGTGTGTGGGCTGGGCATTTTCCATTTGTCCCTCCAGACCCCCTCTACCCCCTTTTCCACCCTGCTCAGTGGAGAATCTTGGGAAGAAGGTAGGTCTCTAATGGTGGCATCAATGGCTTCTTTGCCATCAGGTCCTGGCTGGGTCAGGAGCTGGAAACTGAGGCACAGGAGAGTGAGGTCAGGGTCCTGATGACCCGTTAGTCCCTTCTGCTGACCATAGGGTGACACAATTGCTTTTCTGTGTGGCAGGAGTCATCCCCTCCCTTGTGCTGCTTCAAGCCTAGGGGTGACATCTGGTCACCACAGTTTTGGTTTTCCTAACCCTTGTGACATGTCTGTAAACAGACCCTTCATCGGCCTCTCCGGAGTCACCCATTTGAATGAGCCCTCTGTTTCTCACTGGGACCCTGACTGGCACAGTAGGTTAGAAGGCAGTGCCATGGACCAGCGCCATTTCTTCCAGGGCCCCCTGTTCATCTGCTACATTGCTTGTTGTCCTGTGCATACTCTTGGACTAAATGTCATCAGACACCAGGCTGCGTTGCTCCCCTAGGACTCAGTTTCTCAATGATGGAAGCCACGTGACTTGTCATCATTCTACGTTACAAAGCAAGGGCGCCTCTTCTACATGCTCTCTGAAGACAGTGATCATGGCCTGCAGTGCGTGGCCAGCCCTCCGCACCTCGCGCATGTGATAGGGCCAGACAGACTGGCTCGTTCGGTTCAGCAAGCCCCCACTAACAGAAACAAAAGGTCCCTGAGATGTGGTATTTGGGACCCTTCCCAGCCCTGCCTCCTGTCCCCATAGCCCTACCCTCTGCTCTGTGCCCATGGGAGTAACTTGCACATTTCTATCCTCCCATGTGGGCTTTAATCCTCTGTGATAAAGTTCAATAGTCCTCTTAGAAGGCCTTGCTGGTTTCGGGGCGCCTGGGTGGCTTAGTCGGTTAAGTGTCCGACTTTCGCTTAGGTCATGATCTCTCGGTTCTTGGGTTCGAGCCCCGCGTCGGGCTCTGTGCTGACTGCCAGCTCAGAGCCTGGAGCCTGTTTCAGTCTGTGACTCCCTCTCTCTTTGACCCTCCCCTGCTCGCGCTGTCTCTCTCTCTCTCCTAGAAATAAATAAAACATTTAAAAAAAAAAAAAAAAAAGAAGGCCTTGCTGGTTTCATCATTTTGAGGAAAAGGAGAGATAGATAGATAGATAGATAGATAGATATTTACAAGTTGTAATTTAATTAAATTTCCTAATTATGAAAAAAGTTCATGCTGACCATAGAGAACATAAAATACAGAAGTCAGAAAAATTCATCATACTAGCACAGGTGGGTACCACAAACATCTTGGATATATTCAAGAGGTTTTGACTTTAGCTTTGAGGGGAACACATTTACCATTGCCAGCCCATCTCCGTTCCCAATGCCTTCTTGTTTTCTAAAGAACTTTTATAGATTCTTGGACCCTTTTGCCTGCCGGGTTCACACTGGCCTGAACTGCCCACTTAAGCCAAACTAAGTATTTTCCTTGTCTGCATTTGAGCTTATTGCTTAGGTTTGGGGAGTGAATCCAGGCTCCGTGCTCGGCAGTCCATGCATCCTCTCATCTTCCAAACAGGACCCAAGGTTTCAGATGGCTTTGAGCACGCCCCATGTTTGTGGGTGGTTTATACACTTATCACCTTCCTTTGGGAACCCCTAAAGGATGCTGTCCAGTCAAGGAGCTGTGCTCCTCCGTGACCTCACCCTTCTAGAAGTGTCAGCTTGTGTTAAGGCCACACTAGGGCTTCCTGTGCGGAAAGCCCTCGAACTGTGAAGTACCCCATTTCTCTTGATAAAAATGAGGTGGAAGGAAAAAAAGAGCATGGCAGCTCTGTTACCTGATGGTACTTATTAGTTAGCTTTCTCTGAAAGGACTGAGAGATTTTATGTGGATCTAAAGTTATACTCTGGGGGAATTTGTTAGCAAAAGCCACTGATTTGAATGCGATTTATATGTTCCATTTGTTTTCTTAGTTTGAAATAGATGAAATGAGGATGATATTCTTCATTTGATAATGCACTCAAGAATCTTTCGATATAAGTTTTAGTTTAAAACTCCCAGTTTCCAACAGCCTATTTAACACACACACACACACACACACACACACACACACACACACACACAGCAGTCTGGCTAAAAAATATCCTCAGGAAACCAGCCTGGAAGAACAGAGGGTGAAACATGAATGAGCTATTTAGCTTTTCTTGGAAAATGGCATAATTCTCAGAGGGATGAAAGGCCAAGCATTCCCCAGATTTTTGTCAGGCACATTTGCCAGTCCACAAAATGCTGGAACCCCAAACACAGAAACTGGATGGATTTCAATTTCAGTAATTCAGGTGTTTGTGGCATAGAATAAACACCACCCAGAAGGCAGCATCCTGAGTTACCAGAAGTTCCAGCGAGCAGTATAATTTTAGGCAGCATTTTCAGCTTCTTCCAAAGAGGGATAGTTGAGTCAGTCATTCAGTTCACATAAGCAGAATGTTTTACTATTTGAAAAAGAGATCCCGAATCAACCAACATTTGGGACTAATATGGCTGAATTAATTTATTTTTCTAAGGTTATGTCTATCTAACTTCAGTCCGCTGGTGTCTTTCGACAACTCAGTGGAGTGTCTGTTGAGTGGATGTTACGTCTGTTGAGTAGATGTTATGCAGTCCCATGGCATTGGACATGGCGAGCTGGAACTTAACGTGATATCTGCTACTTTTGGGGAACTTGTAATCCAGCCAGCGAGACTGGACAATTCTTACAAAACAGCCATTGAAGAGTGCGAGGCATGAAATAAAAAATGGGAACAAGTATGGGACAGGAAGTGAGAGGAGAGAGAGAGAGACAAAAGTGTACTGGGGTGTTTCCACAAGGCTGTAGGCCACAGAGTATAGGCTGGAGGGATATGTATAGGTTGAGGAAAAGAGATGGTTTATCAGGCTGGGATTTAGCAAGAGAAAGCCGCTGATTGAAAGAAAACTACATTGAATATCCACTTGCCAGGTATTTCTTAAAAAGACCTACGATCATTACATTCACGAGCTAATTCTGATAATAACCACATGGCAAGGTATCTTAGCCCCCATTTTGGGAATGGGCAGAACGAGTCTTAAAGATATTAAATAATTTACTCAAGATCACCTTGAGGGAAGCTGGTAGTGTAGGCTTGTCTCGGCTACACCAAAAAGGTCTGCTGCTTTGTTTCCCTGGCCTCAGATTAAAGCAGTAGACACTCTGGACAGTTGTGTTTTGCACGTTCTTGCACAGTGAATGAAGACATGGATGGGAACATTTGGGGATGAAAACAAAACACATCTGGATGTTTGCTGAGCTTTGGAGCCAAAGAGGAAGGGGGAGGATTGAGCATGTTGGAGTCTCGGCGTTCAAGGTAGCTGCAGTAATTGCCACTATGGCCATCGTGCGACACCTCCAGCCCCCAGCTCCGATGTGACGGTGGGGCATCTGGGGGTAGGGTGGAGGTCTTCTTCCTCTAATCAAAGACAGTCTGTACATGGGTTCTGCTACCTTGGGGTAGGCACCAGAACGTTTTCTACTCAAAAGGAGTTGAAGAACATGTGGCAGATGGCAAATTTTCCCTAAACCTGTCTTTCTTTTCTCCCAGCGTGAAGTCATTCAGCTGGAGGGACTCTACTTCCCACCCTCCCTTTCTGGACGTAGTACGAAGTTATTGCCTATGAAATGTGAACAGAAGTGTTGTGCAACCTCTGCTTCAGCTCCTAATTGGAACTCATTCTTTCTAGGCTTCCTTTCTTCCTCCCTTCCCATGGGCTGGAACCTGGATGTGCTGGCCACCCCATTAAACCACACAGATGCAACATGCCCCGTACCATAGGAGGCAATGAGAAGGAGAATCTGGATCTCGTCATTACTGTGGGAAACACAACATTCTACCAGCCTGCCGTGTCCAACTCCAGAGTGTGAAAGAGAATGCAATTCAATTCTAGGAACTACTGTATTTTGATGTCTGTTTAATGGAAGAGCTGAGGGTTTTTTTTTCCCCTCTGTGAATATACAGAACTTTTCTGGGCTGGGAAGCAGAGAAATGATTTCAAGTCAATATCTTGTCTTCCCTCATTTTTTCCTTCATTCTAAAAATATTCCTGAAAATACACTAGCTCTGTACCAGCAGTGCCATAGTTAACAGAAGAGTCATGCTCCTGTCTTGCTGAAACTTCCATTCTAGCAGGGAAGAGAGACACAGCAAGTAGACAGAAAATTAGAATACCTACCGACTGGAACATGCGTTGTGAAGGACGTAAACTTGGGGCTGGGATATAGACACAGGAATGAGAGAAAACCACTCTAGAGGGCATGGTCGGAGGAAGGCTCCAGGGAGAAGTGGTGCATCATTTGAGCCCTAAAGGAGGATGGGAAGCCAGGTGGGCAAAAAGCGGGGGCACAGCCTTCCACGTGGATAGGAGCATGTGCAAAGGCCCCACATCAGAAGGACTTATTGAGCACAAGTAGCTGGAGACAAGAATGAGGAGTGGACAGACACATTCCTATTGGCAAGATGGCTGGGGGCCGGTACACCTGTGGCTTTTGAAGGGTTTTAGCAAGGAGTGTCTGTGTATGTTTCAGGGGAGAGATAATGCGCTCCATTACTGTTTAAGATCGCTTTTACTACTTGATAGACAAAGGACTGTGGAAGCGTAAGAATTTCTGCAGTTGACATAGCCTCTAGCGGTCCTAGCAGTGAAGGTTGAGATGGGTCATAAAATTACAGGGGTACCTGGGAGGCTCAGTGAGTTAGTTAAGTGTCTGAATTTTGGTTTTGGCTCAGGTCATGATCTCTCAGTTCATGGGTTTGAGCCCCCCACCGGGCTCTGTGCTGTCAGTGTAAAGCCTGCTTGGGATTCTCTCTTTTTCTCTGCTCCTCCCTCTCTCTCTCAAAATAAATAAACTTAAAAAAAATTACATCCACATAGATGAAAAATGCGCATACTCCTATGATATTTTCAAAATCACGGAAGAATTTCTCTAACCATATAGTATTTGAATTCAGTTAAAATAAATATAGGGCCACCTGGCTCAGCCAATAGAGCATGTGACTCTTGATCTCAGGGTTGTGAGTTCCAGCCCCACATTGGGTGTGGAGCCTACTTAAAAAACAAAGTAAGTACAAGTCAGTCATTTCAAGCGTTAAGTTGGAAGAGGGTTTCATAAGCACGATGCTGTCAGTTCCACACAGGCTGGGAAATGCTGGGTTAGAGTTTAGGGTGCTGTCATCTTGTCTACATTTGTAGTTGACAGGTGTGGGTGAGGTTGTTGAAACAGTGTGCCTGCCGTTTCTGGGACTTGTAGGGGCTCTTGCCATGGTGGGGCTTCTAGAAGCTTCTCAGGGCCCTGGCCTTTGGAATTTCAACCTCTGGCTCAGAGACGGGGAAGAAGGAAATGGGCACACTTTAGTTTATAAAACTCTTCAGACCATTAAAGCTACCTGTTTTTTCTCAAGCAAGCAAGGGCTATATTTATGAACCCTCCTTTCCTTCACGTATTAATTTTTCTGAGGGAGATTTTGCCTCTTAAAGGGCAATATCCTGACTCCTTTTGAAACAGCTATTCACAAGCAAGTTCTTTCAGGAAGGAAATGATACAGTTCCCAGACTTGCAGATGTCAATGCAGTTATTATTGGGGTGTTCTTTCTAAGGTTTTAGGTTTCCCCAGCCTTGCTGGGATGCAACTGACATCTAACACTGTGTAAGTTCAGGTATACAGGGCCTGGATCAGACACACTTAGATATTGCACATCTTTAAGGTTTTTAATAGCTGGCTTCAGAAATAGGACACTGTTGTTTATTTATTTTTTTGGACAGACGAGTGATATCAGGGTCTGACATAGACCCTAATAAGGATATTAAGGATATTGTGAGATGCTAATTTGTTGGTGATTTTTTTTCTGCGTATCTAAGAAATCTAACAAGAAAAGAAGTCCAAGTTTCAGCTTCTGCACATCAGGAAATGGTTAGTGTGTCCCGGTCTTGCCTTACAGACCTGCTGGGGAGAAAAACCTTCCTTTCTCTTCCCTTCCCCCCAGCCCTTTCGATCTCTTACCCCAAAGGATTCTCTTGGTGAATTGGGGTATGCTTGACTGCCCCTAGAGAATGGCCGCCCTCAGTACAGCTGCTCCAGGGAATCAGCCTTGGAACAAGGCTCTCCAGGGGGGGCAGGAGGAGGGAAGAGGGAAGCCGGGTCAAACGTGGCTGGATTTCCTTCCTTGCGTGCACTTTCTTCCTCTGCTCAAAAAGAAAAAAAAAAAAAAAAAGAAAAAAAGAAAAAAAAAAAAGCCCTTGGAAGAGGCCTGGGGAGTCAGATCAAATGTACTGGCTCAGAGCCAAAGCTTGACTTGTCTCAGCCTGAGTCTCAGACCAGGGACTCCACGTTCTCAAGTCTTCATTTCTGTCCCGTTGAAACTGATAGGGAAGGTTAATGAGATTAACGTGGCCAAACACCACGGGCTTCTGAGAAGGAGCCAGATACGTGGTGGCTGATGCAGGAAACACCAGCGGGGCCATTCTTGTTGGGGACACTTTTTACTGGGCTCTCCTCTAGTTAAAGTTGATTGTTTTTATTGGACAATTCAAAAGTAGCCTGTATTCAGGGTGAGTCAGCCAGTGGCTACTCAGTAAAATGCCTGCTGGGTCCGTGAACGAGTGAAGGTATTTTTTTTTTTAATGTTTTATTTATTTTTGAGAGAGAGCATGAACAGGGGAAGGTCAGAGAGAGAGGAAGACACAGAATCTGAAGACAGGCTCCAGGCTCTAAGCTGTCAGCACAGAGCCCGACGCAGAACTTGAACCCACGAACCGTAAGATCATGACCTGAGCTGAAGTCAGACGCTTAACCGACTGAGCCACCCATGCGCCCCAGTGAAGGTCTTATTTTATATTATTTTGCATCTGACCTTTTCACCAACTTGGCCCAACCCTGGCCACCCTTCCAAATATATAGTGATTAATATTTTCTAGGATAGGAAAATATTCAGAAAAGTAATTGGGTCTGGGATGAAATGTGGTTGAACGAAGAAATAGGTAAGGACAAAACCCAAACAGTGTATGGGGCAGAAAAGATGAACTCTCTCACTGGTCGGAGATTTTCTGTATAAAACATTCCCAGAGGAAGGTGGAGAAGATGGAAATGTGTGTGTGTGTGTGTGTGTGTGTGTGTGTTTACGAGTATTTTTAAGCGTGAAATAGCAGTGAAAGGAGGGGAAGGAAGAAGAAATTTTGGTAAATCTATAAAGTCCCCACAATTTATGAGAGTTTAAAAGGCAATTTCTTTTTAAGGGGCAAATTCCTAATTTCCCACATAAAAGTATGGGAATTGAATGGTAAATCCTTCTGTGCCGACAAGACCCCTGAAAAGGGGTATGAAAAAGAGTTACTGTGTCTTTTCCATTCATGTCTCTTGAAAGCCCATGGATGTGAAACTGCCCTGCGACACACAGCCCTGGGTTTCAAAGCTGCCCGGATGACTTTTCAGAAATGATCTATTGTGACGCTTTGTTTTGTCCGGGTTGCCCTCGTTTTGTTCTGCTTGGGCTGTATCACTCTTCTGCTCTGCCATTAATCCACCCTGTCTACTCCTCCCCATTCAGAGGCGCTTTTACCCCCTGCCCTGCACGGGGGAGCCTGGACGAAGTGACTGAAAGGCTCAGCATCGCTGCTGTGGAGAGAGGGACCAAGGCAAAGAGGCAAGGGGTGGGGGTGGGGAAGGAGCAGGTGGGATGTTGGGTGCAGAGGCTCACCTGGGAGGTTAGGGTGTCTGGGAAGAAAAAGAACAGGGAGTGGGGAGGGGGGAGGGGAGCACGCAACGCAACGTGAAGGGCTTTTATCCATCTGCCCCAAGCCTGAGCACCTTGGAAAAACCTTTCGCTTGCACTTGAGCTGAATGGCTGAGCTGCTTGATGAAACACTGGGAATGGGGGCTTGTATAGCCTGAGAATGAGCCCACCCTTAATTTCAGGTTTGAATTGGTTGACTTACTTGCAGTCACGTAAATGTAGCTCAGGTGTGGTCAGACTGGGACAAAATGACAAAGGATACAGTGGTTTGTAAAACATCTGAAATCTATTGTTTACGTAGTAAACTTAGTAACTCAGATTTGGTTCCCATCCTTATATCCTCCAGGAAATATTATATTTAATTATATTCTAAATAGAGAAGATGCTTCTTTTTTTTTCCTTCTTCGCTGCCCTACACATTGCTCACTTTTTAAAAGAGATTTTTTAAAGTTTATTTTTATTTATTTTGAGGGGAGTGGCAGAGGGAAAGGGTGAGAGAGAGCTTTCTGCTTAGGGCCGGACCACTGTGAGATCATGACCTGAGCCAAGATCAAGAGTCTGACGCTTAATGGGCTGAACCACCTGAATGCCTTCACATCACTTACTTAAAAAAAAAATTTTTTTTTTCAATGCTTATTTATTTTTGAGAGATGGAGCGCTGGCAGCGGAGGGGCAGAGAGAGAGGGAGACACAGAATCCAAAGCAGGCTCCAGGCTCTGAGCTATTAGCACAGAGCCTGACATGGGGCTCAGACCCACGAACCTGTGAGATCATGACCTAACCCAAAGTCAGACACTTAACTGACTGAGCCACCCAGGTGCCCCACCCACATCACTTATTTTTAAGTTCAAGAAGGCTGCTCAAATGTCCCAGAGGGTCCCGTGATATGCTGGGTTATAAAGTAGTAGCAAACATCCCCAGAATACCAGGAACTGAACACAGTAGATTGTTGATCTCTGTACACATCCAGCGGGGGGCAGCAGGGAGCTCTGGTCTTCACAGTTGCTCGATGAAGGGTCACATCATCCATGATCTCCATGGACAGAAGAAGGTACCTCTCAAGGCGCTCACACTGGCAATCCAACATCTGGCTCAGATGGTCCTTTGCTTAACAACTAAGTCCAATGGCTGCATCCTATTGCTTGGGGCCAGGAGGCTCCCTCTCTGGGGTGCAGGAGAAGGTGGAGAACCAGCCATCTTTCAGAACATACCCTGCACATGTTTTCAGGAACAAGCAGAGAGCTGCATAAGAGAAAAGAAAAGAAAAAAGAAAAGAAAAGAACAAAGAAGAGGGCAGCAAGCCATTTTTCAAAACTTTAACTGAATGATACAAGTTAGGAATTAAATGTTTTGAACACAATATGATTAGCCCTAGCCTCCACTGTCATTTGAGCTGTGTGACCTTAGGCAGATTATGTAATTTACCAGGCTTCCATTGCATCACTGATAAAGTGAGTTGGTGGGTTTGATCAGTGGTTCTCAAACCTGAGTGAGCGTTAGATCACCAGGGTCTTATTAAAGCATTAATGATGGGACATCACGTGTGCTATGTCTGATTCGGCAGGCCTGGGGTTGGGCCCAAGACTTTGCATTACTAACAAGTTTCCAGGGGATGCTGATCTGCTGGTCCAGGGAACACATTCTGAGATGGTCTCTCGAGGAACACTGGAGTCTGATGCGGCTAAGAAATTGCATCTTTCCTAGAGGGAACGAGGGAGAATTAGTGGATGAGTTGACTAATAGTTACAGTAAAGTTTTCACGCTGAAATTTGACTGGAAAATGATTCAACGGAGCGTCACCAACCCTTAACCTTTTTGGAGAGAACATTTGCATGTTGAGTTGACACATATAGTGTAAAGACACATCTCAATTACAAGATGTGGTCCAGACAGCTGCCCTTGTGGGGACAGAGGCGGCCACTCAACTCTGAGCAATTACTTAAAATTAGACTTGTCAAATTTGTTTAGGGTGACCAGGCAAGTACATACATTGACCTAATGTCACTCTTCCTAGGGAGACGGTGTAATGATTTTGTATATCAGTCAAACTATTCAAATACTAACGCTGCCTTCATGCCGTAATCAACATTCTGGTCAGATGCCATCTTTAGAAGCCCTTGGGGATTTGCATCTCTTAATTATTCTTCAATACCCAAACCAAGCATTCTTTAATTGGTGTAAATTGAACGGTGTTCCAGTGCAAACAAGGAGAGGGCACACTGATCAATGATTCCGTGCATGTCTATTGGAAAGCCATTGCCATTAGATCAAGTCACAAATCCTCAACTCCGTTTGCTTCAGTAAAGCACCAGCTCATGGAGCCAGCAAACACTATTTCTACTTAAGACATCATGATTGGCAAGCACTGAGTCCATTGTGAATCTGAAAAGTCTCATCTTTCACAGAAAGGGTTAAAAAATCCATCCTAAAGGTACTTTCTGTTCCAATGTCAGAAATCACCTTTTACTGAGAATTCAAAGGTAACAATAACTGTTAAAAACAATAACAGTTCAATAGAAACAAAGTGATTCTATCCTCCTACTATTTGGTATCTGTCTTTCTCTTTGTCTTTGTCTTTCTCTCTTTTTCTCTTTCTCTTCCTTTATCTCTATGTCTTTCTCTTTCTCAATTGGAAACAATATGAAATTTTTGTTAACTTGTCAAGCCATTCTCTCTCATGATATAGATTTTATTTTTCCTGGTAGCGTGTGATCCACTTCATCCTACATCCGGGCTGTGGTCAGGTAACATGAAACAGGTGTTCCTTCTACTTTTAATCTGATTGAAAAAACCTCAAGGAACTATACTTAAGAAGCCCAGGAAAAATCCTCACAAATGTGTCATGCCCACTTTTCACTCTTGTCTCTTTGCACCAACTCTCTCAAATCATTATTTATTACTGGGGTGGGAAGAAAAGAAGCAACAGGCTGGACACAGGCCCTGGCTCAGATCTGCCAGTCTCCCGCTCCCTGAGCTCAGAAAATTGTGCTGTGGCTCGAGGTGTGGTGCCTATGTGTGTTCATCTTTAATCTATCTGGTTTTTGACAAAATGTGCTGGTTCTTAGGCGGGGAGTCTTTCAGGTTGATTTAGGTTTGACTTTCAGAGTGGTCCAGGGTCGGATGCTTCCAATGAGTGGGGGGGGGGGGGGGGTGAGTAGAGAGGTGTCAGCTTCCTTAACAGTCTTTGTTCAATTGCTTAGATATAAGGTGGGACTTCTGGTGGGTAAGCCTCTTTGGGTAGCATGCCTCCATATAGGGTGCTGTCATTTAGACACATCCTAACAGAGAGCATGTGGCTCCATTTCCATCAGTCTAGCCATATGTTTTGAGGACCACAGTGCAGGCATCATGAGGGTGATTTAGACTCTATGGGTTACCTATCGAGCCCTGCTAGAAGTCTACAGAATGACACCTGATGGCCATCTTCCTGTGTTTTGGTACATGTCACAGATCAGAACATCACCCTTAAAATAAAAGTGCATTCATGGCGGGCAACCAAAGGAGATCAGTGTTCCTTTATTTGAATCAATGTTGAGAGTGAAAGAGCAGACTTGAAAATGGGCTGCAGAAGTGATCTGCCCCCCACCTGTTCTGAGGGACCCCTCAGAATCTGCTGTGATGTGGCTCCCCAACCTCCCTGTGTCATTTTTATCACCCTGCCTCCTGCAGATACTGTTGCCTGGCGTTTTGCAGCCCTGAGATGGCACATACGACCCGAGAGCAAAATCCTTGGCTCTAGTCCTGGTGGCTCCTTTTGAAGTCATGTGACCTTTCTGGGTTTGGATTTCATCACCTACAGAAGGAGGGGTTGGATTCGGTGAACTCTGAACACCTATTTTCTCTGGTACCAATTCCCATGAAAGCCAAGGGAAGGGAGCCCACACTGCATTTCTTTGGAGTCCATGGCCTGGGCTCTCATTCATGGAAATGGCCATTAGGTTGCCTGGAACCACATTTAAAATGGAGACCCTTGTTCTGTAGGTCTGGGCTGGAGGCTTAGACATTGCTTTACTTGTAGCTGTCAGATGAGGTAGCAACATGGAACAGTAAGGCCTTGGATAGTAGGCTAAATGGGGTGCCGGGGTGGGTATGGTTTCCTCAGCGCTGGGTGACAGCATAGCCTGGCGCAGAGTGCATTGTTCTTCAGCGTTTGAATAAATTCATGCCAGGGCGGGGCGGGGGGGTGGGGAACATTAGAAAGCAGGATAAGCCATGGACAGCTGATCCTGTGCTTAGGTCTCATCCTCACCATCTCCCAAACTGCTTTATTTTTGTCTTTTTTATTTCAAGATTTAAAAATTTTTAAGCAATCTCTACATCCAACATAGGGCTCACACTCATAACTCTGAGATCAAGAGTTGCATGTTCTACCCACTGAGCTAGCCGGGCACCCCTCCCATTTTACTTTCCACTAAGCTGGGCCGATGTCACAGTGAGTGCTGTGCTGTGTGGAAGCAGGAGGAAGGCAGAGACTTAGGGCAGGCGCTGGTGGGAAGAAGCAGGTGCCTCTGCCTCACGTCTGGCTCCTGACTCATCACTTGGAGGCCATAGCTCCAAGCACCTACTCTTACATGCTTTCTTTACCCCCATTGTTAGTTTCTCTGATGTCAATTTCAGCCACAGCAAATTATTTAGAGGGAGTGCAGGGTTCTACACAGCATGACTGTGGCTGCAAACATCACCGGTTTACGGAGGGAACGCTGATCTGGGAGGCAAAATATATGGGTAATATTCTGGTTGGCTCACTAACTAGGGGAGTGAATGATGGTCCATCAAATTCTCTGAGCTCTGAAGTAGGAAGGACCCTTCCAGCCTAACTGTTTACAGGAGATAATGTTTGTGAAGGTCTTACTCAGCATGTAGGTTAATGTGAGCTTGAGTTTATACTCTGCCGTCCCAGGGATGGTCCTCTCTGGGGGCCAGAGATCCTGCCTCAGGCTTCTCTTGCTACCCTAGGCTCTCTTGGGTATGAACTTAGAGAAGTTCTCCCCTCCCCTCCCCTCTCTGTCTCCCTTCATCTCCCTTCATCTCTTTCTTTCTCTTATCTCTCTCTCTCCTCTCTCTCTCTCTCTCTCTTTGAACAGATGGAAATATTTGCTTTTTTTTCCCTTTAAGTTTATTGATTAATTTTGAGAGAGAGGGAGGTCATGGGTTTGGGAGGAACAGAGACAAAGAAGAAAGGGAATCTCAAGCAGGCTCTGCATTGTCAGTGCAGAGCCTGATGTGGGGACCGTGAGGTCATGACCTAAGCCAAAGTAGGATGCTTAACTGACTGAGCCGCCCAGGTGCTCTTTGCTTTTTGCATGTAATCTAAGCATGCAATTCCCTAAACTTTACTGATAAGAATCAACTTGGGCCCTTGTTAAGCTCCTCCATTTCTAGGGAGCTTCCCTGAGTCAGCAGGTCCCGGAGGGAGCAGGGAGCAGTGGGAATCAATCCTCCTGTCCTGTTCTCTTTTTCTCTGTCTTTTCAAAGAATTCCAATTGATTCTTATTTTCAGAGAGGTTTAGGGAAGAGAGTTTGGTGCAGGGTTCTTGCACTTTGGATCACCCGGGAAAAGCCCCAGTGTCTGGATGACACTCCAGATCACAAAGTCTGGGGATGGGACCATGCACCAGTAATGTTTAACATCTCCTGGGGCATTCCCAGGTGAAGTCTGGGTTTCGAAGCTCTGGAATCATTTCTGATGGACTCTCAGAGCCCCAGGAAGAAGCTGAGGGAGCCCATCACCTTGTCTGTATGCCAGTGATTTCCTAATGTGACCACACATTAGAACTGTTCAGGTGCCTTTTAAAAATCCTGATACCTAGGTCACAATTTATGCCAATTAAGTCAGAATGTCTGGGGGCGGGAGCCCGACATCAGGATTTTTTTAAGGATCCCAGGTGATTCCAGTGTGTGGCAGAGCCCAGATTCTATGTGGATATAAGTTTTGGTGATGAACCATGTGTTACTGGTTACTGTTACTTCAGCCTTGCTGTTACTGAGGACATGTTGCCTCTCATCCTTGGTCTTTATTCATCCCCTGATCTGCTGGGGAGTCCTCTCCCATCTTCAGCAGGACTTCTTAGCAGTGGACCCTATTAGCAGCAGGCAGGAGGAGCCTCTGGCTAAGCCTGTAGTCTTTCTTCCTCTCCTGTAGACAACTGCCTGCTAACCTAGGAGAGGGACTTTTCTTAGTATACAGTGTTCTGCTTAATTAGGCTGAAATTCATATAACATGAAATTGACCATTTTAAAGTATATAACTCAGGGGCATTTAGTCTGATTCACAATGATGTGTGTGCAACTGCTATACGTTTCTAGTATCCAAACATTTTTTATTACCCTGGAAAAACACCCCATACCTATTGATTACTCCCATTTCATCCTCCCTCTGGCCCCAGCAACAAATCATCTAATTTCTGTCTATAGGGATACCCTATCTGGATTCATATACATGGAATCATAAAATGTGTGACCCTTTGTGTCTGGCTTCTTTCACTTCACATAATGTTTTTAGGGTTCATCTGTGCTGTAGGATACTTCGATACTTCATTCCTTTTTCTGACTGGGTAATATTCCATTGCATCTCTGCCTGTTTTTGGAGTAAAGTTTTCATGGGCACAGCCCCATTAATTGATTTATATACTATCTATGACTGCTTTTGCACTCTAATGCTGTGAGCAGTCATGACAGAACCAAAACCCTGCAAGGACTAAAATAGTCACGATTTGGCCCTTTACAGGGAAAACTTTGCTGATTCAAATTAATATTTGGGGGGAATCTTTATTATAATCCCATGTGTGGAAATTCTGAAGTTTCATACAGTTTATCATTTTTTCATGACATAATTTATACGTTCAGCTAGATGAACAAATATGATAGAAAAGCTTTGAAAATTTTGAAATAGAAGAGTAGTGAGAGGACATTTGCCCCTCCCCCAGTGAGGGAGGTAGTACATGTGTCATGGAGCTATATTAACTAAAGAACATGGTGCTGGTGCAGAAATAAGCAGGTCAATGGAAAAGACCAGAAGCTGAGATTGAGGCGGCATTTCAGCCTGCTCAGGAGGAGATGAATGCATCCACAGAAGGTGTCAGACACATTTCATTGAGACCAGCCATGAAGCTGGGGGGTCTAGGTAGCTCAGTTGGTTGAGCATCCGACTTTGGCTCAAATCACGATCTCATGTTTCATGAGTTCGAGCTCAATATTGGGTTCTGTGCTGACAACTCAGAGCCTGGAGCCTGCTTCAAATTGTGTGTCTCCCTCTCTTTCTGCCCCTCCCCCACTTATATTCTGTGTGTCTCTCTCCCAAAAAGAAACATTAAAAGTTTTATGTGAAAAAAAAGAAATCATGAAGGTGCATCTCCTTCTACTTCTTTGAAATAAATTCCAGAAGAATAAAATATTTAAATGTATAGAAAAAATATAAAAGTATCAGAAAAAAACTACCTTACTAAGTACCTAGTAGAAAGCTTCTTCTAAGCTTAACAGAAAAGAGGAGATTGGAAGCGAAAAATTGATTAACTTGGCTAAAATGGAAAATTTCTATACTATAAGAGTAATGCAAGTAAAGTTTGAAAGATAGAGTGGAATTAAACTGAGAAAAGTATTTTTGTTATAGACAAATGGTTAATGTCTCTAAGTGTAAAAAAATTGAATGAGAATCTGAAAAGGACAAAATAAATAAGGGGGAAATTTACAAACTAGTAATAATGCAGTGAATGCAAATAGCCAGTGAGCATGATACTATGAATGTTCAACTTTGCAAATGATTAGTGTCAATGCAACATTAGTTTAAATAAGATATCGTTTTGGTTGTTGTTCATTGACAAAGATGAAAAAAATCAAGACTGCACCGTTATGGTAAGGGTATAGGGAAAAAGGCTTTGTAACATTCTTGGGTGCAGTATTTTTGGAGGGAAACCTGATGCTACACATCACATTTGTAGATGTAAATACCTTTTATAAGTACTATCATTAACCTGACATCTTGGGCAGTTAGTATTTAGAAAACCAACACATAGATGTTCCTTGTGGACCCCATGAGTAAAAGTTAGCACCATAAACAACAGAAATAGAAAAAAAAAAAAAAAGATGGTCCTTGGTGCAGGAAAAAGCTGGAAACCACCTCAGTTCTCATCAGCAGGTTTTAATTGTATTTATTTTATTAAAAATTTTTAATAATTTGTGTTGATTTTAATTCCAGTTAGTTAACATAGCATTTAATATTACCTTCAGGTGCACAATATGGTGATTCAACACTTCCATACATCACCCTGTGCTTACCAAGTAGTTTTTTTTAGCCCTTTTGATGGAGGTTGACATGTAAAATCTGTGCATATTTAATGTATACAACTTGGTGAGTTTGAGGATAGATGTACACCCATGAGACCATCCCTGACCGGATCATAGCCACAGCCACCACCTCCCAAAGTTTCTTCCTGCCCCCTTTATTATTAGCGTTGTTCTTTTATATTTTTGTGGTAAGATCACTTAGCATGATATCTACCCTCTTAGCAAGTTTTCAGTGTACAATAACAAATTGTTAGCTATAGGTGTTGTGTTGTATAGTCGAGCTCCAGAATTTATTTATCTTGCAAAACTGAAACTTTGTACGTTTGACCATCACCTCCCCATTTCCCCCCACCCCTCCCCTAGTAGGATTTGATAAAAATAAGTTGAGATATATCCATATGATGGTTTTCCAAGGAGCCATTGCAAGTGAGGCAGAATTTTCAACTGTGATATACGTTCTAAGTACTCTCTTTGTTTTCTTAATCAAGCTTGTAATATGTTTGTTTTCTTTTTTTATTAAGAAACCCACCTTCTGGATCCATTAACGTGCACAATAATTCACCTCATTGCCAGCCTTATAAAACCGATGGCTATTTCATGCCTCTACAAATTGTACTTATTTATTTTTACCAGAGACATTACATCTACCATAGAAGACTTGAAACATATAAATCCATGTGTTAGAACAATGGACTTAAGTTTGTACGTGTGTATACACGTGTGCACATTTCCATGTGTGCACGTGTGTTTGTACACACACATATATTTGTGCCTATGAGTGTCCAGCCCTTGGATGGCCTGTCATCTAGCTGAGGATGCTACCACACCCCAGCCAGAAGTTCTGATCCTTTTTAAGACAGACTTAGGGCATTAATAAACCAAGTAAAGACATGAGCTCTCTCTCTGACGGTAAAACCTTTCTACTTATAAGACTCCTTTATCTTCTGAGTGGAACAGCATGGGACGGGGAAGCCAAGGGAAGCCACAGAGAAGTCTGATAAAATTTGCCATTTGGGCCATGAACATGGGCAGAATATATTTCTTTGAGACTCTGCTTTACAGGCTTTTGAATTTATTCCTAGAAGTGGGATTGTTAGATTATACGGTAGTTCTCTTTTTAATTTTTCAAGGAACTGCCATGTTGTTTTCTTCTATAATGTCTGGATCATTTTACAATCCCACCAAGAGCACACAATAGTTCTTTCACAACATTTGTTAGTTTCTCTCTTTTTGACAGTAGCCCGCCTGATGGGTGTGAGGTGATATATTCTAAATTTTTTGAGGCACCTCCATACTGTTTTCTATAGTGATTGCTCTGTTTTACAATCCCACTAATAGTGCACAAGGGTTCCAATTTATCCGCATCCTCACCAATCCTTGCTGTTTTCTGTATTTGTTTTTCCTTCGATTTTGTTGTTTTATCTTGACAGTAGCCACCCTAAGGGGCGCGAGGTGATATCCCATTGTGGTTTTGATTCACATTTCTCTGATGATTTGTGATGTTGAACATCTTTTCATATGCTTGTTGGCCATTTGCATGTCTTCTTTGGAGAAATGCTTATTCATGTCCTTAGTTCATTTTTTATTTGGGTTGTTTATTTTTTTTTAATTAAAATTTTTTAAAAACATTTTTATTTAAAAGCCAGTTCATTAACTTACAGTGCAATATTAGTTTCAGATGTACAATATAGTGGTTGAGTTAAAGGTGTTCTTTAAGTATTCTTCCTATTAACTCCTTATCAGATGTATGATTAGTAAATATTTTTTCCATTCTGTAGATTTCCTTTTCACTCTGTTGATTGTCCCCTTTAATGTGCAGAAGTTTTAAAGTTTGATATAGTCCCAAGGTTTAATGTCGTCCCAATTGTCTATTTTTGTTTTTGTTATGTGTGTTTTCAGTGTCATATCCAAGAAATCATTGCCAAATCTAATGTCATAAAGTTCTTCCTCTATGTTTTCTTCTGGTAGTTTTATAGTTTGAGGTCTTAAATTGAGGTCTGCAATCCATCTTGAGCTAATTTTTGTATATGTTGTAAAACAGGGGTCCAGCTTCATAACTTTGCATTTGGATATTTAGTTTTCTCATCACAATTTGTCGAAGGAACTCTTTTCTGCATTGAGTGACCTTGCACAGTTGTCAAAAATCATTTGACCATATACACAGAATTTATTTCTGGGTTTTTTATTTCATCCCATTTGTCTATATGTCTGTCTTTATGCCAGTGCCACGCTATTACTATAGCTTTGTAATAATTTATAATAGCTTTTGTAATAATTTTGAAATCAGGAAGTGTGAACCCACCAGCTCTGTTCTTTTTCAAAATGTTTTTGGCTATTTGAGATCCATTGAGTTTTCATCTGAATTTTAGGATTTCAATTTCTTTTGTACATATAATTCTTTTGGGATTAGGTAGGAATTGGGTTGAATTGGTAGGTTGTTTGGGATAGTATTGACCTTTTACCAATATTATCCTCCAATTAATGAACATGGGATGTTTTTCCATTTTTTTTGTGTGTGTCCTTAATTTCTTGCAGTAATGTTTTGTAGTTTTCAGTGTACAAGTCTTTCACCTCCTTGGTTGGGCTTATTTCTAAGTATTTTATCCTTTCTGATGCTAGTATAAAGGGGGTTGTCTTAATTTCCTTTTTGGTTGTTCATTGTTAGTGTATAGAAACACAACTGATTTTTGTGTGTTGATTTTGTATCCCACTACTTTGCTGAATTTGTTAATTGGTTCTAACAATGTGTGTGTGTGTGTGTGCAGTCTTTAAGGTTTTCTACCTATAAGGTCATCATCTGTGAACAGAGATAATTTTACTGTTCCCTTTCTAATTTATATGCTTTTAATTTCTTTTCTTGTCTCATTGCTCTGGCTAGCACTTCCAGTACTATGTTGAATAGAAGTGGTGAGATGGGATATTCTTCTCATGTTCTTGATCTTAGATGAAATGCTTTCAGTCTTTAACCATTGAGAGATGTGAGCTTTTCATATATGACCTTTATTATGTTGAGGCAGTTTCCTTCTTTCCTAGTTTATTTAATTTTTTAATCATGAAAGTATGTTGATTTTTTTCAAGTGCTTTCTCTGCATCAATTGATAGTATCATGTAATTTTTGTCCTTTATTTTGTTAATGTGGTATATTTATGCCCTTCTTTATGTAGTTCCTGGATGCTATTAAATATCTCTTCTCAATCCTCAGCTCTCTGACAATACTCCAAGTCTTCAGTAAAACTGTGGGTAAAGATTTTTGTCAATATGTTTTATGTGGTGACACAGTAATTTTAAAAACATATTTGATTCCTCTACCACTACTATTCTGAGTTTTGTTTAAGAGAACATGGCTCTGTTCTTATGTGATCACCGAGGCCTCTATTTACAAAATTTCTCTCTGATTTTTCTTTGGATTCTTCACTACCTTTAATCTCTTCTCAGTTCCCTAATTAAACTCCTAGGTATCCCCCCCAAAAATCTCATTCTGAAATTTTTTCCTTTTTTGTGAAACTGCTCAATATGGTGACTCATCACTGAGACAATAGTAACACCGTAGTAACTGGAACTTGACATACCCCTGGATGCCAATACTACCTTCTCATTTTGGGCATTTTCTGAGTCTGTGCAATGTAGATGCAAGTGTTAAGCACACTTCTGGTGACTGGTGCAAAAGAAACAAACAAGCAATAAAACAAAAGGATAATAAATGGACCTGGTAGACATCTGGTAAAACAGGAATTTTATTTTTAAAGTCAAACCATACTTTAAAACTTAAGGTCATTTTATCAATGCTTTATTTACAGATGTAATCAGTTCCATTCAGAAAGACATGCCTAAAGAATTAGGTCATAGATGAAAGGAAAACATCATGGAACATAATATAAGAACATAAAGCATGAGAATTGTCTTGTCCTCACTGATATTTGTGATATCCAAGCTCTTTGTAGTGTGTGTGTGTGTGTGTGTGTGTGTGTGTGTGTGTGTTTTGTTTGTCTGTTTTGAGAGGCTGGAAGTAGGTAGAGATGAGGGTACAACAGGAGGGGAATAGCACAAGCTCATTCCCAAAATGCTGTCTTATAATCATTTTCTAAATACTGTTATAATTACACTTACCTGCTATTAGTTATAGATCACAGTGATGTTAATGAAAGCAGCATATTTAAAAGGGACAGTTAACATAAAGCTTTCTATTTGAGGCCCAAGAGAGCCAGCTAAAAAATTTTTCAAAACTTCAGTTAGGACATTTTTTAATGAGGTAATTGGCAATTGAGTCTTATTTCACCTTTTTGAGAGTTTTTTTTTAAGATCAAAAGCCTTTCCCCCCTCATTAATGTCAAAGAAATAGGGGGCTGCCTAAAACTGTTATTTTATGGGTAAAATAGTTCAGTCTTTATATCTGTATTATAAAATTCTGGTTTCAATAATTCAGTCATAGGGCCTGCATGGAATTTCCTATGAGAAACACATACAGAAATCTGGTATCTTACAAAATGATTTCATTCATGTTTTAATTCAATGCTTACTAAAACTTGATCATTAGTAGACAGCATTTGTGTCTTACCCTAGGTAATTAGCTGTAGGTAATTTAACAGTACCTACAGAACTAGAAATTCTTCATCCCTTGAAAACTGTGTTGGAAAACTGAAATGTGCTGGGAACTTCAAATTCCCATCTGTCCTGAAATGGCCACGCAAGTGGGAATGGCCTGAGTTCTCTGAGGTGTTATGTTAAACTCATTCTGATCACCTGTGTGAACTCGAGTGGTCAGCCCCCCCCGCCCCCGATGGCATTGCTGCAAGCAGGACATTTTTTCGTGGGGTTATTCTACTCATTTTATGCAGCCACGCTATAGGAGTGTTGAATTTACCTTCAAAATCTTGGCTTTGTAGCTTGCCTAAACCCCAACGAGAATTCTTCTGGAATAGCTCCTGCAGGAATCTTTGCTTGGCTGGTCCAGCTCCCAGGGGCTAGTTTGTGGCAGGATAATCTCTTGTAAGGATGTTAGGTTCTGTCTTATTTCCTGTTCCATCCAAGCTCTTTGCTGGGAACAGATTTTGTGTGGGTACAACCACTGTGATCACCTCTAAGAAACGGATGGGGTTTAAGAGTGGTAGGGAAGAGGACAAAGTCCTAATTTTGTCCTATTACAAGTGCCAGTATCCAAAGAATCATAGTAAGTAATATGAATTTAAAAGATTATTTTGACATGGAGCACCTGAGTGACTCAGTCAGTTAAGCGTCTAACTTTGGCTCAGGTCATGATCTTGCAGTTTGTGAGTTCAAGCCCCACGTCTGGCTCTGTGCTGACAGCCAGAGCGTGGAGCCTGCTTCAGATTCTGTGTCTCCCCCTCTCTCTGCCCCTCCCATGCTCATGCTCTGTCTCTCTCTGTCTCTCAAAAATAAATAAAACGTTAAAATATAAATAAGATTATTTTGACAACAAATAATGCAAGTATATTGGGTCCCGTTGTTACTGAAAACCGCCGGGCTGGTTGCTCAGAAAGAGAAAAGGGAGAGCCTCAGCCCACAGAAAGGACCCCTGAAGGGCTTGTCAGGCTCTTGCCCAAGTTTTGTTCGCTCAGCAGCACTGTCCTTTTAGGATTTCTGTTGACTTAGGGAAGTGGGGGTAATTAGCTCCCTGCTGCTTCAGGAACTCTCCATCCACATGTTCTCTGACCATTGCCATTTGGAACAGAGTATAAACCTGAGAAAAAGGCTTGATCAATCATTGGTCAATTAACCCAATCCAGGAACTGGTTAAGTGGCCTGGCAGGGTGGCAAGTGACGTCCCGGCCTCTCCCACAGTGGGTGCGACCTTCCCTCTCCTCTCCCTTCCCTGACAGCTGGGCTTCCACAGTGCAGATGCTGGGCCACCTTTCTGACATACAGTGGTGATTTTGGCTGGAAGGAGAACATCTGGGGAGACTTCCTGTAGCAATCTCTGGAGGCTGAACGGGATAATCAGGCTTAGCAAATTGGGTTGACTAGACAATGAAATATTTATTGTGATTCCTCCTTTTTTTTTTTTTTTTTTGAAGTTCAAAAATCCTTGTCATCCCTGGGCTGAGGTCTGTATACATGATGGGAATTCACAATTAGATTAGAAGTGGCCTGCTACCACTTACTTACTGATGACCTCAACCTGCAGCAGGCAGAGGGCAAGTGATTGTGGCTGCGTACGGCCTCCATTTAATGGGGTTTCCTTTAATAAAACAGAGAAGTCCATGAAACAAAAGAAAGCAATTCAGAAAACCAGCCTGTGTGATAGTGTTTCACTAGGCTTTGGCGCATGAAATATTTTTTTACATGGGTGAAAAGAGAGGCAAGTGACTTTAATGTTGTTATAAAACAACTTTTTACATGAATGGTGTTTAGTCTTAAAGATATTTATGTTTGCATGTATAGGAGAATTAGGAGGAACATGGAGGACCATGAGGGAGAAGAAGGGGAAAAATAGTTGGGGAGAGGGAGGCAAACCATGAGAGACTCTTGAATGCTGAGAACAAACTGAGGGCTGATGGGGGTGGTGGGGAGGGAAAGGGGTGATGGGCATGGAGGAGGGCACCTGTGGGGATGAGCACTGGTTATATGGAAACCAACTTGACAATAAACTATTTAAAAAAAGATATTTATTTTGGGGGCACCTGGGTAGTGCAGTCGGTTGAGTGTCTGACTTCAGCTAAGGTCACGATCTCACTGTCCGTGGGTTTGAACCCTGCATCGGGCCCTGTGCTGACACCTCAGAGCCTGGAGCCTGCTTCAGGTTCTGTGTCTCCCTCTCTCGGTGCCCCTTCCCCACTCATGCTCTCTTGCTTTCTTTCTCAAAAATAAATAAACCTACATTTTTTTAAAAAAGATATTTATTTTTAAATTTACCTTAAATGTGTACCAAGAGCACTGTGGGATTACTAGGTGACCCAGACCAAAATGCTGATTTCCCTTTAAATATTTAGATACCAGAAGAAAAATGTAGCTACATCTGCCTTGTGTGGTTAGTGACCAAGTAAGCTGTTTGAGCTAGTTGATTAGGTCTTGGCTATATCCTGAAGCCAAGTCACATAACACTGGAGAAGCCTTACAGATTGGTCATCAAAGAGGCCTCTGCTTTCTGTCCCAGGTGGACAACTGCTTTTCTTCCATGCTCACACTAATTAGTAATTTGGCACCTAAAGGTTTCAATCAGTCAGCAATTGACGCCAATTATAGGCAAAGATGAAGGTTCTTCATCTGGGCGTAAGATGACATCTGCTCGGGGCCTCCCCACCTGTCTTGCCCCAGTCCCTGCCACTTCCCAGGGAGTCCCATGTTCCGGGGAGATGTTGGTGTTCCCAAACTGTTCAGATCACTTATTCTTCCATGACTACTTTACACCTGCTCTGTGTTCCTCGCTTTCCTCTTTGGGCCACCTCCTGTGTATCTTCTCCTGGAAAGCCCCATGCATCCCTCCTTCCCCCCTCCTCTGTACATTTCTGAGCAATCCACTTTCCTACCATATACTATGCTGAGACAGGCATCTCTCCTCTGGGGTCCCGTGTCATCCATTCACCTCGTGGTTCCAAAATATCACTTTTCTTCTTACAACATCCCCAGATATTTAGTGAGGGCCTCCCCTGCAGTAGGCCCTGCTTGGATGGTGAGAACGTAGACTCACTCTGTGCCCTTACTGGGCTTGCGTTCTATTCGGAGAGAAAGATAAACAGGAATCTAAAATGACACTGGGTATCATGACGACAAAATATACAGTTTTTTTTTCTGCCTGACTTTCCCAGCATGCTGTGAACCAGAGAAGGTGCTGGTGAATCTAGCATGGGCATCAGTAGCTATTGAATAAATGGACAGAGGAAAGGAGCATTCAGTGGACCTTTACCTACGTTCCTAATCTTCCCAGCATGGCAGGATGTGAAAGGAATAAAAGCTAATTTTGCTTGTGTTTACAGATGGAAAGTTCTCTCTTCTCAAAGAATATCTTTGTGACCTTTTCAGAGATAATAAGAAATTTTCCCTCTTGCTAGAAAACAACAGCTGGTCCATATAGAGAGGCACATTGCTATCCACCTCTCCTGCCTGTCATCGAGTCGTCATTCAGATCGATTACACCCAAGACACGTAAAAAATGATGGTCTGTACCACAGGTTTTTATTTCTATTAAATTGTATGGCATCTGATCTTGAACAAACATTTATAGTCAATATTTGATAAAAAGTCCGATTCAATCAAGTAAATAAAGCATTAGAAAAAATAATTTCATTCCTTTGCTAAACTAAATCCATTAAGACCCTAACATAAGTAGAACTGAGGACAAAGACTATTTAAAACAAAATAGTGAGACTCATTGCACATTTGCATTTTAAAATTAATTGCTGCCCTAATTATTTGTCAGTAGAAGCATAAATTAAGCAAATATAACTTACAGTAAGCTTTTAGACACCCACAGGATTCTCTCTTCAAGAGTAAATTGTCATAATGGTTCTATGTGACGGTTTATTTTCGCCGTCTTTCCATGAATGAGGAAAGAGAGAAGACTCGAAACGGAGCTGTGTGTGGGAATGAAACAGGGACTCCAGACGAAGGGACAGACATAGGTAGGTCATTGTAATTTTCCCCTGTAAGGTGTGAGAAGGTAACAGCCAAGAAAGAGCGTTGGGGCCAAAGATATGCTTTAGAAACCTTATGGAAGTCATGCTTCCATTAATATTAAGTGCAATTCCATGACCCCAACGTGAAGCTGAAAGGTGAAAAATGCAGTTAAGCACGGTGTGGTTGTTCATCGTGCCTTGCATAAATAGGATTGATTGGCTTGAGTATTTGCTCCATCTGCTTTCCCTTACACCATGTCAGTGGAGCTATAGGCATTTAGCACAGCTGGAATATTTTTTCTATCACACAATCAGGCATACATTGTTGGCGATCTCGCTGAAAAGCTTAGGAAACAACACAATGATGCTGAATAACAAACAGCTCCAAATCTCAACGACTTAAATGAACCACCATTTTTGCCCATGCTTCCTGGGCTGCTGGCCATCTGTGGCTTGGCTGGTCTCAGCCGGGTTCAGGTGGACAACTCACCTCTGGGGTGCTCTGCAGGCTCATGGCCTGTTGGAACCATTGCACCATGGTGCAGGTCAATTTCAGTTCTGTTTCACCAGGCTCTCATTTGGTAAGTGTCATCCGACAATTACCTGGCTCATGATCAAGGTAGAAGTGGAAGCTGTCAGGGGACTGAGAGTACACATGCAATGCCTTACAACCTAGGCTCCAGATTGGCATATGGTCATGGTGTACCCACTTTTCATTGGCCAAAGGAAGTCCCATTGTCAAACTCAACATCAGTGCAATAAGAAAGTAAATTCTTCCCATGGAGTTCAGTGTGTGTGTGTGTGTGTTGGGGGGCAGGAAGTGAATACTTGCCTACCAATAATTTAATCTACTAATCTACTATACCTATCCGTATTTAAAAGAAGACCTTCATTGTCTGATTTGGGACTTCACACATGAATTATTTAGTTTGCCTTCCCCATCCCCACCCTGCCATGAGTTTGTTAATTGTAAATATGTTAGATTAGCCAGAAAGACCTCTCAGAAAGATAACTATGTGGAAGATTTAGAAAGATATATGAAGGACTCTCCAGCAACAATGGCCTGATGTGACCTAACTGAGACTTACCCTGCTGTTTGAAGAAGGGGGTCCCTTGAATATGGGTGTGCCGGTCTGATTTGGCTTCGAGACCATGCACCGAACTGCCTGGTTTAGACCAGAAAGGCAGAGATTCTGCCTCAGCAGATGTGTGCGTGACTTCACTGCTCTGATTATAGCATCACCTCTCCCCTGTCACCAACTGGCAACCCACAGCAAAGGATGTTTTTCTGATCATTTTGCACTCATTAAATGCAGCTGTCACAACAGTGGATGTGGGGATGCATGCAAAACTTTTCTGCCACGTCAAAATAAGCTGAAAAGCTTTTTTTGAAAAAGAGCTGAAACCTTTGAAGCCTGTTCTCCAGGGGTATTGGAAATATTGCCTTTTGTCGGTGACAATTGAGAGTGTTCTGTCGCAACACAAATGAAATCTTGGCCCGGGCTAAAGAAGCACCAGCCGTCAACATTTTGCAGCAGAAAGCATCTGGTCTGCCACTGGGGTTCTGTTGTACCATTCCTGGGTCTGAATGACCTGGAGCCTCCATACCCGTTGGAGTGGCTGATCCCTGCTGATGGTTCTAATGGGGCGGAGTAGTTCCCTGATTCCTGAAGAAATGCTACAAGAAGGAAATAATTGGGTGCCTACTACATACCCCATTAGAGAAGTAAGACAAGTGGATTCTGGACCTGTAACACAGACCTGCTATTAGATTCTCAGAACAGAAGTGAGGACCTTCCCTGACTTTGGCTCACCCATCAGAAGCCATTTCACCAACCCATGGACCTGCAAAAAGGACTATACACTCAATGATGTGCTTCTTGATGCAGCATCTCCTAAACTCTCCTGTTGTTTTCTAAGCATCAGTCTTACTCTTTACCAGCTCAGAAGTTGATCCTGGCTTTAACTCTTCCAAGAGGCCTTCCATCTGTCCCCCACATCAGGCTGGTAGTGGGGCCATCGGCTGTGTTCCCTCCACATGCACTGCCCACCTCCATTTTGATCACTGTAGTGACCACTGGATCCCTGCCATGGCAGGGTCTGCTCATGGATCTCCACTAGACTGGGATTTTGAAAGCAAGGACTGGATTTATCATCATATGTGTGGCCCTAATGGTGCAATGCAGGGCTGCCCCCCACCCCCAGATGGTGAAGGGCAGGAGAGAGGAAAGAAGGGAGGAAGGCAGTCAGTGGCATCAGACAAATTCAAGGAGTGAGTGGGCACATCTTGCAGCCAGATGTTGTTTGTGCACATCAGGTACCAGAGATACAGATGTTTTTGCCTCCCCTCCTCCATCCCTACGTGCCCATCACAGGTCCCTGAGCACATGGAGAGTAATTATTGATTAAATAATAAGAGAAGCACTTATTCCTGGGGTGAGTGTATCAGCCAGGGTCCAGTCAGGAAAATCTGCCTCACTAGATATTTCCTACCTCTCAGTCTCCACCTAAGTCTTCCTTTGGATAGAACCTAAAGGGAGCAGAGAATGTGTCCCAGCCTCACAGCCATAAAGCAAGGAAAGGAGAGCGGGGGCTTGGTGACAGGCATGGCGAGACCCAAGTGACTGAGTGGTCTACAGTGGTCCAGATCACTTTCCCATCACCAGATGTGAAACACTTACATGACCCAGAGCCTGTCACACCGGCTGTGGGGTCTGATGACCATGGGCGCCTCCCTCACAATTTTGCGATGGGGGATGATGCCACAGGAGACTTCCAGGACCAGAACATAAGTCACCGAGATGCCATCTTCTACGTGATGCCAGACCAGTGAGAAAATCCAAAGACCAGGAATTGTGGGTGAGAACCTAGAATTCTCTGGTGTATCGGTTACTGGGCCGGCATTGACTGGAGATCTGAAGCAAGAAGTAGAGGACAAGGCAGAGGATACATAAGTGCTGAGTGCAGAGTGTGTTTTGCTGGCTTGGGTGAGCCCATGAGGGAAAAGGAGCCTGTGGTCTACATCATGCCCTGCCTCCTCTTGGAGAGTGAAGAACTCACTTCCTGGTTGCTTTGTCTTTCCACCAGCGTATTTTGACTAGATTTTCTTTCTAATTTAAATTTATTAGATCTAGTTGATAAACCAGTGATCAACACATCAGGAAGCGCTGGTTGTGTATCTGCTGTGTGCAAGCGACCACGGGCTACAGAGCCTTCCCTTCCTCCTCTGACTCACCTTGAATGTCCCCTCAGCAGAAGCCGTCCTTAAACACCCACTTCGAAGTTGCACTTCTCCATCATTTCCTGTATTAGGCCCTGGTTATTTTCCCAGCCTCACATGGATTATAATTTATAATTAGTTCACTTACCTGTTTAGTTATTTGTCTGCCTCCTTGAGAAGGGCCAGGCCAGCATCTAGATCCTGATGCAGTCCCTGGCTCATCATAGTAATGACAGATGAGCATGACTAAGTAAATATGCAGAATGTGGAGCACGAAACTAATAAGATCCACTCCTTTTCCTCAAAGACTTCATAATATTGGGGCGAGGGGAAGGGGGAGACTATACATTGAGAAGTAGCAAAACAAGGCATTGCCAGGCAATCCCTTTTTAGAGGGACAGGGTGATCAACTCTGATAGAAAGTGCTGCTGGTGATCTTGGAAATGGTGTAAGGCCTTCAAGTTGGGGAGGGTAAGCAAGCAGAGTGGGTTTGTGACAGGAATGAGACCGGCATTCCTTGACGTGTGCGCGCGCAGGCGTGAACGCGGGCGTGGGCTCAGCCTGAATCATCAGGTAATTTCGGTGTCATGGAGGGTCCAGCCTGTTCAAAGGGACCTGCCCTAGATATCTTCTGGTCTGTCTCATCGTGCTTCCGTCCCTGTCTCCCCGTCCCTCCTCTGTGGTAGCCCAGGTGCCTGTGTCATCCTTAGGGAGTGACAGTAACTTACACCCGTTCTGTGGGCGGCAGACAGAATTTAATCCTATTATTCATGCATCTCTCAACAGTGCTTTCTAGACACCTGTCATTTTAGTAAGAAATGTGTAAGTGCTTTAGTAAGAAAGCACTCACCATTCAGGATCAATACAGACATTTTTTAGTATTTCCTGAAAACTCTTGGGGATAACGCAGAGGCCTCTGGGGCGTGGCAGAACCGAGGCTGGATCTCAGAGGGTTAACAGTGCTCCTCTGGAAGAGAACCCCAGACACTGTAGCTTATGTGGAGGAACCAGCCCAACCTCGAGAATTAGGGTGGGCAACCACCTAGGGTTGGGGCGGGGGGACCACCCGGAACTCGGGAGGCTTTAGAATTTATATTTTCATTAATGAATGCCTCAGAAAGTGTACTGTCCCTAATTCCCTTCCTTGAAAGATGGAAACTTTAATGTGCAGTTAATTAAATGTTGTGTTGATTTGCAAGCCCTGAGCTCTCAGAGGCCTCTGGGAGGTGGAGGCAAGTTTAGCAATCAAACAACGGGAGGACTGGCTGTCCCCGATCTGACCACAGAGCGAGTGGCACTGTTTGCTCCAGACGCCCGGGAGGCGTGCAAGGCGCCCCTGTGGCCAGGACCTTGCGTTCTGGGCCCCGTGGTTCCCGCGCGGTCTGTTTACCGTGGAAAGGAGCAGACCGGGGCCATGCTGCCTTCCGGGGCATTATTATTTTTTTCTTCTTTCTTTTTTTTTTTCTCCTGGTGCTCCAGCACTTCTTTGTACGGAGAGGAGCTGTGTCATGCTGGAATTCTTTTCACAACAAACTAAAGAACCCAGCTGTGGGGCTGGATACAGCCCTGGAATCCACAGGGTTCTGGATGCAGCCGTTGATGGGGCAGAGCAGTTCAACTGCTAAGGTGGGCTCCATGTACAAAGGGTGCCAGCTGGCCCGTATGGGGGGGGGGGCCTCTGTGCCCAGGGGGAGAAAACCCAAGGCCTGATTGATATTCAGGGACTGAGCATCAGAGGCTGAGCAGGGAAGGGCCACAGAGCTCGCCGTCCTCACTGGCACGGATAGACTGGAAAATGCAATCAGGAGATTCAGTAGCCTGGCTTCACAAGAGAAAGGATGGTCTGCTCCAAACAGCCAGCACCTGTTAACAGTGACAACCTTATCATCCATTTGGCCCTGGCTAAAGGCATGACTTCTGTAATTACCACATGACATCTTGTGGGGTTATCTACCACCAGGGGACGCTTTCCTTGACACCACACGTGCAAGGACAAAGCACGGCCACCTGACGAAGACACACTTGCGTCTAGTTTTTGGCGTCCTAATTCCCAACTTGTAACTCTTCTGCACGGTCATTGTGTTCAGGATGTCCTGAAAAGCTGACAAAGTGTCCAGGATTGACTCTGGAGAGGGTTGGCGGTGCTACTATAGTCTTATTATGAATAAAAATTTTAAACCCTAGCCGATAAACATATTTTTTTTCACACTGAATTCATCAGGCATACATTAACATTTTCTAAAAGGTAAAAGCAGGAGGAAACACATGAAAGAATTAAAAGGAGAACATTAGGATGTATTTGGCCATTAGGATCCCCGTTTCCATCAGCTCCTGTTTATGAGCCAGAACTTCACCCTGTAGAAGTAACACTTGGGGAATTAGCCTATGGAATAATTATCACTCCTGATGAACAGAGTAAGAGCTTCTTCCCGTGTGTGCGCAGAGCCATTCATCCTAAGGAAGAAATCTGGAGTGAAAGCTCACAGCATATTTTACATAGGTCCTGTAAAAGGATCCAGGCAAAACAGTCTTTGCAAGAGTAGTTATGATCATATATGGAAAAAGCAGTTACTTTCTGCGGTGACATATGGCTGAGTTGGTACGATGCCCAGGAATGTCAATGCCCCCCCCCACTCTGCCCCAGGAAGGGTGAGCCCCGGCTCTATCCTCTGCCCCGCTGTCCTCAGGACCCACAGCACAGGCAGCTTGTGGAGGCATCACCGGTGAAGGAGAACCACAGCCACGTGTGCCAAGACCAGCGTTGCTGTTGGGCTCCAGCAGTTGGCAGGTGCTGCTGTCCCTGTCTGTGGAAATGATCTTTCCTAAATCAGGGAAATTATGAATGGAGCCCATGCCCATCTGCTTAAAACTCAGGCATGGGGGCCTTCCACAGTAAACAACAATGGCCAACAACAATGAAAACAGCATTCTGGCGCTTTTGCCATAATGACAACTCTATCCTTCAGGGGTGGGAATTTAGACTCTTTCTGATGCTGTTCTATAACCAGTAGTCTCCCTCCCCAAATTTCTAACATGGCCAGGCAAATAAATTGAGTTTTGTTATAGAGGAGACAGAGAAATAAGACCCGCCTGAGAGCTTGGCATGCATTCAACCACTCGCTCATGGGTGTGCCCATTACTTTAGTTAAGCCTCTGTGAGTGCCAGCTCTTGCTCGGCACTGGGGACACAAAATGATCCTTATCTTCAGGGTATCCACTCCCGAGAGAAGGACAGCAACTCACAAGAA
The DNA here is from genome assembly GCF_003009895.1 of Hyaena hyaena. Classification (NCBI taxonomy): domain Eukaryota; kingdom Metazoa; phylum Chordata; class Mammalia; order Carnivora; family Hyaenidae; genus Hyaena; species Hyaena hyaena. The sequence continues at coordinate 3,669,702 of NW_024080700.1, read as the reverse complement.
AGCTACCGAGTGATTCAGGCTTCAGCTCTGGGGAATATCTCGAAGGGGGTGAGAAGCGCCTTCCCGTTGGCCCTGGGGGCAGGCTGGGAGGGACTAACCCTTCTAAGTGACTCTGGTTGCAGAAGTCAGGTGGAGTGGACAGTACCTTTGGGACCAGCCCATTAGGCTGAGAGCCCCGCTCGGCTGCTTCCTAGCTGCCTACACATGACAGATATCTCCAAATCGTGGCTTCCTCACTCGCAAGGCAGAGATACAAAGCCTCCTGCCACCATGTGCAGAGGCTTCAGTGGTGAGTTTTATGGAGAGAACTTAAACGGGACCCTGGCGGTAGTAACTGGGGGTGTAGGAGCTGGGCTTGGTGAGGTATCCCCCCAGGGGCGGTGGGGGTCACTCTGGGTGACTTCTTAACAATGGGAAGATGCTCTTAGGGGTGTGTTTCATGAGGAACACTTTGGAGACATTTTGGTGCATGGGTTAGGAGAGGGAAAGGCAGAGGGTACTGAGCTGCGGCCAAAAGACCAATATAGAGGGTGGAGAGGCAGACTGCTCCAGGCTTTGTGAAGGCTCATCCCGGTGGGTGGCGGGGAGGACAAGACTGGGGACATACTTGGAAAGTAAAATAGGAGGGACAGAGGAGAGAGACAGAGAGTGAGAGATGGGAGGAGGAGGTTGGGGGGAATAAGAGAGACAGAGACACACAGAGAGATATACAGAGGGATATATAGAGATAGAGAAATGGAGGGAGAGAGAGAGAGAGAGAGAGAGAGAGAGAGAAGGAGATGGGGAAATGGGGAGAAGGGAGAGGGAGGCCAAGAAAGAGACAGGTACAGGGATAGAGACAGAGTCAGAGAAACACAGGGAGAGAGGTGGGAAACAGAGACAGAGAGAGAAATGGAGAGAGAAAGAGAGTCAGAGAAGGGGACATGGAATTTTGGTGATGATGTTGAAGCTCATGATACTGACTGATTAAGAATACATCAGGGAAGGGGTTCCCGGCTGGCTCAGTCGGTAGAGCAAGCAACTCTTGACCTCTTGAGGTTATGAGTTTGAGTCTACAATGGGTGTATAGACTACTTAAAAAATAAATAAAAATTAGGGACACCTGAGTGGCTCAGTCCGTTATGTATCCGACTTAGGCTGAGGTCATGATCTCACAGTTCGTGAGTTTGAGCCCTGCATCAGGCTCTGTGCTGTCAGCACGGAGCCCACTTTGGATCCTCTGCTCTTTCTCTGCCCCTTCCCCACTCTCTCTCTCAAAAATGAATAAACATCTAAAAATAGTAAATAAATAAAAATTTAAAAAGAAAAAGAATACAGCAGGGAGGAACTGAGTAGAAAGGGTGTGGGGAGGAGAGCCACCCTTTCTTTCTTTTTTTTTTTTTTTTTTACAAATAGTTTATTGTCAAATTAGTTTCTACATAACACTCAGTGCTCATCCCCAAAGTGCCCTCCTTCATGCCCATCCCCCCCTCCCCCCCACATCCATCAGTCCTCAGTTTTTGTCAGCATTCAAGAGTCTCTCATGGTTTGCCTCTCTCCCTTTCCCCCACCATTTCCGCCCTTCTTCTCCCCCTTGGTCCTCCGTCAAGTTCCTCCTAATCCTCCTATACGTGCAAACATATGGTATTTGTCCTTCTCTGCCTGACTTATTTCGGAGAGCCACCCTTTCATCCAGAGGAGAAACTGCTGCCTGATGGTGCCCAGGTGTGCATGAGGCACTCGGCTTACCCCCAGTCCAGAAAGTCACTGCAGAGGTGGTGCCCATCTTCCCAGTCAGGTATTCCCAGCTTGTTCCTGAGCCATGTACCCAGAGGTACGAGGCCCCAGAGGCTGCGAGCATGCCGCCATCCAGGGAGCCGAAGAGATGCACTACATGGTTTGGGGCTGAACTGAGTCAGGGGATCAGAGTTTAGCAGCAGGTGCTCCTGCAGGCATTCAGGCTGCAGGTCTGTTGGGGCACAGCTGCATCCTCAGGTTCCATGCACCCCCCCCCCCCCCCCCCCCCCCCCCCCGTGCACCTGCTTTTTCCCGCGGGCTTGCAGGTACTACCGCGTTCACACAGTCACCAACACCCAAGGAGCACCTCCTTGTGCCACGCTCAGTACAGGACAGGCGGTGGTCCAAACAGAGGGGGGTCCCTGCCCTCACTGAACTTCTGGTCAGGGGAGGAGCTTGGTGCTCCAGTCCTCTTCTCTGCCTGTGGCCGGAGGCCTTGGCTCTCTTGCCAGAAAAATTCCAGGCAGGTGGCAGGTTATGATTTGAGAACAAGGGGCTCATCCTCCGGCTTTGAAACCGCAGCTGCTCTGCCTTCTGCTAGCGCTTCCCCTGGGCCTTGGCTTCAAAGGCCCCAGGGAGCTGTTTTCAGGGGAGCAGCTCCAGGTTCTCCCACAAAAAACATGTTCCTGGGGAAAGGCAGAGAGTGCGGCCTCAAAGAAGAAATGAGGATATTGCCTTCTCTTCTGCAGACTGGTGCAGATTCTTTAGCGGACTAAACCAAAGAGTTCTTTGTTTGAAGTTTATTTATTTTGAGAGAGAGAAAGAGAAAGAGAGAGAGAGTGAGCACGTAGGGGTGAGGAGGGGCAGAGAGGGAGAGAGAGAAAGAGAATCCCAGGTAGGCTCATCGCCGTCAGCTCGGAGCCCAGCACTGGCCTTGACTCATGAAACTTGAGATCATGACCTGAGGTGAAATCAAGAGTCAGATGCTTGACTGACTGAGTGACCCAAGCGTCCCTGAACCAATGATTTCTGTAACAAGTGGTGTGGCTTTAGCCGATGTCCTCCAGTGTTGTGTCATAAATATGCACGGAGCCCTTTGTGTGGGGGCAGGGCCTGGGCTGTCAGTGAAGTGTGCCAGCTCATCCAAGCCCCACCACGAAGTCCCCTGAGGTCTGGAGGACAGGCGACCCTCGAATAACACGAATTTGAACTGACATGTGGATTTCTGGAAACACATGGATTGGAAATCTTTTGGAGATCTGCAACAATTTGAAAAAACTCGCAGACAAACCTGGAAGCCGAGAAATAACAACAAAAAAAAAAAATTAAGAAAAAGGTATTATTGTAAGAATGCAGTATTTAATACATAAAATCGATGCTAATCGACTGTTTATGTGATCAGTAAGGCTTCTTGTCAACAGTAGGTTATTAGTAGTTAAGTTTTGGGGGAAGTCAGAGGAGACACATGGATTCTCCACTGCTTGGGGGTCAGTGGCCCTAACCCGGGCACAGTTCAAGGGTCCGCTGTGTTTGAGAGTCTCTGTGGGCAGCGGCAACTGGAGTTCAGAGAGGTTAAATACAGAGTTATTTACTGGTTCCCAGTCACACAGCTAGTCCTTTTGAACTGTGATCTTTGGAGTCTGAGACTAGAATGCATTATATTATAGCTGATTGCTTCTTCCATATTTCTTGGTTTTCAATGATTTGATTTTCCACTCTTGTTGGGCACTTCAGCAGACTTTGGTGGAAAGTTCAAGGAAGAGGTACCAGGGGGAGGGGGAGGCTAGTGCCAACTTCATGGGCTATTTGTAAATCAAATGAGCCCTCTTCCCGCATTCGAGTAGCATACTCTAAGGCATCTTGCACCTGGATTATCCTTCCTCTAAAAGAGTGATGAGCAGCATGCAGTTCTCAAGCTTCCGTAAGACAGCCCTTGATCTAGTAATTTCAGGTACAAAAATGTTCGTTCAGGTTGTTGAGTACTATTGAACGCACACTCACGCATTCTGGGGGTGAGCTGGCCCTCCAGCTGTGGCCGACCCTGGCAGCTGTAGACAGAGGCTCACCCCAGCGCTGGGACACCTGAGGCCATGTGCACACAGCCAGCACCCCAGTAAAGAGTCAAAGAGACACAGACTTCTCTCCTTCCTGCACACATCCTCAAGGAAAGGGTCCAGCAATTTGTTCCCTTTTCGCTATTTGAGAAGTAGTTAGTAGAGGAGGAAATCCCTGCTAGAATGTGTGTTGCTGCCCTTCCTTCCCTGGGCTGTCATGCTTCTTGGAGGCTCCTAAGCCCTCACCCAAAGGACAGGTCCACTCTACCTTGTTCACTTCTCTAGAGATCTCTCTGTGGATCTCTGGTGTCCCTGCTCTGGGGTTGGACTTGCATGCTTATTTATCTTGAATTTGTTTATTCCTTGATAATGTTTTTTAACATTTATTATTTTTTTAAAAATATTTTTATTTATTTCTAGGGGAGAGAGAGACAGCATGAGCAAGGGAGGGTCAGAGAGAGAGGGAGATACAGACTCTGAAATAGGCTCCAGGCTCTGAGCTGGCAGTCAGCACAGAGCCCGACGCGGGGCTCGAACCCACGAACCGCGAGATCATGACCTAAGCGAAAGTCGGACACTTAACCGACTAAGCCACCCAGACGCCCCTTTAAACATTTATTATTGAGAGACAGAGAGAGAGAGAGGAGGGGCAGAGAGAGAGGAGGAGACACAGAACCCAAAGCAGGCTACAGGCTCTGAGCTGTCAACACAGAGCCTGACGTGGGGCTCGAACCCACAAACTGTGAGATCATGTCCTGGGCCAAAGTTGGACACTTAACTGACTGAGCCATCCAGGTGCCCCTATCCCTTGATAGTTTTTGAGTGAGAGGTCATTCTTCTTCAAAATTTTCTTCTTTTCTCTCCCTCTTCACTAGTTCTCAGTCACAAAAATGTGTTTAAAACACAAAAATGTTCAGATTCTGCCCCACCAAGTTGCCCTTCCTCTGGCCTGCCATCCCTTCCACCAACAAAGCAGCCCACACATCCTTCATGAATTGGGCAAAAGTAAAGGGGCGTGTGAAGCTGGGGGCATATTTGTACACACTGAAAAGTATTCCCTATATGTGTATTTATATATGATTCACAAAAACATGCAGCCTGTCCATGTTCCCCTCCGAATTGTATTTCATGCAAAAGGCACAGGCGTAAGAAGAACTACTGGTGAAGAAAGGTCACTTCAAGTGGCCATCAGCTCTTGCGGAAGTTGGTAGGTTGCATGTGGATTCCAGAAACCAATGCCTGCCTATGTCCATGGGTTGGGAGATATTGGGAGGGCTGCTCCCTCCACCCAAGGTTGGGAGGTATGTCCCATGCCTCCTGCCAATGGGAGAAGGTTCTTTGTCATCTCAGGGTCCTGGCTTCATGTGGTTGGAAGGCACCAGTGGTGGGGACCCTGGGGGTGAACAGGAGCAGCTCAGGCAAGCTTCTTCCTTGGTCCCACCCTTGAGAAGGCAGCAATAGGTTTCCTTCACCCCTTCATCTGTATGTCTTCTAGATACAAGCTTAGCTCTAAGATTACATTCTGAAAAATATTCTCAGAGAGCAAACCTCTTCCACCTCTACCATTTCTGGCAACTCGAAGTTAATTATCCAGGGCTGATATTATCAAGTCAAATTCAGAGGAAAGTCAAAGATGATGAGAGACAGCCAGATAAGTGTTCTCACCTTGTGCATAGCACTCAGGTCACTATGAGATGACTGGGAAGAAATCTGAAAAGCGTTCGAAAGGGCAGTTGTTGGTGATACTTGTTTGTGAGGTCCAGATTGCCGGGTAGGCTTTGTCTGTGGTTAGATTTTTGAGAGGCTGTTGTGCCGGAGTTTGCCACATGAGCCAGGAGCTCACAATGCCCTGCTTTTTCCAGGCTTGAAGACCGTGATGGGTCTGGGGGGCTTTCTTCCTGAAGAAATGCTACTGAGGCATTCAGTCCTTGGAGCTGGTCAAGTGAAGCTCATTGATGTGGTTCAGGTGAACAACACGCCGGGGGTGTTGGTCTTTGGTATGACAGACCCCAAGTCTGTGGCCAACGGAGGGTCACTGCTCAAATGGATGCTGGGCCTTTCTTAATAAAAGCATGACGGAGGTTATTGGCATAACTCATGCCACGCACAATGAGCTTGTGTCCCGCTTTGACCCCTGCGTTGCTTATTTGTATGAGGTAACACATATCCTGTATGTGGGAAAAACTGCCATTTAGACTCAAAGACCTGGGGACGCCTGGGTGGCTCAGTTGGTTAAGCGTCCAACTTCAGCTCATGTCATGATCTCAGTTTGTGGGCTTGAGCCCTGTGTTGGGCTCTGTGCTGACAGCTCAGAGCCTGGAGCCTATATCGGATTCTGTGTCTCCCTCTCTCTCTGCCCCTTTCCTGCTCATGCTCTGTCTCTCTCTGTCTCTCAAAAATAAATAAACCTAAAAAAATTTAGACTCAAAGACCTGGACATTTTATTATTAGCACCTCTGCAGGTTATCATCCCCTTGGGGGGGCAAGGGATCATGACCTTCAATCTACAAGTTCCATTGTAGCGTCTTGTGAGGGCCAACACTCGTAGGAGGCTCCACCCTCTGTTCCATTTTCATTCCTACTTTTACCCTCACCTCAAGCCTAGGATGGATGTCCGATGATTGTCAAGTTTATTGTCTGTAGGAAGAGTTGAGATGGTGTGATTAAGTTACTCTCCCAATAGCCCTCAAACGGCAAGCTGGCTTTCAGCCTTTGAAGGCACTCTCTCTACCATCCCTCTCATGAGGACGTTGAGGTGGTCCTGAGGAAGATGTGTGGGATGGGAGAAACTTGGGGGGTTTGCCCTTTGCTTTCCTCTTAAGCTGTCTCCCTGGGGGGGGGGATGGCAAGCCTAAGCCCACCCAGAGAGATGAGAATCCATGGAATGGTAAACCCCCCCAGCGAAAGACTGTACAGCCCTCTAATGTCTTAAAAATCGTCATTGTCGGGACCTCCATTCTTCCTATTGAACTTAAATCCTTCTCACTCAAGTCCAAGCCACTAGCTTCTTACTTCCCACTAGACAGGGATGAAGAACGGCTGGTTACAATCTTCTGTGTGTAAATCCACAGTCCTTGGAGAAATCAACACACACACACACATACCCCAAAAAGCTCAGAGTTCTACCTTTAGGATTATTTTTCCCCTCTGGAAAATATTCCCCAGATTAAATATAACTTAACTCTCAGTTTCTCAAAAATAGTATCCCATGGCTGATATCATTTCCATACATATATTTTATAGGAAAATAGTGGATTCTTAAGTTACGGAGTTTTAGAAATCTTGCCAGTAAACTTTTTTTTATTTTTACTTTTTTGAGAGAGACAAGAGAGAGAGAGAGAGAGAAAGAGAATGTGTGTGTACGAGCAGGGGAGGGGCAGAGAGAGGAGAGAGAGAATCCCAAGCAGGCTCTGTGCTGTCAGTCCAGAGCCTGATGCGGATTGATCTCAGGAACCCTGAGATCACGACCTGAACCCAAATCAAAAGTCACCCACATGCCCCTCCAATAAATGTTTTGAAAATATGAACCAGAAGTCTTCCTATGGAAAACCAATTCATAAATAATAAAGTCTAGAGAAGAAAGTGTCTGTGAATTTAAGGGTTTGTGTAATATTGTCTCCCTGAATCTTAAGGCATCAGGAAGTAGGTTTTTAAATTTGGAAAAATGTATGCACCATAGCAGCTTGCACTGTATCAGGATAAGCCTCAATGCTTGGCTCTGCTCTCTTTTTATTTCCATTATGGGTTGAGGAACCAGGACTGTGTGGGTAAACAGTTGGCTTCCACTTGGACAACGTGGGAAGTAATGGGCGCAGGGTGGGTGGGGGTGAAGAGAGGTGCCGGGACACCAGTGGGAGTCTCTGGAAGGAAACAAGACCTTCCTGTGTCTTCTCAGCTGCCTTCCCTCCTTTCCACTCCTGACACTGCCCTTGGCTATCAAAGCCCCTGGGAGAACACAGAAGTGAGAGGAAACCTTGGAAGATGTTTGGAGAGTCCCCCCTGGGGTGGGTGCAGAATTCTTGCAGGGAGGCGATCACTTCTGTTTTTGCTGCAAAGGACAGGAGGTAAGAATGATAAAGAGGAGGAGAGCAGGAAGGTGGAGCACAGTGGAGGGAAGAGGGAGGAGCAGAGGGGAAGGGAACATCCCTGGGAGAGTGCAGGGAGAGGCAGGGAAACAGCTGTCAGTTTCTGGGAAGAGAAGCAGAAAGTAATAGTGATCTTGCTCATTGGATTCAACCCCTGAACCAGCTGGCAGCTCGGCACCCCCTCTCACCCTGACACCTCACTCTCTTCGTGGGCACTGGTATTGGGGTCACATCCCCCTGTGTCCTGAGCAGCTTCGGAGCTGTTCTCTCCTCATTCCCACCTGGACTGGACTAGCTCAGGACCTCTCTGGCGTTGCCTCCCTCCGGCTCCATTCCACTTCTGCCCCCTTTCCTTGAGGCCCAACAGTCCCTCGAGCTCACAGCAGTGCTCCAAACGTTTGCGTTCTTGCTTCTCACCTGTGCCTGCTTTGTCAGCTGTCTCTCCCACCACCTGGCCTTGAACCTGGGGCTTCTGCCACCCAGAAGTATTGATGGCTCCCCCAGGCCAACCAAGAAACAACCAGCACTATGAGAGGAGCTCATGTGAGTGCCAGGCATGGGCTAGCCCTTCACCCTTTGAAGTGGGCATTGGGATCATACCCATTTTCCAGGAAAGAAAACTGAAGCTTAGAGGGGTTCACAGACTCAGGGTCCTCTTCCTTTTTTGGAACAATGTAGTAGATAAGGAGAGACAGAGAGAGAGAGAGGGAGAGAGAGAGGAGAGAAGAGAGGAACTGGCACACATTTAGTGCCTACTGTGTACCAGGGGCTGGGCTAGGCATGGATATGTGTTTCTGATCTAAGATGCTATGCCTTGAGCGCCAAGCTGTCACATTTTTCTAGAACAGAGATTTTTGATCAGTGTTTAGTTAGAGGAGAGACACCCTGTCTTCCGCTGACTTTGTTAGTTTGGTTTTTATCTGGTGTGAGAAGGTGAAGGAGTTTCTCCTTCCTTTACTACTGCCTCCTTCCTCATTGTCACTCCTTTTTGTTCCTTTGCTTGCAGCTGTTGTCTCTCTTTGAGTCACAGGAACCACTTGCAGGAAGAGCTCTAGAGAATTTGGGAAGAAGGGGGCTGGGAAGGAGAGACAAAAGGTGCGCTGTTTTCCAAGGAGCCTGAAGACGCCAGGAAAAAAAAGGTGTCCTCAAGTGTGTTGCCTGCAGCCTTGCAAGGTAACATTTCTTGAGTTGGCTTCTCTTCCTCTCCCTCTCACCCAGCCACCTCTTCATCATTTTTTAACATCTCTTTGGGGAGGCAGACATGAAAGCAAACGGCAGGTCAAAGTAAGGAATTCGGGGTGCTGTGTTGGTTTGGTCAGCTAGCCTCTCTTCGTCTGTGGCTGGGCCCTTTAGAGGGGGCGGGTGAGGCTTATTCACAATTCTGGTCACATCACCTTCCCTTGGATGACAGCATCGCACCTTCATCCATCCATTTACATTTCAAACCACTGCCCGCCTGCTCTTGATTAATTATTTAGTGCCGCTGGTCACTGGTGAGTATTTCTGAGCTCATATTTCACGTAAAAGGTCCATTTCTTTTTTATCCACATCTTCTTTCCCTGGATCCTTGTGTAGTTTTCTAAATGAAATGCTATGTATTCCTTTTGAGCCCCCCGCACCCATGTATTGGTGCCTCTGCTTTGTGGCAATATAGCTGGATATTCAGTTAAGGGGGTGGAATTGCCTGTTGGGCTCCCCCTCTCTGCCTATCTCTGACCTTGATCAATTCCCCTTTTTGGGATCTCCATTTTTTAATAAGTAAATAAAGGGGTTTGGAATGCTCCATCTCAAGGTCTCCACTATTTTTAGTTACTGATAGAATCTGTGAGAAGTAATAGAGGGACATGGGCTTTAGAATTCAAGAGAATTTGAGGTGTCTCCACTTGCTCTGTACTTATTTGCCTGTTTGTATAGGACAGCTGGTAAGTTAGGTCATCTGTCTGGGTCTCACTTTCTCTACCTCTACAATGGGTATGGAGATATGTAGGTGGCAGGGGGATTAAGAAGAATGCACAAAGGGACACCAAGAATACACATTGAGTGTGGACCATGAGGAAGATGGCATGCTAAGGATTTAATCTTGACCTTTTCAAACCATGCAAATAAAATGGTTGGCATAGAATCAACCTTCAAGAACAGTTAGGCAGTTTATTATGGGGTTGCCTTTACCCCGGGCAAAATTCTTACCCATACCCCCATCCAGTAGTGGGAGAACCACATAGCAAAGCCACCTCTGTTCTTGGAGTTGGAAACCAGGGATTTGTTCTCCAGACTTTTGAATTCTGGTTCTAACACTTGGTAGTTGTGTGATGTTGGAAAAATCATTTAATCTTCCCCAACTTCACCTTCACCATCTGTAGAATGGTCCCAATTCAACCTACCTTAGAGGGGATGCTGTGAAAAATTAAATGCTAAAGATGTAAACACTCAGCACATAGTAGGCATTCAACTGATGATTTTGCTTTTTTTTTTAAGCTTATATACTTATTTTGAGAGAGAGAGCATGAATGCATGCGCAAGTTGGTGGTGGGGGGACAGAGAGAGGAGAGAGAGAATCCCAAGCAGGCTCTATGCTGTCAGTGAGGAGCCAGACCCAGGGCTTGAACTCACAAACTGTCAGATCATGACCTGAGCTGACATCAAGGGTCAGGTGCTTGACCGACTGAGGCAGCCCTGATTTTGCTTTCTTAACACCAGGATAAATTAATGTCAAGTCATAAACGAGTTCTGATTGATTCTCAAGAAAAAGAAGGAAAGTGCAGATTTTTCTATCCTGTCACCAAAGGGATCATTAGACTTTACACAAAACAGAGCACATCCTTCCCCACATAATAAAACTAAGTCTACTGGGTTTTTTTTTTTTTTTGCAAGGAAAAAAGCATAAATACAACTGACATCAATTCTCTGTGCATATTGCATCTTGTCTCCCTGTTTTACAGTTTTCAGAAACCCAAAGTCCATCTGTCTCTAAGACCTTTCTAGTTTCCAGAAAGGAAAACACTGTCTAGATATAGTAGTGCTGTTATCGTTTGGCTGACTCGGTGCGCCCTTGCCCACTCGCCTTCTGCCGGCGAGTGCGTGAGGCCAGGATGCTGATTTATGGCCGCCTCTTCCTCCGGCAGGTTAACCCCATCACAGGTCACTCTGCTGTGTTCATCTCATCACAACCTCCCCCCCGCCCTTCAGTGGTGAAATCACAACAGAGAACATGCAGCTCGATGCGCATTGCTCATTTATGCCCATGTGAAAAGAGCAGCTAAGACGTCCTAGACACCCATGCCCTTCCTTCCACAGTGTTTATACAGCCCCGAGTCAGTCTGAGAGCTACTGACCTATTAAGCCATTTAGCCTCATAGTACACACTCTATTGCTTGATGGAGAGGCCTGGGCTTGAGAACATTACAATCTTGACTTTTTTTTTTTCTAGTCAGGCTTCTTTGGGACCCCCTTGGCTCCTTGGTTCTAAACTACACGCTTCGTGTTTCAGTTCAAATGTCCCCTGTCCTCCAAAAGAGACAGAGAGAGCAGACTCCTGTTAGCACTTGGACTGTAGTAAAGAATAATAAAGAGCCAAAAAAAAATTGCATCTTTTTCCCATCTTTAATGAAAAAGTGATCACATTGTCAGAGACCTAACCTGGCCCTCAAGTAATGGCCGGGCTCACACAGGGTATTGGCATGTCACGGCTCAGTCTCTGTCTTGCATAGGGTTGGTTGGCTGCTTGCTGGGGTCTCCTGTCCTTCTGGGAGACACTCCAAACCCTGTGGGGAGGTCAGCAGGGACCTAGGGGGGAGGAAGGCAGAGTAGAGTGTGCAGCCCGGGAAAGCCTTTCTCCAGCCCTTCCCTCCATGTATTCATGACAGTACCCGAAGCCCACCCTCCTGGACGGTCCCCTCAATCCCCACACCTGGGGGAGGGTGTCAGATGTAGCCCGAATCTCCCTACTACATGGCAGGCATATAGGTGTAGTTGGCAACTCTTAGGGCTTTATTTCCTCGGTTCGAGGTACCAAGAAGAGGATTGCCTATGCTTACTTAGCAAAATTTGTTATGAAGATTAAATGGGAAAATACCTGATGATGTTAATACAAGAACAAAACAGCACAAATACTCAGGTGTTAAAAAAAATCCTGCCTACTGAATAATAGATGAGTTGGGAGCCCAAGGCCAAACTCTGCATGCCCAGCAGTGGTAGTCACAGGAAGCTGGGTGGCATCTTGACCCGGTCAGGTGATCTCCCATCAGTCGTGGAGGATAATGGCATGTGGAATGGCCAGGGTGCCAGGTGACACCTGGTGGGAGCTGCTTCCTGCCCTTTCGTTTCTCCCCTTCTTGCCCCAGTCGGTAGCCTGATCCACTGAGCCAGCAGCTGGTATCTCCAAGACCTGGCATCTGGGGCAGGGGAGTCGTCCGAATGTGCAGGCTGCGTGCTGCCACCTGTATCCAGTGACCATGCAGAAGGAAGACCACTTTATGTTGGGGGAGTCCTAGAGAATGCCGAATTTATGATTGGGCTGACTCTTCTGCATGGATGGAGGCCAGAAACCATTTTGGAATAATAATCATTTTCATATAGCCTCCCGTGGCTCCCATGGTTCCTTGGGCCAGCTCCAGGCAAATGTGGCAAAGCTTTGTCATGGTTCCCATTGTTTGTTTGTTTTTTTAAATGAAGTTTGTGAACATTGTAACAATATCCAGGAACGATGGACAATAGACTAACATTCCAGCTTCATTTTCAAGAGCATTTAGATGGGTGTGGGATGATAACACTGTTAAAACAAGAGTAAAGGCATCATCAGCACTAACATCCCGGATGATTGAAGAGAAATAGAATGAATGGCCAAGGCCAGTTACAGGGGAATGTCATCATTCTCTACCTATGGGCAAATAGGTAGAGAACGTTACCACCAGTGAGGATGAAAGTTGGACTGTGCATAAAATGGGATCCGGCGTACTGTAGCTTCAGCGAGATAGAGTTTGCTTTTCTTTTGCATGGATGTCCGCTCATAGATGGTCAAAGGTTCTGCTAGTCTTGCCCTCTGCTCCTTTGTGTCGCTCCTCTGGAGCGATGATGGCTTTGCTTGTCTAGCACACTTCCCCTCCAGTGATGCCTAGCTGCCATGTCTTGCTGCTGCTTTCTTGTGCTTGCATGGGCTTCCATTCCCAAGGCCATCTTTTGGTCCAAGATAACTTCTCCAGGGCTGCTCCATCACATCTGCTTTCCTGCCATCAAGAAAGAGGGATGGGGAGGATGTGGCAGGGGACAGGTGCCCGCTGTTACCTATGGAAGTTTCCCAGAGGCTCCTACGTAACACCTTTACCTACATTCCTCCCCACCCCCGCCCACACCATAGCCACATGGCCACACCTAACCATCTCTGTCCCACTGTAAAGACCCAGTGCCATGGAAGAAGTGGAGAACATAGTGGGGGCAGGGGCACTCATGGTCTTTGCCAATTATGTAATATTAGACTTCTGGAAAGTGACTTTTGCCTTCCCTTTCACTTAGCTGATGCCTAAAGTTTCTCAACAGCATTGAGTCTTTCTTTAAGACAAAGTGGATTTTCTTATGCTGTGACCTCCAGGTCATATGTAGGGTTCCCGGTACTAGTGCCCCACCCCACCCTCCAGACATCCCCCATCCCTGCTGAGCTGGTATCGCAGTAATACCATGTTTTCTGCTATCCATATTCATAGAGGGTCGTAAGCATTACAGCAGCCAACACGTTACTGAGGCTTACACCACTCTGGCTCTTATACTCACAGTTTTAGAGTCTTTGTCTCATTTAGTCCCCAGCTAGATAAGTGCTCTTAATAGAGGTGTGGACCTAAAGCCAGGATGCACACTAGGACATTTGTACTGCTTACCCCTGGTGCTAACCATGATGCTGCGTGGCTTCTCCTGTATCCTCTCTGATTCCCAGGCAGGGCCAGGCACTGTGTTGATTCTAGTGGATAAGGCACATTTTTCTGGGTCCCGCTTCTGAGTGTGCATGCGTGGGGAGTGGAGGTGAGGTGGAGAAAGCTACATTAAATACCCACAAGAATGTAAGGCTGTTGGGTAAGTTCCCGAAGAGGTGAAAGCAGGTGTACTTTTTGCTGTGGGTATTCAGGGGACATAACGTTAAGGCACTAGCAGGGACACTATAAAACAAGTTAATTGCCTTACTCCCCTGCACCTCCTTCCCTATAGAGTAGCTGGAGGGCTTCTCCAGCACTCATTCCAAGCACAGTGAAGGTCATGTCCCTGTGCGAGCCAGCTGTCAGCGGGGCTCCCACCCTGGGGATCTGGTCAGACTTGACTGGAATCCTTATTCCAAGTCTTTTTTCGTAGTCCTTGCTTCGGTAAGCCTCTTTTTGCTTCAATGCCTGAACGCTACGTTTCCTACGTCATTGTTTTTCATCGAAGGTCGCTCTTACGTGTACTATTCCTGAGTTTAGTAGATTTTTCACAGACTAGAAAGATTTTTAGAGAGATGTTATTCTCTCTCTCTTTTTTTTTTTAATATTTTTATTTATTTCTAGGAGAGAGAGAAAGAGGGAGAGACAGCATGAGCAGGGGAGGGCCAGAGAGAGAAGGTGTCACAGACTGAAACAGGCTCCAGGCTCCGAGCTGGCAGTCAGCACAAAGCCCGATGCGGGGCTCGAACCCACGACCGCGAGATCATGACCTAAGCGAAAGTCGGACGCTTAACCGACTAAGCCACCCAGGCGCCCCTGTTATTCTCTCTTTTGTTAAACATTTAAATTTTAGCCGGTTAACATACAGTGCAGTCTCCATTTCAGGAGTAGAATTCAGTGATTCATCACTTACATACAACGCCCCATGCTCATCTCTAGATTTCTAGACAGATGTTATTCTGGGTTGGGATCTTCTCTGGCACCCCCTCCTGCCTTTTTTTCCTCCTGCCTCCAGAGTCACTTCAGTTTTTTGTTGAGCACGTGATTCCCTGGCATTTGTGAATTTATAGCCAATCACTGATTACAGTATTTTCCTCACCAAAAGCCTATTCCTTACGCTATAAGAGATTCTAGAGAACTAAAGTTTCCTTCTCTTGTTACTCTTGATGTTTTGGTGAGCTGGGTTGATACAACAGGAATTAATCTATATCTTCAGGTAAGAACGAGATGATCCAGTGCTCCTGGATGTTGGTGAGGAAAGAGCCTTAGCCCATCATGTGGGCTTGGAAGGCAGAGCCTCGGATCATGATGAGTTCATTGTCCCTAAAGCAGTAGGACTTGCTGCAATCCTCAGAGATGGCGGCCTCTGACAATCTTGAAGATGATTGTCATGAACACATCTGTTCTCAGTGTATGAGTTTAGTCATTGGTGGAAGTGACAGTGATGCCTAGTGCTTTCCATATCTAGTCTCCCTTCAATCCTGAGCACATGGGAAGGCTCAAGCTGCCCTGAAAGTAGTTGGAGACCATTCTGCCCAATAGGCTCATTCTGAGTGAAGAGACATGCCATTTTGGGTCTGAGCCAGGTAAGAGTTTTCCATACTGTCTCTTGCCTGGGAGCTGTGTGTTGAAATGATAGCATTGCAAGATAGGAGAAGCCTGGATGCCTGAGACGGTAGATGGATGAGGGCCCTGCTGACCCTCATTTGACCGGGCGTGCTTAAGATAGAAACTTCTCTTAGGTGATGAGTATTGAGAGAAACACCAGCAGATAGAAAAGCTCCTGCTGTTTTGACCTTTGTTGCCATAGCATGGCATGGTGTACATCCCAAATAGAGGTAATATGGAATTTATATATAGATTGTATTCAGCTCTACCACTGGGATATTCCTGGACGCCTAATAGATTCCAAAGTTTTGATGATCAGGAAATATTTCAGGATTAGAAGAACAGAAGGATTTTCTGCATTCCTTATTATTCCTGTTCCTCCATGCCCCTAAAGTGGCCATTATTTCAAAGAGACTGGGTGCTAAGGTGGCGGCAACTGAATAGAAATGCCAACAGACAGAATTGGAGAGGAGCACTTGGTAGGACAATTCCTAAAAACCCCCTCGAGCCTCTGCTTTGCCTAATTGGTATGCTGTTCTGGAACATTCTGCCTGACATGGCGCTCCCACAGGTTAGTAAAAAGGAGGATGTGGTGCTGAATCCATCTGCTGCCATCCCACCTTTCACAGCAGCTGAAAAGCCAGGTTCTGTTTCCATTAGTAATCACCAAACATCACAATTAAACACATATCACAGAAGACTAGGAAACCCCAGGAGAATGCTCTGTGTCCATTCCGTTCAAGTCCTAAATCTGTTGTGAATATTGGCAAAGTGGCACAGGCGGTTTGAGGGGAAGACAAGCCCAAAGATGATTAAGGGAGCAGAGAATTTGCACAGTCAGCTCCCGGAGTGCCGCCTATAGTGCCTAAGATGGCACGAAGTGAGTATTTACTTATTCAGTGGTGACTCTCAGTTAAGAATGACTGTGTTAATGAGTAGTAGAGATTGTTTAAAAGCGCATTCTGCTGTGCAGAAATAGTACGTGACTCCCTGTCCATATTCTCTTCTCCAGCACAGAGAAAGGACTTGCACAGCTCAACCTACATATGGTGTGTGTGACTCCTGGTGATGAGCCAAGTTTAACTCTCTGCCCTATATTCTCTGATGCTATTCCTGGGGATAGGGACACTCCAGCCACACGATCTCAGCTGGCAACATCTGCAATCCTTCCTTCTAGTGATGAAACCAAACCATTGGTGAAAGGGCTTGCAAGCCAGCCTACTCATGTGTACTATCTGTGTGGCTTCTAGAAAACCCCCTTTAATAGAAGGAGGTGCTGAACTGATGCAGGGATATAAGAGGATGTACTGCGTGAAAAAGGAAACCCGGTTCTAACTTCCAGAGGTTCTGGCTCACTAAACACTTCCTTTCCAATCTGACTTTTAAGGTTTCACCTTAGAATGTGGAAAAGGGTCTCTTGAGTCTAAACTCCTCACAGAGAGAAAGGTTTGGCTTAACTCCCTCAATGAGGAGCTTTAGGCACTGTCCATGTGTTCCCTGACTTTGTCTTTGATGGTAAATTCTCAAGGGTTTCTATTCTCCAGGTGAGTGGGATGCCAACGTTTGCTTGTCTTGTTGAGAAAGGAGAGACTGAGCAAGTGAAATCTTTCTATTTTTTTCCCCAGGATGCCCTCCAGGAATATTTCTGTTAGCCTAACTCAAAAGAGCAACAGCCCGTGCATGAAACCTGTTACCCTCAAGAATTTTCTCGTTCTTCTGCACAATACCTTTTGATGGCCACGCCTTCCCCTTCTCTGACTTTCTGTCAGCTTTTCAGATGTTTGATTTAGATACTAAAGTTCTTTGAGCATTGATTATGGGGCCTTAGGATTCTCACAACTAGTTTTCCTCATTATGAATATTGAGAAGCATTTGGTAGCAAGCGATATGATGAGGAAGGAGCACTGGAATGGGAGTTCACCTCTCTGAATGTTAGTCTTGTCAACAAGAGGGTGGATCAAAATGCTTCTAACTACCAAGTCCTAGAAGTCCTAAAAACTGCTCCAGAGGAGAAAACACACCTAGGCAAATGTGTATTTATTCGCTCTTCCACCATGCTTTTGTAGACTGGTTTTTAATAAAGTTTTTTTGATGTTTTTTATTTATTTCTGAGAGAGAGAGAGAAAGACAGTGTGAGCAAGGGAGGGTCAGAGAGAGAGAGGGAGATACAGAATCTGAAGCAGGCTCCAGGCTCTGAGCTAGCTGTCAGCACAGAGCCCAACGTGGGGCTTGAACCCATGAACCATGAGATCATGACCTGAGCTGAGGTCAGATGCTTAACCGACAGAGCCACCCAGGTGCCCCTTTTGTAGACTGGTTTGAGAGAGTTCTGAATTCACCTAGTAATAACGTTATCTCAATTTCATATCAAAGACACGGTTTCAGTAGTGTAACCATAAAACTTGTACACTGGTTGACTTCCATCCTTTTCCTAACAAAGTAGATTAATTAATCCAGACAAGTACTGTCAGGCAAAGGAGCAAGGTTGGACATTCTCTGAGAAAGCTGTTCATTGTAACAGCTGATAGGGATAATTTGCAAGACCTTACATGAAACCCTTTAATTATTTCAGTTTCTATTATATTTAGATAGTGTTGGCTGGGTAGAAATCTATTAATATTATAAAGTTTGCGTCAGTTTACCAATGGAAAGGATGATGCCATTCTAGTCCCCCCCCCCTTTTTTTTCTAGAACCACAGCATTTAGAGAAATTATATCATGATATGGTGCAAATATAGCCAAACCCAATCAGCCCAAAAGTAGTTAAAAAGCAAACAATTAAAACCCTCTCCCAAACAGAAGCCTATCGGGAAGCAATGTATAAACAGAGCAAAGCGTATGAAATGAAATAGGTAGGCTATAAAATTTCCATATCCTCAAATCCTCAACAAGGACTTTTCCTACTAATATCTACATTGCCTTGATAAGATTGGGAGTTGACCAATGGCTTTAGGAATTTGAAGTGAGCAGTGACCATTAGTCACTATTTTAACTCGGATAGCTGTCTCATTGGTCAAGTTCTTTGGATGGAATATACATTTTATTGAAAGGTCAATGCCCCAAATTCACGTTCTTGAAGTATAGTTTTCAGAGGCTCAAGTTGTGGGTGGCTTCGTTCATATCCTTTTACCCCAAAATGAAAATTCTGGGATTCTCATTAGCCTTCTCCCAAAGCAAACCTTTAAAGCTTCCCCAACACGTGTAAAAACCAAACTTTATGAGGATCCGAGACCAGCCAGGAAATTTTAACAAAGACTAAATTTTAGAACAGCAGATCTTTAGTTGTGCAAAGGACATTGCTAAACTTCTGGGTTGGAAGGTATCCTGGTCTACCTAATTCTATTTATGAAACTGCATATGTGCTTTGAAACTCCATTTAGATCCAACTCTTTCAGCTAGAGATGGAAACCATATGTGTGTCTAAGGCCCATATGTTAGGGCTTGGAGAGTCTTAGATTTTGTTTTGATTTCCAACTCAGCATCATTTTCAGATTTGGAGGCATCTGGGTATGTCCTTGACCCTCTGTGTCATGTGGCAATATTTTTGTTATCCATTCTTCTTCTGCTTTGTCTTAGAAGATTCCCATTTCCATATGCTTAGATAGGTGTTGTGGCCTTTCATTCTCAAAAGATCATTCTAAGGAAAACAGAGAATTGAAGTACATACATGGAAAAGTCAAGTTCACAGTCTTGTGCTTGGGTGAAATAGTATTTTGTTTGTTGTTTCCTTGATTCATTAGGGCTTCTTTTTCCCTTGATTCCTTGTTTCTTTTGTGTAGCATAGACTTCGATTTCTGCTACACAAATCTTTCCTTCCATTATTTCAAGGTGATAATCTTGTTGTAGCCTGCCATGCGGCCTCTTGGCTAGGGACTAACTTTCAAGCCTTGGTTGTAGGTGTGTGTTGAAGTTCTTATCAATGAAATGTGAGCAGTAAGGATAGGAGACATTTCAAGGCCTATATCCTAACACATAGTCTTCCCCTTGGTTGGTATTAAAGTATAGAATATTCTAAAACCAGTTTTGAATGCAGATGATAGCAATATCCTGGGGGATGATGGAGAAACAGAATGGAAAGAACTGAAGTCTTCTAATGTCTGCAAGGATAAGAGCCACCTGCTGACCCATCCTACTGCTAGATTAGGAGATAAAAAGCTCCTTTGTGCAGGGGCACCCAGGTGGCTCGGTCGGTTAAGCATCTGGACTCTTGGTTTCGGCTCCGATCATGATCTCGTGGCTTCGTGAATTCAAGCCCCACATAGGGCTCTGTGCTGGCAGTGTGGAGCCTGCTTGGGATTTGCTTTCTCTCCCTCTCTGTCACTGCCCCTCCTCTACTTGTGTTGTCTCTGTCTCTTTCAAAATAAATAAATAAATAAATAAATAAATAAATAAATAACTTAAAAAAAATAAAAAGCTTCTTTGTCCTTAAAATTAGCTGTTACCCTAAAATTCTGTGTAGACCTTGGGTCTCATGCATCATCATTAAAGGAAAAGAATTCCTTTTCTACATAGAACCAAGAGATATTCTTAGGCTGTGAGGACATGGACTGAACAGGAAATCAATTTTCTGGACAAAAAATGTACAGATCCATTTGGGAAAAAATATCCAGTCTGGTTATTTAGCCAGATAGTATTTAGAGCCAGAAGAATCCTTTATTCAACAAAGGAACACATTTTTCTTTTTATTTATCTTTTTTTAATGTTTATTTATTTTTGAGAGACAAAGAGAGATAGAGTATATGCAGAGGAGGGGCAGGGAGAGAGAGGAAGACACAGAATCTGAAGCAGGCTCCAGGCTATGAGCTGTCAGCACAGAGCCCAATGTGGGGCTGGAACTCATGAACTGCTGGATCATGACCTGAGCCAAAGTCAGATGCTTAACTGACTGAGCCACCAAGGTGCTCCACTTTTTTTTTTTTAAGTTTTGTTTATTTGTTTGTTTGTTACTTATTTAGAGTGCAAATAGGGGAGGGGCAGAGAGAGAACGAGAATCCCGAGGAGGATCCACACTATCAGCACGGAGCTTGACTCTGGGCTCGATCTCACGAACCATGAGATCATGACCTGAGCCAAAATCAAGAGCTAGATGTTT
The DNA here is from genome assembly GCF_003009895.1 of Hyaena hyaena. NCBI lineage: Eukaryota > Metazoa > Chordata > Mammalia > Carnivora > Hyaenidae > Hyaena > Hyaena hyaena. The sequence goes on along the minus strand of NW_024080700.1, from coordinate 3,649,247 downwards.
AACCAACTGAGCCACCTGGGTGGCCCCTCCCTCTTTTTAAAGTTTTATTTATTTAGGAACTCATTTTTCTTCTTTATTGGATGGTTCCCTAAAAGTCTACTTATGAAATAAAAAAAAATTTTTTTTTAATGTTTACTTTTGAGAGAGAGAGAGAACACGAGAGGGGGAGGGACAGAGAGAGAGAAACACAGAATCCGAAGCAAGCCTCAGGCTCTGAGCTGTCAGCAGAGAGCCCAACGCGGGGCTCAAACCCACGAACTCTAAGTAGGACACTTAACTGACTCAGCCACCGAGGCGCCCTACTCAGGAAATGTTTAAAAATCGAGTTAAATGGGGCGCCTGGGTGGCTTAGTCGGTTAAGCGTCCGACTTTCGCTTAGGTCATGATCTCGCGGTTCGTGGGTTCGAGCCCCGCGTCGGGCTCTGTGCTGACTGCCAGCTCAGAGCCTGGAGCCTTTTTCAGTCTGTGACTCCCTCTCTCTCTGACCCTCCCCTGCTCATGCTGTCTCTCTCTCTCTCCTAGAAATAAATAAAAAACATTAAAAAAATTAAAAAAAATTAAATAAATTTTTAAAAAAATAAATAAAATTTAAAAATAAAAATAAATTTATTTATTAATAAAAATAAAACCAACGATGTTGGTTAAGAGCATCGTTTTAGTGGAGGCGTGCAGACATCAGAATGTAGTGCAAAGTGCATAAGATTTTCCTTAGGGAAGTGGGTAAGGGAGCATCTCCCAGTAGTTCACCTCCCGAGGGGCAGGTGAAATCCATTGTTTCCTGGACTTCAGTAGGTGAAATCCGGCAGGACCTCCATCAGCGATTTTACCTGACTTAACCTCATCTCCTTAAACTACCCATCTCCTTCACTTTTACATTTGGAAGCTATCTCTATGGTATCTGACCCATAACATGTGTTCACTAAACAATGTTCTGAGGTTGAAGGCAACTCCTCACAGCTTCTCACTGTTGCTGGTGGTTACCTGGTATGGGGTATGGAGATAAGAACAAAGATCTGTGTTTCCATGAGAGTGAATACAGAGGAGCTGGGCTTTCAGGTTGGTTTCCTTCTGATTTATTTTAGATTTCAAGAACCAAGATGCGCCAAGCCTTTTAAAGATCTCAAAAAAATTAAGATGTTTTTAAACATAAAAAATATGTTATGTACTTCTGCATTTATCATAGCATTTCAAGATTTGTATTTGACTCAGTGCATCATATTTGGTTGACCGAGTGTAATCTGAGGGAATGTTTCAATACACAAACACATCATTTGGTGGGACTCTCAGTAATGCTTGTGTGATGTTTATAATTGTATTGAATATATTTTAAAAAGCATTGTCTGGGTGTTTTGTAGGCAGATGCCTTTTTTTTTTTCTTTTCCACGTTGTATGGTTTAATCAGATGGTACAGAGGAGGGCTTTATGCAAAGCGTGGTAAGTGGTAACGAGCAAGAGTGTGAGCCTTGATGTAAGGAAAGTGAGGGCTGCGATGCAACATCTATTCAATCTCTCATGTGCTTTGATTCTGAAGACAAGGCTTACATCTATCATAAAGCTGGGTCAGGAGTGGCTTTCCGTGACAGTCTCTAGTCTGTCTGAGAATCCAGCAATCATACATTTGGCCTGGAATGATGTCAGGTGTGGTTGTAGAAGATCTGTTGAGTGAGAAGACTTGGTTATGACTGAAACAAGCATGTGCAGAACAAAGTGAGTTCAAGAGTTGATCCTGGCAGTGAAATGATCAAGGTAGAAAAGTTCATGATTGATTTACTACAGTGATCAATTAAAAAGTGGAGCAATATGAATGGATAGCAAGGCCCAGTTTGTTGGCCATATGTAGATACTTCTATTTCTGTGCCTGGTTGTTTTCATGAATTTATATGTGAAATAGTTGTGTTTGTATACAAAAAATAAAGTAGGTAGTTGAAGCAGTTATTCATAGAACCCAAACTGCCATTCTTTACCAGTCACTTGAGTATTATATATTAAATATTTAGACTATTAAATAATTGAGTGCCACAAGATCTGAGTACAGAAACAAACACATATGGATTTATAAACCTAGAAGGTCACACTGTACAACCAGTGACCGATTTATTCATTTGATAAGGTTAAGGCAAACATTGTAGGTTTGCCATCCATGGAGCAGTTGGTTTCTTTGGCCCTGTGGCCACCACCTGTATTCAAAACCTGGCCAGCCGTCTTGTACATGTTGTCACTGGGCTGCAAGGAAGAACGGACATGAGAGAGAGGTGCAGATTGGTGTATTACTGTTATCATTCCAGGCAAGACAACTCGATATAGCCCTTCCAATGAAGGTGTACCAACTTCCAGTTATAAAGTAAATAAGTCATGGAGACAGAAAGTTGAGCATAAGAAATACAGGCAAGATCTGTTGTGTTTCTCAAATTCCACATATGAGTGAAATCATATATTTGTCTTTCTCTGACTGACTTATCTTGCTTGGCATAATACCATCTAGATCCATGCACGTTGTTGCAAATGGCAAGGTTTCATTCTTTTTCATTGCCAAATAGTATTCCAATATATATATATTTATTGGAATATTCCAATATATATATATTTATTGGAATATTCCAATATATATATATTTATTGGAATATTCCAATATATATATATTTGTGTATATGGATATATATATACACCACATCTTCTTTATCCATTCATCAGTCAGTGGACATTTGTGCTCTTTCCATACTTTGGCTGAACATAGGAGAAAGGAAGGAAAAATAAGATCAAAACAGAATGGGAGGCAAACCACAAGAGACTCTTAAATACAGAGAGCAAATGAGGGTTGCTGGAGGAGGATGGATGGGAGGATGGGTATAACAAGTGACGGATATTAAGGAGGGCACGTTTTGGGATGAGAACTGGTGTCATATGTAAGAGATGAATCACTGTTCTACACCTGAAGCCAAGGCTATACTCATGTATGTTAACGAACTCAAGTTTAAATTAAAAAAAGGAAATATCATACATTGTATAGTGACAGATGGTGACTACACTTACAGTGAGCACTGAGTAATGTATAGAATTGTCGAATGCCTGTGTTATACACCTGAAACTAATATATTACTAATATATTACTCATTTCATCTTCATGTCCTTCTTCTAACATTCTGTCTCCCCTGGTTCTCCCTCTTTATCTATTTGCCCAAGATTCCCCTTCCCTCAACTCCTCTTCACAATCGACACATCAATCCATTACCTATCAGTCAAATCTCCATGTGCCCTGGCATCCCTTTATTCAGGTCACCATCATTTCCCACCTGGCTTTTCCTTCAAATTTCCCACTTCCTCCTGCTTCAGGATCCATGCAATTTCCCTGCTCATACTTTACCTTCCTAGAATTTACTTTTGTTCACAAGTATATACTTGTGTGATGATGTGACACTTATCTCTATCTGTAAATGTGAGCTCCATGCGTGCATGGACTGGACCTATTTGGGTTCTCATTGTCTGGTCATTTAGCTTATGGTATAAGTTTAGTTCATATTTGATATTTGTTGAATGAATAATTGAATCGGACTAGCTTCTTGCTCTAGCCTAATCATACCCTCTGTCTTTGGCCTTGCTCTTCTGTAGTCCACGTATCATCTTGCAAAATGTTTTAAAGCACATCTACACATGCCATGTCCTTCCATTTCATCCTTCAATGAATGATAAGGTCTGGGCCTTTCTACATACTGTAAGAGTTCATAATTCATCCCCACCAATGTCTCCCATCTCATTTCTTTATTTTTGCTGCTCGCCTCCCTCCTGTCTCCCATCCTCATCTTCCTCTGCTCCCCAACGCTCCTAGCCTTGCTAACGCCTCCTCATCCTCCAGGTCTCAACTTGGATGTCACCTGTCAGGAATCTTTTTGTGACCCTCCAAGATGCTTCATGAACCTGCTTCATGCCTCTGCAGTAATTGGCATATGTCACAGCACCCTGAATTATAAAACTGATTTGTTATGTGTCTTTCTCTCCACTGTACCCTTGAGGGTAGCATCCAGCTCCTGGGAAAAAGTAGATGATCAACACATGTTACTACGTGAATGACAGATGGATGTGCAGCTTGGAGCACCAGGAGGCATGGTGATTTCGTGGCCCAGGGCTGTCTTGGAATGATGGTGAGTTGGGACTAGTGTAGACACGTGGCCACCTTGGGTCACTGAGCCCTGTATTAGATGGTTCAGACCTTATCCATCGAACTGCATTCTCCTGATCCTGCTGGGACCCCCACTTCAATAATTAATAAGAGAGAGGGTAAGGAGTGAGTGAAAGTAATAGGTGTATATCGAGAAGGAGGAGTGAGGGTGGAGAATGGATAAAACCTATACAGCAACCACACAAAGACAGTGATGAAGAGCTAGTAGTGTTATCGCTTGTTATCGTCTGAGTGATTTGTGGTCTAAATTGTTTCGTAGTGACAACATTACTGTGTGACGGAGTTCCTTGACTTTGTTTTATTGGGGTGTGGTTGCTCTATGGAAATGGCACAATTCTTTGGTACTTTGGGGAATATTTCTCTTAATTCCAATTATTATTCTAATTATTAATTTTAATTCTGGCCAACCACAGCACTGCCTGTTGGCTCTGTCTTCCCTCCCCCTTACCCCCCCCACATTCGGCTTAATTAGAGTTGGATTTTCAGCGATAACTTGCCCTTTTGGTGCCTAGGGTGATTCTTAGAACAGCTTGAGCTTGGCTAATATTTAAAATTTAAAGTAATATGCTGCAGAACTCTAGTTTTCACTTACTGGTAACTTTTTTTTTTATATAGTTTATTGTCAAGTTGGTTTCCATATAACACCCAGTGCTCATCCCCACAAGTGCCCTCCTCCATGCTCCTTCCCCTCTTCCCCTCCCCCCCACACCCATCAGTCCTCAGTTTGTTCTCAGCATCACTTACTGGTAACTTTTAAAATATTCTGCCACTTAACTGAAATTTGCATGCTTAGTCACAGCCCAAACTGAAACAGTGCTTAGGATATCAACAGTTAATGCATTTCAGATACTTTTCAGTTAAGTTGAAGTTGTATTTTTGCTTTGTGAGTAATATTTCAGGATTTTTCTAATTATTAGTGAACACCTAATTCTAAACATATAATCCTGAAAGCCCAGCCACATAGAGACATAAAGGTCAGAGAATTTAAAAACAAACACTTACAAAAAAAGCAAATACTGTTAACCTACCGCTTGGTCATTGCTGATTTGCTGTCTACTGAAGATGGCTTTTATCTCCAGTTAGGGCCCTGTCTGTCTTTAATTGTGAGGTATGCAGTGAAACCAATAAAAGTAATTTGTACCATTACATTTGCTTGAGTTAAATTCAGTGGTCATTTATTTTTAAATATATATGTGTATTTCTTAAAATAAAGATTGTATATATTTAAGGTGTATGACGTGATGATTTGGTATACATATACCTAGTAGAATGAATACCGGAATCAAGCTAATTAACATATTATCTTTTTACAAAGTTATCATTGTTTGTGTGTGTGTGTGTGTGTGTGTGTGTGTGTGTGTGTGTGATGAGATCACCTGAATTTACTGTAGCAGATTTCTAGTATTCAATAAGGGATTAGTAACAACAGTCACCACACTGTCATTAGGTCTCTAGACTTGTTCATCCTACGTAACTGCAGATTTGCACTTTTTGGCCAGTATCTCCCCATTTCCCCCACCTTCCTGCCCCTAGTATCTCCCTATTCCCTCCACCTTCCTGCCCCTGGTAGCCGTTGTTCTACTTTCTGCCTCTGTGTATTCGACTTTTTTAGATTCCACCAATAAATGAGATCATGGGATTTTTTTCCCTTTCTTTGTCTGGCATATTTCAATTAGTATTACGGTTTCCAGGTTCATCTATGTTGTTGCAAATGGCGGGATCTCTTTTTTTTTTAAGGCTGAATAATATCTCATTAAATATATATACATACACACTAATATTTCCTTATTCATTCATCTGTCAGAAAACACTTGGGTTGTTTCACTATCTTGGGTACTGTGAATAATACTGCAATGAACATGGGGCTACAGAAATTTCTTTGAGGTACTTACTTCACTTACTTTGGGCATACGCCCCAAAAGAGGGATTGCTAGAGCAGACAACAGTTCTATTTTTAGTTTTTTGAGAAACCTCCACAATGATTTCCAAAATGGCTGCACCAGTTTAGGTTCCCACCAACAATGTACAAGGATGTTCCTTTTCTGCACATCCTCGCCAGCTCCTATCTTTTATTTCTTTGATAATAGCCATCCTAAGAGAAACAAGTGAAATCTTGTGGTTTTCAGCCAACATCTCTGGAGTTCCCACCCTCTGCCAGATACTGAGATAGCAGGGGGATCAAAAACATGGCCATAACTTATCTCTGCTTTTGAGAAACTCAGTTTCCTGTGTGAGAGACATGTGTATCAGTGTTCTACGGCTGCTGTAACAAAAAACCACAGAGTTAGTGGTTTACGGAAAACAACACACACACATTATATTAGTTTTGACAGCAAGATCTCTTAAATGGTCTCCTAGGGCTAAAGGCAAGGAGCCAGAAGAGCCGTGTTCTTTGTGGAGGTTCTAGGGGAAAACCCAAGCCTTGTCTTCTCCATCTTCTAGACTCTCATATCCCTGCCTCATGGCTGCATCACTCTCATATCCCTTTCTGTCCTCTTACCTCCCTTTCTGACTTGGAGCCTCCTGCTGCCCTTTTATAAGGATCCTTGTGGTTACGTTGGATCCCCCTGGATAAGTAAGGGTAATCCCATCTCTGCTCCCCCACATCTCAAGATCCTTAACTCAGTCACATCTGCAATAACCCTTTTGCCGTGTGAGGGAACATATCTGTAGGTTCCAGGAATTAGGATGTGGACATCTTTGGGGCCATCATTCAGCCTATTACAACATGCAAACCACCAAACCATCGTATGCCTATTTACATGAACATAGTCATGGCCTTCCCTTTTGCTAAGTAGTGACAGGCAGGACATCTGATCTTACAAGCCATGCCCAGACCACACAAACTAAAGAATGAGGTGACGAGCAATGTAAGATAAGCCACGCCAAACATTGCTATAGAGAAAAAGTCATATGGAAATTTGACCTTGAAGTAGGGGTTCACTAATCAGAGTCCTGGATGTATAAAGCCGTGAAGCCACTTCTTGGTGTGTCTGCAAGGTGGCAAGCAGTTGAGTTTGGTGGAAATGAGTGTGTGTGTGCATATGTGTGTAAGGGGCTGGGGTCAGGACTGGGGGTCATGGGTGGCAGGAGCCCTCACACTGAACAAGGAGAGAATAGTACTTTGGCCAGATTTTCAGGGTAGGCTAACATTTGGGGGATGGCCAGAGAAAGTGTAAGAAGCGAAAGAAATCAGAAACAACATTAGGACACATTGGTCTCATGGAGTCAAGGAGGAAGTTTCCAATCAGTGCAGGTTTGCTGCTGCATTTCTTTCTTTTCTGAGATGGGAATGATGTTTTATTTTTTCTTCTATAATAATTTTCCTGGAGCGCCTGGGTGGCTCAGTCAGTTGAGCATCCGACTCTTGATTTTGACTGAGGTCATAATCTCACTGTTGAGCCCCGCATCGGGTTCCGCACAAAGCATGGAGCCTGCTTGGGATTCTCTCCCTCTCTCCCTTTGCTTTTTTCCCCAGCTTACATGTGGTCTATTTCAAAATAAATAAACATTTAAAAAAGAGAAATTTTCTCATATGAAAGTTTCAAAGGGAATTCAAAGAAAAAAATAGCTACTTTATTTGTGGATCCTAAAACCTAGTTTAGACCAACTAATATCCATACCAAGAGCCTGGAGTGCCCCACAAGGGCACACTTACTCCAAATACTTGCCCCACCTCCGCCGCTGTCTTCAAATGGTGCTTTGTCCAGGTGGTGCACAACCCTTGACCTTCTACCATAACTCTAACGGCTTTATCCTTACCAAACAGAAAGTGATACATTATCAAAGATAAGACAGGCAGCTTCTGTAGAGTAAACAAAAAAAAAAAAAAAAAAGAGAGAGAGAGAGTGAGAGAGAGAGAGAAGCATTGAGGCAATGGTTTGGATGCTTTAAGAGGAAAAAAATCTAATTTTTCTTAATGACCTGAAGATTTTGAGATGATTGGAAAACTTTAGAATTATTCAGAATACCAATTCAGGACCTCAGAGTCTATGGGGATGGGTTTCCAGAAATGTAGTTTGTTCTTCCAAATTGTCCTGTCTCACATAACTAACTAATCACAGCAGTGAAGGGGATGGATTTGGAGTCAGCCTGCCGGGGCTCACATTCCTGCTCAGCTCCACCCACTCGCTCTGTGATTTTGGTGCAATTGTTGGGTTTCTCCATTGTACAATTTCTTCATCTGCAAAATGGGTATAATGATAGACTGTCCTACCTGAAAGTTCCTAGAGGCTAAGTGTGAACAAAGGGATATCTCTGAGGTGTTTATATGAGAATGGGACCCCAGACAGCAAGGAGGGAGGACAGGGGAAGCATCACAGGGACAGAGGAGGGCCAATCCAAGGATTTGCTGGTTGGGACAGCCATTGCTCCAATCCTGGGGACTTTATCTGTCTAGTAAAGACATCACATGTGGCCTGTAACCGATGGTTGGTTAAGTTTAAAGGGCACTTGCCAAGCCCATCTGCTTTTTTGCAGGACCCAGAAATATGGGTTGAGTGAGGATATAGTGGAAACCTTTACCCTGCCATCTTGGATGGTGGCACTGATTTTGCCAGTCCGCATGGATACAGTATTGCTTCTGGCCTCTTGTCTTGTGTGTGTATGTGCATGTGTGGAGAAGGGGAAGTATCGGGGGTGTCCACCTGCTTTTCTTACCACAGTGGTCCTTATTCCTCAGTGAGTAACCAAGGTTTGTCAGTTGCTAAGGTTTTATATCCCAGGGACATTCTGGCAAGTCCTGGGAGATGAACACAGGGTGCAGTGTTCTCCCAGAGGGTGATGGACTTGGGATGGACTTGGGTCAGATCATCATGGTACAAAGACGCCTTAGATGAGATCTCTGCAGGTCTGCTGGGAAGAGGAAGGCAAGGAGAAGGACATTGATCCTGCCAGTGCAGAAGCCTGCAGTTCAAGACTCTCAGTCAGGCTCAATAGCCCCAAACCAAACCCCCTCCCTGACTTAGACTCAGGAGACCTGCCTTGGCTATGCATTCTCTTTCCTTGGTGTTCCTGCAACCTTTACCTTGACCATGAGTATGGTTCTCAGCAGTGTGCTCACAGCCTTTTCTCCTGCCCTGCTGCCATAAAACGTCTCTTGCTTTGACACCTATCTTGAGGTAAGATCCAAGTTTACTATTTTCCTCTTATTTGGGACTTTCTCATATTCATTTTTTTTTAAATGAACAGACTTAATGTTTTAAGGCAATTTTATGTTTATGGACAAATGAAGTGAAAACTACAGAGAGTTACCATGTACCCCCTCTACCCACCTCCTCGCTCACACCCCGTGACAGGATTTCCTCGATTAGTCATATTTGCATCAATGTGCCACATTTGTTATGCTTGATGAGCCAATTGACATGTATCAAAATATCGATACTATCAATAATAATACCAATAAAACTATTTAACTACCGTCCCTACTTTACATTAGGTCTCACCCTTTGTGTTGTACATTCTGTGGGTTTTGACAAACTCATGATGACATGCGTTGTTTTCTTTTCTCAAGATTTCCAAAGCAATGAACAACCCCCCGCCCCCATACTTACAGTCGCCATTGCCCTGCGCCATGTAAGTGCCAGGCTATTGCCAACTTGTGCTTCACCCTCCACCTGTCCCTTCTCCCAGGCAGTCGCAGGTGAGAGTCCCAGGGGCTGTAATCAGATCACCCCACTCACCTCCAGCAATGACTTATTGCCATCTGATGGCCATCTAATGCCCAGTGATCCAGCTCCAATACATTATCCTGTGTGACTGCTTTACTAGAAACACCCTGGTACCAAGCACCCCAGCTTGGATGGTCCCAAAGCAGAGGCTTTGGACAAAGCTAACACGTGAGCAGTTTATGGGAACAGGAGTGGGGAGGTGGGAGAGAAAGGCCTGGAAGGGCAGAGAGCCTATATCAAGGGGGTTACTGAGGAGGCCATGATGCATGGCAGGCCGCTCAGTCCTGGGGACTTTGCTTGTGAGACGTGCTCCAGAGCTGTATGTCTTTCACCCCGGAGGGTCAGCGGCCTTGCACTTCGTGGGTTGTGGGACGACTGCTGAGCAGGGCTCCGTGGGCCTCCCTGTAGCATCAGAGGAAGTCAGGAGCGGGGGTAAGAGGTGCAGGGAGCAGAGACATGTCACAGTGCACCTGAACCTGTAGCCCACATGGGATTGATCAGTGTGGCAGTGCTGGGCTGGGAGTGGGGTGAGGTCTGGAGGATCTGAGGTAGTAACGCTCATGGAGTGGAGGGTGTACAGTCCAAACGAAGGTATAAAGTACCCAGAACATTGCTGGTGTATGGTGAACTCTAAAGATGGGGCCCCTGGGTGGCTCAGTCTGTTAGTGTCCAACTCTTGATTTCGGCTCAGGTCAGGATCTCACAGTTTCATGAGTTCGAGCCCCACTTTGGGCTCCGCAAGACAGTACAGAGCCTGCATGGGATTCTCTCTCTCCCTTTCTCTCTGCCTCTCCCCCACTCACCCAAAGTCTCTCTCTCTCTCTCAAAATAAATAAATATTTTTAAAAATAAGAATATTGGCTGTGATGGTGATGATGGTGACATCGATGAGGAGGGTGCTATGATGATGGTGACGATACCATTCTCATTATTATCATCACACGGAGAAGAAAAGAGCCAAGCAGCAATGTATACACTGAGTATGCTTGTCTCTCTCTTGGGAAGCTGTCATATGGTATAGAAGGGTCTTTGATGCACTCTGTTGTCAGCCTGTTTTTGGCAGCCCTTTGTTGGAATCTGGTCTCCTGCACAGTTCAAATTTTTGAAATACCCTTTTTTGAATGGCTCGAGCCAGGAGCCACACTGTCTTATCCAGCTGCAGCTCTGCTGTGCTCTCCAGTCTGACCACTGCTTCCCGGGTTCACCCTGTCAGGTGACATCCCCTAGTTAGTCTTGACATTGCAGTGCCTGGAGTCATTGCTGGTAGTAGAGAGGAGTTAAGAGCTTGTGTGGTCTGAGTGTTGCCCCCGCTTTATTCTGAGCATGACAGGGCACACTGGGAATGGTCAGAGGTCAGAACAATCCTCTTCGTGGAACTGTGTCTGCAGAGAGGGGAGGCTCCAAGGCGGGCGTGGACTACCTGCACCGACCCAAGTCCCATATGGGAGAGGCTGTTTCTATTCCATGCTTTAGGTGGCGCCATTCACACCAGACTCTTCGGGATGGGTGTCCCTGGAGGTGTGTTAATGACCCTCCTGGCCCCTTGGCCGGTGCTTCTGCTCCTTAGCTAGGTCACAAGGGAGATGTGACATTTCCTGGGTACCTGTGGTCTTGCTCGCAGGACTGAGCAGTATGCTTCTGTTGCCTGCTTTTGTTTTTTTCAAGCTCTTGTTTGAGGTCCCAGTTAAGCACTCCCAGTTATTGATAACATTTTGTTCCTTTTTGGCTGTGTAAAATCTGGTATATTCCACCACAGCATGCTTGCTTCCATCAGTTAATGACCAAATTTGGAAAGCTATACTGTCACAAATAAGGAGAAAAGTTTTCATTAAGTCTTTTTTTTTTTTTTCTTTTTAGAGAGAGAGTAGAGCAAGGGAGAGGGGGAGGAAGGGAAAGAATCTTTTTTTTTTATTAAGTTTATTTATTCATTTTGAGAGAGAGAACACTAGCAGAGGAAGAGAAGAGAGAGGGAGAGAGAGAGAATCCCAAGCAGGCTCTGTACTATAAGCAGAGAGCCCAATGTGGGGCTCGAACTCACAAACCGTAAGATCATGACCTGAGCCAAAACCAAAAGTCGGATACTTAATCGACCAAGCCACCCAGATGCCCCTTCATTGAGTCTTTTTATCTTGGCTTCATGACATGTAAAAGGTAGCTTGTTGGTTAAAGAAATATTTTTAAGGATATTTACAAATACTCCAAACATTTTCAAATATTTCAAATATTTTCCAATATTCCTCTTATTAACTAATACCAGTTAATAGCTTTTTTGTTAAATTTACAGAGAAATAAAAAGACATCATGGATAAACACCAAAGACATTATGACTAGGTTGAAAACAAATTGCAGGAATTTAAAGATTAAAAACAAATTATAGGGATTTAGATGTATGTGTTCACAATATGTTCTTAAATACAAGACAGTTTGATTCTAGATCATATTAAGCCTAGATCAAGTCAACAGAAATCTTTTTTGCAATAAGTGAGTGTTATAACAGTTGCCAAGATAATAAATATCTTCTACCTATTTCACCAAAATATTTCTTTTTGTTGTTGTTGCTAACGGAAAGAAAAATACATTTGTCAGCCATAGTGAGTTTTAGAGAGGTTCTAAAAACTTGGGTGTGCCTCGAATTAAGAAAGCCAGACATTTAAATAGTTGACCTTAGAGAGCACATAAATTAGAGGGTAATTACTTAAATGTTCTTCAGTTTGTGAAAGGATTTACAACAGGGTTCCTCTAAATAGCTAACTCTCTAGTGAATTGAAATTGCTGGTGTGTTTGTTTTAAAATTAATTCCTTATTTTTTTTTTAATTTAAAGAAACACACCTGTAGCACAAAATAAAGTGTGTCTGAATTAACAAGAGCTGAAGCATTTTTCTCTACATTAAGGACCTTTTTAGATTGCATTGTAACTCATACGTAGCAAGCTTCCTTGTGGGAGGAAGGACTTCAGCAATAAACCAGAAAGTCACTGCTGAGCTCACTACGCTCTATGTCCTGAGAATCAGGCGGTGTTGGCCTCCAAGTTCATCCTTGGAGGTTAAGACCTTCCATGACATTGGATTCAGGCTTAGGTCTGCGGGGAAGGTGGATACAGTTGGTGGAGCCCCAGGGCTGCTCTGGGCTGAACCTTTCTATCTTGAGGTGGGAATGAAGCAGAGGTGATCCTGGAAGGTGAAGAGCACTGAAGAAAGAACAGGAGGAGAAACTATTGCCTCTTAGTACCATTTTAACATATCACACATAATTGTACATCAACTATCATATCAGCGTGATTGGCGGAAATATCATCTTACCCCCCTTTCTGTCTCCAAACCCTACTTCTTTTCGGTCACAAATAATGCATTTAATAGCATTATTAGGCAGATAAGTTATTAGACGGACAAATAATACAATTTTTAAAATCTAATTTTCCCAGAGCATCTGAAAAGTGGAAGGAAGATGATTTTACACCTGCAGTTGCAGGAGCTTTATTAATGACACCCCCACTCACTGTTAGAAATGTCCAGGTTCGGAGAAGTCATGGCCATCCTAGCCACAAGCAAAAAATCCTTCAGTTTATCTTAGGTTTTCTCATTTTGCAGACTTTTTTTCTTCTCTTTCTTTTCTTTCTTTCTTTCTTTCTTTCTTTTCCTTTTCTCTCTCTCTTTTTTTTTTTTTTTTGGTGGGGACTGGAGCTCACTTTCGAGGGTGAATGATGGGGTGAATAAACATGCCAATATCTCTTCGGTGCAATAATATTTTCCCTCTTGATGCCTGTGTGGAGAGAGACAAAGCTCCTTATATTCATAGAAATTCTAGACAAACATCATTCATTTTCAAAATGGTGGCTGAGGGTCCAGCACCTGCCTTAACAGTATTTTATTAATGTTTTATTTATTTCTGAGAGAGAGAGAGAGACAGCATGAGTAGGGGAGGGTCAGAGAGAGAGGGAGATACAGAATCTGAAACAGTCTCCAGTTTCTGAGCTGGCAGTCAGCACAGAGCCCGATGTGAGGCTCGAACCCATGAGCCATGAGATCATGACTTGAGCAAAAGCCTGACGCTTAACTGACTGAGCCACCCAGATGCCCCTACAGTATTAATCACAGTGATGATAATTAATTAATTTCTTTGCTTCCTTAAGTGCCCAAGGGGTTGCAGTGAGAGTGATTCTTCCAAAGCAAAAGAGATGTGTCTGAAGGCTGGTGTGTGACTATTGTGCCCCTTCCCCCATATCCGTACCCCCTTACCCCCAGCATGCCTCAAGGGGACAAGCCTAGGAACCTCCTGCAAGGTTTGTCTTCTGACAACCTGGGCAGTGAGCAGGGACCCACCATGTGGGAAAACGTGAGCAGACACAGGCCATTCTGGAAATTACGGTGGATCTGATTTCAGCTATAACAGCCTCAAGGGATTCCTCCTGCATGTAGATTTGATGGCATGGGAAATTAAGCTTCTGTTGGAGAGGGAGTGGGAAGAGGGGAAAAGAGCACAGGAATTGGAGCCAGACCAATCTGGGCTTTGGTTCTACCTGTAGCACTTATTGGTTACTGACCTTGGCCAACCTGCTTGTCTCTGAGCCTCAGTGTTTCCGTGTCATAATCATGCCAACTTGCAAGCGTCATACTGATGATTAATTAGGACAAGTGTTAGACAGAACACAGGAACAGGTATAATTACAGCAACGTGGCTGGGTTTTGTTTTTTTGTTTTTTTGTTTTTTTTAGCATAATGAACTTGGATGAGAAACGTTTCAATGTGGTTTGCCCTCAACTCAGGGTCCTCTTCAGGGTTACTGCCCTCTTCTACCTGGAACACCTTTCACCTTCCCTTTATTCATCTCCATCTTATCTATCTTTCCCTTCTCTCCAATCCCTATTGATTTCTCAATCTGTCTCCCTATCTCTCCATCTCTATCTTTGTTCATGTCTACATTGAGCTCATCCAGCCTAAAATGTAATGATTATATACGTCCTTTGAATCTATGTCTTCTTCCTCTCCACTCTGCTAGAGTGTTTTTGAGTATAGGGATCACGTCTTGGGTGTGGTTGGGCTGAGGCAATATGAAAAATAAATAAGGATTTGCTGTCTTTTTAAAAAAGGGATCTCTGAATGTACAGGAATTGCTTTGTTTTCAATGCATCCTCCAAATTCGTATGGGCAGTATGTGGAGGGTTGCACCAGCAAATGCCCTGATACATCCCAATGGTTGACTGTTGATTTTTAAAAACCCAAATACACAGTCGATGACATTGCTCTTTTCTCCATGTCATAAAAAATTTGGTTGTGAAGCAATGACCAAAGACATCAGGCCCAGGAAGGTTTTAATACCTGAACATGGAGTTCGGGCAAAGAAAGGCTTATTTATAGTGGTCCTCTATCCATCAAGTGCATCTGTGGATTTCAGTGTCTCTTGGCTCAGCTCCAGGCATGGCAGGAAATCGAGAATTGTGTGCCATGGAATACAGCAGTGGAGGTGTCAATCAACTGAAAGGAACTTTCCTGGGCCAAGGCACAACTGGGCAAGGATGTGCTGCTGATTGCACCAGATTTGCTCTATGCCAGCCAAGGAAGCCAACTTTTGAAGTTAGATGAGGTGGCAGTTATGGAGGTAGAAATAAAATCCAGAGTTATAAAAAGAAAGAGTAAAGATCAGGAAAATATTTCAAAATTCTTCTGTGACAACATATCTGGATCTAAAATATAGCAGAAGGAGGGGGTGCCTGGGTGGCTGAGTCAGTTGAGTGTATGACTTCGGCTCACGTCATGATCTTGCTTGTGGGTTCAAGCTCTGCATCAGGTTCTGTGCTGATGGCTCAGAACCTGGAGCCTGCTGCAGATTCTGTGTCTCCCTTTCTCTCTCAGCCCTTCTGCTACAGGCCTTCTGTCTCTTCTGTCTCTCAAAATAAATAAACATTAAAAAACTAACTAAATAAAATATAGCAGAAGGAAATAATTTAAGATACTTTCATACATTACAGTTTAATGGCAACCACCTTCTCATATCACTGGCAGCTTCCTCATGACACGTGGAAGGGGCAAGAAAGGGCGAGAGCCAGGAGAGAGCACCAGTGTAATGAGGATCAACTTTTGAAATTAATCATCAAGTGTGGTCCCTCTTACTCAGTCAGAACTTCTGTAGGGCAGTTCTGTGTCTTTTTTGTCTTGGTCTCCTTAATGTTTATGGTATACAGTGCACATACTTCAGTATACTGAAGTAAACGGTGGTGAAATAAATGATGACCAAAACATGCACTCTGAATTAATTCTTATAATTTAAATGATAAAAAATGCATGTATTACTTCTTAGTGAGAAATCTGCCAAAATATGTAAAGCACTTTAGAGTCTTGTCTATTATTCCTTTTTCCTCCCCCTCTTCTCCAAGCACGTGAAAACATAATAAGCATCTATGGAAAGTTCAATACTCAGCTACATGTATTCCTGGATTGTGTTTTCTTTGAGGAACACATATTCATTCTAAAATCTAGGTTTTTCTTCTCTGTTGAAAGGTAGAATATCATTCCGAGGTCTCTGGGATGACTTTGTTTATGTGGATTGCTTTTGTTCATTTATCAGTCGCCATTGCTTAGAGATTGGGGTTAATTTCAGTGTTTCTGAACTGGAAAAAGATACCTTTAGGCATATGCATTTTTGTGCTTTTGTCCATTCATTTTCTTCAGATAATTCCCTAAAAGTGCATCTGTGTTACAGAGCACACACATTCAAGGGGTTTTGACATGTTACCAAAATGCACCTCTAACATGTGATCAGTGGTTGACCGACTCCAAACAAACAAAGCACACCTCACTAGTTTCAACAAAAAGGAATTTATTCCCAGTTATTGGGTGCTTACAGTAATTGGAGGGCTGGAGGACCTGTTCTTAGGTTGAGCCTATAGGGAAACCACTAGACTGTGTGATTTCGTTACCTGTGTTGTCATTAAGAAAGCAGCCAGTGTTGTGGTAGGAAGTTGTGACATCAGGAAGCTGCTGGAAGTAAGTCCTAACTGCCTCCACTAACATCTGTGCTGTTGAAAGGATGTCTCATCAGGTCAACCGACAACGGTCAACAGGTGCCCCTGGAGCAGTGGGAAGGCAGCAATTTCAGGTTACACAGCCTTGCCTTATTGGTGCATTCTTGTTTCTGGAAGAGAGGGAGCATTCCTTCTTACATACTAGGGCTTCTGGATGAATAAGGCCCAAAGCTCAGTCCCCCAAAACAGATAATTTTTAGGGTGTGTGTGTGTTTTTCTAATTTGAGTATAGTTGACACTCGACGTCACAACTGTCTCAGGTGTACAACATCAGACAACAACTCTATACAATGGGCTATGCTCACCACAAGTGTAGCTACCATTTCTCACCATACAATGCTGTTATTACAGTACCATTGACTATATTCCCTGTGGTGTTGAGGGTGCATTATTAAGTAGAGACGTGAAAAATTTCAGCCTCACTCCTTTTTGCTACATGCTGGACCAATATGTTCCAGTGAGAAAGGAACAGTGCCACATACCAGTTGCTGGTTCAGAGCACATACTACAACTATAGGGCAGAACCTTCTCTTTGCAAGGCTATTGTTTCTCAGTTGGTGCCACAACGGAGGGTTCGGGAGGCTATTCTGCCATTCTTTAAGATCAGCTGCTTCTGGGGGCACCTGGGTGGCTCAGTCGGTTAAGTGTCCGGCTTCGGCTCAGGTCATGATCACACGGTTTGTGGGTTTGAGCCCCGCATCGGGCTCTTTGCTGACAGCTAGCTCAGAGCCTGGAGCCTGCTTCAGATTCTGTGTCTCCCTCTCTCTCTGATTCTCCCCTGCTCGCTCTGTCTGTCTCTTTCTCAGAAATAAGTAAAACATTAAAAATAAAAAAATCAGCTGCTTCTGGGGATACAAGGCATGTTAAACTTGCTGAATTCTTTGAGTGCTAGCCCATTGTCTCACTTTCTTTTTTGTAAGGTCAGTTCCTTAATCAGAAGCAATGTGTTGGATTTTGTGTGCATATTGCATTCAATAAGTCCTGGGGGTTGTTGGTAGAAGAAAGGTAAGAAGCAAAGGAAACTGCCATTTCCATATGTCTCCATATGAGAGAAGACATTGAAGCCCTTGCCATTTTGGAAGGGGCCCAATTATGAGTAATATGCTAACTGGTGGTTGGCCAGACTTTGAGTTATAAGGCCAGCTAGACCAGTCTTGCTGAAGAGAAATCTATGATGATCTCTATTTTTGCCACCCTCACTACTTAACTCATGAGTCCATTGAGAAAGCTTTGGGGTAGCCAGAGAACGAGACTGATGCATGTCTGGGATCCTATCTTGTTCCTCTGATTATTGAGAACCTCTTTCACAAGGAGACCTTTGGGTGAGCATTTAAATCCTACTCTGAGACCATTCTAGCATATGCATTCATACACTTATTTTCCAAACCTCATTGTCACTAATCCTTCACTCTTGGTTTTCCCAAACTTTTTAGCATATGGCTAAACCATTACACATCTCCCATGAATTAGTGTAGATCTGTACCTGTGCTTATTTTCTAGACAAAGAAACCAAGCCAAAACAAAACAAAAACAAACCAACCAACAAGATGTACCACTTGAAGTTCTTCTAAGACTATTGGACAAGGGTTTGCTTTCCTTGTTGTCTTTCAGGGAGTACTGAGGTGATGTGTGAAAAGTCCACTCATGACTCTTACCAGCAATATCATATAGGGCAGTCTGTAAAGCAGACTCCATTTTGTTTTTTCTTTTCTTTTTTTTTTTAATGTTTATTTATTCTTGAGAGAGAGGGGGAGAGAAAGAATGTGAGTGAGGGAGGGGCAGAAAGAGAGAGACACAGAATCTGAAGTAGACTCCAGGCTCTGAGCTGTTAACACAGAGCTCAATGTGAGTCTTGAACTCACAAACTGTGAGATCATAACCTGAACTGAAGTCGGATGCTTAACCGACTGAGTCACCCAGGTGCCCCTATTTTTTCTTTTTAAGGCAACTGTCCATAGAGAACTCCCCTAGAAGCTTGAACTTGACATGCTTGAGTACTGGGTACATCCAACTTTATGGCTTGGTCACTCAGATAACACCCACTTCTGGATGGTCAACTCAGGACACATGGTTACTCATTGTCCCATAGTCAGGTATTTAGTCTACCAGAATCCATAAGTAACCCAATATCTGTTTTTCAACAGGAGAATAATTATACTCTTGGGAACATAACTTTGCTCCAGTCTTATGAGCCTGGATTATTATTGACTTCTTAGGCTCTGCACAGTATCCAGCCCTGCCTCAGACACTTTGAGCACAACTTGATCTTCTGCGTCTCAAGGTCTAGATGTTTTCAGCTACCATGGCCACATGGAAAGACTTCTCCTGTCCTGGGTGTCCCTAAAAAGTGGTGTCCTTTTGGTTCTCTTGGTAAATGGATCGAAGCAACACCAATGAATGTAGTCTATATCATCTCCAAAGTTTAAAGAGGCCACTTTCTTACTTGTAGAGTATACTATGTGGCATATCTCTTGAACTTTGAAAAGACGTTCCTAGTATGTCCCAGGCAACTGCAACTAGTGAATTTTTGATGTAGGGCCAAGTCTTTGAATTTTTTTTCTCCTACTCTGGCACTCCTATGTCTCACCAAGAATCCTAGGGTATCTGTTATCAACATTCTGCATTATGCAATGTGAGAAGATCAATGTCTCTGTGGGATCAATTATGACAGAGTGAGATAAAAGGATGAGATAAAATTTGCTTTCTGGGCGAAAGCAAATTAATTCTAGTGAATTTTGGTTATTGGGGGGAAAAAAACTCATCAGATTCATAGATATATACTAGTTACCAGGATCCATTGATTTGCTCCAATAACAAGATTATTTAAGGAGCAGCAAGGGCACTTAATATCACAATCTGATAAAATTTTTGAAGTCCAAAAATTTTTAAGACCCTTTTTTTCTTTTTTGCATATACTAAGTGGTTGGGTTCAATGGGCTTGGGATAAGAATGAATCATCCTGAATGTTTTAGGTCTTTGATGGTGGTTCTTATCTCTATAATTCTACCTGTGCTGTGTGGTACTGCTTTTGGTTTACCATTTTGTGTGAAGATAATGGTACGGCAATACAGTTCAAAAAATTTCTCCTTGGTTCCTCATACCACACCTTTTTCAGCTACATACCTCGGAAGGAGGGGCCAACCAGGGGATGGATCCACAGATCTCAAACCTTATCTTTCTGACTCTTTCTTCACTTGACTGGTGGACCACAGTGATATTCTGGTTCCTCAGGAATTTAGATTTGCTAATAATTCCTAGAAGATGTGGGGATTTTCCTTTCATTTCAGATTCTCATTTTCTTCATCTGTAACATGGAGAGAAATATCACAACTACCAAAAGATTGGTCTCCAGGATTCATGAGAGGGGGAAAAGCAAAACTCTCAGAAAAGCATCTGGCACAAGGTTTGGTATGAAATACGAGCACCAACAGGATTCTTGATGATGAGGGTGCTGTTACTGCTGCTGCTGATAAAGATGCTACCTCTTTTGAAGCCATGCAGTAGACTTCTGAATATTTCTCTATTTAAGTGATGAGTGCTTCTCATTACATTGGATTTTGGGCACTTCACCATTTTTGCTGTCACTATTGCCAAAGGGCAAAGAAAATTCCGCACTTGGGAAGCTATATAACACTAACAATTTGACATGCTGGGTGGTGTCGATTTTTTTGGTTTGGAAAATTTGAGGTTTGATTTTTCCTGCACTGTGAAGCCATAAAGTACTGAGGCATGGCAATTCTGTCCAGAACTCAGCACTCTTGTCTGAGTTTCTTCTAAGCCTGACACTAGACATTCTTCTAAGAATGGTTTCTTCTAAGCCTGACACTAGACCGCAAGTTTCCTGGGGGATGGGGACAAGTCCTCATTCACTGCTATAGCCCTATTGTGTGGCTGGCTCTAGTATGTGATCAATAAGTATTTGTTTCTTGAACAAATAAATACTTTTATCTGTATGTGTCTTTAAGTTATCTTATTTGCTTCTTCCTTCCCACCTTTCAAGGTTCCAGATACATTAAGCTTCTTGATCTTCACTAAATACTCCAGGATATTTATTCTTCTATGCCTTTCACATGCTTTGCTTTTCTTTTTAAAAATTTTTTAATGTTTATTTATTTTTGAGAGACAGAGAGAGACAGAGTGTGCAGGGGGAGGGGCAGAGAGAGAGAGACACAGAATCCGAAACAGGCTTCAGGCTCCTAGCTGTCAGCACAGAGCCCGATGCAGAGCTCAGACTCACAAACCATGAGATCATTTCCTGAGCCAAAGTCAGATGGTCAACTGACTGAGCCACCCAGGTTCCCTTCACATGCTTTTTTTTTCTTATTGGTGTTATGTCTTTCCACCTCTTGGTCAGCTGAAAACTGTCATGCACATTTCCTGCAAGAAACCTCTCCAAAAGATTCCTTAATAGTGTGAACAACTCTCTCACTCAGGCTTTAATAACATTTTACATTTGCTCCTAGCATAATCATTATTATTTTGAATGCTGTTTATGTATGCACATATCTGCCTCTCCCGTGTACACTCTGTTTGGCACAGTTTTTGGCACACAGATGTGCAGTAAATGTAGAATGAAAGCATGAGGCTCAGTTCTGACTTTTAGTTGATGGAGAACAGGGACCACACATTTTCCTGGCTCAGACAGCAGCAGACATGGCCTATATCACTCTTTTATGATCCTTTCTAGCTGTGAAGCAATCAGGACTCTTTCTGCACGATTAAAACTCCCAGTTAATTGTTCCTCCCAGTTGGCAATAGGAAGAAAGAATAACTCCTAGAGTCCAATGATCATAGTGTCTTGTTGGAAAGCCCAAGTTTCAAACAGAACATTTTTAGACATGACTTACATATTAAGGAAGTCATTTCTATATTGGAAGAATGAAGACTAACTATACAAAAGATGAAGTTCTTTAAAAAGAAAAGTAAATGAATGGAAGAACAAAAAAATCGGGTGTGGCACCAAAGAGTTTATCTGGTAATCTGCACTGATGGCATCAGAGGATAAGCATCTTGATGCATCATAGTCAGTCTCCTTTCAAATAAAGTTATGAAAATGGGGATAGCATTTCATTTCCGGAACTACATCAATGCAGTTTACATAGCTCATTAAATGTATAATGTCAACTTTTTGAGAGAAAGACAATCTAATAAGTGATCTTATTCATTTTACAACATCCCCCTTCCCAATAGAAATGGAGAAATGGTTTAAAGAAGTCAATGGAAAAAAAAATCTCAACTGCATATAGCAGATAGTTTATTTTAGAGACATGGAAAAATGAGAATAGCAGTGTTTCTCTGATGAATATTGTACTTGTGAACTTTGGGGTAAGTTACGAAGGAGATGATGTTTTGGGGCAGGCGTGTGGAGGTATTTGGCATAGTTGATGGCAGGATTAAAGAGAAGAAGATGCTGAGAGGGTCTCAGGTTGGCAGAATAATCAAAGTAACAAAGATGGAGGGATAGGGGGGTTTAAAGAAGGTAGATGGAGCATATGAAAGGGTTAGTAGCATTCTCAATTTTTACTATTAAGATTGGACTAATAAGCCTACAAAACAGATATAGTCTCATACAATGAGGACAGGAGGGGACCCTGGGTGGCTCAGGGCTCTTGGTTTTGACTCAGGTCATGATCTTGTGGTTTCATGAGTTCAAGCCCCATGTTGGGCTCCATGTTGGCAGTGTGCAGCTTGCTTGGGATTCTTTGTCTCCCTCTCTCTACCCCTCTCCAACTCGCACTATCTCTGTCTCTCTCAAAGTAAATTGATAAACTTTAAGAAATGAGGGCAGGAAAATAAGCACAAAAATTTATTGTTATTATAATCAGCCATAATGTACCATGGTGTATAGCTTACAACATGGGGCCTGACTGAAGGTTTCAAAGCCTGGCTCCCCTCCTTCCTTGGACAAGTTACTGGATCTCTCCTTCTCTTGGTTTTCTCCTTGGTGCAATGAGACTGTTAAATCAGGGCTGTGATATGAATTAAGAGTTAATATTTTTAAAAAAATATTTATTTAATGTTTATTCACTTTTGAGAGAGAGAAAGAGAGAGAAATAAAGAGAGACAGAGCGCTAGTGAGAGAAGGGCAGAAAGAGAGGGGGACACAGAATCAGAATCAGGCTCAAGGCTTTAAGCTGTCAGCACAGAGCCCAGCGGGGTCTCAAACTCACAAACCACGAGATCATGACCTGAGCCGAAGTCACACATTCAGCCCACTGAGACACCCAGGCGTCCCAAAGAGTTAATATTTCTAAAGTATTGACCTCATATAACTCTGTGTTATTCTTTTTTCTTTTTAAAGTTTGTTTATTTATTTATACAGAGAAAGAGAGTGCATGAGTGGGGGAAAGGGAGACAGAGAATCCCAGTCAGGCTCCACTCTGTCAGTGTGGAGTCTGATGCTGGCTCGAACCCATGAACTGTGAGATCCTGACCTGAGTTGAGATCAAGAGTTGGGTGCTTAATGGACTGAAGTACCCAGGCACCTCAACTCTGCTATTCTTATTATGTAACATGTAGATAACACACCACATTTTCCATTAATTTTGTGGATGGTATCATTATATAGTTATGATTACCTAAGTGTTTTTTATGTATCTAAATGAAAGGACACTGGGCTCTTCCTGTTTTAGCTTTTCCATGACATTTGGTCACTTGAAATTCAAGTTTTGCTCATGGCTACAAGCTGAAAATATGAATTTCATAATAAATTAACAGATGATTTTCTTTATTTAATTTAAAAACTGGTATCATGGCTGCCTTTATATTCAGCCAGCTGTCATTCCACATGGGTTTACTGAGTGCCAATTATGTGTCAGGCACTGTTCTAGAGAGTCCTCCTAAAAGATTTCTGAAAACCAGACAAAAATTTGGTGCCTCATACTTTTCTTAAGCAATTTATCATATGTTGGGGTTGACACTGTAAAGGAAGATCCTGGGGAAAAATTAAATATTTAAAAAGATATGACGCAAAAATCAGAATTGCATTCTCCCAAATGATATGAAGATGTGTAATGAACAAAACTAGGTTGTCAGTTGTGTCATGAAACTTATCCAGACTTCTAGGTTGTTACCAGATTAGGGTAAGGGTTAGGATCTTTCACCGTGGAGATGAATTAACAGAAACAGAGGGGCATGAAAACCAGTCAGACCAAAAATAATCCTGGAAGAATAATTAAACCCAACAAGTGAAAAAGACAAGAGACTGAAAATTTATTACAAATTACAATGAAACACTTTAATGAAATCTGATGCTCCTGATTTCTCAGCATAAAAGTCAGAGATTATAATCACCAGAAATCAGGAGAGGAGAAAAAAATTAAACCCTATGTGAGTTTATAATCTTCTAAGAACTGTCTGCAGTGAATCATATTGAGTCTTAACATCCACGCCTAAAGGGAATTTTATTTTCCTTAGGAGGAGAGAACAGAAGATTTGAAAGGGTAAGTAGCTGTCCCTAGATATCAAGGTTGGAATGCCCCAGGGTGAGGGTTTGAACTTGCCCTTTTTGCGTCCAGAGTTGGAACATGGTTTTTTGTTTTGTTTTGTTTTGTTTTGTTTTGTTTTGTTTTGTTTTGTTTTGTTTTGTTTTTAACAAATGGATTTCGTTCCCGTTGGGCAGTCCAAAAATTACACTTACTTCTTAAAATGATTCATTCTCATTTTATCATAGTTTCATCTTGTTAATACAATGGTCTAGCATGATGAGCATTTTCCCATTCTGCTCCCGATATGGACTGGACTCGTAGTGAGCCCGCACATGCTTCATGCACCCATGCATACATCCCTCAGAGTCTCATCCAGCATCATCACATTAGATGCTCATTTCGATTTTAGTGATACTAAGATAAATACAGCAGAATTCCTGTTCTCAAAGGGCTTACAGTATGGTCCAGTCACTAAAAGTAGCAATGCTTGAACAAAACTCTTATGAGATAGCAAATTATGTCAAGTGATTATTATTAAACTTCTTTAATTCAGTTTCTTTAAGTTAAATGCAAAGAATACTTACCAAGTGTTGACCATATGCAAAGAAACTGTACTTTTAGAGACTGCCATGCTCCGGAAAAGTAGGATCCATCCATGCAACGTGACACCATGAGGGGGACATATGGATTCACGCAGACTTGATATTTTAACGAGGACAGTACTGGTTTAGCCCAAAACACACTTAACATCACATTTTAGGAAAGCTCACCTAAGGAATTTGTCTACGTAGTTCTCAGGAGGAACAAAATTTACACCTGAGCTCACCAAAGGCAGATATGCTCAGGTTGAGAGATCAAGGGAGCTATTTCCAATTAGGATAGGAGCACCATTTGTTTGACTCAAACCCAAATTGTTAGGACATTATAAGTCAAAGTTATGACCCATGTCCAAGTATGTATTGGTTGACCATCGACTTAGAATATTGGTGTGTCTAATATATATGTAGCGTATGGTGCTCTCTAACTACAAGACTTGTCTACAGGCACTAAACAATATTAAAATAATATTTAGTTATGAATTGATATATCTTTATTGACTCAGGAGACCAAGTAATATCCAGAACTGTTAAATTAGAAAATTGCATGCATAGAGTTAAGTATAGCTACTATGAGATTATTGCTCTAGAATTATGTTTTTTTTAATTTTTTCTGGAAGGTAAGTCTTTTGCATGTATTGTTTTTTATTTTAATTTATTTTTCAATTTTATTAATCTATTTATTAAGCATTTAAAATTATCCACAGACTTCTAAGCCACATATTCCCATAGTCTAATCAAAATAAATAAGATCTGTTATATCTATGGAAAATAGATTTATAAATGTCCTAATGTTTTCAGTAAAGCAATAGAAAGTAAAAGAAAGCACAAAGTAGAAAGTAAAATAAAGTAAAAGAAAAAAGTAGTAACTCAAGCACTTTCTATAGATTCTGAAGACTTTATTAAAAGGAACTTTTGAAGTGCAGGCAACTCAGTTGCATCTTCCTTCCCGAGATCTTAAATTCTATAGAATTCAAATCCAACACAATTCATTCACATCAGGTTTGTTATCGACACTACCTTGGACCCTGGGACTGGCTGTCCAGTGAAGAGGCTTCCTTCATTAGTCATCACACATCCAGCAGGCCAACTCCAAATCTGTGTGGGAAAAGCAATTAGATATTTTAAGCAGTGATAAGAACATCACAAAAAATTTCTGTGGCATTACCAGCTACCTACTCAAGGAAAAGTCTATAAATGCAGGAATTTATTACAGAATATCAGGCAGCCTATCAGGCATTGATTCTTCAGTGAGCACAGATTGTTGGGTTTAAAGGGAGATCCGTAAAGATACTCACCTCTAGTTTTCCCCCTCAAATAAAGAGAAGGCAAGGTGCCCATAAAACCCTCAGTATAAGCAAATGAGTGTCTTTATGGTTGTAAAGATGTATTGTGAGACTTTTCACAAAAATAGGAAAGCAGCAAACTGCTCAGAGGTAATTGATGCTTGCCGTTTAATAAAGGGGGATGAGCTAATTACAAGCATGATACACGGTGCTTAGAAACATATTTACCATGCTTATTTCAAAGATGTTTATTTCACCTGAAAGAAAAGGATCACAAAGGCATTTCCATGTAATCAAAACAAAGATCATCTTTTACCGACCATATTTGTTTCAATTTCTAAAGTTTATGACATAGCAGACAGCATCTTAATCCCCTTTAACCTCTGGGCTTCTCACATGTTTAAAACTAACATCGCTTAAGAAAAAACACACATATCCACCTCCGGCTTCTCCCTCCCCAGCCCCCTCTCCCGCCACTGGAGATGGAATGAAATACAATAATTTGACACATTAGTTTAACGGTAGTTTCTCTGAGAAAGGAGTTCAACACTTATATATTCATTAAAAGACGAAACATGCAGTTAATCCTCAACACTGAAATGAACCACAAGGATCCAAAAGAACTTTTCCAGCACCATTTTGTACATGCTGCCCTCATAATGAAACACGGAATATTCATTACGACAATTAGAATAACACCAATTAGAGCCAAAATGTAAGTTGTGACTTAAAGTAGAAAGTGGAGATGGATTAATAATATTCCTATTATTCAGGTTGACTCTGAGTTATTAAAAAGGAATATAAGGCAAAAAACTTCCATCCTGTACCCCAAGTTAATTTTCTTTTAATTCTACCTGGAACGTGACTTCTGTGGTATATAGAAGATCCCTGAAATTAAACTTTAAATAGAAGAAGAAGGAAATTAAAAGAGTGAGGGGTAATTGTAAGTTTATAAGAAGTCGGGGGTGATGTGTTTCTTTCTTTTGGGGGCATGGCTAATGGAGGCCAGAACTGGGCGGGAGGTGGGCTCTCGGCAGAGAATCTGTCCCTGGTGGTCCTTGGAACACTGACTACCTGGTGTGTGGAGTTCTTGTGCAGCCAAGAGGAAGAGTGCCACGGCAAAGGTTCATACGACCTGTTTCTGACCTTCCGTGGCCTTCCCTGTGATACAGCCTCCAAAGTATCAGGGGTCTCAATTCAACACTTGATCTCAGCCAAAAGACCGAGAAGTGATGAGTGGGGGGGAGGGTTCTGAATTAGAATATGCTGCCTGGAGAGGGCAAATCATGGAACATACATTTACTCTAAAAGTATATCTTTCAAAAAACGTAGTTTGGATTTATGCCAGGGTATTGCCTCACGCTAGAACCTTTTCTTTGCCACAAAGATTTGTGAAAATGGAATTGAAAGCATACACATCAGTACACACATGATTTCCACAGCAGGTTAATTTCAGCATGTCGCTCTGTATTTCGGAGGAAACGCCAGCAATGTTGAAACAAGACCCTGACCAAAAGTTGTGAGCACATTACTATGTTACTATTCCAGGTTTCTTCCCATGGGAGACTGAAACTGAGAACCCACTGAATTGATATTTTATTTTGAGGCAGAGGAAAAAGAAACTGCGTGTCTCATCAGTAGTTGGGATGCGATTGGATACTATCTCTCAAGTTTATCAATTGCTGCATGAAAGGATGGATATAATTGCTCCAAGTTGAAATTCTCAAAGATATAAGTTGACAGACATATTTTTATAACAACGAGCTACAACAAAGCTTGGGTTGAGTTTACGGTGATGTCAAGATATGCCACAAGACCCTTTTCAAGATACCATGAGCCTTATTGCAATATGGAGCAACTATTTGTATGCGATTCTTTGGTTTTCTTCAATACTTACATTAACCAACTGTGAAAATTGTAGAAGCTACATGGACAGCATCACTGAGCACTGAGAAAAACAGTTTTCTAGAAAGCACCAGCACCATCTAAACCTGCTTTAGGTCAAAACTGGAGACTTTTCAATAAATTGGAATTCCAGGGGCCAGGCCACGCGGCTGAAGGTGCAGGCTTCAGTGGGAAGGGTGCCGTCCCCACCTGGGATACCGAGTCTACGGCGAGTGTATCCAATGGAGATGCAGACAGGACTGCTGACATTAGAATCCAGTTCTGTCGCCAAAAGCCACCTAAGTGGTAGGTAGTCTAATGACACACACAGGCTTTCTGCCCCTCTCGCTGCACGTTCTCACAGTGAAAATGGCACACGTATAATAGGACAACCTTGAGAGAGCACACACCGCAGGGAAATGTTACCTTCTGTGCTGCAGAGGATTTCATGAGATTTTACCAGCTGCCTGAATGTGTCCAGACATGTCCCAGTGCTCATCCTGTTAAGACTGGCAATTAAGCAGAGTGTTATAGCTTCAAGACCCCAAACCTGATTCCTCCTCTTCTCCTCTTTGCAGAACCCAATTTGATTTTTTCCCCACTAAAAAATGCCATACGCACATATCACTGATGTGTGTGTGTGTGTGTGTGTTCCTGATGCACTTACACAAACATGAGAATTTTGTAATAGCAAAACATGGATTCCCTACCATGAAAGGAAATGTATTTTGCAAAAGTCCAAATTCTCCACGGTTATTTGAAAACAAGCGTGTGTTTAAAAACACACCTATTTTGACATCATCTTTGAACTCTGTCTCGTCTTGTCTGCTACTTATACTGGCACAAAAGTTCCCAGTGGGTTTACCATTGAACATCTAGAGAAATGGGACGTGAGCTTTCAAAGACTCAGAGGAGGAATAATCTGGAAAGAGGATAAATACAAATAAGTAAATATGAAAGTCTTGCAAGTCTATGACATGCTACAAAGAGGAAATAAAAGAGTCATCTGCGAAGTGTTACCAAAATATGAAAAGGACCTTCAAAAGGAGCGTGCTGTGTGTTTATTCAAGACAACTCTGTGTTTACTGAAATGAAAAATGCATTTCATCAAGGGACTGCTAGGATGCACAGATCGTCAGGGGAGCTGAAAATAGAGCAAGGATGACCAAAGTTAAGAGACCTAATGACTCGTGACGTCTTCCCTTAAAAATAAAACCCCAGAATGGGAAAGGGCTAATAAATTTTAAGATCGCTCACTGATTGGCAACTCAGATTTTGCGTTATCAGTGCGGACAAAGTAAATTTTATGTGATAGTTTGTTGTATTTAAAGACAGTCTAAAACTCTCACTGCAAACAGTTGTTTACAGTGCGTTTTTCAGCGCCGAGCTGTTTTAAAGCTCAATTGTGCATTTTGCAGATAAAGTGGGAAAACTAACTGAAGGCTGTATTGTAAGCAGTGGTTGCCGTGGAAACCCTAGTTTCAAGAGCCGGTTCTCCATTACCACTTAATTTAGGCTTCCTAATTGCATTCCACTAAATCGGTAGCGACAATATCTGCAGAGCAAAACTGCATGCCCAGTCTAGCGCAAACCTCTTTGAAACAGGCTTTTTGAAAGCCAGGAGCTATAAAAACTCAGCATGATGTGGAGCATATGAGAAACCTGTAGTTCAAATGTACCACTGCCGGCTTTCTCATCCTTGGTAACTTCAGTGCGTTCCACACCAATCTATTAGTTCAGTCTACCTTAAAGATCATAAAGCTCTGCCATGTGGAAACTCATCTGTCCAGCAACACATCGGTGCAAAATAGATTTAATTGTACTCCCAACCCGGTATCATGTCCATCTTATTTTACTACACACCAGCAGGTAGCCGCGCACACAGTCCCGCTTTCCTTGAACTGCCCTTGCTCCACAATACGAGGAGAACAATACTTTCTCAGCTGAAATTATTTGCCACCGTGGGTCCGAGCGGAGAGCCAGACCGCCCATATGTGACTTGAAGAGAGGCTTGTCAGAACCACTAGACATAAAAGCATTCCAATTATCGACCACACTGCTTTAATAGAGGAGGCAACTAATATGATAGTGTAAGTGCCAGTGCCAGTGAGGAGCTCTCCGTCACTGTCAGATTAACACTTGAGTTAAACTCTTGTAAATCAGTCACATTATGCGGCTGGTGGAGGAATAAACACAGCCCTATTATGCTTAGGATTCCGGAGGGCTCTCTCTGCAAAAGGAGCTGCACTGGATGCTCTATTAATCTGAATTTTGTCATGTTTATTATTTCGCAATTACTAATGTGGGTAACGTTGGAAAGATTTAAGTTGCCTGTGATTGGAACTGGAAATATGTGCGTTTGGTGGCGAAGGAGAGGGCCAGCCCAGCTCCCGGGGGTTGGGGGGGGGGGGCGCGGTGGGCACCCTGTCCTGGGGTAAGAGTCCGGTGGGAGAGGAAGCGGACTCCCCCCTGATTGACACCGGAATCCCACAATTCACGTTTTCTCTTTGAACAGCAAACGCTTTCAAGCAAAATGCCTTGCTGTTTTGGAGTACATGACTTCATGCCAATCCACGACGCAACTCATCATTTCCTTGCTCAGGTCCTGAGGATTTGGCATCCAGAGTAGAGGCGAAGAGACTCTTTTGCTCCAGAGAGACAAGTAAACAACTGCAGCGTTTTATCCTCTCCCTGGCGTCGGGGCGCGTTGCTAAAGCAGCCTGGAGGCTGCTGCCAAGCACTCCACTATTGTCTCCCACCTCCCAAGGTTCTGAATGCCCTTGCTCTCCCAACTGTGGGTCTTCTGCAGGAATGAATGAGGCATTTTCCAGGACAAGACTTTATGAATGAGACAGACTGTGTATTACAAGGCGAGAGGCTCCGTGAATTTCCTAGATTAAGAAAGCAAATGTTAAGGGAGCCCTGTAGTTGCATCTCTGGGCTAGTGGTAACGTGGAGGGGAAGGGAAAGAACATCGCCCGCAAGACTTTGCCAAAGAGGCTCTCTTACTGAATCACGATGTAAAGAGGCCAGGCGTGTAAGAGCTCTGACCCGGAGATATCCTGATCGGGGAATGGGGGCTGTTCGGGGGGGGGGGGGGGGGGGGGGGGGGGGGGGNGGGGGGGGGGGGGGGGGGGGGGGGGGGGGGGGGGGGGGGGGGGGGGGGGGGGGGGGGGGGGGGGGGGGGGGGGGGGGGGGGGGGGGGGGGGGCTCCAGCTGTTGGACCATTTCAGTCCGCGGGAAGATCAGGCCCATGCTGCAGGTGTGCTGAGCTGCTGTGCACTGGGACTGCACGTTTCCTTTCCATGAAATACGGCGACCTTTGGTGCTGTGACCCAGAATGGGTTATTTTGGAGACTGAGTTCCAGGTCTGGGCTTTTAGTTATCCTCAGACCTATAAAACTAATCAGAGTATTCATTTCCAAATTCCCTAGAGCTTCCTTAACAAGGCCCAGGTATCTACTCGGACTTGCGAACGCCCTTCTGTAATTGAAGATGTACCTGGATGTCAAGAGCCTGGGTATCTGGCCATGTCCCCTTGCCTTGGTTTCTTCCTCACCGGGAACAGGAAAGAGTAAACAGGCACGTCTTGTGTGATCACCCTGATGTTGCTATCCTTCCATTAAACAAAGAAACCCCAATGCCCACCACATGGGCTCCCCTTGCTCCCCTTTGGCCAGAGAGGCACTCAGAGGCAGCTCCCAGAGAAGCCAGCAGGGATCCAGATCAAGGAAAAGTAGAGGCAACTTTGTTCAAGCATCAGGTTCCTACTAATTTCCTCTCATGCTGCCCTTATGGAAATGTCTCTGATTTTATCTGTGTTCTCCCACTTTGCCCCTGCTTATCTCTGATCCACCTCACAAAACTAATAAAATAAAAGACTAATGTTTCCTTCTCATCCTTAACAATTAATGCCAATCCTAAAACTTCTTTGATCTCCTCTCCATTATCCTAAAATGAACCCCCCAAATCTTTGGGCTTAAAATCAAGCCTTGTTTCAGTACACAGCCCAGGTATCCCATGGAAAGAAAATCACAGCAGCCACAGAAAATGATTACAGCTGAATTACAAATCACAGAGAGTTGCATAAATAGTTATGAGGGAAAATTGCAGGATAATGCTGCTGATAGAATCAATAGCATCCTTGATAGTAATATACCCAGGGGTTCTATATATTATCTATCCACCAAAATGTCAATATAATAAAACCTACAGAGGAATTTATATCAAGATCCATTCTGCGTTAATTCCCAAGCGAATAATAAATCAAATTGGATATCTCAAAGATCTTCTCTAATCGACTTGTTTAAGAGACTGGTTGAACTGGCCATCATGCTATTCCGACTAATGGATGTGAGTTTATTCAGCATTTTAACGGATTGCCCATGGATAGTAAAGAACAAAATGAATCTTTTATATATTCCATAAGTAATTAGGGCCCGTGTAATTATATTTACCAGGAAATGTTTTATATTTGTATTATTTCTCTTTGAAGCCCAGTGCTTAGTAAGGGATCCAGAAAATAAGGGTGTCCCTATATAATGCATTTTGAGTGAGCAGATAGACATTGATCGGGCTTTCTTTATCTTTAGCTATCACTGCTCATTTTCCCTTTTCTTGCCATCTAACGTGCTTTAAATTAATCACTGTGAATTCTCAAACGTTAGATAGAAACCTATAGACATTTTTGTAAAAAATTAAGCACACATTTGAAGCAGAGGCTTTTGTGATCTTAGAGTGACACCATAAATGACACCTCTATGGGTCTTATTGTCATGTCAGGTATTTTTGAAAGTGGCAAGAAGGCTTCCAGCTCACCAGGGGATTGCTGAGTTAGTCTTATTCACATAAACAGAGCTTTCATGTATATATCTTTATTTTTTTTTATGTATATATCTTTAAAAAAAGATTTTGGAGTTTCACATTATGGTCTCCATATTGAATCAATATTCACTATAATAAAATTCCACAAAAATAATCATTTTTCTTCCTTCTTTCTTCCTGTCTTCCGTCCTTTCTTCCTTCCTTCCTCCCTCCCCCCTTTCTTCTTTCTTTCTTTCTTTCTTTCTTTCTTTCTTTCTTTCTTTCTTTCTTTTCTTTCTTCTTTCCACAAATCTTTGTGCTATGCTTGTTTTAGAAGATGTCTGTTCTGATTCAAATGATAAAGCAGTTATTTCCTATGTGTTTTAGGAACCAAAAATATTATCAAAAGTGGTCACCAGGTACTTATCTACTCATGGCTTAGTGCTGGTGACTAAATCCAGTGAAACAGCCAGAGTTTTATCTGGTGGATGTTAGAATCTTCAGTAATCTGCCATTGTCTTTACACAATGCCTAAACTATCAATTCTATTTGAAACAAAAAGATGCTCCAGAAATCTTGTTTCAGTGAGGTTGATTTAACAGTTTAATTCTTAGGAGAAAAAAAGAAAGGATCTGGGCAGGCCTGGCTCTACAGTTCCCAGGATTCAGGGCAAAATGAATTATAGGGCCTTTTATGCAAACATCAAGAACCTAAAAGGGCAGCAGCGGAACATTGAACCAAGCCCGGTGCCCTGTCTGACTGTGTGTGCTCCTTGCCTGAGGCTGGCTCCAGTGAGATATAAGTCCCACTCCCCCTGCACTTCCTGTGTGCTCTTGACCAAGTTCACCTCACTTAACTCAGGATTTCTGGTCTTCCAGGGTGGTCTTTAAACATGCTTGCCCTCACACTTGCTGTAAGGGTACAGTGTGAAAGTGCTTTGGAAACTTTATAGCGTGAGCTAAAACTATGTCTTGTGATGTAATTATTTTACTATTTTTGAGACATGGGCTTGTGATTAGGGCTGGGAAGGCACAAGATTATGATGTAATCAAATGCTATGTTCACTCTTCCTTCTCTGCCTTACAGTGCAATGACTTGCTATTCCTCCAACGACCTTGGGCTTTGGATCACATGACTATGCCATCTGGTTTCCCTATGTAACAAAATCCAACAGCCACCTTTTGTGCCTTATCTTGGGTCCCCACTTTTACTGGTCATTGGGACCTGAAAGTAAGTTAGTTACCAAGACCTTGTCATCCTGTGTTGGTTATCACGAGCATAATGAAGTCCCCGGCAGCCATTTTCCTGAGCCCTCATAGCATAAATGTCATACACTACAACTGAGTCCCCATTAAATCAGAAGAACATGGTTCTTCCCTCCAATACAAGCAGGAAAATGCCCATGTGACAGGAATATAGTATTTCACTTGTTGGAAACCTCAGCTGCTCCTCCCATGTGAGGTGAGTAGCTGTAGGCAGGAGCCGGGGCACCTTGTCAGTCCCCAACATGTTTCTGAAGGTTTCTGAAGAAGCCCCATGACCAGGGGGCTCCCTGAGGATAGATGTTTCCATTGCACCTAAGGCAAAGGGGCCAGGCCTGGCCCTCCTTTGGCCTAGACACTTCTGGCTGGATTAGTTTATGAAGTAGAAACACAGGAGGCCCAGGGCTGAATCCCTTATCAATTGAGTAGCTGAAGTGAGTCCAAGTAGCAGCTTCTCTGACTTCTCCATAGAATCTTGCTGGTGTGCTACCCATAGAATGTCTTCAAAACATCAGATGTCGTCTCAAAAACCAATGGGAGCAAAATCTACCATACACACATTCAAAAGAAAACACTGGCCGAAGTATGTCATAAACAGATAATACTATTGACAGTAAGGAGCTTTGGAAATTGGAGATGAATGATCTGAGAGCAAAATGGACAAAAGATAGAAGAAGGCAGTTGACAGAAAAATGAAATTAGTATAATTTGCTGGTAAAACTGTGAGGAAATGTGCTCTGTCCTATATTGCTGGTGAAGATATAAAATTCCACTCATCTAGAGAGAAGAGTTAGGCAACGTTTAGAAACATTACACATGATTACCCTTTGATCCAAGAATCTCACTTCTAGGAAGCTATCCCATAGATGCACTGCCAAAAATACATTAAGGAGTATGCACAAAATTGTTCATTGCAATGTATTAGTATTAGCAAAAGATTGTAAACAACCCAAATGTCTCCATTAATCTGGGACTGTGGGAATAAACAACAGAACATCCAGTTTACAAAGAAACCTTGTATGGTTCAAGAAATGGGAATGAGGAAGATCTCTATACGTGGAGAGAAAGCAGCAAAATACAGAACACAAACCATTTGCATTAAAAAAACAATATGAATATATTTACCAATTTGCTAATGTTTATTTTCAAAATTGACTGGAGC
Source organism: Hyaena hyaena (assembly GCF_003009895.1). Classification (NCBI taxonomy): domain Eukaryota; kingdom Metazoa; phylum Chordata; class Mammalia; order Carnivora; family Hyaenidae; genus Hyaena; species Hyaena hyaena. The sequence goes on along the minus strand of NW_024080700.1, from coordinate 3,613,965 downwards.
GCTAAACTAAAAATAAATACAAACCATTACCTAAATGAGAGGGCGTAGGGGACAAGAGGGGATGGGGATTTCTCTGAATCATGTCAACATTTTGCAAATTGAAAAAAATACACAATTTAAATTTTCAAACCTGCTGAAATGAATGAACCCATTCTGTCACTGTTTGGTGACTTTGTCACAAGGAGAAAATAATTATTTCAAGTAAGTTTAGAAGACATCATTTAACCTGTGCATCCATGGTGGAATATTTTATAGGGTCAATAGAGCTGCAACACAATGTTCAACTCCATTCAGTAATTTCATTGTTATCAGTAATATTCCTTTGTGTTTGTTTTACATATTTTGTATGATAAGTGATTTGGAACCAGTATTTTCAGAGTAAGAGAAAAGACATACAAGGTAATATCAAAGGAGATAAAATACTTGTAATGTGAGCTGAATATTTCAGTATTTACTCAATTAAAAAAATTATGGAGGTCATCAGTGAAGGAAACCATTAGCTCCAAGTGTGATGGGAACTTCATGGTGGAAAGATCGGGCTGTCACCATGTGACCATCAAACCATAATTGATTGATCGTGCTTCCAAAGACAGCCCAATAACATCTCCCATCCTCTTTCCTAGGGTGACTTGTGATGGCCCCATCAAGAGCTAGAGTCCCTTCCCAACCATTTTGATCTAGGCTGAGCTTATGGCTTTTTCTGATCAATGGAATGAGGTGGGAGTCATGCTATATGTCTTCAGAGACCACACTTCTGGCTCTATCACTTGGAACATACCCTCTTCAAAGTCAGTCATTTCATAAGACAACCCAGAGACCATCTTGCCATAAGGAAGCTGAAGCTAGCCATGTGAAAAGAGAGGCTGCACATATGAAAGCTGATGAGCTAGACATGAAACCTTGTTGAACTTGCGAGCCTAGCCTAGCCATGAGCTGAATGATGTAGAATGAATGATCCCAGCCAATGCTGCATGGATGATCAGGAAAAACTGCCCAAACCATTACATGTGAAATTGTGAGCAAATAACATGGTTATTGGTTTAAGCCATTAAGTTTTGGGGGTAGGTTGTTATGTAGGTGCAATGACATAATTAGAAAGTCACTGTTTTGTGACTTATAATGTAATATCCAAGTCAGGCACAGATTATCAATGAGGAAATCAGTAAATGATTTTGGTAGACGTTTTCATATTGGAAAGAGCAGGATGTCACCATCTGAACATCACCAAGGATGGGATAGCTGGACAGTAGTTATCTCTTAATGTGATGCAAGAGCCAGTACACGACTTGGGAAATATTCATTTTTTTTTCTTTTTGGACATATTCTTGTAAAAAAGGCAAAACACAGAAGACTCAGAGTTGAATCTGAATCTAATGGATTCTTTTGAGTGAACTGCAATTTATAGGAAATACAGAGATAGAGTTATGTGAAAAAATGAACAGATGAATCCAGGGAGAGAGATTTGTACAGGACACCAGACCTGGCTGAACTCAAAGACTCATAACATTAATAAACAAACAAACAAACAAGACAAGGAGCAACTCTAGATTAAAAGAGACTTAAGAGACTATCAGCCAAAGAATACAGGAGTCTTCTTGGGATCCTGATTCATATGTATGCCAACTACATAGAGGTGAAATGACATGAAGGTTAAAATTCATTTAAAAATTCTTTACCAGGTAAAGAAGAAGGAAGGAGAGCAAGAAAGGAAGGAAGGAAGGAAGAGAAAAAGGTAGAAATGAACAAAAGTCTTGATAACTGTTGAGTCTGGTGAGGAGATACAGAAACTCATATGAAAAGTCCTTCTATTCTTGTTTATGTGTGAAATTTTTCATAAGATTTACATAATGAAAATTTACAAAATGTGAAAATCGATGTACTTTTTATATTTTGCCTTAGATCATATCAGTATTTTTTTGAATCTAGGACTTTTTTTATGCAAAGACAACTTTATTTTTATCTATTCTTTATGATCAAGGTAAAATTAGTATATAACATTATATTAGTTTCAGGTGTACAGCATAATAATTCGATCTTGGTGTACACTATGAGTGGTAAGTCTGGTCACCAACCATCACCATACAATTGCTCCCCTGTATTCATTCCGCCCACCTCCCCAGTCTTCTTCTCTGATAACCACTGATCTATTCTCTGTACCTATGAATTTTGTTTTGTTTGTTCATTTGTTTTGTTTTTTTTGGATGCCACTTATAAGTGAAATCAGTTCTCTCTGTCTGACTTACTTCACTTGGCATACTATCTTCTATACCCATTCATTTGTTGTAAATGGCGAGATTTCTTTCTTTTTATGGCTAAGTAGTATTTATCATAGATATACCTCATCTTCTTTATCTGTTCCTCTATCGATGGAGACTTGAACTTAGCCCATCAGAGGCAGACAGCTCCTAGTTTCAGGCTGATTGGAATTCAGACCCTCTGATAGCAATACCACCTGGCCACCAGAGTGAGACACTCAGGGAGTGTCCCCTGTGTAGATTGTGCATATCTGCTGTGTTGGGAAGGCTGTAGGGGAGTCTAAGCTGGGGACAAACCTGTTGGTTGTAGTAGGGGGTGGGAGAGTACATGGGCAGGGCAAGCCTGCTAGTACTAGCAAGGTAGAGGGAGTGCAAAATGGCACCCACCATCCCATCCATCCCCAGAGAAAGTTCCAATAGACCTCTTTGCTCTGGCAGACAATCTAAGATTAACTAATTAATCTTCTTCACATATGATCTAGATTGGTGAGTTGGCTTGCAGACCCTTTAAGAGTGGACTTCCCATTCCCCACAGCCCATGCTTCTCCTAGACATAAGCCCCACTGATTTTCAAAACCAGATATTTTTGCGGCTCTTCTCTCTGGTGTAGGTCCCAAGGGTTAGGATGCCTGATATGGGGGATGGATCCCTTGCAACTCAGGAGATGCTCTGTATTTGTGAGATCCCTCCTGAGTGTGGGTCTCTGCACCAGAGGTGGGATTTTTGGTGAGATCACCCCTCTGCCTCTCCTACGCATCTGATGGGGTCCTTGTGGAGGAGCTGCTCAGCTAGTTGGCAAGTCTTTTACAGAGGGAATTGATGTATATGTAGCCATAGATGTGGTGTGTCCTTGGGAGGAGGTGAGTTCAGGATTTCCCTACACTGACATCTTGAACCCAACACTTCTGCAATTCTGACTCTAAATGACCAGTGAAATAACCTAATGTTTCTCCTCAAATATTTGAGTAAAACTGATGTTCCAGAAATACCTACTACCTCTTACACTCAGGTAGGAAGCCAAGGCTGCTTATATCTTTATCTCTTAACACATATTCTCCTATTACTTGGTTCTTGCTCATTCTTATTTTACTGGTATATGTTATCTATTTAATTATTTAGTAAGTTGTAAGTGCTTCTTGGACATTGATAGGGTGTGGAGAAAGAAATTTAATGTAAACATGAGTGTTTGACGGCCTGACTCTGTTTGCTTTTAATAATTGGATCAAAGCACAATGTGATCCCTGATGTGGGCACTGGAGCCCGTCTTCCTGGATTCAAATCCTGGCTCCACAAGGGCCAGTCATGTGACCTTTGGCATGACTTCCTTTTCTGTGTCTGTCCTCCTTTGTAAAATAAAGAGCAAACTATCAGATTCTATTTGTAGACCCAAGTTCATAGCAGCATTCATTATTCACCATAGCCAAAATGTAGATGCAACCCAAGTGCTCACTGATAGATGAATGGGTAAAATGTGGTACATACACTCAATGGAATATTATTCAGCTTTTAGAAGGAATCCAATTCTAACACATGTTACAACTTAGATGAACCTTGAAGAGATTATGCTCTGGGAAATAAGCCAGTCACACAAAAATACAAATAGTGAATGATTGCACTTACATGAGCTACCTAGAATGGTCAAACTCATACAGATGGAAAGATGGAAACCCCCAGGTTTGATTGGGGAGGAGGGAGGGGCATCAGGAGTTAGTGCTTAAAGGAAAGAGTTTCAGTTTTGGAAGATGGAAAATGTTCTGGAGATGAATGGTGGTGATGGCTACACAACACTGTAAATTTAGCTAGTGAATGACACTAAACTATAGTTGGAATAATGAATTTTATGTTACATCTATTTTGCTACCATTAAAAAAAGAATCAAAAGCAAAAAAAAAAAAAAAAGCTTAGTAGCTCCTGTGTAGGGTTATTTTAAGAATCTTTCATTGGAAGTAATCATTGGAAATGTGTAGATGAATATCTTACACAGAGGGAGCACTCCATAAGTGGCAATCATGCCGTTATGAAGGCCATTACTATTACTTTCCCTCTAATGCAAAGACAAGGCATTAATTCAAT